>NC_088243.1:68060037-68697537 GCF_036934945.1 Oncorhynchus masou masou | reverse complement strand
CTAATGTTTCAGCCTGATAATGCACGGCCCCATGTCTGTACACAATTCCTGGAAGCTGGAAATGTCCCAGTTCTTCCATGGCCTGCATACTCACCAGACATGTCACCCATTGTGCATGTTTGGGATGCTCTGGATCAACTTGTACGACAGTGTGTCCGAGTTCCCACCAATATCCAGCAACTTTGCACAGCCATTGAAGAGGAGTGGGACAACATTCCACAGGCCACAATAAACAGCCGCATCAACTCTATGCGAAGATGTGTCACAGTGTTGGTCACACCAGATACAGACTGGTTTTCTGATCTACGCCCTACTTTTTTTTTAAAGGTATCTGGGACCAACAGGAGCACATCTGTATTCCCAGTCATGTCGAATCCATAGAGTAGGGCCTAATGCATTTATTTCAATTGACTGATTTCCTTATATGAACTGTAATTCAGTAACATCTTTGAAATTGTTGCATGCTGAGTTTATATTTTTGTTCAACGTAATGGTATATAATCTTGTTAGTAGTTAAGCTCTTGTCAGTATAGATGGAGTTCAGAGAGGGATGGGTTAACGACACACAGACTATATGCGAGCAGCCATGCTCACACACACACACACACACACACACACACACACACACACACACACACACACACACACACACACACACACACACACACACACACACACACACACACACACACACACACACACACACACACACACACACACACACACAGCTAGAATGTGGGAATCACTTCCCAGAACATTAAAGATTCACCAGTCATAAAACTTTAATTCAATCTCTCTCTGTGCTCTACCTCTCTCTGTGCTCACTCTCTGTGCTCTCTCTCTCTCCCTCTCTGTCTCTCTCTCTTTCTCTGTCTCTCTCTCTTTCTCTCTTTCTGCCCCCTCTCTCTGTCACTCTCTCTTTCTCTCTGCTCTCTCTTTCTGCTTTCTCTCTGCTCTCTCTTTCTGATCTCTCCAGTCCCCTCTCTCTCTCTCTCACTCTCTTGCTCTCTATCTCCATACTCTCTCTGCTCTCTCTCTTTCTCTCATTCTACTCTCTTTATCTCCATACTCTCTCTGCTCTCTCTTTCTCTCGTTCTACTCTCTTTATCTCCATACTCTCTCTCTCTCTCTCTTTCTCTCGTTCTACTCTCTTTATCTCCATACACTCTCTGCTCTCTCTGTCTTTCTCTCTTTCTACTCTCTTTATCTCCATACTCTCTCTGCTCTCTCTCTATCTCCATACTCTCTCTGCTGTCTCTCTTTCTCTCTGCTCTCTCTATCTCTATGCTATCTCTCTCCTTTTTCATATCTCTGTATGTTTGGGAATTTGAATAGTACCACTCTAGGTCTGTTTCTTTGTGTGGCAAACACTTCTCCTAAAGCCACTCAGATTATAATTAGTGAATTCATTAAGATCCTAACACAATTGTCAAAACACATTAGCGAAGGAGCATCATTAAAAGTTTTGTACATTTTAAAGAGAGGTAACTGCAGAGCCATCTAACTGTATTCTTTAAACTTGAATATTCAGGGCTGAGTTATAGTGGGTTTAATTTTTGAATACTATATTCAGGGCTGAGTTATAGTGGTTTGCCCTTTTCCGTCCCTCAAATTGTGTATTTAGACATGGACAAAAAGAGAATAATCATTTGGGCAAACCTACCCAGGCCAAAGTAGGAAAGAGGATGAGATGTTGCTAAGAAATGTCTGCTATTTATTGGAGGTTAAAAAGCAAGTTACTTTTCCTATATAAAGTATTTGACAATACAACACAACTCTGTGAAACCCTTTTCCGTCAAGATGAAAGGTGGAGGATGAGTGCAACACATCTGACAAGGATCATGACAATTCCCCTTAATGCAACACAAAAAGGTAAGTATGCCTTGTGTTCTGTGTCATTTTTCTACTTCAAACCCAAAGAGTATCAAAACACCTGAACTCGTGACCATTCTGAGAGAGCATCATGTTTTTCATTCTGCTTCATTGCAGCTTTAAAATGTTGCATCACCAAACAACACAGCCTTCAATAGTGGGCTGAAACCTTCAAATATTTTGAATAATCTTTCCATTGCATTTGTGTGTTCATAATGTGTTTATTCAACCACGGCGGTTATATGTTTGTTTGCTGTTACGTGTGAGGTTTACTGTGGAGGCATGCCTCCTGTGCTGTGAGCCAAACTAATCATTTCATTATCTAAAACGTCATTTCTTGATGGATGCAAAAATAAACTTAACAAAATATTGATGAAAGATGAATTCCCACTGTCATGGAAGACCTCTCTCTTTTGACTCTCTCCATAAGCATCTGGATTCTGCTTTTGATTGAATGTAACCCTTAGTGTTGGAGAGAGCAATTATTTTACTTTCTCTGCTACAAACAGATAGAGTGGGAAGAGACAGATATATATAGAGAGAGAGAAAGAGAGAGAGAAAGAAAGTGTGTGCGAGAGAGAGAGCAAGTGTGTGCAAGAGAGAGAGAGGGAGGGAGAGAGAAAATACATTGTATTTTGTAAATACAACCCATATTTATGCTTATTTATTTTCCCTTTTGTACTTTAACCATTTGCACATTGTTACAACACTGTATATATACATAATATGACATTTGTAATTATTTTGGAACTTCTGTGAATGTTTGCTGTTCATTTGATTGTTTATTTCACTTTTGTATATTATCTACTTCACTTGCTTTGGCAATGTTAACATATGTTTCCCATGCCAATAAAGCCCCTTGAATTGACTTGAATCGAGAGAGAGAGAAAGCAAGAGAGAGAGAGGGAGAGAGAGAAAGCAAGGTTGTGCAAGAGAGAGAGAGAGTGAGTGTAAGAGAGAATATAAAAGAGAGAGCAAAAGAGAGTGAGAGTGTGTAAGAGAGAGAGTGTGTGAGAGAGAGAGAGAGAGACGCAAGAAAGCGAGAGAGAAGCAGCTCCAGTCACCCTCATCCAGCAGCCTTCAGCCACGCCTGAATGCCGACGGGAGTGGGGGGAAGAAGGAGGAGGAGAAGGAAGAAGAAGAGGAGGAGGAAGAGGAGGGGGTATACATCCCCCCATCCCCTGGAGGCCAGTCCTCTTCCCCTCTTCACCTCCATCCATAATTCAGGAGGGGCTGCTCCAGGCCGGGCCTCTCTCTCTGCTCCCCCCAGAACAAGGCCCGTGGGGAGGCTAAAACATGCTCCGGGAGCCCCTTGGGCTACAACCACCACCACCACCTTAGTACATAGACTACCCCCAACACTAGCACAATACTCGTCTGCTCTAGCCTGGTCAAAAACCTGGATTAAGGTTTTACATCAAAATACTTTGCTTTCAATAAAGCAGAGATTTAGATGAGAGCGAAGATATAAATGCATATGAATGCTCTTAAATAAGAGTTCATTTTGTCAATCTAACTATGACGTGCCACTATAGCTCAATAGCAGCAATGAAGGTGGAACAATATGGTTGGAACAAGACCAGCTGAGTTGATGAAATGAGCAAAGGTACCAATTTTAGTGAATGACACTATATTCTAAAGTTCATAGAAATCATTTAAGATGATGTTATTTACTAAATATTCCATTAATCACAGCAGTCAGCTTCATTCACTTTCCTTAAAGATGCATCCTCCTCCTTTCTGCTGCTACATGATCAATTCAAACGACATTCACTGAGTCTCGGTGAACCCTCCTGAGTGAATTAACGCCACACATGCGCACACACACACACACACCCCACACATAAACACACACACGCACACACACCACACACCACACACGCACGCACACACACACACACACGCGTGCACACACACACAAATTGTGAGTATTGCTTGTACACACAAAAAGCATCTTGCCATCCAGCTGTGTTTGTTTTAAACAACTCCACATCTCATGTGTGATTATTCCTGTGGTGTTACTCTCAGGACATCTGCTGTGTGGTTATTCCTGTAGTGTTAATCTCAGGACATCTCCTGGGTGGTTATTCCTGTGGTGTTATCTCTCATGACATCTCCTGTGTGGTTATTTCTGTAGTGTTACACTCAGGACATCTCCTGTGTGGTTATTCCTGTGGTGTTACTCTCAGAACATCTGCTGTGTGGTTATTGCTATGATGTTGCTCTCAGGATGTCTCATGTGTGGTTATTCCTGTGGTGTTACTCTCAGGACATCCGCTATGTGGTTATTCCTGTGGTGTTACTCTCAGGATGTCTCCTGTGTGGTTATTCCTGTGGTGTTACTCTCAGGGCATCCGCTATGTGGTTATTCCTGTGGTGTTACTCTCAGGACAGTGGTGATTCCCCCCAGGTAGGTGAATGAAAGCCCATGTCACACCCTGACCATAGAGAGCCCTTGGTTCTCTATGGTGTAGGAGGTCAGGGCGTGACTAGGGGGTGTTCTAGCTCAATATTTCTATGTTGGTGTTTTGTATGGTCCCCAATTAGAGGCAGCTGGTAATCATTGCCTCTAATTGGGGATCATATCTAGGTAGCCATTTTTCCCACCTGTGTTTGTGGGATATTGTTTTGTGTTTGTGCATGTGCACCACTACTTTCACGTTTTGTTATTGGTTTATTGTTTTTGTTTAAAGTTTCACCGTAATAAAGATGTGGAACTCAACACACGCTGCACCTTGGTCCCGTCCTTATTACGAACGTGACAGCCCAGCGGGACCAGGTGAGATGCTATCAGAGCATGTTTCAGATCCAGCCTCAATTATCAGAGGCCACGTCGAGAGAACAGAGTCCCGGTCATTACCATTGATTTGGCCTGCAGTCAAAAACAGACAACAGGAGTTGAATGGACCCAGTCTAAGAGAGTGTGTGTGGGTTGGGGGCGAGTGTGTTTGAGGGTAGATGGGTGGAAAGTGTGTGAGTGAGTGTGTGAGTGAGTGAGTGAGTGAGTAAGATGAAAAAGTGCCACATAAACATGCAATACATTAAGTTAGACAGAGAGCAGGGCAGAGGAGTCTAATGCAGCGCTGTTTTAGTATTGGCTGATATTTCTACACCCACATGGATTATATATGAAGGTATGGATTTCTGTATGTGAGTGTGTGTTTGTGTGTGTGTGTGTGCGCGCGTGCATGCCAGTGCGTGCCAGTGTGTGTTTGTGTGTGTGTGCGCGCGTGCGTGCCAGTGTGTGTTTGTATGTGTGTGTGTGTGTGTGTGTGTGTGTGCGTTCGGGTAAACATGTCCCAATGTGTGTGTGATTATTCTCTGTATGTAACCCAGGTTGAGTTCTTCTGCTCTCCCGTGTGGAGATGACAATCTATTTCATTATTCAGAATACTGAAGACTCTCTCAAATTTGCGGCTTGTTGACTTCTCTGCAATGTTCAGAGTTTAAAAGTGCATGTCACTCTTCATTTTTCTCACATGTTTTGTCGTTTCACTTGCAACCTGATTTCACTACACGCAAGAAAACAAACAAGATGTATAATAACGTGATTTATGAACAAGACATTACTTTTGATATAATGTATATACCGTAATTATGCAATAAAGATGTCAAACACACGGGCCTCCCGAGTGGCCCAGCGGTCTATGGCACTGCATCATAGTGCTAGCTGCATTACTACAGATCCTGGTTCGATTAAAGCTGTGTCGCAGATTAAAGGCTGTGTCGCTGTCCCGCGACTGGGAGAGCCGTGGGGCGACACACAATTGGCCCAGCGTTATCCGGGTTAGTGGAGGGTTTGTCCAGCTGAGATGTTCTCGTCCCATCGCGCTTTAGCTACTCCTGTGGCTTGCCGGGTGGATGCACGCTGACACGGTCGCTAGGTGTACGGTCTTTCCTCCGACACATTGGTGTGGCTGGCTTCTGAGTTAAGTGGGCATTGTGTCAAGAAGCAGCGCGACTTGGTTGGGTTGTGTTTCGGAGGACACGCGGCTCTCGACCTTCACCTCTGCCAAGTCCGTACGGAAGACTGTAACTACCAATTGGATACGACAAAATTGGGGAGAAAAAGGGGGTAATTTTGTTTAAAAAATTATTAGGGATGCACAATATATTGGTAAGCATATCATAATCGGACAATATTAGCTAAAAATGCCCACATCGGCATCTGCCTGATGTCTAGCTTAAAGCTGATGTGCAAAACCAATGTCAAAGCTGACGTGCATACCTATATAAGGTAGGTAGATTACATATTTTTTTTTACCTTTATTTAACTAGGCAAGTCAGTTAAGAACAAATTCTTATTTTCAATGACAGCCTAGGAACAGTGGGTTAACTGCCTGTTCAGTGGCAGAATGACAGATTTGTACCTTGTCAGCTCAGGGGTTTGAACTTGCAACCTTCCAGTTACTAGTCCAACACTCTAACCACTGGGATACCCTGCCACCCCAGGACTACATAATGACTCCATGATAAATATAGTATTACACGTGCCACACAGCATTCCTAACTTAGCCCACAATGTCTGCTGTGTGGATCAATCAAGCAGTCAACAAGTCCAGCAGTCATTTGAAAGAGTAAGAACATTTCAGCGAGACAACTGAAAGGCGAAATCCAATAAAGCCAAGATAATGGAATTCATTGCCCTTGACAATCAACCGTTCTCTGTCGTGGATGATGTTGGCTTTGGCGACTGGTCGAGCACCGGTACACACTACCAAGCATCGCTATTTTTCAGATGCTGCACTACCAGAGTTACACAGCATCCATAAACTACTTGCTATGGGCGTCACTGCTATTAGCTTCACGACTGACATTTGGACCAGCGATGTCAGCCCCATAATGCTTATGGGTCTGACAACACAGTGGGTCGACGTGGATTTTATACTGCATGCTCAAGAATGTGCTGGTTCTCATACCGCTGCTGTCATTTCAATGGCATTTGAGAACATGTTTTGAAACTTGTAAACATGAACACACTAGCTAGCTCCATTCGAACAACTGTCTGGAGATATAAGCTCATGAACTGCGTCTGCGGCAGACGTGACGCCCTCTGTCATGGCATTGAAATGCCTGCTCAAGAAAAATGCCAACACAGATCGTCGGGTTAACTTGGAAAAGTGCTCTACTAGAGAATGTAAACAAGCGATTTGGTGGCGTTCTCTCTGAGCCTTTACTGTGTCGCCACCATGCTCGATGCTAGGTACAAGGACCGCTACTTCGATGCAGACAAGAAACAGGGTTTACGTGAAATGTTACAGACACAGGTGGACAATATGGAAACGGACACAGTGACAGTGTGCACGGAGGAAGGGAGGCCACAGACAGAAAGAGCTAAAACTTCACTGCTTGACAAGTATGATGACATCCTGGTTGAGACTGAATAAATGAACAACGAAACAGCATAGCAAGTAAGTGAAAGAAAAAGGTTCTTATTATGTTTTACTAGTAATGGAGACATACATAAATGCCAACAAAATAACTCTTTGGTCAGTGTGTGTGTGTGTTAACTATTTAACTGTACTAGAAGGCTTAAAAAGCTGCAAAAAATGTTAATATCGTTTATCGGTATTGGGATTTCTTTGGCAAAGAAAATATCGGATATCGGTATCAGTCAAAAATGTTATATCGGTGCATCCCTAAAAATAATAATGATAAAAATGTGTCATACACGTAATGTTTCAAATAAACTATGAAGTGAAGGCACTGTCTTTACCATGACAATGATGTTGACATAGCATTGCATTTGAGTTACTAGCCAATACAAATCTAATAATGTGTATTCAATTTAGAATATTCAATATATCAAACCATTCTAACATTTGTGAGCAAGCGCACACACACACACACACACACACACACACACACACACACACACACACACACACACACACACACACACACACACACACACACACACACACACACACACACACACACACACACACACACACACACACACACACACACACACACACACCACTTCCCTACCACCACACACAGATGCAACCAAGCCTAAGGAGGAAGCTCAGAAAGCGGCAAACAAAAAAAGGAGAGGGAGGGGCCTGCTGTTGCTGAGCAGGCAGTGTGAACGACAAGGAGAGGGAGGGGCCTGCTGTTGCTGAGCAGGCAGTGTGAACGACAAGGAGAGGGAGGGGCCTGCTGTTGCTTAGCAGGCAGTGTGAACGACAAGGAGAGGGAAGGGCCTGCTGTTGCTTAGCAGGCAGTGTGAACGACAAGGAGAGGGAGGGGCCTGCTGTTGCTTAGCAGGCAGTGTGAACGACAAGGAGAGGGAGGGGCCTGCTGTTGCTTAGCAGGCAGTGTGAACGACAAGGAGAGGGAGGGGCCTGCTGTTGCTTAGCAAGCAGTGTGAACGACAAGGAGAGGGAAGGGCCTGCTGTTGCTTAGCAGGCAGTGTGAACGACAAGGAGAGGGAGGGGCCTGCTGTTGCTTAGCAGGCAGTGTGAACGACAAGGAGAGGGAGGGGCCTGCTGTTGCTTAGCAGGCAGTGTGAACGACAAGGAGAGGGAGGGGCCTGCTGTTGCTTAGCAGGCAGTGTGAACGACAAGGAGAGGGAAGGGCCTGCTGTTGCTTAGCAGGCAGTGTGAAAGACAAGGAGAGGGAGGGGCCTGCTGTTGCTTAGCAGCCAGTGTGAACGACAAGGAGAGGGAGGGGCCTGCTGTTGCTTAGCAGGCAGTGTGAACGACAAGGAGAGGAAGGGACTGCTGTTGCTTAGCAGGCAGTGTGAACGACAAGGAGAGGTAGGGGCCTGCTGTTGCTTAGCAGGCAGTGTGAACGACAAGGTGAGGGAAGGGACTGCTGTTGCTTAGCAGGCAGTGTGAACGACAAGGAGAGTGAGGGGCCTGCTGTTGCTTAGCAGGCAGTGTGAACGACAAGGAGGGGGAAGGGCCTGCTGTTGCTTAGCAGGCAGTGTGAACAACAAGGAGAGGGAGGGGCCTGCTGTTGCTTATCAGGCAGTGTGAACGACAAGGAGAGGGAGGGGCCTGCTGTTGCTTATCAGGCAGTGTGAACGACAAGGAGAGGGAAGGGCCTGCTGTTGCTTAGCAGGCAGTGTGAACGACAAGGAGAGGGAGGGGCCTGCTGTTGCTTAGCAGGCAGTGTGAACGACAAGGAGAGGGAGAGGCCTGCCGTTGCTTTGAGAGGCAGTGAGAACAACAAGGAAAGGGAGGGGCCTGCTGTTTGCAAATGCTATTGTTTTCCAACTGGGAAGGGAAGCGGGTTTGTTAGGTTTGTTTTTGTATGGGGGAAAGTGATGAGAAAGCAGGATGATAAGAGACTTGCCCATCCTATATGACAGCTGGTGTCCTCGGATAGGTCTCCCCCTTTTCCTGTTGCCCTGTGTTCAATGGTTCCCACCCTGATCTGATCATGACTACCTGTCTGAAAAGGACCACTCCCCAAGCTCAGTCTACTGCTATGTGTTGAGTGGTGTGTGCATCATTGTCTGAGTCCTGCGTTGATGTGAAATATGTCTATTGTACGTATAAGCAGTACACACATTTTGACCCCTAACCACAAATCTAGGATCAGTTTACCAAACCCAGATCTTAACCATTACAGGGATACAAATGAGCCTGAACCAGTTTGGAGTATGAACTTCTACTGTCTACTCCTCATTTGTTTAACAGACATCTTCTCTTACTCACCAATACAAATGGTGAGGCATGATACACTGCCGTACCACCACACATCTCTCTCAATTTAATTCAAATCAATTCAAATATGTTTCATTGGCATGGCTGTTCAGGGTGGAATATTGCTGCCAAAGCAGTTGATAGTGGTTCTCTCTCTCTCTCTCTCTCTCTCTCTCTCTCTTGCCTTACTCCTACTGAAACTATTAATTTCTCTCTCTCATGCACAGACAGACACACAAGCACAAGTCCCCTCCACACACACACACACAAACACACCTCTCCACCACACACACACACACACACACACACACACACACACACACACACACACACACACACACCTCCTCACCACACACAACCTCATTCTCTTTCACCCGCTATCATTTTCTCACTCTCTTCCTCGCTTTGCCTCTGTAGCCAATCCGTCGTCGCCGTGGTTCCCAGGCCCGCACGGCTGTCAATCAAACGGAGTAGGCACCTCCAAGCTGCAGCTGAGCCAAGGCCACATCGGCCCACCTGTCAATCACTCTCTGCCCAACGTCCCTCCTCCCCTCCCTCACCAATCCCCCTGTCCATCTCTCACTCAGATACCCCCTAACATCAGCAGACACCCATGCAGACCCCCCCCATATCAACATCAACAGCCCCAACCACCTCGCCGCACCCCCAAACCCCTGTTCATTTCTCAACACCCCCATGATCAACACCACCCCCCCCATTCTGTCAACCCCCCACAACACGAGCCCTACACACGTTTAATAATACAATCCCTCCCCCTTCGCTGGGGCATCAGAGGATTCTATACCTCTCTCTCTCTCGCTCATCACTCTTATTCAATACAGAGAGAGTCTGACCACAAGACTAAACTTATCAGAACATATCATTCCCCGTTCATGATGATGTCATTGTGATGCATTATAACAGTTATATGTAGGCCTTATTCTCGCTGTCTGCAAAGTGTCTTTATGTCTTTAAGTGTTTTTATGACATGGTAATGTCGGGCAGGTAGCCTAGCGGGTGGCAAGTAGCCAAGTGGTTAGAGCGTGGGCCAGTAACTGAAAGGTTGCTAGATCGAATCCCCGCGCTGACATGGTAAAGATCTGTTGTTCTGTCCCTGAACAAGGCAGTTAACCCACTCTTCCTAGGCCGTCATTATAAATAAGAATGTGTTCTTAACTGACTTGCCTGGTTAAATAAAATTGTTTTACAAATGACATGTTATGATGACAATATGATGAGGGCTGGGAATTGCCAGGGACCTCACAATACAATATTATCACAATACTTAGGTGCCAATACGACACTGTATGTGTTGCGATTCTCATGATTCTATGTGTATTGCAATACTGTGATTTTATTGCTCACCATAGGTCTGCTGCAGAGGGACAAGAGGGAGCCATGAGAAAACATGTCTTGATCAGTCATGGAAATAAAAGTTCTGAAAACAAATTGGCTCCCTATTTAAAAAGAACATGGAGAACAAGCTATGAAGGAAAAATACTGGAGTTTTGGTACAGCCAACTTGCGCAAAAATAATAAATTGTCAAAATTATACAAAATACGATATCGTAAAAAATAATATCTCGATATGTGACTGTATAGATTTTTCCCCCATCACTAATTATGACCCATTATAACAGCTAAAGGAAGGTTATTCTAGTTTTGCTAATAATGTGTGCTCCTATGCATAGTAACGAACCACCGTAAAGTCAGATGATATTTGATTAATTTCTCATTATTTTTTCACACATTTCCCTTCTTTGAACTGCTTATGCTAAGGTTTCACTGAGATACGCTGTGAAATGTTTTTTTAAGTGTACCGATTGCAGTGAGATTACATCATGTTGTGGAACTTTCATAACATTTCTTATATATTGCAAGAGTCTAAGAGAAATTGGGGGATATTTAGGTCATGGGAAAGGAGCACCAATTCTGAAAGCATTGTTGCCTAATGAAAATACTTTAAGGCATTGGCAGCAAATGGAAAACAGCAAGACATCTACTAAACTACTAAAAGGGATATTGTGTTAAACACACCAAAAAACATTAATGTCTACGATACTGTCGATCCAAGCAAATTGCATACTGTAGGATTCTTATTAACATGTTATGACTACTGTATTTACCTGTAATTAATGTCCACTATCACAAGTGTGACAATCTATGCAAACAAAACGAAGCAAAACAATATAAACCAGTTCATCAGAGATACAGTGACCAGGCATGAAAAAAGTATATTCTTTCAGGATGGATGCTGGAATGAGAATGAGAGAGGGTGAGGAGAGGGGAGAGAAAAAAACAAATGCGTGGGGGATGGACAGAGAAAGCGAGAGGAGAAGAGAGAGAGGCATTTTGGAGAGAGAAGCTGAAAGAGAAACAGTGCAAAGCACCCTTATTTTAAACAGTACAGGCTAAAGACGTCAAACTCAAATCTGGACCTCAAAGCCAGTTGCACTGCTTATTTTCATTGTTCCCCACTAATCAGGGACTGATTTAGACCTGGGACACCAGGTGTGTGCACTTAATTATCAGGTAGAACAGTAAACCACCAGTAGCCCGGACAATTTCTGTGTTTTGAGAGAGTGCTTGAGGCTGAGATTGGATAGAGTTGGAAGTAGGTGCCGATTATACAGTACAGTTCAGATAATCATGGGCATTGTAGTCCAAAATGGGAACAATAGACAGCCATCAACCCTCGGAGCTACTTGTTGAACTGCATATCAATTACACCTTACCAACACATTTATAAAGCATCTATTATGCATTAGTAAGACTTGACAAGTGCTTAATGAAACTCTAGGGGCGCAATTTCATTTTTGGATGAAAAACGTTCCCGTTTTAAACAAGATATTTTGTCACAAAAAGATGCTCGACTATGCATATAATTGGTAGCTTTGGAAAGAAAACACTCTGACGTTTCCAGAACTGCAAAGATATTTTCTGTGCGTGCCCTAGAACGCGAGCTTCAGTCAAAACCAAGATGAGACGGCATCCAGGAAATGAGCAGGATTTTTGAGGCTCTGTTTTCCATTGTCTCCTTATATGGCTGTGAATGCGAGAGGAGTAAGTCTGCCCTTTCTGTCGTTTCCCCAAGGTGTCTGCAGCATTGTGACGTATTTGTAGGCATATCATTGGAAGATTGACCATAAGAGACCACATTTACCAGGTGTCCGCCCGGTGTCCTGCGCCGAAATTGGTGCGCAAAAGTCAGCTGCAAGTATTTTTCATCCGTAATTTAGAGAAGAATGCAGGCTTCCACGAACGATATATCAATGAAGAGATATGTGAAAAAACACCTTGAGGATTGATTCCAAACAACGTTTGCCATGTTTCGGTCGATATTATGGAGTTAATTCGGAAAAAGTTTGACGTTGTAGGTGACTGAATTTTCGGTTCGTTTCGGTAGCCAAATGTGATGTACAAAACGGAGCGATTTCTCCTACACACAGACGCTTTCAGGAAAAACTGCGCATTTGGTATGTAACTGAGAGTCTCCTCATTGAAAACATCCGAAGCTCTTCAAAGGTAAATGATTTTATTTATTTGGTTATCTGGTTTTTGTGAAAATGTTGCGTGCTAAATGCTACTCAAAATGCTAAGCTAGCTTAGCATACTCTTACACAAATTAGTCAATTGCTATGGTTCAAAAGCATATTTTGAAAATCTGAGATGACAGTGTTGTTAAGAAAAGGCTAAGCTTGAGAGCAGGCGCATTATTTTCAATTTATTTGCGATTTTCAGAAATCGTTAACGTTGCGTTATGCTAATGAGCCTGAGGCTTTAGTCACGATCCCGGATCCGGGATGGGGAGTTTCAACAGGTTAATGTGTATTGCAGTCTTGCATGTCACGCCCTGACCTGAGTTATCTATGTTTTATGTATTATTTTGGTCAGGTCAGTGTGTGACGAGGGTGGGTATGTTGAGTTTTTGTATATCTATGGGGGTTTTGTATGTCTAGGTAATGTAGGTCTATGGTGGCCTGAATTGGTTCCCAATCAGAAGCATCTGTTTATCGTTATCTCTGATTGGGGCTCCTATTTAGGTTGACATTTTCCATTTTGGTTTTGTGGGTTATTGTGTATGTGTAGTTGCCTGTCAGCACTCGTGTTATATAGCTTCACGTTCGTTTTGTTTTGTTTGTTTGTGTTTTTCCTTCATTAAAAGAATGTATGCTTATCACGCTGAGCCTTGGTCTCATCAATACGACGAACGTGACATTGCATGAATGATGGTTCAGCCAGTGTGTCAAGAAACACACCAAGTATTTAAGTGTAATGCTGTTAAACTGTCCCAATTCCAATACATTATTTTACAGAAGACACACAACAGATCTACAGGCACTGGTTTAGTGTACACTTTCACTATAGTCCCAAGCCATTGAATACTGTATATCAGGGGTCGACTAGAAAACCAAAGACAGTGTCATTATTTTCAAGCCATAGTTTCTGACTGACAGCTACTTTTTAATACATCTCATGTCATATCTGTTTATAGCTTGTGAGACAGCTTTTCCTGCATTCGTATCAATGTAACTTTGTTCCATATGTGTGCGTGTCAGTCTGAACTTGAAATGAGAATGTTTCTGACTGGCGGTGAGTCATCGTCATGGCGTTAAGCTGTCCGTTCCCGGGGGAACCAGGTTACCGTCTCAACACCGTGGGGGTTTTGAATATTTACATTTGAAAAGAAAAAGGCAGAGCGCATGCACGCACACACACACACACACACACACCTACTCGCCTCCATCTCTCAGCTAAGTCACACACACTCTGTACATGTCTTTTTTTGTACACACTGTACACACACCGCAATGTATTTCAAAACAACAGCAAACATACATATCAATATCTATGCCCGTCTGATATTGAAAGAGCTGTCGATTTCAAAAGGCAGCCTATCTAGCCGAGGCAGATGAGCAGAAACACCAATAGTGCCAAGCCCACTAGCAACTACCCATGCCATAGGACATGGTGTGATCTAAATGCAACAGATCTGTGAATTTGTGTGTCGTTGAAAACTGTCTTTAAATAATGAGTATCAACATGAAATGTTAAAAAAATCAAAATTTAACCAGTCTTGATAAAAGTCTCGTGACACTTTTGTGTCAAAAGCAAGTCGTTACTCAAACACATTTCTGAAGCAGGTACAAGTTAAACGTTTTAAGACCTTTTACAACTGGTTGAATGAATCTAGTATATTTAGACTATTTGTATGTATTGGATATTCTGTTTATTTAAATGTATCCACTTGTGTTGGTGTAATATAATGTATTATGTTGGTGTAATGTCAAGTACTGTGATGATGTAATGTCAAGTATTGTGTTGGTGTCTCACCCTGACCATAGTTTACTTTGTATGTTTCTATGTTTTGGTTGGTCAGGGTGTGATCTGAGTGGGCATTCTATGTTGGATGTCTTGTTTGTCTATTTCTATGTCTGGCCTGATATGGTTCTCAATCAGAGGCAGGTGTTAGTCATTGTCTCTGATTGGGAACCATATTTAGGTAGCCTGGGTTTCACTGTGTGTTTGTGGGTGATTGTTCCTGTCTCTGTGTTTTGCACCAGATAGGGCTGTTTTCGCACGTTTATTATTTTGTTAGTTTATCGTGTATAGTGTCTTTATTATAATAAAATGATAACCACGCTGCATTTTGGTCCGCTCCTCCTTCCCACAACGAAAGCCGTGACAGAATCACCCACCACAACAGGACCAAGCGGCGTGGTAACAGGCAAAAGCAACAGCAGGAGCACCATAAAGAGGAATGGACATGGGAGGACTAATTGTTTGGAGAAGAACCCTGGCATCAGCCTGGAGAATATCGCCGCCCCAAAGAAGAACTGGAGGCGGAGAGAGCTGATAGGCGCTGGTATGAGGAGAAGCAACAGCAGCAGCAGGAGCAACAATATCGGGACTACACTACTTGGGAGGAAATAGACAGGTGGGCGGTCGACCCAGGGAGAGTGCCGGAGCCCGCCTGGGATTCACTGGAGCAGTGCGAAGAGGGTTATAGGAGAATGGAGATGGTGAAGCAAACACGGCGGCGCGGAAGGAAGCCAGGTAGGAGAACTGCGCAAACTTCCTGTGCTTACCGGGGGGCTAAAGAGACCGGGCAGGCACCGTGTTAAGCTGTGGAGTGCACGGTGTCTCCAGTGCGGGTGCATAGCCCGGTGCGGTACATACCAGCTCCTCGTATTGGCCGGGCTAGAGTGGGTATCGAGCCAGGTAAGGTTGAGCAGGCTCGGTGCTCAAGAGCTCCAGTGCGCCTGCACGGTCCGGTCTACCCAGTACCACCTCCACACACCAGCCCTCCGGTGGCAGCTCCCCGCACCAGGCTTCCTGTGCATGTCCTCGGCCCAGTACCACCAGTGCCAGCCCCACGCATCAGGCCTACAGTGCGCCTCGCCTCTCCAGCGCTACCAGAGCCTTCCTCCTCTCCTGCGCTGTCGGAGTCTCCCGCCTGTTCAGCGCTGCCCGAGCCTTCCTCCTCTCCTGCGCTGCCGGAGACTCTCGCCTCTCCAGCGCTGCCGATGCCTTTCTCCTCTCCTGCGCTGCCGGAGTCTCCCGCCTGTTCAGCGCAGCCAGAGCCTTCCTCCTCTCCTGCGCTGCCGGAGTCTCCTGCCTGTTCAGCGCAGCCAGAGCAGCCAGAGCTGCCAGCCTGCATGGAGCAGCCAGAGCTGCCAGCCTGCATGGAGCAGCCGGAGCTGCCAGCCTGCATGGAGCAGCCGGAGCTGCCAGCCTGCATGGAGCAGCCGGAGCTGCCAGCCTGCATGGAGCAGCCGGAGCTGCCAGCCTGCATGGAGCAGCCGGAGCTGCCAGCCTGCATGGAGCAGCCGGAGCTGCCAGCCTGCATGGAGCAGCCGGAGCTGCCAGCCTGCATGGAGCAGCCGGAGCTGTCAGCCTGCATGGAGCAGCCGGAGCTGCCAGTCTGCATGGAGCTGTCAGTCTGCAAGGAGCTGTCAGTCTGCAAGCAGCTGTCAGTCTGCAAGGAGCTGTCAGTCCGCAAGGAGCTGCCAGTCTGCAAGAAGCAGCCAGAGCCGCCAGTCTGCATGGAGCAGCCAGAGCCGCCAGTCTGCATGGAGCAGCCAGAGCCGCCA
This sequence comes from Oncorhynchus masou masou, assembly GCF_036934945.1. Classification (NCBI taxonomy): domain Eukaryota; kingdom Metazoa; phylum Chordata; class Actinopteri; order Salmoniformes; family Salmonidae; genus Oncorhynchus; species Oncorhynchus masou. The sequence continues at coordinate 68,680,916 of NC_088243.1, read as the reverse complement.
GTCTGCATGGAGCAGCCAGAGCCGCCAGTCTGCATGGAGCAGCCAGAGCCGCCAGTCTGCATGGAGCAGCCAGAGCCGCCAGTCTGCATGGAGCAGCCAGAGCCGCCAGTCTGCATGGAGCAGCCAGAGCCGCCAGTCTGCATGGAGCAGCCAGAGCCGCCAGTCTGCATGGAGCAGCCAGAGCCGCCAGTCTGCATGGAGCAGCCAGAGCCGCCCGTCAGCATGGAGCAGCCAGAGCCGCCCGTCAGCATGGAGCAGCCAGAGCCGCCCGTCAGCATGGAGCAGCCAGAGCCGCCAGTCAGCATGGAGCAGCCAGAGCCGCCAGTCAGCATGGAGCAGCCAGAGCCGCCAGTCTGCCAGTCTCTTCCAGATCCGCCAGTCAGCCAGTCTCTTCCAGATCCGCCAGTCAGCCAGTCTCTTCCAGATCCGCCAGTCAGCCAGTCTCTTCCAGATCCGCCAGTCAGCCAGTCTCTTCCAGATCCGCCAGTCAGCCAGTCTCTTCCAGATCCGCCAGCCAGCCAGTCTCTTCCAGATCTGCCAGACTCTTCCAGATCCGCCTGTCAGCCAGACTCTTCCAGATCCGCCAGTCAGCCACTCTTCCAGATCCGCCAGTCAGCCAGACTCTTCCAGATCTGCCAGTCAGCCAGACTCTTCCAGATCCGCCAGACTCTTCCAGATCCGCCAGTCAGCCAGACTCTTCCAGATCCGCCAGTCAGCCAGGATCTGCCAGAGCCTTCCTCCTCTCCGCTGCTGCCGGAGTCTCCCGACCTGTCCGGCGCTGCTGCCGGAGTCTCCCGCCTGTACGGCGCTGCTGCCGGAGTCTGAGAAGCCCCTCTGTCCCGAGCTGCCCCTCTGTCCCGAGCTGCCCCTCTGTCCCGAGCTGCCCCTCTGTCCCGTGTTATTTAGTAGGGTTGCTGAGGCTAGGAGGTCACGGAAGCGGACAAGGTGGGGGAAGACTACGGTGAAGTGGGGGCCACGTCCAGCACCAGAGCCGCCACCGCGGACAGATGCCCACCCAGACCCTCCCCGATAGGTTCAGGTATTTGCGGCCGGAGTCCGGGGGGGGGGGGGGTACTGTCACACCCTGACCATAGTTTACTTTGTATGTTTCTATGTTTTGGTTGGTCAGGGTGTGATCTGAGTGGGCGTTCTATGTTGGATGTCTTGTTTGTCTATTTCTATGTCTGGCCTGATATGGTTCTCAATCAGAGGCAGGTGTTAGTAATTGTCTCTGATTGGGAACCATATTTAGGTAGCCTGGGTTCCACTGTGTGTTTGTAGGTGATTGTTCCTGTCTCTGTGTTTTGCACCAGATAGGGCTGTTTTCGGTTTTCGCACGTTTGTTATTTTGTTACTTTATCGTGTATAGTTTCTTTATTATAATAAAATGAATAACAACCACGCTGCATTTTGGTCCGCTCCTCCTTCCCACAACGAAAGCCGTGACAGTTGGTGTAACGTCAAGTATTGTGCTGACTTAAGGATAATCTATTAATCTTACCTAAGTCAATCATTTTTAGGCCATGGTTTAGTGTCTAACTTCATAGCTCCCGAAACCAACTAAGCTTTCATTCCCCTGTTATGTACCCATTCGGTGTCACTTCTATCTTCTCTCTGCAAGGTCTCAGCAGTGCGGGGAGGGCTTCTCCGTCTGCCCTTCCTTGTATCTGTTGCTCTTTCTCATAAGTCAGTACAAAATATGGGTTGTTTCCAAATATTGACTACGTGTCTCACTGTCTCCCTGTCTGAACTCATGGATTTTAGAAAAATCACCTGTCTATGGTGGCAATCTCTAAGGTTAATACATAACCTTAATCAAACTATCTCAATGCTCTCAATGATCCTGAATCACCACAGATGTCATATATTCCTGTCCTGTTGGCTTGGTTCAGGTTCTAAATACGTAACATCAGTCTACCATTAATCCAATGCTATTCCATTTCTTTCTTCTCATTGGTTCAACTTACAAATATGTCAAAGACCTATAAACTCGTTCATAATTATCAATTACCTTAAAATCAGTATCACAGATTACCTTAAATCCATTATCCAAATGGCCCTCCCATGAGGCTGATCAGACCATAAAGGAAAGCCCGTAACGGCCGTTGTTGGTGGAAGGTGAGGACCAAGGTGTAGCGTGGTAAGTGTTCATTTTAATGGAAAACTGAACATTATTAAACAAGCAACAAAAGAACAACCAAAACAGCTCCGTCAGGTGCAAAACACACTAAACAGAAACTACCTAAGTATGATTCTCAATCAGAGACAACGACAGACAGCTGTCCCTGATTGAGAACCATACCTGGCCAAAACCAAAGAAAAAGAACAGAACGCCCACCCTAGTCACACCCTGGCCTGACAAAGCCATGATAGAGGTCAAAGGTCATACCACCCTTTTACAGTCGCGTTTCATACTATATTATACAAATTAAAGAAAAACAATGAAACATTTTCTACATGTTGTACCCAGGTTCCCAGAACATTCCTTTTATCTAAAGAATTCATGTGTTTATTAAAACTCAGAAAATAAAACTTCTAATATTCCATATGTGAGTGTACCCCTTTAAGATATCGTGTCTCTCCTCAAACCCAAACCCAAACGTTTACTAGAAACACAACCTAATGATAATTCCATTATACTCCCTCCAATCATTAGTTTTAAATTTCCTCAATGGTTAATTATGCTTGATTGAACGTGCGCTCCAAGCTTGCTTTGCAACATTAAATCCCATTCAGTCTGTCTGCAAACAGTCCCTGAAAATGCTTAATAGGAATACCCTGCCATTAGACACACAACTATGATTAATGTGAACTGTCCCTTTAAAATAAAATTAACCCAACCTGCAGTCCACTTTGCGGACCTGTCATGGTTCCACGTAATGGAAACAGATTATAATGTTAGAATACCTTAACTTCCTGTTCAATTTCACTGGTGTTACCTAAACAGTCAAACCAAGAATCAATAACCAAGAATCAATAACCAGAAACTATCACAAAACCTTTACGATTCAACTATTCAGACCTGAATCCATTACAGCCAAATATAGCCCAGTGAGCGCACAACCAACCAGTGATGCCCACCTAGCAATTTTGTTGCTAGATTTAGCAACTTTTCAGACTACTATATTCAGCTACTTTTACAAATGTATTTGGAACTTTTAGCAACTTTTGAAAAGTGACTCAACGCTATAATGCACGCATTGTCCCTCTAAATGACACAAACGATTTTCTCTGTCACACCCTCAGTCACAACACCATTGCCTGGCAAAAGTGCATTGTGAGTGACGTCAGCAGCAGGCGCTCAGCCCGTGCCCAGGCAGCAGTAGTACGGGTTCGACAAGCCAAACCCAATGAATATAGTTGGTAACAAATGTTTGATCTTGAACAGAACTTACAACATCAATCAACATCTCTCAATCAAAATTGTACTCCCAGAAGTACAGAAAAGAGTGGGAGTCTGTACCCGAACAACTATCAAATCAATTTGATTAACATTATTGTGTATTCTACGCAATGACGCAGTTTTACGTTATCACGCAATGTCATTTAGCAACCAATCAACCTTTCTCTAGCAACTTACCCTGAAAATTAGCTGGCAACACTGCAACCAACTCTCCTATTCCTACCTCTAGGCAAACATATAACCCCTACTCAAACTGAGTTCTGCTTTAATTCTATCGTAAGAGTAAAACCAAACTTTCCAACGTTCTCTTCTCCCAAATTTAAAAGTACCATGTACTTCGCTAAATTTATAACCTAAATCAGGCAATCCATAAGAATAAAAAACACAATTCGATGGGCACAACTCTATCGCAATTATCTCTCCTCTATGATTCAGAATTCATTAGACTTGGGTAACTGTCTCTTCTATGATTCAGAATTCATTAGACTTGGGTAACTGTCTCTTCTATGATTCAGAATTCATTAGACTTGGGTAACTGTCTCTTCTATGATTCAGAATTCATTAGACTTGGGTAACTGTCTCTTCTATGATTCAGAATTCATTAGACTTGGGTAACTGTCTCTTCTATGATTCAGAATTCATTAGACTTGGGTAACTGTCTCTTCTATGATTCAGAATTCATTAGACTTGGGTAACTGTCTCTTCTATGATTCAGAATTCATTAGACTTGGGTAACTGTCTCTTCTATGATTCAGAATTCATTAGACTTGGGTAACTGTCTCTTCTATGATTCAGAATTCATTAGACTTGGGTAACTGTGTCTTCTATGATTCAGAATTCATTAGACTTGGGTAATTGTCTCTTCTATGATTCAGAATTCATTAGACTTGGGTAACTGTCTCTTCTATGATTCAGAATTCATTAGACTTGGGTAACTGTCTCTTCTATGATTCAGTCATTTAAATATGACTCCATTCTCAATACGTTATTCCAGCAGATCATTCAGGCAAGACAACGTGTTACATCGAAGTCGCCTCGCCATTATTTAGAATGAATTAGTCTTTCAATTGAACCTCAACAAGCTACATTTTATAAACATTCAGTTTATATCTTAAACACTAACAACTGTATCTCTCCAGGCAAAACCTATCAACCTATTACAATCAGAATTCATTTTTTTCTATTGGTGCCCAGGCTGAGATGCGAACCAGTCTCCCGCATTGTAGGCAAGAGTTCTACCCCTCAACCACCAACGCTATTGAAATGATTGAGACACAAATAACCCTATTATTATAATTGTCTGTAGTCGAAGACTCCAGCACGTGCTACCGAGACAATTCCCAGAAGATAGCACTAATTGAAGGTCCAAGCTTTTCCCCAGCGAGGATTCTCCTTTCTCTTTCTCTCTCTCGTTTTCTCTATGTCCTCTTATCTTGTAACTTTCCCTCACCCTCTCTCTACGCTTGCCTTCTTACCTTCTTTTCCGGGATTCAGACAGCCCCGTATTTAACCCTCGACCTGCTGTTTCCCTTGACTACCTACACCTTTCTTTTGACTGTCTCTATCCACCTTTCTCGACTTTCTCCCTTTCTCTACCTCTATCCACTTTCTCAATAAGTTTGCTAAATCCTGTCCTAGTTCGGTTAAATCTTTCCTGACTTTACCTAGGGCAGCTAGCCCTATCCTTTCCTCCTCCTGCTCTACCCCTCCCTTGGCTCCAGGATGTTCCCCATTTGGGGGTGGTGGGACGGGAAGTACTGGCTGCCGTCGTCTCACCACCGTTTCATCATTGGGATTCTCTCTCCACGCCTGGTCTATCAGGGTTGGGTACAATTTAGGCTTATGAGAGACCTCCAGAGGAGCTGTGGGAGTTATTGTTCCTAGTTGCTTGCTACTTGCTACTTACATCTTCCTTCTTTTTTTACTTCCTGTTTCTTTTCTCCCTCTGCTCTCTTCCTCGCGTCGGCTACCCTTGCTGTGTCTATCCCCTCTGCTCGTTGTTTATCTGCCTTGTCTCCACATGCCTTATGTATCTGTCTTATCATTGATCCCAGTTTTTCTATATTTAAACGTCTGTCAAATTCGTACTTCCTCCTCCATTTCGGGCCAAAATAGGTGTTCCTCTTATCCCTGCATGTATTTCTCATCTCCTGTTAATTCCGGGACCTCCGTTGAGGATTTATTACCCATTGCTAGTAAAACCTGGTAGTCACTATGCTTATTCTCACAATCTATGTGTAGGTATTTCTATGAACTAGGTGTGTGCTTTTAACAGCTATTCAATCACTATAGTTGTTATCACAATCTATGTGTGTGTGTCACGCCCTGGTCAAAATATCTTATGTTTATCTTCATTTATTTGGTCAGGCCAGGGTGTGACATGGGTTATTGTGGTGTGTTTTTGTCTTGGGGTTTTGTGGGGTGTCTAGCGTAGTCTATGGCTGCCTGAGGCGGTTCTCAATCAGAGTCAGGTGATTATCGTTGTCTCTGATTGGGAACCATATTTAGGCAGCCATATTCTTTGAGTGTTTCGTGGGTGATTGTTCCTGTCTCTGTGTTTATATTTACCAGATAGGCTGTATAGTTTTTTCTCATTCCGTCTGTTGTTTTGTACATTTCAGTTATTTCATGTCTAGTCTATTTTCATCAATAAACATGAGTAACCACCACGCTGCATTTTGGTCCGCTCCTCCTTCAACAAAAGAACGCCGTTACAGAATCACCCACCACAACAGGACCAAGCGGCGTGGTAACAGGCAACAGCAGCAGCAGGAGCAGGTTGACAAGACTTTCTGGACTTGGGAGGAAATCCTCGACGGGAAAGGACCCTGGGCTAAACCAGGGGAGTGTAGCCGCCCCAAGGTGCAGCGAGAGTCAACCAGACTCTTCCAGATCTGCCAGTCAGCCAGACTCTTCCAGATCTGCCAGTCAGCCAGACTCTTCCAGAACCGCCAGCCTGCCAGGATCTGCCGGATCCTACTACCTGCCTGAGCTTCCTCTCAGTGCTGGGCTTCCTCTCAGTGCTGGGCTTCCTCTCAGTGCTGGGCTTCCTCTCAGTCCCGAGCTGCCCCTCAGTCCCGAGCTGCCCCTCAGTCCCGAGCTGCCCCTCAGTCCCGAGCTGCCCCTCAGTGCTGAGCTTCCTCTGTCCCGAGCTGCCCCTCAGTCCCGAGCTGCCCCTCAGTCCCGAGCTGCCCCTCAGTGCTGAGCTTCCTCTGTCTCGAGCTGCCCCTCAGTCCCGAGCTGCCCCTCAGTTCCGAGCTGCCCCTCAGTCCAGTGGGGTTCTGGGTGAGGACTACTAGGCCAAGGTCGGCGGCGAGGGTGGACTATCCTAGGAGGCGAGGACGGGGGACTGAGACATTTATAGAGTGGGGTCCACGACCCGCGCCGGAGCCGCCACCATGGACAGACGCCCACCCGGACCCTCCCTATTGTTTTGATGTGCGTCCGGGAGTCCGCACCTTAGGGGGGGGGGGGGGGTTCTGTCACGCCCTGGTCAAAATATATTATGTCTATCTTCATTTATTTGGTCAGGCCAGGGTGTGACATGGGTTATTGTGGTGTGTTTTTGTCTTGGGGTTTTGTGGGGTGTCTAGCGCAGTCTATGGCTGCCTGAGGCGGTTCTCAATCAGTCAGGTGATTATCGTTGTCTCTGATTGGGAACCATATTTAGGAAGCCATATTCTTTGAGTGTTTCGTGGGTGATTGTTCCTGTCTCTGTGTTTATATTCACCAGATAGGCTGTATAGTTTTTTCTCATTCCGTCTGTTGTTTTGTACATTTCAGTTATTTCATGTCTAGTCTATTTTCATCAATAAACATGAGTAACCACCACGCTGCATTTTGGTCCGCTCCTCCTTCAACAGAAGAACGCTGTTAGTGTGACTCTTTATTTCTGATATAAATTACTCCTATGTGTGTCTCACTATTGGTGTGTGTCGCTACTCCCTGTGTGCTCACACTCTGTGTATTTTGCTATCTCTTAACCTATGTGTGGTTTTCCTTTCTTGAATCTATCTATAGTGGTGTCGATCGGACATTAGGTCTCACCGTTTACAACCTATAAGCTATTTTCCAGGGGTCGTAAATCCCTAGTCAGCAGCCTATTTTTCTGTTGTTCCTTGTTCTTTTGACGTTAACTTCTTGCGTCGAGCAATCCCGGATCCGGGATTCTATTTATTGCCTCAAGCTCATTAGCATAACGCAACGTTAACAATTCATGAAAATCGCAAATAAAATGAAATAAATATATTTGCTCTCAAGCTTAAACTTTTGTTAACAACACTGTCATCTCAGATTTTCAAAATATGCTTTTCAACCATAGCTAAACAAGCATTTGTGTAAGAGTGTTGATAGCTAGCATAGCTATAAGCCACAAAAACAAGAAAATCATTCAAATAAAATCATTTACCTTTGAAGAACTTCAGATGTTTTCAATGAGGAGACTCTCAGTTAGATAGCAAATGTTCAGTTTTTCAAAAAAATATTATTTGTGTAGGACAAATCGCTCCGTTTTGTTCACGTTTGGCTATGAAAAAAACCTGTATCCAGTTATAGCCTCAAGCTCATTAGCATAACGTAACGTTAACTATTTATGAAAATCGCAAATGAAATGAAATGAATGTGCTAGCTCTCAAGCTTAGCCTTTTCTTAACAACACTGTCATCTCAGATTTTTCAAAATATGCTTTTGAACCATAGCAAAACAAGCATTTGTGATAGCTAGCGTAGCATTTAGCGTAGCATTTAGTGGGCAACATTTGCACAAAAACCAGAAAAGGATTCAAATAAAGTCATTTACCTTTGAAGAACTTCGGATGTTTTCAATGAGGAGACTCTCAGTTACATAGCAAATGTTCAGGTTTTCCTGAAAGATTCTTTGTGTAGGAGAAATCGCTCCGTTTTGTACATCACGTTTGGGTACCAAAAAAAACGAAAATTCAGTCATCAAAACTGCCAACTGTTTTCCAAATTAACTCCATAATATCGACTGAAACACGGCAAACGCTGTTTAGAATCAATCCTCAATGTGTTTTTCACATATCTCTTCATTGATATATCATTCGTGGTAGTCTCCTTTCTCCGGTGAATCGCTTGGAAAAAGACAGCAGTTGAAGATGACACACCAATTTCGACGGAGGACACCGGGCGGACACCTGGCAAATGTAGTCTCTTATGGTCAATCTTCCAATGATATGCCTACAAATACATCACAATGCTGCAGACACCTTGGGGAAACGATAGATAGGGCAGGCTCATTCCTGTCGCATTCACAGCCATATAAGGAGACAATGAAAAACAGAGCCTCAAAAATCCTGCTCATTTCCTGGTTGCAGTTTCATATTGGTTTTGCCTGTAGCTTCTGTTCTGGGGCACTCACAGACAATATCTTTGCAGTTCTGGAAACGTCAGAGTGTTTTCTTTCCAAAGCTATCAATTATATGCATAGGAGAGCATCTTTTTGTGACAAAATATTGCGCTTAAAACGGGCACGTCTTTTTATCAAAAAATGATATAGCGCCCCCATAGATTTAACAGGTTAATATCTCGTATCTCCCTCCGCTATATTAGGCTCCCTTCTTTCTTCTTTCTGTTAGTTTATATAGGTAGTGTCCACTGATAGTCTTGGTGGTAGCCACTGATACCTGTCACAAAAAGATGCTCGACTATGCATATAATTGGTAGCTTTGGAAAGAAAACACTCTGACATGTCCAGAACTGCAAAGACATTCTCTGTGCGTGCCCTAGAACGTGAGCTACAGGCAAAACCAAGATGAGACGGCATCCAGGAAATGAGCAGGATTTTTGAGGCTCCGTTTTCCATTGTCTCCTTATATGGCTGTGAATGCGAGAGGAGTGAGTCTGCCCTTTCTGTCGTTTCCCCAAGGTGTCTGCAGCATTGTGACGTATTTGTAGGCATATCATTGGAAGATTGACCATAAGAGACCACATTTACCAGGTGTCCGCCCGGTGTCCTGCGCCGAAATTGGTGCGCAAAAGTCAGCTGCAAGTATTTTTCCATGGAATTCAGAGAAGAAAGCAGGCTTCCACGAACGATATATCAATGAAGAGATATGTGAAAAAACACCTTGAGGATTGATTCCAAACAACGTTTGCCATGTTTCGGTCGATATTATGGAGTTAATTCGGAAAAAGTTTGACGTTGTAGGTGACTGAATTTTCGGTTCGTTTCGGTAGCTAAATGTGATGTACAAAACGGAGTGATTTCTCCTACACAAAGACGCTTTCAGGAAAAACTGCACATTTGCTATGTAACTGAGAGTCTCCTCATTGAAAACATCCGAAGCTCTTCAAAGGTAAATGATTTTATTTATTTGGTTATCTGGTTTTTGTGAAAATGTTGCGTGCTAAATGCTACTCAAAATGCTAAGCTAGCTTAGCATACTCTTACACAAATTAGTGAATTGCTATGGTTCAAAAGCATATTTTGAAAATCTGAGATGACAGTGTTGTTAAGAAAAGGCTAAGCTTGAGAGTAGGCGCATTATTTCATTTTATTTGCGATTTTCAGAAATCGTTTACGTTGCGTTTTGCTAATGAGCCTGAGGCTTTAGTCACGATCCCGGATCCGGGATGGGGAGTTTCAAGAGGTTAAAGGTTTATTCACAAGAGCGCTGATCTGTTGTACAAGACAATTAATTTTATACTGGCTTCTCACGCACACACATTCACACAAACATACGCACCCACATTCACACTAACATACGCACACACAGTCACATTGAGTTGTTGGAATGTCACGCATTGTGTTGGTGACGTCAAGAACTATGTTGGTGTAATGTCAAGTATTGTGTTGATGTAATGTGATGTGTTGGTGTAATGTCACGTAGTGTTAGTGTAATGCAATGCCTTGTGTTGGTGTAATGTCATGTATTGTGTTGGTGTAATGTCACACATTGTGTTGGTGACGTCAAGAACTATGTTGGTGTAATGTCAAGTATTATGTTGATGTAATGTGATGTGTTGGTGTAATGTCACGCATTGTGTTGGTGTAATGTATTGTGTTGGTGTAATGCATTGTGTTGGTGTAATGTCACGCATTGTGTTGGTGTAATGTATTGTGTTGGTGTAATGCATTGTGTTGGTGTAATGTCACGCATTGTGTTGGTGTAATGTCATGCACTGTGTTGGTGTAATGCATTGTGTTGGTGTAATGTCACGCATTGTGTTGGTGTAATGTATTGTGTTGGTGTAATGTCACGCATTGTGTTGGTGACGTCAAGAACTATGTTGGTGTAATGTCAAGTATTGTGTTGATGTAATGTGATGTGTTGGTGTAATGTCACGTAGTGTTAGTGTAATGCAATGCCTTGTGTTGGTGTAATGTCATGTATTGTGTTGGTGTAATGTAATGTCATGTATTGTGTTGGTGTAATGTAATGTATTCTGCTGGTGTAATGTATTGTGTTGGTGTAATGTCAAGTACTGTGTTGGTGTAATGTCCTGTATTGTGTTGGTTTAATGTATTGTGTTGGTGTAATGTCATGTATTGTGTTGGTGTAATGTATTGTGTTGGTGTAATGTCAAGTACTGTGTTGGTGTAATGTCACGTATTGTGTTAGTGTAATGTCATGCATTGTGTTGGTGTAATGCCATGCATTGTGTTGGAGTAATGTCGTGCATTGTGTTGGTGTAATGTCATGTGTTGTGTTGGTGTAATATCATGTCATGTGTTGGTGTAATGTAATTCATTGTGTTGGTGTAATGTCATGTATTGTGTTGGTGTAATGTAAAGTATTGTGTTGGTTTAATCTATTCTGTTGGTGTAATGTATTGTATTGGTGTAATGTCAAGTATTGTATTGGTGTAATGTCAAGTATTGTGTGGGTGTAATGGAATGTATTCTGTTGGTGTTATGTATTGTGTTGGTGTAATTCCAAGTACTGTGTTGGTGTAACGTCAATTCCTGTGTTGGTGTAATGTCAAGTATTGTGTTTGTGTAATGTCAGGTACTGTGTGTTGGTGTAATGTCAGGTACTGTGTTGGTGTAATGTCATGCATTGTGTTGGTTTCATGTGTTGTGTTGGTGTAATGTCATGCGTTGTGTCGGTGTAATGTGATGCGTTGTGTTGGTGTAACGTCATGTATTGTGTAGTGTTGGTGTAATGTCACGTATTGTGTAGTGTTGGTGTAATTCATTGTGTTGGTGTAATGTCACGCATTGTGTTGGTGTAATGTATTGTGTTGGTGAAAAGTCAAGAACTGTGTTGGTGTAATGTCACGCATTGTGTTGGTGTAATGTCATGCACTGTGTTGGTGTAATGCATTGTGTTGGTGTAATGTCACGCATTGTGTTGGTGTAATGTATTGTGTTGGTGTAATGCATTGTGTTGGTGTAATGCATTGTGTTGGTGTAATGTCACGCATTGTGTTGGTGTAATGTATTGTCTTGGTGTAATGCATTGTGTTGGTGTAATGTCATGCACTGTGTTGGTGTAATGCATTGTGTTGGTGTAATGTCACGCATTGTGTTGGTGTAATGTATTGTGTTGGTGTAATGTCACGCATTGTGTTGGTGACGTCAAGAACTATGTTGGTGTAATGTCAAGTATTGTGTTGATGTAATGTGATGTGTTGGTGTAATGTCACGTAGTGTTAGTGTAATGCAATGCCTTGTGTTGGTGTAATGTCATGTATTGTGTTGGTGTAATGTAATGTCATGTATTGTGTTGGTGTAATGTAATGTATTCTGCTGGTGTAATGTATTGTGTTGGTGTAATGTCAAGTACTGTGTTGGTGTAATGTCCTGTATTGTGTTGGTTTAATGTATTGTGTTGGTGTAATGTCATGTATTGTGTTGGTGTAATGTATTGTGTTGGTGTAATGTCAAAGTACTGTGTTGGTGTAATGTCACGTATTGTGTTAGTGTAATGTCATGCATTGTGTTGGTGTAATGCCATGCATTGTGTTGGAGTAATGTCGTGCATTGTGTTGGTGTAATGTCATGTGTTGTGTTGGTGTAATATCATGTCATGTGTTGGTGTAATGTAATTCATTGTGTTGGTGTAATGTCATGTATTGTGTTGGTGTAATGTAAAGTATTGTGTTGGTTTAATCTATTCTGTTGGTGTAATGTATTGTATTGGTGTAATGTCAAGTATTGTATTGGTGTAATGTCAAGTATTGTGTGGGTGTAATGGAATGTATTCTGTTGGTGTTATGTATTGTGTTGGTGTAATTCCAAGTACTGTGTTGGTGTAACGTCAATTCCTGTGTTGGTGTAATGTCAAGTATTGTGTTTGTGTAATGTCAGGTACTGTGTGTTGGTGTAATGTCAGGTACTGTGCTGGTGTAATGTCATGCATTGTGTTGGTTTCATGTGTTGTGTTGGTGTAATGTCATGCGTTGTGTCGGTGTAATGTGATGCGTTGTGTTGGTGTAACGTCATGTATTGTGTAGTGTTGGTGTAATGTCACGTATTGTGTAGTGTTGGTGTAATTCATTGTGTTGGTGTAATGTCACGCATTGTGTTGGTGTAATGTATTGTGTTGGTGAAAAGTCAAGAACTGTGTTGGTGTAATGTCACGCATTGTGTTGGTGTAATGTCATGCACTGTGTTGGTGTAATGCATTGTGTTGGTGTAATGTCACGCATTGTGTTGGTGTAATGTATTGTGTTGGTGTAATGCATTGTGTTGGTGTAATGCATTGTGTTGGTGTAATGTCACGCATTGTGTTGGTGTAATGTATTGTCTTGGTGTAATGCATTGTGTTGGTGTAATGTCACGCATTGTGTTGGTGTAATGTATTGTGTTGGTGTAATGCATTGTGTTGGTGTAATGCATTGTGTTGGTGTAATGTCACGCATTGTGTTGGTGTAATGTCATGCACTGTGTTGGTGTAATGTCACGCATTGTGTAGGTGTAATGTATTGTGTTGGTGTAATGCATTGTGTTGGTGTAATGCATTGTGTTGGTGTAATGTCACGCATTGTGTTGGTGTAATGCATTGTGTTGGTGTAATGTCACGCATTGTGTTGGTGTAATGCATTGTGTTGGTGTAATGTCACGCATTGTGTTGGTGTAATGTCACGCATTGTGTTGGTGTAATGTCACGCATTGTGTTGGTGTATTGCATTGTGTTGGTGTAATGCATTGTGTTGGTGTAATGTCACGCATTGTGTTGGTGTAATGTCATGCACTGTGTTGGTGTAATGCATTGTGTTGGTGTAATGTCACGCATTGTGTTGGTGTAATGTATTGTGTTGGTGTAATGTCACGCATTGTGTTGGTGTAATGTCAGGTACTGTGTTGGTGTAATGTATTGTGTTGGTGTAATGTCACGCATTGTGTTGGTGTAATGTATTCTGTTGGTGTAATGTCACGCATTGTGTTGGTGTAATGTATTGTGTTGGTGTAATGCATTGTGTTGGTGTAATGTCACGCATTGTGTTGGTGTAATGTATTGTGTTGGTGTAATGTATTGTGTTGGTGTAATGTCACGCATTGTGTTGGTGTAATGTCACGTAGTGTTAGTGTAATGCAATGCCTTGTGTTGGTGTAATGTCATGTATTGTGTTGGTGTAATGTAATGTCATGTATTGTGTTGGTGTAATGTAATGTATTCTGCTGGTGTAATGTATTGTGTTGGTGTAATGTCAAGTACTGTGTTGGTGTAATGTCAAGTATTGTGTTGGTGTAATGTCCTGTATTGTGTTGGTGTAATGTCCTGTATTGTGTTGGTGTAATGTATTGTGTTGGTGTAATGTCATGTATTGTGTTGGTGTAATGTCACGTATTGTGTTAGTGTAATGTCATGCATTGTGTTGGTGTAATGCCATGCATTGTGTTGGAGTAATGTCGTGCATTGTGTTGGTGTAATGTCATGTGTTGTGTTGGTGTAATATCATGTCATGTGTTGGTGTAATGTAATTCATTGTGTTGGTGTAATGTCATGTATTGTGTTGGTGTAATGTAAAGTAATGTGTTGGTTTAATCTATTCTGTTGGTGTAATGTATTGTATTGATGTAATGTCAAGTATTGTATTGGTGCAATGTCAAGTATTGTGTGGGTGTAATGGAATGTATTCTGTTGGTGTTATGTATTGTGTTGGTGTAATTCCAAGTACTGTGTTGGTGTAACGTCAATTCCTGTGTTGGTGTAATGTCAAGTATTGTGTTTGTGTAATGTCAGGTACTGTGTGTTGGTGTAATGTCAGGTACTGTGTTGGTGTAATGTCATGCATTGTGTTGGTTTCATGTGTTGTGTTGGTGTAATGTCATGCGTTGTGTCGGTGTAATGTGATGCGTTGTGTTGATGTAACGTCATGTATTGTGTAGTGTTGGTGTAATGTCACGTATTGTGTAGTGTTGGTGTAATGCATTGTGTTGGTGTAATGTCACGCATTGTGTTGGTGTAATGTATTGTGTTGGTGAAAAGTCAAGAACTGTGTTGGTGTAATGTCACGCATTGTGTTGGTGTAATGTCATGCACTGTGTTGGTGTAATGCATTGTGTTGGTGTAATGTCACGCATTGTGTTGGTGTAATGTATTGTGTTGGTGTAATGCATTGTGTTGGTGTAATGCATTGTGTTGGTGTAATGTCACGCATTGTGTTGGTGTAATGTATTGTGTTGGTGTAATGCATTGTGTTGGTGTAATGCATTGTGTTGGTGTAATGTCACGTATTGTGTTGGTGTAATGTCATGCACTGTGTTGGTGTAATGCATTGTGTTGGTGTAATGTCACGCATTGTGTTGGTGTAATGCATTGTGTTGGTGTAATGCATTGTGTTGGTGTAATGTCACGCATTGTGTTGGTGTAATGCATTGTGTTGGTGTAATGTCACGCATTGTGTTGGTGTAATGCATTGTGTTGGTGTAATGTCACGCATTGTGTTGGTGTAATGTCACGCATTGTGTTGGTGTAATGTCACGCATTGTGTTGGTGTATTGCATTGTGTTGGTGTAATGCATTGTGTTGGTGTAATGTCACGCATTGTGTTGGTGTAATGTCATGCACTGTGTTGGTGTAATGCATTGTGTTGGTGTAATGTCACGCATTGTGTTGGTGTAATGTATTGTGTTGGTGTAATGCATTGTGTTGGTGTAATGTCACGCATTGTGTTGGTGTAATGTATTGTGTTGGTGTAATGTCACGCATTGTGTTGGTGTAATGTCACGCATTGTGTTGGTGTAATGTATTGTGTTGGTGTAATGTCACGCATTGTGTTGGTGTAATGTATTCTGTTGGTGTAATGTCAAGCATTGTGTTGGTGTAATGTATTGTGTTGGTGTAATGCATTGTGTTGGTGTAATGTCACGCATTGTGTTGGTGTAATGCATTGTGTTGGTGTAATGTCACGCATTGTGTTGGTGTAATGTATTGTGTTGGCGTAATGTATTGTGTTGGTGTAATGTATTGTGTTGGCGTAATGTATTGTGTTGGTGTAATATATTGTGTTGGTGTAATGTCACGCATTGTGTTGGTGTAATGTATTGTGTTGGTGTAATGCATTGTGTTGGTGTAATGTCACGCATTGTGTTGGTGTAATGTATTGTGTTGGTGTAATGTCACGCATTGTGTTGGTGTAATGTATTGTGTTGGTGTAATGCATTGTGTTGGTGTAATGTCACACATTGTGTTGGTGTAATGTATTGTGTTGGTGTAATGTATTGTGTTGGTGTAATGTATTGTGTTGGTGTAATGTATTGTGTTGGTGTAATGTATTGTGTTGGTGTAATGCATTGTGTTGGTGTAATGTCACGCATTGTGTTGGTGTAATGTAATGTATTGTGTTGGTGTAATGCATTGTGTTGGTGTAATGTCACGCATTGTGTTGGTGTAATGTATTGTGTTGGTGTAATGTCACGCATTGTGTTGGTGTAATGTATTCTGTTGGTGTAATGTCAAGCATTGTGTTGGTGTAATGTATTGTGTTGGTGTAATGCATTGTGTTGGTGTAATGTCACGCATTGTGTTGGTGTAATGCATTGTGTTGGTGTAATGTCACGCATTGTGTTGGTGTAATGTATTGTGTTGGCGTAATGTATTGTGTTGGTGTAATGTATTGTGTTGGTGTAATGTCACGCATTGTGTTGGTGTAATATATTGTGTTGGTGTAATGTCACGCATTGTGTTGGTGTAATGTATTGTGTTGGTGTAATGCATTGTGTTGGTGTAATGTCACGCATTGTGTTGGTGTAATGTATTGTGTTGGTGTAATGTCACGCATTGTGTTGGTGTAATGTATTGTGTTGGTGTAATGCATTGTGTTGGTGTAATGTCACACATTGTGTTGGTGTAATGTATTGTGTTGGCGTAATGTATTGTGTTGGTGTAATGTATTGTGTTGGTGTAATGTATTGTGTTGGTGTAATGCATTGTGTTGGTGTAATGTCACGCATTGTGTTGGTGTAATGTAATGTATTGTGTTGGTGTAATGCATTGTGTTGGTGTAATGTCACGCATTGTGTTGGTGTAATGTATTGTGTTGGTGAAACGTCAAGAAATGTGTTGGTGTAATGTCATGCGTTGTGTTGGTGTAATGTGATGCGTTGTGTTGGTGTAACGTCATGTATTGTGTAACGTTGGTGTAATGTCACGTATTGTGTTGGTGTAATGCATTGTGTTGGTGTAATGTATTGTGTTGGTGAAACGTCAAGAACTGTGTTGGTGTAATGTCATGCACTGTGTTGGTGTAATGTATTGTGTTGGTGTAATGGCATGTACTGTGTTGGTGTAATGGCATGTACTGTGTTGGTGTAATGTCATTTATTGTGTTGGTGTAATGTCATGTATTGTGTTGGTGTAATGTCACGTATTGTGTAGTGTTGGTGTAATGCATTGTGTTGGTCTCATGTGTTGTGTTGGTGTAATACTGTGTTGGTGTAATGCATTCTGTTGGTGTAATGCAATGTACTGTGTTGGTGTAATGTCATGTACTGTGTTGGTGTAATGTCCTTTATTGTGTTGGTATAACGTCATTTATTGTGTTGGTGTAATGTCATTTATTGTGTTTGTGTAATGTCGTGTATTGTGTAGTGTTGGTGTAATGCATTGTGTTGGTATCATGTGTTGTGTTGGTGTAATGCATTCTGTTGGTGTGATGTACTGTGTTGGTGTAATGTCATGTATTGTGTTGGTGTAATGTCGTTTATTGTGTTTGTGTAATGTCACGTATTGTGTAGTGTTGGTGTAGTGCATTGTATTGGTGTAATGTCATGTGTTGTGTGATGTAATGTATTCTTTTGGTGTGATGTAATGTATTGTGTTGGTGTAATGTCATGTTTGTGTTGGTGTATTGTGTTGGTGTCATGTAATATAATGTATTCTGTTGGTGTAATGTCATGTAATGTGTTGGTGTAATGACAAGTACCGTGTTGGTGTAATGTAATGTATTGTGTTGGTGTAATGTCAAGTACTGTGTTGGTGTAATGTCATGTACTGTGTTGGTGTAATGTCACGCATTGTGTTGGTGTAATGTATTGTGTTGGTGTAATGTCACGCATTGTGTTGGTGTAATGTCACGCATTGTGTTGGTGTAATGTATTGTGTTGGTGTAATGTCACGCATTGTGTTGGTGTAATGTATTCTGTTGGTGTAATGTCAAGCATTGTGTTGGTGTAATGTATTGTGTTGGTGTAATGCATTGTGTTGGTGTAATGTCACGCATTGTGTTGGTGTAATGCATTGTGTTGGTGTAATGTCACGCATTGTGTTGGTGTAATGTATTGTGTTGGCGTAATGTATTGTGTTGGTGTAATGTATTGTGTTGGCGTAATGTATTGTGTTGGTGTAATATATTGTGTTGGTGTAATGTCACGCATTGTGTTGGTGTAATGTATTGTGTTGGTGTAATGCATTGTGTTGGTGTAATGTCACGCATTGTGTTGGTGTAATGTATTGTGTTGGTGTAATGTCACGCATTGTGTTGGTGTAATGTATTGTGTTGGTGTAATGCATTGTGTTGGTGTAATGTCACACATTGTGTTGGTGTAATGTATTGTGTTGGTGTAATGTATTGTGTTGGTGTAATGTATTGTGTTGGTGTAATGTATTGTGTTGGTGTAATGTATTGTGTTGGTGTAATGCATTGTGTTGGTGTAATGTCACGCATTGTGTTGGTGTAATGTAATGTATTGTGTTGGTGTAATGCATTGTGTTGGTGTAATGTCACGCATTGTGTTGGTGTAATGTATTGTGTTGGTGTAATGTCACGCATTGTGTTGGTGTAATGTATTCTGTTGGTGTAATGTCAAGCATTGTGTTGGTGTAATGTATTGTGTTGGTGTAATGCATTGTGTTGGTGTAATGTCACGCATTGTGTTGGTGTAATGCATTGTGTTGGTGTAATGTCACGCATTGTGTTGGTGTAATGTATTGTGTTGGCGTAATGTATTGTGTTGGTGTAATGTATTGTGTTGGCGTAATGTATTGTGTTGGTGTAATATATTGTGTTGGTGTAATGTCACGCATTGTGTTGGTGTAATGTATTGTGTTGGTGTAATGCATTGTGTTGGTGTAATGTCACGCATTGTGTTGGTGTAATGTATTGTGTTGGTGTAATGTCACGCATTGTGTTGGTGTAATGTATTGTGTTGGTGTAATGCATTGTGTTGGTGTAATGTCACACATTGTGTTGGTGTAATGTATTGTGTTGGTGTAATGTATTGTGTTGGTGTAATGTATTGTGTTGGTGTAATGTATTGTGTTGGTGTAATGTATTGTGTTGGTGTAATGCATTGTGTTGGTGTAATGTCACGCATTGTGTTGGTGTAATGTAATGTATTGTGTTGGTGTAATGCATTGTGTTGGTGTAATGTCACGCATTGTGTTGGTGTAATGTATTGTGTTGGTGTAATGTCACGCATTGTGTTGGTGTAATGTATTCTGTTGGTGTAATGTCAAGCATTGTGTTGGTGTAATGTATTGTGTTGGTGTAATGCATTGTGTTGGTGTAATGTCACGCATTGTGTTGGTGTAATGCATTGTGTTGGTGTAATGTCACGCATTGTGTTGGTGTAATGTATTGTGTTGGCGTAATGTATTGTGTTGGTGTAATGTATTGTGTTGGTGTAATGTCACGCATTGTGTTGGTGTAATATATTGTGTTGGTGTAATGTCACGCATTGTGTTGGTGTAATGTATTGTGTTGGTGTAATGCATTGTGTTGGTGTAATGTCACGCATTGTGTTGGTGTAATGTATTGTGTTGGTGTAATGTCACGCATTGTGTTGGTGTAATGTATTGTGTTGGTGTAATGCATTGTGTTGGTGTAATGTCACACATTGTGTTGGTGTAATGTATTGTGTTGGCGTAATGTATTGTGTTGGTGTAATGTATTGTGTTGGTGTAATGTATTGTGTTGGTGTAATGCATTGTGTTGGTGTAATGTCACGCATTGTGTTGGTGTAATGTAATGTATTGTGTTGGTGTAATGCATTGTGTTGGTGTAATGTCACGCATTGTGTTGGTGTAATGTATTGTGTTGGTGAAACGTCAAGAAATGTGTTGGTGTAATGTCATGCGTTGTGTTGGTGTAATGTGATGCGTTGTGTTGGTGTAACGTCATGTATTGTGTAACGTTGGTGTAATGTCACGTATTGTGTTGGTGTAATGCATTGTGTTGGTGTAATGTATTGTGTTGGTGAAACGTCAAGAACTGTGTTGGTGTAATGTCATGCACTGTGTTGGTGTAATGTATTGTGTTGGTGTAATGGCATGTACTGTGTTGGTGTAATGGCATGTACTGTGTTGGTGTAATGTCATTTATTGTGTTGGTGTAATGTCATGTATTGTGTTGGTGTAATGTCACGTATTGTGTAGTGTTGGTGTAATGCATTGTGTTGGTCTCATGTGTTGTGTTGGTGTAATACTGTGTTGGTGTAATGCATTCTGTTGGTGTAATGCAATGTACTGTGTTGGTGTAATGTCATGTACTGTGTTGGTGTAATGTCCTTTATTGTGTTGGTATAACGTCATTTATTGTGTTGGTGTAATGTCATTTATTGTGTTTGTGTAATGTCGTGTATTGTGTAGTGTTGGTGTAATGCATTGTGTTGGTATCATGTGTTGTGTTGGTGTAATGCATTCTGTTGGTGTGATGTACTGTGTTGGTGTAATGTCATGTATTGTGTTGGTGTAATGTCGTTTATTGTGTTTGTGTAATGTCACGTATTGTGTAGTGTTGGTGTAGTGCATTGTATTGGTGTAATGTCATGTGTTGTGTGATGTAATGTATTCTTTTGGTGTGATGTAATGTATTGTGTTGGTGTAATGTCATGTTTGTGTTGGTGTATTGTGTTGGTGTCATGTAATATAATGTATTCTGTTGGTGTAATGTCATGTAATGTGTTGGTGTAATGACAAGTACCGTGTTGGTGTAATGTAATGTATTGTGTTGGTGTAATGTCAAGTACTGTGTTGGTGTAATGTCATGTACTGTGTTGGTGTAATGTCATGTATTCTGTTGGTGTCATGTCATATCTTGTGTTGGTGTAATGTCACTTATTGTGTTGTGTTGATGTAATGTATTGTGTTGGTGTAATGTAATGTATTGGTGTAATGTCAAGTACTGTCATGTAGTGTGTTGGTGTAATGTCATGTATTGTGTTGGTGTACGGTAATGTAATGCATTCTGTTAGTGTAATGTCATGGTGTCATGTATTGTGTTGGTATAATGTCATGTATTGTGTTGGTGTAAGGTCATGTATTCTGTTGATGTAATGTATTGTGTTGGTGTAATGTCAGGTACTTTTTTGGTGTAATGTCAAGTACTGTTTTGGTGTAATGTAATCTATTCTGTTGGTGCAATTTCAAGTACTGTGTTCATGTAATGTCATGTATTGTGTTTGTGTATTCTCAAGTACTGTGTTGGTGTAATGTCATGTATTGGTGTAAGGTAATGTAATGCATTCTGTTAGTGTAATGTATTGGTGTAATGTCAAGTACTATTATTTTACTAGGCAAGTCAGTATTGTGTTGGTGTAATGTCAAGTACTGTTTTGGTGTAATGTCATGTATTGGTGTAATTTCAAGTAATGTGTTGGTGTATTGTCAAGTACTGTGTTGGTTTAATGTCATGTATTGTGTTGGTGTAATGTCATGTATTGTGTTGGTGTATTGTCAAGTATTGTGTTGGTGTAATGTCAAGTACTGTTTTGGTGTAATGTCAAGTACTGTTTTGGTGTAATGTCATGTATTGTGTTGGTGCAATGTCATGTGTTGTGTTGGTGTAATGTAATCTATTCTGTTGGTGCAATTTCAAGTACTGTGTTCATGTAATGTCATGTATTGTGTTCGTGTATTCTCAAGTACTGTGTTGGTGTAATGTCATGTATTGGTGTAAGGTAATGTAATGCATTCTGTTAGTGTAATGTATTGGTGTAATGTCAAGTACTATTATTTTACTAGCGACAGATTTGTACCTTGTCAGCTCGGGGGTTTGAACTTGCAACCTTTCGGTTACTAGTCCAATGCTCTAACCACTAGGCTACCCTGCCGCCCCATACAGACAGTCATGTATTGTGTTGGTGTAATGTCATGTGTTGTGTTGGTGTAATGTAATGTGTTGTGTTGGTGTAATGTAATGTAATCTATTCTGTTGGTGCAATTTCAAGTACTGTGTTGGTGTAATGTCATGTATTGTGTAGTGTTGGTGTAATGTAATGCATTGTGTTTGTGTAATGTCATGTATTGTGTAGTGGTGGTGTAATGCATTGTGTTGGTGTAATGTCATATATTGTTTTGGTGTAATGTCATGTATTGTGTAGTGTTGGTGTAATGTAATGCATTGTGTTGTGTTGGTGTAATGTCATGTATTGTGTTGCTGTAATGTCATGTATTGTTTTGTTGTTATATAATGTAATGTATTGTGTAATGTCATGTGTTGGTGTAATATAATGTAATGCATTCTGTTGGTGTACTGTTGTATTGTGTTGGTGTAATGTCATGTATGTGTTGGTGTAATGTTATGCATTGTGTAGTGTTGGTGTAATGTAATTCATTGTGTTGCTGTTATGTCATGGATTGTGTTGGTGTAACGTATTGTGTAGTTTTTTTTACACTATGTAACCCACAAGGTTACTCTGTAGTTCAGTTAGTAGAGCAGGGTCCTCTGTAGTTCAGTTGGTAGAGCATGGTCCTCTGTATTTCAGTCAGTAGAGCATGGTCCTCTGTAGTTCATTTCGTAGAGCATGGTCCTCTGTCGTTCAGTTAGTAGAGCATGGTCCTCTATATTTCAGTCAGTAGAGCATGGTCCTCTGTAGTTCAGTTAGTAGAGAAAAGTGATTATTCTCGGGACGGAACATTTGTAAAATACCGGGAAAATATTATTCCCCAGTCTGTAGCTTATTCTTTAGATGTTTGGGGCTGCTGGTGAACCATGATGTGCAGGCATAATCAGTGACACTGGTCTAGTGCACTTGCCAGAGTCTTAATGGTGTCTATAGATTTCCATCCAATTTGCAACAGATTTTCATGTTAATATTCTAAAATCTGCATAGAAACAACATACACATTTCAGGGTTTCCTTTAGGAAAATGTGACTGGGAAGATTTTAATTGACCAGACATTTGAGAAATTTAGCGGACATCTATATGCATTCAGATCAGACTTGGCGCAGCCAGAGCCATCAATAAACACGGGGTGTTGGCCTTAAAAACAGCTTATTGTCACACCCTGATCTGTTTCACCTTTCTTTGTGCTTGTCTCCACCCCCCTCCAGGTGTCGCCCATCTTCCCCATTATACCCTGTGTATTTATACCTGTGTTCTCTGTTTGTCTGTTGACAGTTCGCTTTGTTTCGTGAAACCTACCAGCGTTTTGTTCCCCTGCTCCTGTCTGTTCTTGCTCCTGTTTTCTAGTCCCTCCCGCTTTTGACCGTTCTGCCTGCCCCAACCCTGAGCCTGCCTGCCGTTCTATACCTTGCCCCACCTCACTGGGTTATTGACCCCTGCCTGTACTGACCCGGTGACTGCCTGCCATTCTGGACCTTTTCCACCCTCTCTGGATTACTGACCTCTGCCTGCCTTTGTCATTTGCCTGCCCCTGTACCAGAAATAAACTTTTGTTTCTTCGACACTGTCTGCATCTGGGTCATACCTGAAATCTTATACCTATAACAAATTGCAAAAACACTATTCCTTGTTTTTCGATGTAGCATATGCCGAACTTTATAGCCTATTAATGTTTTTAGGGAACTTTCCCATAACAATATTTGTCCACCTCATGATTCAACTGTCAGATTTGAGCACTAAATGCATCAGGGCATTGCATGCATAGACCTATAGGCTTAGGTGTCCACGGTATGATATTAATATTTAAACTAAGACTATATGAAGGAAGAGAAGCTTAAGGCTAGCCCCAGAGAGATAGAGATATGCCGGCGGCATGCTACGACACCAACATGCATTTCTTTGTCAGGTGGCTAATGTGTCTGCTATACAGACATATACGTACAGAAGGAGGGTAATTAGTTCATTTTCAATCCAAATAATTATATTAGATTATAGGAGCAACTCTGGAAAGCCTGAAACATTATTAATCACCTTACGTTTAACTGAGTCAGTTTGAGCACCGGTGAGCACTGCCTTCATATCGTAGGCTTGCAGTAGCTAAAGCTTAATAATAGCCACTTTTTAAACTTGTGACCCGTTTCAGGATGCTCGGCTTATGTCACAAGTCACTTCTTCACAGGAGAGGCTTTTAAATGTATTTGTTTTTATCAAAATATGTTTTGGGGGCAGAAATGCCTTCTAGAACGTGGTAACTCTTATGTGCCTTAATAACAAACTTGTATTCCATCTGTAAATACAAATAATACATTTTTATTATGAGCCTAGTTGGTTTAGCCATGGAAAAAGACAAGGGACCTTGCCATGATTATCTGAGATAATGGATGGGCTGGACATGCAGAGAGAAGTTCGGATTGGTCTACCATGTAGCATGCTTCTGTCTATAACGTGAGCTGCTCGGTATGTGTAGATAGAAATGAAATATGATGAAATATATAACATTGTATATTACTGTATCTCTTTGGTCCATCCTCCAGGCAGAAGGAGAGGGTCAGGGTGGCGTCCTCCTCAAAGAACTCCGTGGCAAACGCATCCCACCACAGACTGTCACTCTCCTGAAAGAGAGAGAAGAAAGTTGATCAATAATTAAAATAGTTCTAATATTATCATATAATTTGCTTTGTTGCACAGAACATATTTTATGGAAACAACAGATTCTATACCATCTACGTTTCCCCCCAAAATCTCTTTTCTCCATGATACGTACATAACGCATCAACCCAGGACATCCACCACTGTACACAACATCATGATATTGAAATCACTTTGCTATCACCAACAGGCAAAACGTTGTACCCTTCCATCTGCCACTCCGGGGAACATGACACCACCATTTACCAGATAATGTACCGTAACAGCGGACGACCCCACGTGACGCGTGATGTTGATTTCACCCGACATGTTAGGACAGATCGAGAGGCTTTCAATCGTTGCTCCACTGAGGGATCGCTAGACCCTTCCAGATTTTTACAATTATCCATGTCGATGTCGCCTAGCGTCAAGTCCAATATGTGCTGACCCCAAGGACCTCGAAGAACAACTCAATGTGCTTCATATCTGCAGGTCTTGAGGTGTGTGTGTGTGTGTGTGTGTATGTGTGTGTGTGTGTGTGTGTGTGTGTGTGTGTGTGTGTGTGTGTGTGTGTGTGTGTGTGTGTGTGTGTGTGTGTGTGTGTGTGTGTGTGTGTGTGTGTGTGTGTGTGTGTGTGTGTGTGTGTGTGTGTGTGTGTGATATAGGGAGGAGAGGGAGGGGATAGAGAAAGAGGGGATGGAGGGAGAGGGGGAGGGGATAGAACTTCTGCAGTTCATTTTGAAGGTGAATCAATACGTGATTATGACCTGGGAATAGAGTGTCCGCCGGTGAAGTAGCATCAACATCCCTGGGTCATAGATTGGTGATAAACCTAGGGATAGGCCTATGATACCTTAACGGCTGGGATTCAATCAATTACAGATTAAGATAAACTGCACTGCTGTATCGGAGGTGTTAACAATGTTGTAACCAAAACACGCTAATCTGATTCTCATTGGATATTGGATACATACTAGAAGTGCGGTTTCCTCCTATGAAAAATTATACACTCTCATCTGTCTATTTCTGCACAGTCACATATTTGTTATCTTTGTTGCATCACCACTACCCAAATTTAGAGCAAGCAAACTATGATTCTTAATTCTGACCCAGATACGCCCACTGCTGCACCATCATTGCATTCTACTAGCACACTGGGAGTAGTGATGATTGACTCAACAGGAGTCCCTGAATGGTGTGTGTGATTGGGCTAGTGCCAGGCAACTGTCAGCGGATTGAGTCCCCCAGGGGACAGGAGGACAGGGTGGTATGGTGGTGGGATAGGGAGCATGGATGCCTAGCACAGCAGGATTCCACTAGAGTAGAGGTTACCAATCTTTTTATAGTCCCGTACCCCTTCCAACATTCAACCTCCAGCTGCGTACTCCCTCTAGCACCAGGGTCAGCGCACTCTCAAATGTAGTTTTTTGACATCATTGTAAGCCTGCCACACACACACTATACGATACATTTATTAAACATAAGAATGAGTGTGAGTTTTTGTCACAACCCGGCTCGTGGGAAGCGACAAAGAGCTCTTATAGGACAAATAATAATTTAAGAATAATCAATAATTTTAAGCTTTATTTAGCCATCTTACATATAACACTTTATTTGTTCATCAAAAATTCTGAATAACTCACAACAGGTTAATGGGAAGGGTGAGCTTGAAAAGATGCACATAACTCTGCAATGTTGATTTGTATTGGAGAGTCTCAGTCTTAAATCCTTTTTCACACACAGTCTGTGCCTGTATTTCATTTCCATGCTAGTGAGGGCCGAGAATCCACTCTCACATAGGTACGTGGTTGCAAAGGGCATCAGGGTCTTAAGAGCACGATTTGCCAAGGCAGGATACTCTGAACACAGCCCAATCCAGAAATCTGGTAATGGTTTCTGATTAAATCAAATTTATCACATAACCGCTTGTTGCAATTTCGATGAGGCTCTCTTGTTCATATATCAGTGTTGTTTGATGACGCAATTATCTGTATAGTATTTTTGGCCTTTTCCCCCAGCTTTGTCCCAGCCATATCCACGGCAGCAGGAAGCATTAAGTACTCCACAATAGTATTGGGCTTGCCTGTTCTAGCCACTTGGTAGCTCACTATATAAGACGCTTTTAGCCCCTTCTAATTAATGGTATATGTTGGTCCTATACATGTCGTACTACTCTAAAGTTGTCTTAATTCTCGCTCAAAAAAACTCCCATGGCTTATTTTTGAAATTGGAATGTTCTTTCTAAATCTCTGCGCAAGACTGAAGGTTTCATCGAGTTGTGAGATAATACTTTTGCACATATAACACACTGTGGCTGAGGAAAGGCTCTACTCCCAATATAAGTGAACCGCAAATCAATGTAGTTCTCATCATATTTGCGCCTCTTCGATGGTCCAACATCCCTGTCAGTTGTTCAGTGAGGGGGCAGTAGCTCTTCAGCTGCATCGGATTCACAACTGTCAATGTCCATGCGAGCTGGGCTAACAAAAAAAGTAGAATTACTGATGCTAGCATTGGATGTGCTCGTGGAAGCAGAGAGACTTGTGTCGTAGACATGTGCAGGTGTAGTACTGCTGGTAGTAGCAGTACTACCAGTAGAGCTGGTATGTTTTATTTATTTATTTATTTTATTTCACCTTTATTTAACCAGGTAGGCAAGTTGAGAACAAGTTCTCATTTACAATTGCGACCTGGCCAAGATAAAGCAAAGCACTTCGACACATACAACGACACAGAGTTACACATGGAGTAAAACAAACATACAGTCAATAATACAGTATAAACAAGTCTATATACGATGTGATCAAATGAGGTGAGATAAGGGAGGTAAAGGCAAAAAAAGGCCATGGTGGCAAAGTAAATACAATATAGCAAGTAAAACACTGGAATGGTAGATTTGCAATGGAAGAATGTGCAAAGTAGAAATAAAAGTAATGGGGTGCAAAGGAGCAAAATAAATAAATAACTAAATAAAATACAGTAGGGAAAGTGGTAGTTGTTTGGGCTAAATTATAGGTGGGCTATGTACAGGTGCAGTAATCTGTGAGCTGCTCTGACAGTTAGTGCTTGTTTCCAGTTTCAGAAATTTTTGTAGTTCGTTCCAGTCATTGGCAGCAGAGAACTGGAAGGAGAGGCATCCAAAGAAAGAATTGGTTTTGGGGGTGACCAGAGAGATATACCTGCTGGAGCGCGTGCTACAGGTGGGTGATGCTATGATGACCAGTGAGCTGAGATAAGGTGGAACTTTACCTAGCAGGGTCTTGTAGATGACATGGAGCCAGTGGGTTTGGCGATGAGTATGAAGCGAGGGCCAGCCAACGAGAGCGTACAGGTCGCAATGGTGGGTAGTATATGGGGCTTTGGTGACAAAATGGATTGCACTGTGATAGACTGCATCCAATTTGTTGAGTATGGTATTGGAGGCTATTTTGTAAATGACATCGCCAAAGTCGAGGATTGGTAGGATAGTCAGTTTTACAAGGGTATGTTTGGCAGCATGAGTGAAGGATGCTTTGTTGCAAAATAGGAAGCCAATTCTAGATTTAACTTTGGATTGGAGATGTTTGATGTGCGTCTGGAAGGAGAGTTTACAGTCGAACCAGACACCTAGGTATTTGTAGTTGTCCACGTATTCTAAGTCAGAGCTGTCCAGAGGAGTGATGTTGGACAGGCGGGCAGGTGCAGGCAGTGATTGGTTGAAGAGCATGCATTTAGTTTTACTTGTATTTAAGAGCAATTGGAGGCCACGGAAGGAGAGTTGTATGGCATTGAAGCTTGCCTGGAGGGTTGTTAACACAGTGTCCAAAGAAGGGCCAGAAGTATACAGAATGGTGTCGTCTGCGTAGAGGTGGATCAGAGACTCACCAGCAGCAATAGCGACATCATTGATGTATACAGAGAAGAGAGTCGGTCCAAGAATTGAACCCTGTGGCACCCCCATAGAGACGGCCAGAGGTCCGGACAGCAGACCCTCCGATTTGACACACTGAACTCTATCAGAGAAGTAGTTGGTGAACCAGGCGAGGCAATAATTTGAGAAGCCAAGGCTGTCGAGTCTGCCCGATGAGGATGTGGTGATTCACAGAGTCGAAAGCCTTGGCCAGATCAATGAATACGGCTACACAGTAATGTTTCTTATCGATGGCGGTTAAGATATCGTTTAGGAACCTTGAGCGTAGCTGAGGTGCACCCATGACCAGCTCTGAAACCAGATTGCATAGCAGAGAAGGTATGGTGAGATTCGAAATGGTCGGTAATCTGTTTGTTGACTTGGCTTTCGAAGACCTTAGAAAGGCAGGGTAGGATAGATATAGGTCTGTAGCAGTTTGGGTCAAGAGTGTCCCCCCCTTTGAAGAGGGGGATGACCGCAGCTGCTTTCCAATCTTTGTGAATCTCAGATGACACGAAAGAGAGGTTGAAAAGGCTAGTAATAGGGGTGGCAACAATTTCGGCAGATAATTTTAGAAAGAAAGGGTCCAGATTGTCTAGCCCAGCTGATTTGTAGGGGTCCAGATTTTGCAGCTCTTGTATGTGTCTCTATGGCCTTACTTTTTTTAACCATTCATCAATTTTCGAGCAGACGGAATGAGCATTTATTTGACATTGTGTTGTTATTTCGCTGAACACAAGATGGTTTAATTATATTTTTGGCAGTGAAACAAGGCTACTCAGGCAAGACAAAAACCCAAATGTATAGCCCCGTTGGAAAATATAAATGGAACAAGGTGAAGAAATTATGTATTTTTTTATATCATAAAAGTTTTTTTTTCTCATAAAACAAAAATGTGAATCACATTTTATTTGGCGGCATTGCGAGTACCCCAGTTTGGGAATACCTGCACTAACAACAATGGTCACACACGTGACTGACGAGCGCTCCACTGGGACAGCATTGGATGAGCTGTTTGAGAAATGTGTATGAGAGAGAGAGAGGGGGGGTTGACTGAGGGAGAGGGAGAGAGAGAGGAGACAGAGAGAGAGGGGAGTTGACTGAGGGAGAGGGAGGGGGAGACAGACAGACAGAGTGAAAGGGATGGGTAAGAGGGAGAGAGAGACAGAGTGAGAGATTGAGGTAAAAGGGGGAGAGAGGGGGGGAGAGAGGGAGGAGAGAATGAGAGAGAGAGAGGAGAGAGAGAGAGAGAGAGAGAGAGAGAGAGAGAGAGAGAGGGGGGGGGGGAGTTGACTGAGGGAGAGGGAGAGAGAGAGGAGACAGAAAGAGAGGGGAGTTGACTGAGGGAGAGGGAGGGAGGGGGAGACAGACAGACAGAGTGAAAGGGATGGGTAAGAGGGAGAGAGAGACAGAGTGAGAGATCGAGGTAAAGGGGGGAGAGATGGGGGGGAGAGGGGGGAGAGAATGAGAGAGAGAGAGAGAGAGAGAGAGAGAGAGAGAGAGAGAGAGAGACAGAGACAGAGACAGAGACAGAGACAGAGACAGAGACAGAGACAGAGACAGAGACAGAGACAGTGAGCATAGCCTTGCAGAAGGCAGTAGGCAGACCTGGCTCTCAAGAGAAGACAGGCAATGTGCACACTGCCCACAAAATTAGGTGTAAACTGAGCTACACTTCCTAACCTCCTGCTAAATGTATGACCATATTAAAGACACATATTTCCCTCAGATTACACAGACCCACAAAGAATTCGAAGAACAAACACCATTGTAAACACAACCCATATTTATTTTCCCTTTTGAACAATACTAATTCTATTTTTGGCAGTGAAACAAGGCTACTAAGGCGAGAAAAAAAATGTATAGCCCCGTTGGAAAATATAAATGGAAAAATGTGAAGAAATTATATATCTGAAAAGTCTTTATTTTTTGGAACTTTGTTAGTGTATTGTTTACTGTTCATTTTTTTCTTTTTTGTTTATTATCTATTTCACTTGCTTTGGCAATGTACACATATAATTTTCTATTTAACCAGGTAAGTCAGTTAAGAAGAAATTCTTATTTAAAATGACAGCCTACCAGGGAACAGTGGGTTAACTGCCTTGTTCTGGGGCAGAGCAACAGATTTTGCCCTTGTCAGCTCAGGGATTCGATTCAGCAACCTTTCAGGTACTGGCACAACACTTTAACCACTAGGCTACCTGCCTAGTGGCAGGTAGGCACCAGGCCAATAAAGCCCTTCAATTGAGTTGAGTTGAGTTGAATTGAGAGAGAAAGAGAGCGAGAGAGAGAGAAATTGCATGGCTGTCTAAAGCTTTGTGCATTTCTTTTCGGTGTGTGTGTGTGTGAGTACTTGCACGCGTGTGTGTGAGACCGATTCTGATTAGTCACACTCAGCAGGCTGAATGACCTCAGCAGATAATCCTGTCCTGTGAGGGGCCTTCAGGGAGTGAGAGTAGAACCAGGGTCAACAAGGCACTATCTCCCCCCCCCTTCTCTCACACACACTCTCTCTCTTTTTCTCTCATTCACACTCTCACCCACGGGGCGGCAGGGTAGCCTAGTGGTTAGAGTGTTGGACTAGTAGCCAGAAGGTTGCAAGTTCAAACCCCCAAGCTGACAAGTTACAAATCTGTCATTCTGCCCCTGAACAGGCAGTTAACCCACTGTTCTTAGGCTGTCATTGAAAACAAGAATTTATTCTTTACTGACTTGCCTAGTTAAATATAGGTAAAATAATGTGTACATTGCCAAAGCAAGTGAAGTAGATCATAAACAAAAGCTAAATAAACAATCAAACTTCACAGTAAACATTACACTCACAGAAGTTCCAAAAGAATAATGTCTATAAACAGTATTGTAACGATGTACGAAAGGGAAAATAAATAAGCATAAATATGGGTTGTATTTACAATGGTGTTTGTTCTTCACGGGTTGTCCTTTTCTTATGGTAACAGGTCACAAATCTTGCTGGCTATGCTCACTGAGTCGGTACATAGTGAAAGCATTCAAAGTTTGAATCAGTCACAGTGGTCAGGTATTCTGCCACTGTGTACTCTCTGTTTAGGGCCAAATAGCATCCTAGAAGCTCTGCTTCTTTGTTAAATATTTCCAATGTGTCAAGTAACCATCCTTTTGTTTTCTCATGTTTTGGATGGGTCTAATTGTGTTGCTGTCCTGGGGATCTGTGGGGTCTGTTTGTGTTTGTGAAAAGAGCCACAGGACCAGCTTATTTAGGGGACTCTTCTCCAGGTTCCTCTCTCTGTAGGTGATGGCTTTCTTATGGAAGGTTTGGGAATCGCTTCCTTTTAGGTGGTTGCAGAATTTAACGGCTCCTTTCTGGATTTTGATCATTAGCGGGTTCAGACGAATTCTGCTCTGCATGCATAATTTGATGTTTTACGTTGATCAAGGAGGATATTTTTGCAGAATTCTGAATGCATTCTCATTTTGGTGTTTGTCCCATTTGATTAATTCTTGGTTGGTGAGTTCAGAATTGGTTGGTGAGCGGATATGGGCTAGCTAAAGCATTAGTGAGAATAGATATTTGGGCTAGATAAAGGATTAGTTGGACACTAGAGTTATGATAGCCCAATGGGCTAGCTAAATGAAAAGTGGGACACCATAGTAAGGATAGGTCTATGGGCTATCTAAAGGATTAGTGGGACATTAGTGGGATATATCTATGGTTTAGCTAGAGGATTAGTGGGACACCATAATGAGGATAGATTTAAGGGATGGCATAAGGATAGTGAGGATAGATCTATGGGCATGGTAAAGGATTAGCAGGACACCATAGTGAGGATAGATCTATGGGCAAGCTAAAGGATTAGCAGGACACCATAGTGAGGATAGATCTATGGGCAAGCTAGAGGATTCGCAGGACACCATAGTGAGGATAGATCTATGGGCAAGCTAAAGGATTAGCAGGACACCATAGTGAGGATAGATCTATGGGCAAGCTAGAGGATTCGCAGGACACCATAGTGAGGATAGATCTATGGGCATGGTAAAGGATTAGCAGGACACCATAGTGAGGATAGATCTATGGGCAAGCTAAAGGATTAGCAGGACACCATAGTGAGGATAGATCTATGGGCATGGTAAAGGATTAGCAGGACACCATAGTGAGGATAGATCTATGGGCATGGTAAAGGATTAGCAGGACACCATAGTGAGGATAGATCTATGGGCATGGTAAAGGATTAGCAGGACACCATAGTGAGGATAGATCTATGGGCAAGCTAAAGGATTAGCAGGACACCATAGTGAGGATAGATCTATGGGCAAGCTAAAGGATTAGCAGGACACCATAGTGAGGATAGATCTATGGGGACGCTAAAGGATAGTGAGGATAGATTTATAGCTAGCTAAAGGATTAATGGGACACTATAGTGATGAGAGATCTATGGACTGGCAAAAGGATAGTGAGGATAGATCTATGGGCTAGCTAGAGGATTAGTGGGACACCGTAGTGAGGATAGATCTTTGGGTTAGCTAGAGTATTAGTGGGACACCATTGTGAGGATAGATCTTTGGGCTAACTGAAAGGATTAGTGGGACACCATAGTGAGGATAGATCTATGGGCTAGCTAAAGGATTAGCAGGACACCATAGTGAGGATAGATCTTTGGGTTAGCTAGAGTATTAGTGGGACACCATTGTGAGGATAGATCTTTGGGCTAGCTGAAAGGATTAGTGGGACACCATAGTGAGGATAGATCTATGGGCTTGCTTGAAGGATTAGTGGGACACCATAGTGAGGATAGATCTATGGGCTTGCTTGAAGGATAGTGTTAGGAAAATTATGATTAAATGACTGAACAAATCATTTTAAATGGAACTGTAACTAAGTATACTCTGTTTTATTATATCTGTTTAACAAAATGTGTTCATAAGAAGGGATTGTGTGACACGGACAAGGAATAATTAAAGTTAATGAACACCATCCCAACTAGGAAGAAAGGAATGGTTTGTGGATTAAGTAAACAGATAAGGTAGTTAACCTATGGTTGAACCGACGAAACTGAGCTCTGGGGTGTTTTAGATAAGGCAATGAGTGCATTCCTAGGTTTTCTGTTAATTATAACTGTCGGCTAAGTGGTGATCAATAATGGTGAGGACTCAAAAGTTAATTCAGTTGTGTTGTGTGTCCTGTGTGAGTGCTAGGGGTCAGAATGAACTCAGAATTCACTTTTCCCTTTGTCCCGGTCTGGAGGAGGAGATTAATTTTAGGAGCAATGAAATGACGTCATGTTATTGTATATAAACCGTTGCTCGTGGTAACGTGGCAGCGCGCTCCGAGAATAAATTCTGTTACCTATTATTGATAAGACTGGTCTTGGTCTATTTTATGCAAACAAGAATCTTACAAATTCTCATAAAATATATTAAGGGAATTCAATTAATGAAAACACATTGGTATAATTACATTACAGTAACAATAGTGAGGAAAGATCTAATGCGATCTAAACGATTAGTGGGACACAAGTGAGGATAGATCTACGGACTAGATAAAGGATTAGTGGGACATCACAGTGAGGCTAGATCTATGGTTCAGTGAAATGATCAGTGGGACACCATAGTTAGGATGGACATATGGGCTAACTAAAGGATTAGTGGGAGACCATAGTGAGGATAGACCTATGGGCTAACTGAAAGGATTAGTGGGACACCTAAGTGAGGATAGATCTATGGGAAAGGTGAAGGATTAGTGGGACATCATAGTGAGGATAGATCTATGGGCAAGCAAAAGGATCAGTGGGACACAATAGTGAGGATAGATCTATAGACTAGCTAAATGATTAGTGGGACACCATAGTGAGGATAGATCTATGAGCGAGCTAAAGGATAGTGAGATTAGATCTATGGGCTTGCTAAAGAATTAGTGGGATACCATAGTGATGATAGATCTATGAACTAGCAAAATGATTAATGGGACACCATAGTGATGATAGATCTAAGGGATAGCTAAAGGATGACAGAAACGCAATTGTGAGGATAGATCTATGGGCTAGCGAAAGGATTAGTGGGATACCATAGTGATGATAGATCTATGGGCTAGCTAAAGGATAGTGAGGATATATCTATGGGCTAGCTAAAGGATTAGTGGGACACAAAAGCGTGGATAGATCTATGGGCTAGCTAAAGCATTAGTTGGATGCTGTTGTGATTATAGATCTATGGGCTAGCTAAAGGATTAGTGGGACACCATAGTGAGGATAGATCTATGGACAAGTGAAAGGATCAGTAGGACACCATAGTGAGGATAGATCTATACCAGAGTGAGGATAGATCTTTCTAGCCAAAGGATTAGTGGGGATACCACTGCGAGGATAGATATATGGGCTAGTCAAAGGATTAGTGGGACACCATAGTGATGATAGCTCTATGGGCTAGCGAAAGGATTAGTGGG
Organism: Oncorhynchus masou masou; assembly: GCF_036934945.1. Taxonomy (NCBI): domain Eukaryota; kingdom Metazoa; phylum Chordata; class Actinopteri; order Salmoniformes; family Salmonidae; genus Oncorhynchus; species Oncorhynchus masou. The sequence continues at coordinate 68,646,107 of NC_088243.1, read as the reverse complement.
ACACCAGAGTGAGGATAGATCTATGGGCTAGCTAAAGGATTAGTGGGACACCATAGTGAGGATAGATCTATGTGCTGGCTAAAGGATAGTGAGAATAGATCTGGACACCATAGTGAGGATAGATCTATGGGCTAGCTAAAGAGTTAGTGGGGACACCATAGGGAGGATAGATATTTGGCCTAGCTACAGGATTAGTTGGACACTATAGTGATGCTAGATCTATGGGCTAGCTAAAGGTTTAGTGCGACACCATAGTGAGGATAGATCTATGGGCTAGTTAAAGGATTAGTTGGACACCATAGTGAGGATAGATCTATGGGCTAGCTAAAGGATTAGTGGGACACCAGAATGAGGATAGATATTTGGGCTAGCTACAGGATTAGTGGGACACCATAGTGAGGATGGATCTATGGGCTAGCTAAAGCATTAGTGGGATACCATAGTGAGGATAGATCTATGGGCTCGCTAAAGGATTAGTTGGACACCATAGTCAAATCAAATCAAATCAATTTTATTAGTCACATACACATGGTTAGCAGATGTTAATGCGAGTGTAGCGAAATGCTTGTGCTTCTAGTTCCGACCATGCAGTAATATCTTACAAGTAATCTAACAATTTCACAACAACTACCTTTTACACACAAGTGTAAAGGAATGAATAATAATATGTATATGTAAATATATGGATGAGCGAAGGCCGAAAGGCATAGGCAAGATGCAGTAGATGGTATAGCGTACAGTATATACATACGAGATGAGTAATGTAGGGTATGTAAACATTATATAAAGTGGCATTGTTTAATGTGACTAGCGATATATTTATTATATCCAATTCTTCATGATTAAAGTGGCTAGAGGTTTGAGTTTGTATGTTGGCAGCAGCCACTCAATGTTAGTGATGGCTGTTTAACAGTCTGATGAGATAGAAGCTGTTTTTCAGTCTCTTGGTCCCAGCTTTGATGCACCTGTACTGACCTCACCTTCTGGATGATAGCGGGGTGAAAAGGCAGTGGCTCAGGTGGTTGTTGTCCTTTATGATCTTTTTGACCTTCCTATGACATCGGGTGGTGTAGGTGTCCTGGAGGGCAGATAGTTTGCCCCCGGTGATATGTTCTGCAGACCTCACTACCTTCTGGAGAGCCTTACGGTTGTGGGCGGAGCAGTTGCCATACCAGGCGGTGATACAGCCCGACAGGATGCTCTCAATTGTGCATCTGTAAAAGTTTGTGTGTTTTTGGTGACAAGCCAAATTTCTTCAGCCTCCTGATGTTGAAGAGGCGCTGTTGCTCCTTCTTCACCACGCTGTCTGTGTGGATGAACCATTTCAGTTTGTTCGTAATGTGTACGCCGAGGAACTTAACTTTCCACCTTCTCCACTACTGACCCGTCGATGTGGATAGGGGGGTGCTCCCTTTGCTGTTTCCAGAGGTCCACGATCATCTCCTTTGTTTTGTTGACGTTGAGTGTGAGGTAATTTTCCTGACACCACACTCCGAAGGCCCTCACCTCTTCCCTATAGGCCGTCTCGTCGTTGTTGGTAATCAAGCCTACCACTGTAGTGTTGTCTGCAAACTTGATGATTGAGTTGGAGGCGTGCATGGCCACTCAGTCATGGGTGAACAGGGAGTACAGGAGAGGGCTGAGAACGCACCCTTGTGAGGCCCCAGTGTTGAGGATCAGCGGGGTGGAGATGTTGTTTCCTACCCTCACCACCTGGGGGCATCCTGTCAGGAAGTCCAGGACCCAGTTGCACAGGGTGGGGATGAGACCCAGGGTCTCGAGCTTAATGAAGAGTTTGGAGGGTACTATGGTGTTAAATGCTGAGCTGTGGTCGATGAACAGCATTCTTATATAGGTATTCCTCTTGTCCATGTGGGTTATGCGTCGTCTCTGGACCTATTGGGGCGTTAAGCAAATTGGAGTGGGTCTAGGATGTCAGGTAGGTTGGAGGTGATATGATCCTTGACTAGTCTCTCAAAGCACTTCATGATGAAGGAAGTGAGTGCTACGGGGCGATAGTCGTTTAGCTCAGTTACCTTGGCTTTCTTCTTGAACAGGAACAATGGTAACCCTCTTAAAGCATGTGGGAACAGCAGACTGGGATAGGGATTGATTAAAAATGTCCGTAAACACACCAGCCAACTGGTCTGCGCATGCTCTGAGGACGCGGCTAGGGATGCCGTTTGGGCCTGCAGCCTTGCGAGGATTAACACGTTTAAATGTTTTACTCCCGTTGGCTGCGGTGAAGGAGAGCCCACCGGAATTGGTAGCGGGTTGTGTCGGTGGCACTGTATTGTCCTCAAAGTGAGCAAAGAAGTTGTTTAGTTTGTCTGGGAGCAAGACATCTAGTGATGCTAGATCAGGGGTGTCAAAGTCAAATGGACGGAGGGCCAAATAAAAAATTTAGCTACAAGCCGAGGGCCGGACTGTTCGAATGTTCATTGAAAATTTTTTAAATGACGCATATAGTCTAGTGAACCTAATTGAACCTACTGAAAACCTAACAAATATATTCCAATATGATCAGATAAATAAAGCAATATTTTCTTATGGCTCTGTCAGTAATCTTTAATTTTCAACAGACACAAAAGACAAATTTCCTTTATATAAAAATCCCCATAACATGAACATTAAATGAAAGAAACCGGTATTCAAGGCACCATCAGTAGCCTATATTTTCTATTTTAGCAAAAGTGGGCTAAATTTACTTCAAAGAAAAAAACAATAATAGCAATTTTCTATCATCCACTCAACTGAAATATTTTTAAAATATAATTGGATTGAAATACAATAAAATAAAGTGCAAAAATCTATTAATCAAAAACAACACTTTGTTTAAGGAGAAGTAACATGCAGTGAAAACAAATATTAAACTTTAACTTTTAAACTTGAACTGAGTAAAAACTCTAAATATGTGATTGCACAGTAATGTTCACTTGTTTGAGGTTGAGGGTGATACTTGGTGGTGTCCCATCTTTTCCACAAGTTCATCAATGTTCGGGGTAAGGCTCTGAGCTGAGGAAATCCTCAGAATTGAGTGGAGGTGTTCAGCAGTAAGTCGACTTCTGTGTGATGTTTTGTTCAGGTTCATCAAAGAAAAAAGTTGTTCACACAGGTATGTGCTGCCAAACATAGACAACGTTTGAGCAGCCTGGATGCGCAGCTGGGGCATTGTGTCGGGGAGGAAACGGGCGAACTCCGCAGCACCCACTGCCGCATATTTTGCCCTCAGTGCATCATTGCATTGGAGGTCAATCAACTCCATTTGGAGGTTTGGTGGTGAGCTTTCCACGTCAACAGCAAATGGGTTACCGAGCAGTTCCAACCTGCTTTTTTGTGCTTCAAAGTCAGCAAATCGGCGTCGAAAGTCAGCGGCAAGCATACCTATTTTATCAGCCAACTGTGCGCTCGGGAACGCACTGGTAGAGAGCTTCTCTTTCATGGTCTGGCAGCTGGGAAAGTGGCTCAAATTTTCTTTCCGCATCTGCGTCTCCCACAGAGTCAGTTTGGTTTTAAATGCCTTCACTGTACTGTACATATCAGAGATGACATGATCCCGACCCTGCAGCTGCAAGTTCATTGCATTCAGATGACTCGTAATGTCACACAGAAAAGCCATTTCACACAGAAACATTTCGTCTCGGAGTTGTGTTGTGTCTTTCCCTTTGCTGTCCAAGAACAGACAAATCTCCTCACGAAGCTCGAAACATCTTTGAAGCACCTTTCCCTGGCTTAGCCATCGCACCTCTGTGTGATAAGGCAAATCACCATGCTCCGTTTCTAACTCCGTCAGAAATGCCTTGAACTGGCGGTGATTCAAACCTTTGGCTCTGATAAAGTTAACTGTGCGCGTGATGATGCTCATTACATGCTCCATTTTCAAGGCTTTACCGCACAACGCTTCCTGGTGTATGATACAATGATAAGCTGTCAGCTCACCTGTCGCGTTTTCCTCTTGCATCTTTTCCCGTATCTTCGCCACCAGTCCGCTCCTGTGTCCACACATCGCATGTGCTCCGTCGGTTGTCAAACCCACGAGTTTTTCCCAAGGCAGCTCCATCTCATTTACACATCTTGACACCTCTTCATACAAATCATGCCCCGTAGTTGTGCCATGCATAGGACGTAAAGCCAAAAACTCCTCTGTCACGCTTAGGCTGGAGTCCACTCCGCGGATGAAAATTGACAACTGGGCAATGTCAGAAATGTCGGTGCTCTCATCCACAGCCAAGGAATATGCAATGAAATCTTTTCCCTTTTTCACAAGCTGCTCTTTTAGATTGATGGACAACTGGTCTACTCTCTCGGCAATGGTGTTTCTGCTCAGACTCACATTTAAAAAGAGTTGCCTTTTTTCTGGGCAAACTTCGTCACAAACTTTAATCATGCAGTTTTTGATGAAATCCCCCTCCGTAAATGGCCGGGCTGATTTAGCGATCTCTTCTGCCAAAATAAAACTGGCCTTGACAGCAGCCTGGCCTTGTGATTTGGCTTTTTTGAACAGAGCCTGTCGAGATTTGAGGCCTCGTTTTAATTCCTCTGCCTTTTGTAGCCTTTGTTCCATGTCCATATTCTTGTTTTTGTCCGCGTGTTTCGTTTCATAATGTCGTCTCAGATTATACTCTTTCAGTACCGCCACACTTTCTCCACACAGAAGACACACAGGTTTTCCAGCTACCTCCGTGAACATATACTCCGACTCCCACCTTGTTTGAAACCCCCGGTTCTCAGTGTCCACCTTCCGTTTTGCCATTTTTGATGGGTATCTGAAAGTTAATTTTACTGTGATGCTGACGACTGCTGTGCCAATAAATATTGAAATGAAGCAGCCTACTGCTCGGTGCGTCACCGTTGCATTGTGGGAAATGTAGTATTGGTGCGTGTAAAAGATCTGCGGGCTGCCGGCTTGCTGCGGTCTGCGGGCCGGTTCTAATAATAAATCAAGATCATCCCAGGGGCCGTAAAAAACCTTCTCGCGGGCCGGATGTGGCCCGCGGGCCTTGACTCTGACATATGTGTGCTAGATATATGGGCTAGCTAAAGGATTTGTGGGACACCATAGTGGGGATAGATCTATGGGCTAGCTAAAGGATTAGTGGGACACCATAGTGAGGTTAGATATATGGGCTAGCTAACGAATTAGTGGGACACCATTGTGAGGATTGTCACTAAATAATAACAGACCTGGGGCTTTTATTAACACACACATATAAATGGATGGCACGCACGCACGCGCGCACACACACACACACCCTTACTGCTTTTGGCAAACACTCCACGAAGTAAAGCACGATGTCAGTACATTTCAAACTGAAATGATAATATACCCAGCATGCTTTAGTTAAAGGGTATTTTCTCCTTTTTCTGTTGTATGAGAGAGTGGCCGCCATAGTGAGTTGTTGTGCCTTGGGTCTAACCTTGGATAATTAACCTCTGCAATCCCATTCAAATAGTGAATGGATCAGACCCAGCCTGTTTCTCTGCGAGAATTATTCTTTAGAAGGCCCTGGGGATACGAAGCATAATGGCTTAAAGTGCAAAACCACCACTTGTTAACCTCATTTTCATGAGTGCATTTCTATGTTTTGTAGAAAACTGTATAAAGTTCTACCAGATGACATCATAAAAAGTTAAGATATTTAAAAAACTGTGATTTTCAAATACTATGACATTTGCAGTGACATGGGGGGTGAGAAAATACCCTCCCTCTGGCTAGAAAATCGTTGCAGGTTTTGAAAATCACTGTTTTTCTTACTTTTAATCCTACCCTGTGATGACACAGAGAAGTATTTTTAGGAGCTGTCCTATGTTTCTAACCACAGATCATAGAAACGCGCTGTTTTCACATATGTAGACACTGACTTGGTGCTGGAGATGATGGAGTTTGAAAAGTGGCGGAATTTCCCTTTAAATGTGTGAAAAACGTGGTGGTGATGCATTGAGACATTTTCAAGGTTGTGTACATGTCTAAAGTCTATGCAGTATGATAAGTGAAAAGATACTTTCAATTATCCAAACTATACTAAGAATGGTGCATTATAATGTACTTGAATTCCGTATGCCTGTACAGTTAGCAATGCTGATATATTATTCTAAAGCTGTTTACCGTGGTACAAAGCAGTAACAAACAGGAATTGTAGGTGCATTAGGGATACTATCCTTACATTATGCAAATTGTAGAGAAATGCTGTGTCCTTGAAAAGCCACTGTGCTTTCAGATGGTCACTACCCACAATGCATCAGTGGGTCCTAGACAACACATCAGCATTCACTAATTGGACCAATAAACACGCAGCTGGTTGCCTCATCAAACTCAACGCCACTTTTGCTCATTTCGACTTGTGAGTATTGTGGCAACATTGGTATAGTGTTTAGTTCATCAGCTGATCTCCTGAAATCAGTGTACATTGTTTTGAGTCAGTGAAGAAGAGCCTAGTGAAAATGACAAAACATTTAACTCCAGCTGTAAGCTGTCTTCATATGTTTTTCTTATGTTTCTGGAGGGAATAGTCAGTAGTGTGGTCTTCTAACATATTGACAATTACCTCGTCTGTATATGGCCGTTCTACATAACGGTCATCACCTAATCTCTAATATGTCATAGAGAATAATTTGCCTTATACAATTGTATGCTATTCGTAATGAACTAACAAGTTAAATTACATAGAAGGAATCAATTAGGGACAGCTATGTTTGTGGCCTATATGGCCTCAGCAATACAATACATCATCCACATTCATCACTATGATCATGAAATAAAGAAATCCATCAAACTGGAAAAAATGGAACAGGAAGTGAATGGAATAGGTCCCTGTGTCTTATCTATACCCTGGTTGGGACTATGGGAACTGTAGGAAAGTGACAGGAAAAAGGTGGGACCATTGTCCAAGCTTCCTGCTAGTCGGACCAACACAGTGTTTGGGCAAAACCTTTTCTTTTGGAGTTAGACATGTAACTATTTTATCGGATCAAGGATTAGCATCAGTCTTGGGGTCAAATACTATTTGAAATAATTTTAGATGCTTTATCTGTTTAAGACTAAGAGATTCAGATTTTACGATTAGATTGCTTAATTGAGCTTGCCTGTCTTAAAGGACCAATAGGATCTCAAAACTGCAAACCCTGCCCACTTCAGGAAGACTAGAGCAAACGGCCAATAGTATTGAACCCAGGTCTAATTGATTAGCACAGTTGTTCAAGTTTGATATGCACTTGTCTGTGACAGCCTTTCTTAAAGTATCAGTGGCAATCCAAAGTGGGTTGCAGACATGTTAATGGTGGGACGAAACATGTCAGAGAAAAATAAATAATATATATATATATATATATATATATATATATATATATATATATATATATAAACTCAGCAAAAAAGAAACATCTTATCACTGTTAACTGCCTTTATTTTCGTGAAACTTAACATGTGTAAATATTTGTATGAACGTAAGATTCAACAACTGAGACATATACAAGTTCCACAGACATGGGACTAACAGAAATGGAATAATGTGTCCCTGAACAAAGGGGCGGTCAAAATCAAAACTAACAGTCAGTATCTGGTGTGGCCACCAGCTGTATTAAGTACTGCAGTGCATCTCCTCCTCATGGACTGCACCAGATTTGCCAGTTCTAGCTGTGAGATGTTACCCCACTCTTCCACCAAGACACCTGCAAGTTCCCGGACATTTCTGGGGGGAATGGCCCTAGCCCTCACTCTCTGATCCAACAGGTCCCAGACGTGCTCAATGGGATTGAGATCCGGGCTCTTCGCTGGCCATGGCAGAACACTGACATTCCTGTCTTGCAGGAAATCATGCACAGAATGAGCAGTATGGCTGGTGGCATTGTCATGCTGGAGGGTCATGTCAGGATGAACCTGCAGGAAGTGTACCACATGAGGGAGGAGGATGTCTTCCCTGTAACGTACAGCATTGAGATTGCCTGCAATGATAACGAATGAGTGAGTGTTCATGTGCAAAGGATTAGCATTTCAATTGTTATAATTATCACTCTGTAGTGACTTCTTAGTTGACCCACACTTCCCCTTTTGTCTAACAAGCCGCGATGCCGGTTTAGCCCACTAGGGCACATTTCCCTATCATTTCTTGTAAACACATTTACCTTGTTTGTTTGTTTATGCATTTCTGTGAATTACTTAGTTAGTAATAAATAAAGGATTTAAGACAATTAATGTATGGATGACTCATAGTGAAGACTGGGTTCGTGCAGACAACCAACAATTTAAGACGTTTGGAATGAGAGTAAATAATTCATTAATCAGAAGACTATGGATCAGATATGAAAATATCTGAAAGGTTATATTAGGAAATTATCACCTTGTAATCTGAATAATTTTCCTTGGTGCCCCGACTTCCTAGTTAATTACAGTGACATGATTAATCAGTTGATCGCGTAATACTAATTACAGAGAATATTTTATAAAAACTATAAGTCTTCAATTTAATGACAGTAAAGACACGACATATGTATGTATGTATGTATGTATGTATGTATGTATGGATGGATGGATGGATGGATGGATGTACAGTATGTATGTATGTATGTATGTATGTATGTATGTATGTATGTATGTATGTATGTATGTATGTATGTATGTATGTATGTATGTACTTGTTATGTCAGTCACCAGCAGGCACTCAATTAGCCATGCCAGCTACCCTTTTGTAGATTTGTAAGTTAGTCTAGCCAGCTATCTAAACTTGAAGTACTCATGGCTGAATACCAACCCGGGCACGCAGGGCACTTACCCAGGGGCCCTGACCTCCAGGGGGTCCCCATTAATTTTGTTCAGTCACTCTCACTCAGATATCATAATAAAGGGAAAGGGGAATGCCTAGTCAGTTGTACAACTGAATGCCTTCAACATAAATGTGTCTTCTGCATTTAACTCAACCCCTCGCATGGCATAGGTCATCTCAAAATGGGTAGAATTGCAGGAAATTTGGTGTAAAACAGCAAAGAAATCTCTGCCCCATAGCAAAATGAGTAGAATTTCATTATAATTTCGTTTTTATTGCACAAGTTTCTCTCCGCCTCATGGAATAATGTGTAGAATTGCAGAAAACGTGCATTAAAACAGATACATTTTCTTTACGCCCCATGGCAAAATGTGTAGAATTACAGGAAATTAACTCTGTAACTTAGGGCCCCAAAAGGGGGCATGTTTTCATGAACTTGGGTACCCGGAAAATACAGAATTTCTAACTTGGGTGCCAGGTTGAAAAAGTTTAAGGTAGTTTAAGGTGGTATATGGCCGTTTCAGACCAGTTAGGTACTGAAGGACTTACCTAGGATTGGATTTTGTGTCCTTTTTATGTGCTGCTAAAATCACATGTAAACAGAGCAAGTTTTCCACATATTGGGAATTCCCTTGCATGGTTGAGGATGAAGTGATCTAACTCAGAGAAAAGGTAGAATGTCATTCCCAGATGGGGACAGTGCAGTGTACAGTAGCCTAAAGCAATGTACTGACAACCATCACCTAATGCTCAGTTCCACATGGACCCCTATCCCCTACCACTGGGCACATAATGTAGATCTGAGAAGAATTAGCAATATGGCAATAACCCACACTCTGTTAGACTGGGAGGGGTGACTTTTTGCATTAATGCTTATACAGTAGCCAATCCGTTCAGATCTACACAAATGACTAGGGATTGGGAACAGGGGGCAAGGGATGAGTGGCTGATTTTGGAACAGGCCACCTGATTACATAACAAATAGACAGTCAGTCAACCAGCAGTCAGTCAACAGAAAAGTAAATGATTTGATTTCACTAAACCCAATTTACCTCAATCCACCTCAGGAGTGCTAAGGTTTGGGCACACTGGCTAAATCCAGGTGAATCTTTTAAATTCGCATAACTGCATTCCAAACTGAACACAGCAGATCATGCTGGCCGATATTATTCTAGCACCCTCCATTCACGTAGCCTTGTATGAACCATCCTGATCTCGCGATCTTACATTCTGTTTTGCTACAAACATTCTGTTAAGCTACACACAGAATGTAAGCTCTCGAGATCAGTCTGGTTCAAATGAGGCTACCACTAAAGTGCTTTTGTTTTCTTCTCTCTATCTCTCTCTATCTCTCTCTCTCTGTCTATCTCTCTCTCTCTCTTTCTCTCTCTCTTTCTCTCTCTCTCTCTCTCTCTCTCTCTCTCTCTCTCTTTCTCTCTCTCTCTCCCTCACTCTCTTTCTCTCTCTCACATATAGTTTCTCACTCGTAGCGTTATGCTTCATCCCTCACTCTCCCGCTGAATATTAATGACTTCTACGCTAATGTGCTTACAGCGGCTGAGGTCGAGCAGACCCCTCCTCTGAATGGTAATCCGACTCCTCATTTGCATATCCCCTTAAGTGTCAGATTCCCCCACAACCCCTAAATCACGGCAGTGTGTGAGTGTGTGGAGAGGCTTCATATGGAGGACAGTGGCCCCTGAGCAACGGTCCATAATCAATGCGGTCGAACCGTACGTTCCGTACGTATACGGTCACATAACAATCAAAGGCTGTTTTGATTGGCAAAGGGAAACGGGGATACCTAGACAGTTGAATAGTGAATGTATTCTGAATGCATTTAACCCAACCCATCTGGTAGGTCAGAAAAGGTTTGCTGTGTAAAATGAAAGGTAATAGGACAATGGCAAGCCGTGTGTTGAAGAAGAAGTGATGGGGTTTAGTCGTTAGTAAACGTTCAGTCGTCTATCATAGTGGATTCGTAATACAGTTTACAGTATGACCTACAGTTGTTCATTCAAAAATAATAATGCTGAAAAATAAAAACAGAGATTATGAATGTAAGACGATACAATAGAAACTGTAAACTTATTATGACTTATTGATGTTTATTCAAATCGATTTATGTTTTATACGACTGAACCTGATGGGATTATATCAGGGATGAAAAACACCAATATGATAACAGCGATAAACAGCATTTAACAGTTGGGCTGAATCTATTAAGAGTCATAAATGTTGTACAATAAGATGGACTGAGGATTGTCATCTAACAGGTTCATTTTGAATAGGCTGACTTCTCAGCAACATGCTTGAGAAACTGAACTTAATTTGATATCACTTCAGGTGATTAATAGTTTATATAAACTTCATCATATAGCATACCGCAATGTTTACTGCATCAACAACCTTCAAGTATGCATACATAAGTAACATATGAGATCTTCATCCAGCAAAATAGCATAGTTTACCGAAAAAACAACACAACTATTACTTGTCTAAAACAGCTCCATAATGTCAAACAGATGCTACTGAGGTTCAAAGACACTACGATTCAACATTGCTGCCGAGACTCAAAGTAATGCTGCAGCAAATGCTGTTCTCTGGGCCAAATTATTCCCATCAGCTGGGCAGTGCATGGACATTAGTGACTCATATTAGTTGCCCGCCAGCAACAACTTAATGTAAAAATGGAATCCCAGCAGACATGTGTCTGGGGTTGCTAACTCAACAACAAACATCAATACAGACCAATCAACAAATCTATAGGCACACCCACCATAATGGTTTCTGTCTGGTAGAGAACATATTCAAAATGGTTGGCATCACTGTATATCTATTTACCTTTTCTAAATACAAAAGATGGTAGATAAAAAGGCTGATGAATTGTAGGCTACTTGACATGTTCCTCTACAAGCCATATAGTCCTTCTACTGAATAGTGTTTGGCATGATTCAACAGCCATATCCTCACTAATATTTCTGACAGGAAAATGACATAACTGTTCTGAAAAGACAACCAAAAAAACCTATACCCATCCAATTGAGCAATTCTTGATGTTTTTTTTTAAATGATCAAGTAGGACATCATCAGCTAGACAGGAAATGCTTCCACAATAGCTGGCAGGATGTGATGTCGGATGAAATATTAAAGAACAAGTCTAAAACACATATTCAGGGCTGAGTCCCAAATGGCACCATATTCCCTGTATAGTGCACTACTATGAAGGGAATAGGGTGTCATTTGGGACGCAAACACAAGTCCTATTCAGCTATTTTCATTTAATGGCCCATTTATAAAACATGACAATCAAGGCTAAAAAATAATACCCAACTGAGTTGAATCTCACGAATAAAGCCCTTTAGTTTTCATAAACAATCTCTATTGTTTCTGCCTCTTTTGTTGTTGGTGGTTGAGAGATTCAAAATGCAAAGTTCCCCAAAATATTATTATCTGGGCCATTTTTGATCTCCATGCATGTAGAACACTTTGTCATTACCCTGATTTTCCCCATTAAATCCATCATAGAAATTAAGGAAATTAATGCAAACAAAATTATATTTAATGCCTTTATGGCTAAAATGATGGCTATGATGACAGTAATATATTGGTTGTGTATATATATGTTCCTGGGAGTTGTTGCAGGCTTGGTATCTGAGGTAGGCTACAGGAGTGGAAGTCCACTGGGGCTTGGACCACTCCTGTTGAATAATTCATGAATGGTGTGCCATTGCATCTCTGCAACATTGCCTTGGTCTTCTTAAAGTTGCAACACCCCTATACACAGGAAAGTCTACATCTACACTGTAAAGCATAACCATTGAACTCACTGAGTGAATTGAGTAAAATGAATTTCAATTGTAATAGTCAAATTGATTGTTTTACATTGTACTTACACAATTATTACTTGCTCCATTACTTTCAACCATTGTCACAGATATAACCAATATCTATCACCATTTTATAGATTTAACCGATATCTATCACAATCTTTAATGTGGTTCAACCATTCTTACAGATATAACCAATTTCTATCACCATTCTTATAGACATAACCAATATCTATCAATCACAATCTTAACTGTGGTTCCGATTAAAATTCCCAGTGGTCGAGTTAAATGCAGTTGGACAAAACAATGGGGATATTTAAAATCAACTGTGAAACTGGTGTTCAAGTTTAAAATACGAAGACAAGTCAGTAGATTCTTGGTTCTCTCTTCAATTCCCCAAATGGCCGAACAGACTTAAAGCCAACCACTGTCAAATCCTTGCAACTTGACGTCTTCTCAGAGCATCTTATTCTTGATCATTTAGCATAATGCTAATTCAGTGTAACCCAGTATTTTGAACCGTAACATACGGGCAGCAATGCCAGTCATGACAGCCATACCCATAACAAGTAGACATGGGGACTGTTCAGCTTCAATTGTATTCTAAAACAGCATGCTTTTACTGTGATTGTTCATTATAATTGGCAAACATACCCATGTATGACTTTTTAAACAAATGTATCAAAGCAACTACTTCTAAATCCATGTCTTTAACCATCAGTCTGTCATGTTCAATATTTGATACTTCAGTTGAAGTGACCCAAATCCAAGGTGGCACAAACCTGATTGATGGCCAAGTACATAATTCTTACATGTTTTGAAATAATATAATTTTTCCTAATATAACTTTAATTGAACTGATAAAGACAACTGATAAAGACAACCTGACAACTAAAATAACAAACATACATTTTGTTGTTACTCATAATCTATTTAGTAAGTGTTTGTGTTCTAGCCTACTGTTTAAAAAAATGTGGGAATCTTCCAATAACAGTGAAATATGAAACCAAAGCTCACTGAACTGAACATATTTCCTTGCTCAGTCATTTTACATGATAGCCCTATCCAAATAAAAAAAATATTCTCCTTGAAAATGTTACGTCAAATGATCTGTCCTTCATGTAATTTAGGATATTAAAAAACTACACCTAACATGGATATGACATCCTTGGAAGGTTGGACACATCTGCAACAGTAACACATCTGTATTTACAAATATAACCACTTTCCAGGTTAAACAACTAAGCCGAGCCGAACAGCACGAGAACCTGTGCCGCAACACTTCAATTTCTACTCCCAAAACAAACATCCCAACACCTTTAATTAACAGGACAACCCCGTTCATAGCATACACTGAACAGAACTCACCTCTGTACGAGATTGTAGTCGTTTGTTCATCTCGTAGATCCTATACTCGGGTTGGACCATGTAGGGCGAGTGCCTTCTGTAGAAGGGTCCGAATGGGGAGGAATAGAACGGGTCGTTGGGAGGGTTCGACATGTTGAGTTCTTGCCGCGGTAACAAGCTGCACAGCGCAATTTCAACATCCACGCAACGCACATGGAGTGCGATGCTCTTGAAAGCGCTGTGGTACCAGCCACTATACAAGGCTGAGCTACTCTGCACGTTGGGCTGACTAGTTCGCTGCTATAGCGGGGAGGTGAGGATGGGGAGGGGGAGGGGGAGGAAGGGACGGGGGACTGGAAGGCAGGGTTGGAGAGAGGGAGGGGGAGCGCATGGTCATTGGACGGGTTTGAGGGCTGCATGGTTCCAGTTTAAGGGTAGTTTCCTGGTTCTATCCTTGTATTGGAGTCGACCCCAGTTCCGATCAGACAGTTTTTGCTTTGGTGATTTTTTTTGTTACCACACAGTAAATTTACTGAGTAAATTTTACTCAGATTGAATACAATTATACTCTACAAAACATAACATTTGGTCCCGGTCTAAAAAGAGTAAAAATTACTCTTGTTGCAGAGGTCAATTTTCAGAGTTATTTCTACTCTATTCAGTGTTTATATATAACTCTACAAATTGTAATATACTCTATTTAGAGTAACATGGAAATAACTCTACTGCCAATTCACTCAATACACTGAGCAAGGCTGCCGGCCCAGACGGCATCCCCAGCCGTGTCCTCAGAGCGCAGGCCAGCTGGCTGGTGTGTTGACGGACATATACAATCAATATACCAGTCTGCTGTTCCCACATGCTTCAAGAGGGCCCCCATTGTTCCTGTTCCCAAGAACGTCAAAGTAACTGAGCTAAATGACCATCGCCCCGTAGCACTCACTTCCGTCATCATGAAGTGCTTTGAGAGACTCGTCAAGGACCATATCACCTCCACCCTACCTGACACCATAGACCCACTCCAATTTGCTTACCGCCCCAATAGGTCCACAGACGACACAATCACAATCATACTACACACTGCCATAACCCATCTGGACAAGAGGAATACACCTATGTAAGAGACGACACAATCACAATCATACTACACACTGCCATAACCCATCTGGACAAGAGGAATACACCTATGTAAGAATGCTGTTCATCGACTACAGCTCAGCATTTAACACCATAGTACCCTCCAAACTATTCATTAAGCTCGAGACCCTGGGTCTCGACCCCGCCCTGTGCAACTGGGTCCTGGACTTCCTGACGGGCCGCCCCCAGGTGGTGAGGGTAGGAAACAACATATCTACCCGCCTGATCCTCAACACTGGGGCCCCACAAGGGTGCGTTCTAAGCCCTCTCCTGTACTCCCTGTTTACCCATCACTGCGTGGCCATGCAAGCCTCCAACTCAATCATCAAGTTTGCACACTACAGTGGTAGGCTTGACTACCGACAATGACGAGACGGCCTACAGGGAGGAGGTGAGGGCCGTCGGAGTGTGGTGTCAGGAAAATAACGTCACACTCAATGTCAACAAATCAAAGAAGATGATCGTGGACTTCAGGAAACAGCAGAGGGAGCACCCCCCTATCCACATCGACGGGACAGTAGTGGAGAAGGTGGAAAGTTTTAAGTTCCTCGGCGTGCACATCTTGGACAAACTGAAATGGTCCACCCACACAGACAGCGTGGTGAACCTCAGGAGGTCGAAGAAATTCGACTTGTCACCAAAAACACCCACAAACTTTTACAGATGCACAATCGAGAGCATCTTGTCGGGCTGTATCACCGCCTGGTATGGCAACTGCTCCGCCCACAACGTCACAAGGCTCTCCAGAGGGTAGTGAGGTCTGCACAACGCATCACCAGGGCAAACTACCTGCCTTCCAGAACACCTACACCACCTGATGTCACAGGAAGGCCAAAAAGATAATCAAGGACAACAACCACCCGAGCTGCTGCCTGTTCACCCCGCTATCATCCAGAAGGCGAGGTCAGTACAGGTGCATCAAAGCGGGGACCGAGAGACTGAAAAACAGCTTCTATCTCAAGGCCATCAGACTTTTAAACAGCCATCACTAACATTGAGTGGCTGCTGCCAACATACTGACTCATCTCTAGCCACTTTAATAATGAAAAATTGATGTAATAATTGTATCACTAGCCACTTTAAACAATGCCACTTTATATAATGTTTACATTACATTACTCATCTCATATGTATATACTGTACTCTATACCATCTACTGCATCTTGCCTATGCCGTTCGGCCATCGCTCATTCATATATTTTATGTACATATTCTTATTAATTCCTTTACGCTTTTGTGTACAGTATAAAGTAGTTGTTGTGAAATTGTTAGGTTAGATTACTTGTTAGATATTTCTGCATGGTCGGAACTAGAAACACAAGCATTTCGCTACACTCGCATTAACATCTGCTAACCATGTGTATGTGACAAATACAATTTGATTTGAATATAGAATTGAGTATTATCTGTGCAGTATTTCAAGCCATTATAGCCATGTCTGATTTAGAGCAGTTAAGTCAATAATTGCAACACTGACACAACCAACAAATTCACATAATTGACAATGTAACCTCAAGAGATGTTACACCTAAACTGCAAATACATATCTTGACATAGTAAGCAAATATGATCACTGAGTAACCCACAATAGATTGAATATGTGAAAAAGAAAACGACATATTTCATGTCACTGTGGATGACACCAACTACATAGCCTACTACTACAACAGCAATCCAACAGACAAAATAGGTAACTTCTTCTGTGTCTAAGAAACTGTGAGTTTGACATGCAGACCTGTGTGCAATGATGTTATATTGATTAGATTGCTATCAACCTGCACAGAATTTCAACAAGCCCATATGTATTTCATCAAGCCCATATGTATTTCAACAAGCCCATATGTATTTCAACAAGCCCATATCTGAATGGCCGATTGTGATTTACCAGTCAAGTTGACCAAAATGTCAACATCCTATATAATCATTCCTCATCCATACTATGAAGTTTATGGCCCCCTTGAATACTCAGTATAATCAAGTATACACCGTTCACTGCACTGAATACTTTCAGATGAGTTTCTTCCCCTTTGCTTCCCAGAGATGCATTGAAAAGCCAGAGATTTGACTTCTTCAATTGACTCCAGCTATATCAACAACATACCAAATACAGAGACAGACAGAGAAAAAGACAAACAAGCAGGCCGGCACTCCAGTCAGACAGACCCACTATCATCCACCATAACAACTGAATATAACATTCATTGCCCGAGATGGATTCATTAATGTACTGATGCTCCAAAGGTCTTGTATAATTTCAGCCAGTAGTTTTGAAAGTTGTGCTCACAAGCCAAAACGGGTCCCTGAAAATTGTGCACAATTGTGTTCTACATGCACATTTTAGCAGCACTCCATCACTCTCCTTGTTGGTCAAATAGTCCTTAAACAGGCTGGAGGTGTGTTTGGACCATTGTCCTTTTGAAAAACAAATGATGGGATGAGATATCACTGCAGAATGCTGTGGTAGCCATGCTGGTTAAGTGTGCCTTGAAAAAATATATATTGTATGAGCAGGTGTGTCCAAACTTTTGACTGGTACTGTATATATACAGTATAGACTGAACACAAATATAAACGCAACATATAAAGTGTTGGTCCCATGTTTCATCAACTGAAATAAAATATAACAGAAATTTTCCATACGCACAAAAATCTTATTTCTCTCAAATTTGGTTCACAAATTTAGTTACATCCCTGTTAGTGAGCATTTCTCATTTGCCAAGATAATGTGCAGTTTTGTTACAGAAAACAATGCCACAGATGTCTCAAATGTTGAGAGAGTGTGCAATTGGCATGCTGGCTGCAGGAATGTCCACCAGAGCTGTTGCAAGATAATTTAATGTTAATTTCTCTACCAATGTAATTTTAGAGAATTTGGCAGTACGTCCAACCAGCCTCACAATTGCAGATCACGTGTAACCACATCAGCCCGGGACAAGCCCACAGCTGCCTTCTTCACCTGCGGGATTGCCTGTGACTAGCCACCCTGACAGCTGATGGACTGTGGGTTTCCACAACCAAATCATTTCTGCATAAACTGTCAGAAACCTTCTCAAGGAAGCTCATCTGCATGCTCGTCGTCCTCACCAGGGTCTTGACCTGACTGCAGTTTGGCGTTATAACCGACTTTAGTGGGCAAACGCTCACTTTCGATGGCCCCTGGCATGCTAGATAAGCGTGCTCTTTAAGGATGAATCAAAAATCAAAGTGTATTTGTCACATGTGCCAAATACAACAGGTGTATGTATACCTTACAGTGAAACGCTTACTTACAAGTCCTTAACCAACAATGCAGTTTTAAGAAAATACCAACATAAAAAAATAAGAGAGAAGAATAACAAATCATTTAAGAGCAACAGTAAATAACAATAGCGGGGCAATATACAGTACAGGTGGTACCGGTACAGAGTCAATGTGCGGGGGCACCGATGTCGAGGTAATTGAGGTAATATGTATATGTAAGTAGAGTTATTAAAGTGACTAATAATAAAGAGTAGCAGCAGCGTAGAGGGGGGGGGGGGGGTAATGCAAATGCAAGCCATTTGATTAGCTGTTCAAGAGTCTTATGGCTTTGGGGATAGAAGCTGTTAGAAGCCTCTTGGACCTGGACTTGGCTCTCCGGTACCGCTTGCCATGCGGTAGCAGAGAGAACAGTCTATGACTAGGGTGGCTGGAGACTTTGACAATTTTTAAGGTCTTCCTCTGAGACCGCCTGGTATAGAGGTCCTGGATGGCAGGAGGCCGAGCAGTTGCCATACCAGGCAGTGATGCAACCCGTCAAGATGCACCTGTAAAACCTTTTGAGGATCTGAGGACCCATGCCAAATCTTTTCAGTCTCCTGAGGGGGAATAGGTTTTGTTGTGCCCTCTTCACAACTGTCTTGGTGTGCTTGGACCATGTTAGTTTGTTGGTGATGTGGATGCCAAGGAACTTGAAGCTCTCAACCTGCTCCACTACAGCCCCGTCGATGGGAATGGAGGCATACTCGGTCCTCCTTTTCCTGTATTCCTAAATATTTTCCTGTAGTCCACAATCAACTGTACCGTGCAAATGGCAGACAGCGTGTATGGCGTCGTTTGGGTTCGAGGTTTGCTGATGTCAACTTTGTGAACAGAGTGCCTCAAGATGGCAGTGTGATTATGGTATGGGTAGGCATATACAGACAATGAACACAATTGCATTTTATTGTTGGCAATTTGAATGCACAGAGATACCGTGACAAAATCCTGAGGCCCACTGTTGTGCCATTCATCCACCACCATCACCTCATGTTTCAGCATGGTAATGCACGGCCACATGTCACAAAGATCTGTACACAATTCCTGGAAGCTAAAAACATCCCAGTTCTTCCATGGCCTTCATACTCTCCAGACATGTCACCCATTGAGCATGTTTGGAATGCTCTGGATCGACGTGTATGACAGCATGTTCCAGTTCCCTCCAATATACAGCAACTTCGCCATCGAAGAAGAGTGGGACAACATTCCACAGTTTAATCAATAGTCTGATCAACTCTATGCGAGGGAGATGTGTTGCATTGCATGAGGCAAATTCTGGTCACACCAGATACTGACTGGTTTTCTGATCCACACCCCTACTTTAAAAAAGGAATCTGTAACCAACAGATGCATATCTGTATTCCCAGTCATGTGAAATCCATAGATTAGGGCCTAATACATTCATTTCAATTGACTGATTTCCTTGTATGAACTGTAACTCAGCAAAATCTTTGAAATTGTTTTATGTTGCATTTATATTTGTGTTCAGTTTATATTATTGTTATTTATATTTTTTGCAATTTGTGATCATGTTTCAAATTCCAATTTGTACAATATGTTACACATTTGTACAAGTGCTTAGATTCCGGACTGTATCAGACATTTTAATTCAAGATGGCCTTCTGAGTCGGAGCAGTCTGAATCCATCGAGATAAAAGTTGTAATCCAAATGCCTCAGGCATTGAGTTGGGTAATTAAAAAAACTTTAGAAAAATCTATTAATACACCCTTAATTAAAAACTACATTTTTTATATCTCAAGACCTTTTCAATTGACGTTTCTAACAGCATTTGGTATCGCCTAAAGCGCTTACCATTGAAGTGTGGTTGCAGTATATTGAATTGAGCAACTAACAGATTCCAGCATTTACTGTGTTCTTACAGATTGTGATAAATGTACATGTGGGGTGACTAGGAGAGAGAATCTGCATGGTTGTAAGCCTCTTCTAAATGTGAATGGTGGAGGAGACGAAGAAGAGAAGAGAGGAGACGAGAGACGTGGCTTAGTTGGAAAATGCCAAGGTGAGCGAGACAAAACACAAAACACTTCTGGATGAAAATCGAAATGGGTCAGGACACATATAGATAGACACTCTCCTTTGCTGGGTTCCCTTCTTGGTGTTACTATGGTAACATACCCTACTGCACAAAGTATAGCAAAAGCCGACTCACCACAGGTTTGCACCTGAACACCACTGCTGTTCTGTTCCTGTTGAGAAGAACGAACGCTTTCGCAGAACCATCTACTAACTCATTTACTATCATACAACAGAGGATGATGGAAAACAGGATCATCTTTAATTCAGATGTGTGTTTGGCTAGTTTGTCAGCAAGTTTGTCTTTTGCATCATGTAAAGTGCTGTTTCCTGTTTGAATTTCATAAGCAGTTGTGTTTTGTATTGCATTAGATAGTACATTGATTAAGTTTGTTACATGTGCAACAGAAGTTGGTTTGCAATTCACCATTTTACTTATTAACTGTTACATTTGAGTGACTGTAAATATGGTAGCCAAGTCTCTAACATTTGAGAAAAAGGGAATAATGAGCCAATCTTTCAGATCTACCTGGTTTGGTATGAGGTGCTAGGTATTAAGGGCTAGGTATTAGGGGAAGGTATTAAGGGTTTGGTATGAGGTGCTAGGTATTAAGGGCTAGGTATTAGGGGAAGGTATTAAGGGTTTGGTATGAGGTGCTAGGTATTAAGGGCTAGGTATTAGGGGAAGGTATTAAGGGTTTGGTATGAGGTGCTAGGTATTAAGGGCTAGGTATTAGGGGAAGGTATTAAGGGTTTGGTATGAGGTGTTAGGTATTAAGGGCTAGGTATTAGGGGAAGGTATTAAGGGTTTGGTATGAGGTGCTATGGATATAAGGGTTTGGTATGAGGTTCTATGTATTAAGGGTTTGGTATGAGGTGCTAGGTATTAAGGGTTAGGTATGAGGTGCTAGGTATTAAGGGTTTGGTATGAGGTGCTAGGTATTAAGGGTTTGGTATGAGGTGCTAGGTATTAAGGGTTAGGTATGAGGTGCTAGGTATTAAGGGTTAGGTATGAGGTGCTAGGTATTAAGGGTTAGGTATGAGGTGTTAGGTATTAAGGGCTAGGTAGTAGGGGAAGGTATTAAGGGTTTGGTATGAGGTGCTATGGATATAAGGGTTTGGTATGAGGTTCTAGGTATTAAGGGTTTGGTATGAGGTGCTAGGTATTAAGGGTTAGGTATGAGGTGCTAGGTATTAAGGGTTAGGTATGAGGTGCTAAGTATTAAGGGTTTGGTATGAGGTGCTAGGTATTAAGGGTTAGGTATGAGGTGCTAGGTATTAAGGGTTAGGTATGAGGTGCTAGGTATTAAGGGTTTGGTATGAGGTGCTAGGTATTAAGGGTTAGGTATTAGGGGAAGGTGTTTCAGGCTAGGTATTAGGGGGAGGTATTAGGGGCTATGTATAAGGGGAAGGCATTAGGGGCAAGGTATTATTGGATAGGTATTAGGGGAAGGAATCAGGGGCAAGGTATTAGGGGCTAGGTATTAGGGGAAGATATTAAGGGCTAGGTATTAGTAGAAGGAATTAGGGGCTAGGTATTAGGGGAATGTATTAGGGCAAGGTATTAGAGGAAGGTCTTAGAGGAAGGTATTAAGGGCTAGGTATTAGAGCTTAGGTATTAGGGGAAGGTATTAGGGCCTAGATGTTGGGGGGAAGGTATTAGGGGCTAGGCATTAGGGGAAGGTATTAGTGGGAGGTATTAGGGGAAGGTATTAGTGGGAGGTATTAGGGGCTATGTATTTGGGGAAAATATTAGGGGAAAGTATTAGGTGCTAGGTATTAGAGGCTAGGTATTAGGGGCAATGTATTAGGGGAAGGTATTGGGGATTAGGTATTAGGGGCTCGGTGGTTTCCAATATGGCGTAGCAGTGCAGATGTTGTTTGTTGGTCTCCCTTGTCAACTTTTTTCCCCCGTCTTTTTTCCGGCAACCCGCCTCACCCAATGTGAGACGGATCTGCTATTTTTAGACCTTATAGCCAGAACCTCCATCAGAAGCTAGCCATCAGAAGCTAACCAGCTTATCTACTAGCTATTTTGTCATTTTTAGCCACTGCTAGCGGCCTTGACCTTTAGCACAGACACTAGACGCTTTTAGCCTGGATAATACTTGCCAGCCTGACAGTCTGCACAGCGCGCTATCAACCCTGAGCATATCAAACTGTTTTTCTCCACTACAACACCGGATTCCTGCCGTAAGCCCTGGACCATTACTCCTGATCATCGCAGCTAGCTAGCTGCCACCTAGTGTCCCAGCCCTGAACCTAGCCTTGGGCCAGGCCCATCTCCCGGCCTGCTCAGTGGACCCTATGATCACTCGACTACACAGCTGATGCCTCCCGGACTCTTCACTAACACGACTAGAATCCACTACACCACTGGATTCTTGCCGTAAGCTCTGCACCTTTGCATCGGATCATCGCTAGCTGCTACCGAGTGGCTATAGTGGCTAACGCCCTTGTCCCAAAGCTAGCACCAGTTAGCCGCGAGCCAGGTGCATCTCCCGGGTAGCAAACAAAATTACTCCGGCTACAATATCTCTTTTGCCAACTGGCCTGGACCCATTGTCGACACAGAGTCCCACCATTCCACCACGACTGGTCTGGTGACGTAATTCCATCTGTCGTGCCTTCAACCGGCCTTTGCCGGACGTCGGAGCAGACGCTTCTACTAGCCCCGGCCTGCTATCATTTTTTAAATCTCTGTGTGTCCCGCTTGCTAGCGTCGTAATGAATACCTAGCGGCTTCCCTGTTTCATCTATTGCTGTTCACTGGACCCTATGATCACTTGGCTACATAGCTGATGCCTACTGGAATGTTCATTAATCACGGTACTCCATTTTGTTTATTTTGTTTATCTGTCGGCCCCAGTCTCGAACTCAGGCCTTGTGTGTAGTTAGCTGACTCGCTCTGACCATTCATCGCCATTTTACCTGTTGTTGTTGTTGTTGTTGTCTTAGCTGATTAGCTGTTGTTTTCCTACCCATTGTGGTCTTAGCTATCTCTCCCAATCAACACCTATGATTGCTTTATGCCTCGCTTTATGTCTCTCTCTAATGTCAAAATGCCACGTGTACTGTTGTTTAGGATAGTTATCATTGTTTTAGTTCACTGCGGAGCCCCTATTCCCACTCAACATGTCTCAGATACCTCTTTTGTCCCACCTCCCACACATGCTGTGACCTCAACTAGCACAACTAGTGCATCCTGAGATGCAACCTCTCTTATCGTCACTCAATGCCTAGGTTTACCTCCACTGTACCCGCACCCTACCATACCCTTGTCTGTACATTATGCCCTGAATCTATCTCATCAAGCCCAGAAATCTGCTCCTTTTATTCTCTGTCCCCAATGCACTAGACAGCCAGTTTTGATAGCCTTTAGCCGTACACTCATCCTACTCCTCCTCTTTTCCTTGGGTGATGTGGAGGTTAACCCAGGCCCTGTGTGTCCCCAGGCGCTCTCATTTGTTGACGTCTGTAACCATAAAAGCCTTGGTTTCATGCATGTTAACATCAGAAGCCTTCTCCCTAAGTATGTTTTAGTAACTGCTTTAGCACACTCCGCCAACCCTGATGTCCTTGTCATGTCTGAATCCTGGCTTAGGAAGGCCACTAAAAATTTGGAGATTTCCATCCCCAACTACAACATTTTCCGTCACGATAGAACTGCCAAAGGGGGAGGAGTTGCAATCTACTGCAGAGATAGCCTGCAAAGTTCTGTCATACTTTCCAGGTCTATGCCCAAACAGTTCGGGGCTTCTAATTTTAAATATTTAATCTGTTTAGAAATAAGTCTCTCACTGTTGCCGCCTGTTATAGACCCCCCTCAGCTCCCAACTGTGCCCTGGACACCATATGTGAATTGATTGCCCCCCATTTATCTTCAGAGTTCGTTCTGTTAGGTGACATAAACTGGGATATGCCTAACACCCTGGCAGTCCTACAATCTAAGCTAGATGCCCTCAATCTCACACAAATTATCAAGGAACCCACCAGGTACAACCCTAAATCTGTAAACATGGGCACCCTCATAGATAATATCCTGACCAAATTCTCCTCCAAATACACCTCTGCTGTTTTCAATCAGGATCAGGCAATGAGGCGATCACTGCCTCATTGCCTGGATCCGCTACGGGTCCGCGGTCAAACGACCACCCCTCATATCACTGTCAAACGCTCCCTAAAACACTTCTGCGAGCAGGCCTTTCTAATCGATCTGGCCCGGGTATCCTGGACGGATATTGACCTCATCCCATTAGTAGAGTATGCCTGCTCGTTCTTTAAAAGTAATTTCCTCACCATCTTAAATAAGCATGCCCCTTTCAAAAAATTTAGAACTAGGAACAGATATAGCACTTGGATCACTCCAGACCTGACTGCCCTCGACCAGCACAAAAACATCCTGTGGCGGACAACACTAGCATCGAATAGTCCCCGCGATATGCAACTTTTCAGGGAAGTCAGGAATCAATAAAGGCAGTCAGTTAGGAAGCAAAGGCTAGCATTTTCAAACAGAAATTTGCATCCTGTTTTCACGTTCTGACCTTTATTTGTTTTGTTTTGTTTTTATTTAGTATGGTCAGGGCGTGAGTTGGCGGGGGCAGTCTATGTGTGTTTTTCTATGTTGGGGTTTTGAGTTCAGCCTAGTATGGTTCTCAATCAGAGGCATGTGTCATTAGTTGTCTCTGATTGAGAATCATACTTAGGTAGCCTGGGTTTCACTTTTGTGTTGTGGGTGTTTGTTTTCCGTGTGAGTGTTTGTTGCCACACGGTACTGTTTTGGTTTCATTCGTTTCATGTTTATTGTTTTGTAGTGTTCAGTTTATGTCTTTAAATAAACATTATGGACACTTACCACGCTGCGCATTGGTCCTCCAATCCTTCTCGCTACTCCTCCTCAGAAGAGGAGGAAGAATGCCGTTACACATGTAGCTCTAACTCCAAAACGTTGTGGTACACTGTAAAGTCCATGGTGAATAAGAGCACCTCCTCCCAGCTGTCCATTGCACTGAGGCTAAGAAACATTGTTACCACCGATAAATCCATGATAATCGAGAATTTCAATTAAGCATTTCTCTACGGCTGGCCATGCTTTCCTCCTTGCTACCCCAACCCCCGGCCAACAGCTCCACACCCCCCGCAGCTACTTGCCCAAGCCTCGCCAGCTTCTCCTTCACCCAAATCTAGATAGCAGATGTTCTGAAAGAGCAGAAAAACCTAGACCAGTACAAATCAGCTGGGTTAGACAATCTGGACCCTCTCTTTCTAAAAATGATCCACCGCCATTGTTGCAACCCCCACCAGTGTGTTCAACCTCTCTTTCGTATCGTCCAAAATCCCTAAAGATTTGAAAGCTGCCACAGTCATCCCCCTCTTCAAAGGGGGTGACACTCTAGACCTAAACTGTTACAGACCTATATCCATTCTGCCCTGCCTTTCTAAAGTCTTCGAATGCCAAGTTAACAAACAGATCACTGAGCATTTCGAATCCCACCGTACCTTCTCCGCTGAGCAATCCGGTTTCCGAGCTGGTCACGGGTGCACCCCAGCCAAGCTCAATGTACTAAATGATATCATAACCGCCATCAATAAAAGACAGTACTCTGCAGTCGTCTTCATCGACCTGGCCAAGGCTTTCGACTCTGTCAATCATCGTATTCATATCGGCAGACTCAACAGAATTGATTTCTCAAATGACTGCCTCGCCTGGTTCACAAACTACTTCTCAGATTGAGTTCAGTGTTTTAAATCGGAGGGCTAGTTGTCCGGACCTCTGGCAGTCTCTATGGGGGTACCACAGGGTTATATTCTCGGGCTGACTCTTTTCTCTGTACATATCAAGGAAGTCTCTCTTGCTGCGGGTGATTCCCTGATCCACCTCCACACAGACGACACCATTCTGTATACATCTGGCCCTTCTTTGGACACTGTGTTAACAAACCTCCAAATGAGCTTCAATGCCATACAACACTCCTTCCGTGGCCTCCACCTGCTCTTAAACGCTAGTAAAAAACTAAATGCATGCTTTTCCACCAATCACTGCCCGCACCCGCTAGCATCACTACTCTGGACAGTCTGACTTAGAATATGTGGGCAACTACAAATACCTAAATGTCTGGCTAGACTGTAAACTCTCCTTCCCGACTCATATTAAACATCTCCAATCCAAAATTAAATGTAGAATCGGCTTCCAATTTCGCAATAAAGCCTCCTTCACTTACGCTGCCAAACATACCCTCGTAAAACTGACTATCCTACCGATCCTCGACTTCGGGGATGTCATTTACAAAATAGCTTCCAACACTATACTCAGCAAACTGGATGCAGTCTATCACAGCGCCATCCGTTTTGTCACCAAAGCCCCATATACCACCCACCACTGCGACCTGTATGCTCTCGCCGGCTGGCCCTCGCTTCACATTCGTCACCAGACCAACTGGCTCAAGGTCATCTATAAGTCTTTGCTAGGTAAAGCTTTGCCTTATCTCAGCTCACTGGTCACCATAACACCCACTCGTAGCACGCGCTCCAGAAGGTATATCTTACTGGTCATCCCCAAAGCCAACATCTCTTTGGCCGCCTTTCCTTCCAGTTCTCTGCTGCCAATGACTGGAACGAATTGCAAAAATAGCTCAAGTTGGAGACTTATATATCCCTCACTAACTTTAAGCATCAGCTATCTGAGAAGCTTACCGATCGCTGCAGCTGTATACAACTAATTTGTAAATAGCCCATCCGATCTATTAGGTATTAGGGGCTAGGTATTAGGGGAAGGAATTAGGGGTTAGGCATTAGGGGCTATGTATTAGGGGAAAATATTAGGGGAAAGTAGTAGGGGCTAGGTAGTAGGGGAAGGTGTTAGGGGCAATGTATTAGGGGAAGGTATTAGGAACTAGGTATTAGGGGAAGGTATTAGGGGCTAGGTAGTAAGGGAAGGTATTAGGGGAAAATATTAGGAGAAAGTATTAGGGGCTAGGTATTAGGGACTAGGTATTAGGGGAAGGTAATAGGGGAAGGTATTAGGGGAAGATATTATGGCCTAGATATTAGGGGAAGGTATTAGGGGCTAGGTATTAGGGGACGGTATTAGGGACTAGGTATTAGGGGAAGGTAATAGGGGAAGGTATTAGGGGAAGGTATTATGGCCTAGATATTAGGGAAAGGTATTAGGGGCTAGGTATTAGGGGACGGTGTTAGGGTAAGGTATTAGGGGCTAGGTATTAGGGGATAGGTATTAGGGGAAGGTATTAGGGGCTAGGTATTAAGGACTAAGTATTAGGGTAAGGTAGTAGGGGCTAGGTAGTAGGGGCTAGGTATTAGGGGAAAATATTAGGGGAAGGTATTATGGCCTAGATATTAGGGGAAGTTATTAGGGGCTAGGTATTAGGGGACGGTGTTAGGGTAAGGTATTAGGGGCTAGGTATTAGGGGATAGGTATTAGGGGAAGGTATTAGGGGCTAGGTATTAAGGACTAAGTATTAGGGTAAGGTAGTAGGGGCTAGGTAGTAGGGGCTAGGTATTAGGGGAAAATATTAGGGGAAGGTATTATGGCCTAGATATTAGGGGAAGTTATTAACGGCTATGTATTAGGGGAAAATATTAGGGGAAAGTTATAGGGGCTAGGTATTAAGGGACGGTGTTAGGGGCAATGTATTAGGGGAAGGTAATAGGGGAAGGTATTAGGGGAAGGTATTATGGCCTAGATATTAGGGGAAGCTATTAGGGGCTATGTATTATGGGAAAATATTATGGGAAAGTATTAGGGGCTAGGTATTAGGGGAAGGTGTTAGGGGCAAAGTATTAGGGGAGGGTATTTTTTTTATATATATATTTTTTTATTTCACCTTTATTTAACCAGGTTGGCTAGTTGAGAACAAGTTCTCATTTGCAACTGCGACCTGGCCAAGATAAAGCATAGCAGTGTGAACAGACAACACAGAGTTACACATGGAGTAAACAATTAACAAGTCAATAACACAGTAGAAAAAATGGGAGTCTATATACATTGTGTGCAAAAGGCATGAGGAGGTAGGCGAATAATTACAATTTTGCAGATTAACACTGGAGTGATAAATGATCAGATGGTCATGTACAGGTAGAGATATTGGTGTGCAAAAGAGCAGAAAAGTAAATGAATAAAAACAGTATGGGGATGAGGTAGGTGAAAATGGGTGGGCTATTTACCAATAGACTATGTACAGCTGCAGCGATCGGTTAGCTGCTCAGATAGCAGATGTTTGAAGTTGGTGAGGGAGATAAAAGTCTCCAACTTCAGGGATTTTTGCAATTCGTTCCAGTCACAGGCAGCAGAGTACTGGAACGAAAGGCGTCCAAATGAGGTGTTGGCTTTAGGGATGATCAGTGAGATACACCTGCTGGAGCGCGTGCTACGGATGGGCGTTGCCATCGTGACCAGTGAACTGAGATAAGGCGGAGCTTTACATAGCATGGACTTGTAGATGACCTGGAGCCAGTGGGTCTTGCGACGAATATGTAGCGAGGGCCAGCCGACTTGGGCATACAAGTCGCAGTGGTGGGTGGTATAAGGTGCTTTAGTGAGAAAACGGATGGCACTGTGATAAACTGCATCCAGTTTGCTGAGTAGAGTGTTGGAAGCAATTTTGTAGATGACATCGCCAATGTATTAGGGACTAGGTATTAGGGGACGGTATTAGGGGCAAGGTATTAGGAGCTAGGTATTAGGAGCAAGGTATTAGGGGCTTGGTATTAGGGGCTAGGTATTAGGGGAAGGTATTAGGGGTGTCACGCCCTGGTTGTAATATATTGTGTTTGTCTTCATTTATTTGGGTCAGGCCAGGGTGTGACATGGGTTTATTGTGGTGTGTTTTGTCTTGGGGTTTTGTGGGGTGTTGGGTGTGTGGCTTAAGTGTGGTTATCTAGCAAAGTCTATGGCTGTCTGGAGTGGTTCTCAATCAGAGGCAGGTGTTTATCGTTGTCTCTGATTGGGAACCATATTTAGGCAGCCATATTCTTTGAGTATTTCGTGGGTGATTGTTCCTGTCTCTGTGTTTGTTGTCACCAGATAGGCTGTATAGGTTTTCACGTTCCGTTTGTTGTTTTTGTATAGTTCGTTTTTTCATTCGTCATTAAACGTCTCAAATATACCACGCTGCATTTTGGTCCGCTTCTCCTTCACCAGAAGAGAACCGTTACAAGGGGCTAGGTATTAGGGAAGATATTAGGGGATGGTATCATGGCCTAGACATTAGGGGAAGGTATTAGGGGCCATGTATTAGGGGAAAATATTAGGGGAAAGTTATAGGGGCTAGGTATTAAGGGACGGTGTTAGGGGCAATGTATTAGGGGAAGGTAATAGGGGAAGGTATTAGGGGAAGGTATTATGGCCTAGATATTAGGGGAAGCTATTAGGGGCTATGTATTATGGGAAAATATTATGGGAAAGTATTAGGGGCTAGGTATTAGGGGAAGGTGTTAGGGGCAAAGTATTAGGGGAGGGTATTTTTTTTATATATATTTTTTTATTTCACCTTTATTTAACCAGGTTGGCTAGTTGAGAACAAGTTCTCATTTGCAACTGCGACCTGGCCAAGATAAAGCATAGCAGTGTGAACAGACAACACAGAGTTACACATGGAGTAAACAATTAACAAGTCAATAACACAGTAGAAAAAAGGGGAGTCTATATACATTGTGTGCAAAAGGCATGAGGAGGTAGGCGAATAATTACAATTTTGCAGATTAACACTGGAGTGATAAATGATCAGATGGTCATGTACAGGTAGAGATATTGGTGTGCAAAAGAGCAGAAAAGTAAATGAATAAAAACAGTATGGGGATGAGGTAGGTGAAAATGGGTGGGCTATTTACCAATAGACTATGTACAGCTGCAGCGATCGGTTAGCTGCTCAGATAGCAGATGTTTGAAATTGGTGAGGGAGATAAAAGTCTCCAACTTCAGGGATTTTTGCAATTCGTTCCAGTCACAGGCAGCAGAGTACTGGAACGAAAGGCGTCCAAATGAGGTGTTGGCTTTAGGGATGATCAGTGAGATACACCTGCTGGAGCACGTGCTACGGATGGGCGTTGCCATCGTGACCAGTGAACTGAGATAAGGCGGAGCTTTACATAGCATGGACTTGTAGATGACCTGGAGCCAGTGGGTCTTGCGACGAATATGTAGCGAGGGCCAGCCGACTTGGGCATACAAGTCGCAGTGGTGGGTGGTATAAGGTGCTTTAGTGACAAAACGGATGGCACTGTGATAAACTGCATCCAGTTTGCTGAGTAGAGTGTTGGAAGCAATTTTGTAGATGACATCGCCAATGTATTAGGGACTAGGTATTAGGGGACGGTATTAGGGGCAAGGTATTAGGAGCTAGGTATTAGGAGCAAGGTATTAGGGGCTTGGTATTAGGGGCTAGGTATTAGGGGAAGGTATTAGGGGTGTCACGCCCTGGTTGTAATATATTGTGTTTGTCTTCATTTATTTGGGTCAGGCCAGGGTGTGACATGGGTTTATTGTGGTGTGTTTTGTCTTGGGGTTTTGTGGGGTGTTGGGTGTGTGGCTTAAGTGTGGTTATCTAGCAAAGTCTATGGCTGTCTGGAGTGGTTCTCAATCAGAGGCAGGTGTTTATCGTTGTCTCTGATTGGGAACCATATTTAGGCAGCCATATTCTTTGAGTATTTCGTGGGTGATTGTTCCTGTCTCTGTGTTTGTTGTCACCAGATAGGCTGTATAGGTTTTCACGTTCCGTTTGTTGTTTTTGTATAGTTCGTTTTTTCATTCGTCATTAAATGTCTCAAATATACCACGCTGCATTTTGGTCCGCTTCTCCTTCACCAGAAGAGAACCGTTACAAGGGGCTAGGTATTAGGGAAGATATTAGGGGATGGTATCATGGCCTAGACATTAGGGGAAGGTATTAGGGGCCATGTATTAGGTGAAAATATTAGGATAAAGTATTAGGGGCTAGGTATTAGGGGACAGTGTTAGGGGCAAAATATTAGGGGAAGGTATTTGGGGCTAGGAATTAGGGACTAGGTATTAGGGGCAGGCATTAGGGGCTAGGTAATAGGAGCTAGGTTTTAGGGGCTAGCGTTAGGGGGTAGATATTAGGGGAAGGTAATAAGGGCTAGGTATTAGGGGATAAGTATTAGGGAAGGTATTAGGGGCTAGGTATTAGGAGCTAGGTATTTGTGGCTAGGTATTAGGGGAAGGTAATAAGGGCTAGGTATTAGGGGAAGGTAATAAGGGATAGGTATTAGTGGCTAGGTGTTAGGAGAAGGTAATAAGGGATAGGTATTAGGGGAAGGTAATAAGGGCTAGGTATTAGGGGAAGGTAATAAGGGCTAGCTATTAGGGGATAGGTATTAGGGAAGGTATTAGGGGCTGGGTACTAGGGGATAGGTATTAGTGGCTAGGTATTAGGGGAAGGTAATAAGGGCTAGGTATTAGGGGCTATGTTTTAGGGGCTAGCGTGAGGGGCTAGATATTAGGGGAAGGTAATAAGGGCAAGATATTAGGGGAAGCTATTAGGGGCTATATATTATGGGAAAATATTAGGGGAAAGTATTAGGGCCTAGGTATTAGGGGAAGGTGTTAGGGGCAATGTATTAGGGGAAGATATTAGGGACTCGGTTTTAGGAGAAGGTATTAGGAGCAAGGTATTAGGGAAAATATTAGGGGATGGTATCATAGCCTAGACATTAGGGGCCATGTATTAGGGGAAAATATTAGGAGAAAGTATTAGGGGCTAGGTATTAGGGGACAGTGTTAGGGGCAAAATATTAGGGGAAGGTATTTGGGGCTAGGTATTAGGGACTAGGTATTAGGGGACGGTATTAGGGGCTAGGTAATAGGAGCTAGGTTTTAGGGGTGATATATTAGGGGAAGGTAATAAGGGCTAGGTATTAGGGGCTAGGTATTAGGGGAAGGTAATAAGGGCTAGGTATTAGGGGAAGGTAATAAGGGCTAGGTATTAGGGGAAGGTAATAAGGGCTAGGTATTAGTGGCTAGGTATTAGGGGAATGTAATACGAGATAGGTATTAGGGGAAGGTAATAAGGGCTAGGATTAGGGGAAGGTAATAAGGGCTAGGTATTAGGGGATAGGTATTAGGGAAGGTATTAGGGGCTGGGTATTAGGGGATAGGTATTAGGGGATAGGTATTAGTGGCTAGGTATTAGGGGAAGGTAATAAGGGCTAGGTATTGGGGGCTAGGTTTTAGGGGCTTGCGTTAGGGGCTAGATATTAGGGGAAGGTAATAAGGGCTAGGTATTAGGGGATAGGTATTAGGTAAGGTATTAGGGGCTAGATATTAGGGGAAGGTAATAAGGGCTAGGTATTAGGGGATATGTATTAGGGAATGTATTAGGGGCTAGGTATTAGGGGAAGGTAATAAGGGCTAGGTATTAGGGAAGGTATTAGGGGAAGGTATTAGTGGCTCGGAATTAGGGGAAGGTAATAAGGGCTAGGTATTAGGGGAAGGTAATAAGGGCTAGCTATTAGGGGATAGGTATTAGGGGCTGGGTACTAGGGGATAGGTATTAGTGGCTAGGTATTAGGGGAAGGTAATAAGGGCTAGGTATTAGGGGCTATGTTTTAGGGGCTAGCGTGAGGGGCTAGATATTAGGGGAAGGTAATAAGGGCAAGATATTAGGGGAAGCTATTAGGGGCTATATATTATGGAAAAATATTAGGGGAAAGTATTAGGGCCTAGGTATTAGGGGAAGGTGTTAGGGGAAATGTATTAGGGGAAGATATTAGGGACTCGGTTTTAGGAGAAGGTATTAGGAGCAAGGTATTAGGGAAAATATTAGGGGATGGTATCATAGCCTAGACATTAGGGGCCATGTATTAGGGGAAAATATTAGGAGAAAGTATTAGGGGCTAGGTATTAGGGGACAGTGTTAGGGGCAAAATATTAGGGGAAGGTATTTGGGGCTAGGTATTAGGGGACGGTATTAGGGGCTAGGTAATAGGAGCTAGGTTTTAGGGGTGATATATTAGGGGAAGGTAATAAGGGCTAGGTATTAGGGGCTAGGTATTAGGGGCTAGGTATTAGGGGAAGGTAATAAGGGCTAGGTATTAGGGGAAGGTAATAAGG
Organism: Oncorhynchus masou masou; assembly: GCF_036934945.1. Lineage (NCBI taxonomy): Eukaryota > Metazoa > Chordata > Actinopteri > Salmoniformes > Salmonidae > Oncorhynchus > Oncorhynchus masou. Next base: position 68,612,636 of record NC_088243.1, on the reverse strand, counting down.
GCTAGGTATTAGTGGCTAGGTATTAGGGGAAGGTAATACGAGATAGGTATTAGGGGAAGGTAATAAGGGCTAGGATTAGGGGAAGGTAATAAGGGCTAGGTATTAGGGGATAGGTATTAGGGAAGGTATTAGGGGCTAGGTATTAGGGGATAGGTATTAGGGGATAGGTATTAGTGGCTAGGTATTAGGGGACGGTAATAAGGGCTAGGTATTGGGGGCTAGGTTTTAGGGGCTTGCGTTAGGGGCTAGATATTAGGGGAAGGTAATAAGGGCTAGGTATTAGGGGATAGGTATTAGGTAAGGTATTAGGGGCTAGATATTAGGGGAAGGTAATAAGGGCTAGGTATTAGGGGATATGTATTAGGGAAGGTATTAGGGGCTAGGTATTAGGGGAAGGTAATAAGGGCTAGGTATTAGGGAAGGTATTAGGGGAAGGTATTAGTGGCTCGGAATTAGGGGAAGGTAATAAGGGCTAGGTATTAGGGGAAGGTAATAAGGGCTTGGTATTAGTGACTAGGTATTAGGGGAAGGTAATAAGGGCTAGGTATTAGGGGCTAGGTATTAGGGGCTAGCGTTAGGGGCTAGATATTAGGGGAAGGTAATAAGGGCTAGGTATTAGGGGCTAGGTATTAGTGGCTAGGTATTAGGGGGAGGTAATAAGGGCTAGGTATTAGGGGCTTGGTATTAGTAGCTAGGTATTAGGGGAAGGTAATAAGGGCTTGGTATTAGTGACTAGGTATTAGGGGAAGGTAATAAGGGCTAGGTATTAGTGGCTAGGTATTAGGGGAAGGTAATAAGGGCTAGGTATTAGGGGCTAGGTTTTAGGGGCCAGCGTTAGGGGTTAGATATTAGGGGAATGTAATAAGGGCTAGGTATTCGGGGCTAGGTATTAGTGGCTAGGTATTAGGGGAAGGTAATAAGGGCTAGGTATTAGGGGATAAGTATTAGGGAAGGTATTAGGGGCTAGGTATTAGGGGAAGGTAATAAGGGCTAGGTATTAGGGGAAGGTAATAAGGGCTAGGTATTAGGGGCTAGGTATTAGTGGCTAGGTATTAGGGGAAGGTAATAAGGGCTAGGTATTAGTGGCTAGGTATTAGGGGAAGGTAATAAGGGCTAGTTATTAGTGGCTAGGTATTAGGGGAAGGTAATAAGGGCTTTGGTATTAGTGGCTAGGTATTAGGGGAAAGTAATAAGGGCTAGGTATTAGGGGATAGGTATTAGTGGCTAGGTATTAGGGGAAGGTAATAAGGGCTAGGTATTGGTGGCTAGGTATTAGGGGAAGGTAATAAGGGCTAGGTATTAGTGGCTAGGTATTAGGGGAAGGTAATAAGGGCTAGATATTAGGGGAAGGTAATAAGGGCTAGGTATTAGGGGATAAGTATTAGGGAAGGTATTAGGGGCTAGGTTTTAGGGGCTCGGTATTAGTGGCTAGGTATTAGGGGAAGGTAATAAGGGCTAGGTATTAGGGGCTAGGTTTTAGGGGCTAGATATTAGGGGAAGGTAATAAGGGCCAAGTATTAGGGGAAGGTAATAAGGGCTAGGTATTAGAGGCTAGGTATTAGTGGCTAGGTATTAGGGGAAGGTAATAAGGGCTAGGTATTAGTGGCTAGGTATTAGGGGAAGGTAATAAGGGCTAGGTATTAGGGGCTATGTATTAGTGGCTAGGTATTAGGGGAAGGTAATAATGGCTAGGATTTAGTGGCTAGGTATCAGGGGAAGGTAATAAGGGCTAGGTATTAGTGGCTATGTATTAGGGGAAGGTAATAAGGGCTAGATATTAGGGGAAGGTAATAAGGGCTAGGTATTAGGGGATAAGTATTAGGGAAGGTATTAGGGGCTAGGTTTTAGGGGCTAGGTATTAGTGGCTAGGTATTAGGGGAAGGTAATAAGGGCTATGTATTAGGGGCTAGGTTTTAGGGGCTAGATATTAGGGGAAGGTAATAAGGGCTAGGTATTAGGGGAAGGTAATAAGGGCTAGGTATTAGGGGATAGGTATTAGGGAAGGTATTAGGGGCTGGGTATTAGGGGATAGGATTTAGGGGCTCGTGGTAGTTTCTGGACCAGAGTTGTCGTTGAGAGCAATGAGTGAGAGTATGACAGGTCTAGGACGACGGAACTAGAAGGAGATAATTTACACAAGCTGATGGTGACCTCCATTCCGAGCCCACAAATGTTTTCCAAATATGGACGAAGTATACCTCGGATGCCGGAGCAGCATTAAGTTCTATGGCAGAGTCTCATTACCATCCTAATAGCTTGCAGCTTAATTTGCATTTTGCCGTAAGTGATATCCCCCCCTCGCTGCTGGATAAAAAAAAAATGTTGTTTTTTTCAACTTTGAAGCACCATTTTATTTCATTATTGAAGTTATTCAATTACGCATTTCACTCCAACTTGGGGACAAATGAGTATTACTGACACGTTGAACAATTCGGGAAAAACACACAAAACCACAAACGAATATTTGCACATTCTGATGATGAATTGCTCCAAATAGAGGGGCTAGGTATTATGGGAAGGTATTAGGGCCTAGGTATTAGGGGAAGGTATTAGGGGCTAGGTGTTAGGGGCTAGGTATTAGGGGAAGGTATTAGAGGCTAGATATTAGGGGATGGTATTAGGGGGAAGGTATTAGGGGAAGCTATTAGGGGCTAGGTATTAGGGAAAGATATTTGGGGCTAGGTATTAGGGGATAGGTATTAGGGGAAGATATTAAGGGCTAGGTATTCGTGGCTAGGTATTAGGGGTGAAGTATACCTCGGCATGCTAGAGTAGCTGTAAATTCTATGGCAGAATCTCATTACCATCCTAACAGCTTGCAGATTAATCTGCATTTCCCCCCCCCCCCTTGTTGCTGGATAAAAACAAAAATAACAAATTAAAACTTTGAAGCACCATTTCATTTCATTATTGAAGTTATTCAATTTAGCTTTTCCCTCATACTTGGGGACAAATTAGTATAACGGACATATTGAGCATTTTGGGAAAAACACACAAAACTACAAACTAATATTTGCACATTCTGATGATGATTTACTCCAAATAGAATAATTCAGCAATTTAAGCCTTTCATTCACATTTCAAAACATAAGGTTAATGCAGTCTGGAATGGTAAAATAACATTTGCTATTTAACATACACTGTATTAAGGAAGTTAATGTACTGTAGGATCACTTGGTATGGGTACTGTCTGAAGTACATGACATGTGTGAATGAGATTATGTCAACAACTGCAGTTAGAAAATGAAATTAAAATGAAATACATTTACCATTCTGGGATTCTTCTTGACATACAGTAAGCATTATTGTTAATGTAGTTCCTATAAACAGTTTATTAGGTACAGCCATCTAGTACCGGGTCGGACCCCCCTTTGCCTCCAGAACAGCTTGGTATCAATGGACATAACGTGTGCCAGGAATACATTCCCCACACCATTACACCACCACCACCAGCCTTTACCATTGACACCAGGCTGGATGGGTCCATGGAGTAATGCTGCTTACGGCAAATGCTGACTCTCTCATTACCATGATGCAACAGGAACCAGGATTCGTCGGACCAGGCAATGTTTTTCAACTTCTCAATTGTCCAGTGTTGGTGATTGCGTCCCCACTCGAGCTGCATCTTCTTGTTTTTAGCTGATAGGAGTGGAACCTGGTGAGGTCGTCTGCTGCAATAGCCCATCCGTGACAAGGATTAATGAGGTGTGCGTTCCGAGTAGCCTTTCTGCACGCCACTGTTGTACTGCGCCATTGTACTGCGCCATTATTTGTCTTGTTGTGGCCTGCATGTTAGCTTGCACGATTCTTGCCATTCTCCTTAGACGTCTCATCAAAGAGCTGTTTTCGCCCACAAGACTGCCGCCAACTGGAGTTGTTGAATTTGTTGCACCGTTCTTGGTAAACCCGAGACACTGTCATGTGTGAAAAGCACAGGAGAACGGATGATTCTGAGATATTGGAACCGGTGTGCCTGGCACCGACGATCATACAATGGTAAAAGTCACTTAGGTCAATAATTTAGCCCATTCTAACATTCAATCGAACAGTAACTTAATGCCTCGATGCCTTTCTGCATGATTTATATAGTGAGCCACGGCCACGTGTGTAGGGACAAATCATTTTCTTTAAACTGTTTTATTAGGGTACGTTTTGGGCCCCTAGTGACACAGAGGACTTACTGAATGACTGACTTATGCTGGGCATACAATACACGACTTCTAAAATCGACTTCTAAAATCTTAACAACTTGGAGGGGCTCACATTTCATGATTTCCTTGTCCCAAATATTTCAGTCCGTCCATCCTCAACCCCAGGACATGGGTGCTCACATTACACGATGATTCCCTACAGTAGTTGATCCTGTCCTGTGTTCCTCGGTTGTCATAGGAAAAATATACCAAACAATGAGCAAACAATGAGCTGACTTACAATCATGATTTACAGTTAGCAATAACAACCATGGATTACAGTTAGAAATAACAGTTAGAAATAACAGCCATGACTCACAATTAGCAATAACAGCCATGACTTACATTTAACAATAACAGCCATGACTTACAGTTAGAAATAACAGCCACAACTTACAAATAGCAATAACATCCATGACTTACAATTGGCAATAACAGCTTGACTTACAGTTAGCAATAACAGCCATGAATTACAGTTAGCAATAACAGCTATGACTTACAATCAGTAATAATAGCCATGACTTACAGTTAACAATAACAGCCATGACTTACAGTTAGCAATAACAGCTATGACTTACAATCAGAAATAATAGCCATGACTTACAGTTAGCAATAACAGCCATGACTTACAGTTAGCAATAATAGCCATGACTTTACAGCTAGCAATTACAGCCATGACTTACAGTTAGCAATAACAGCCATGACGTACAGTTAGCAATAACATCCATGACTTACAATTAGCATTAACAGCCATGACTTACAGTTAGCAATAACAGCTATGAATTACAGTTAGTAATAACAGCCATGACTTACAGTTAGCAATAATAGCCATGACTTTACAGCTAGCAATTACAGCCATGACTTACAGTTAGCAATAACAGCCATGACGTACAGTTAGCAATAACATCCATGACTTACAATTAGCATTAACAGCCATGACTTACAGTTAGCAATAACAGCTATGAATTACAGTTAGTAATAACAGCCATGACTTACAGTTAGCAATAATAGCCATGACTTACAATTAGCAATAACAGCCATGAATTATAGTTAGCAATAACAGCCATGACTTACAGTTAGCAATAACATCCATGACTTACAGTTAGCATTAACAGCCATGACTTACATTTAGCAATAACAGCCATGACATACAGTTAGAAATAACATCCATGACTTACAGTTAGCAATAATAGCCATGACTTACAGTTAGCAATAATAGCCAATGACAGCCGTTTTGGGCCCCTAGTGACACAGAGGACTTACTGAATGACTGACATATGCTGGGCATACATTCTAAAATCTTAACAACAGCCATAACTTACTTTTAGCAATAACAGCCATGACTGACATTTAGCAATAACAGCCATGACTTACATTTAGCTATAAAAGCCACAACTTACATTTAGCAATAACAGCCATGACTTACAGTTAGCAATAACAACCATGACTTAGTTAGTAATAACAGCCATGACTTTGTTAGCAATAACATCCATGACTTACAGTTAGCAATAACAGCCATGATTTACATTTAACAATAATAGCCGTGAATTACAGTTATTCTCGGCTATTAAAAGCCAACTGACATTTACTCCTGAAGTCCTGACCTCTACAACCACTGTTATTATTATTATTTGACCCTGCTGGTCAGCTATGAACGTTTGAACGTCTTGGCCATGTACTGTTATAATCTCCACCCGGCACAGTTAGAAGAGGACTGGTCACCCCTTAGAGCCTGGTTCCTCTCTAGGTTTCTTCATAGGTCCCTGCCTTTCTAGGGAGTTTTTCCTAGCCATCATGCTTCTACATCTGTATTGCTTGCTGTTTGGGGTTTTAGGTTGGGTTACTGTATAGCACTTTGTGACATCGGCTGATTTAAAAAGGGTTTCATAAACACATTGAATTGAATAACAGCCATGACTGACAGTTAGCAATAACAGTCATGACTTACAGTTAGCAATAAAAGCCATGACTTACAGTTAGCAACAACAGCCCTGACTGACAGCAATAACAGCCATGACTTTACAGTTAGCAATAACAGCCATGACTTTACAGTTAGCAATAACAGCCCTGACTGACAGCAATAACAGCCATGACTGACAGTTAGCAATAACAGCCATGACTTTACAGTTAGCAATAACAGCCATGACTTTACAGTTAGAAATAACAGACATGACTTACAGTTAGAAATAACAGCCATAACTGTATTTTGTAGTATTCTTTTCATTTAGTATTTCTAAAGAGTGAATTGTCTCTCCTCAGTTCTTCAGTTAGGAAAGAGTTAATATTTTCAACCAGCTCTTACACACATATAGACACACATACACCCCCACAACTCACCATCACCACCACCCTTGATCACGCACACACACGCGCTCACACACAGACACACAGACACACACACACACACACACACACACACACACACACACACACTTTCCACCCGCCTACCCTTGAACACACTCTCCCCCAACCCCACACACAAACCCATAACTCCCTGCTCACTCACCACCCCCATCCACCCCACTCTCCTCTCCCCTACCCCCCATCTTTCTCCCCTCCCCCCCAGGTCAGTTAATAAGCGAGCCTGTGCCTGAGCCTGGCTGTCTGGAGGACATGCAGAGCAATGTCTCCTGGGAATTGGCTCATGCAGAATGCTGCTCCGCTGAGAGAATGGAATTTTACCCTCACTCGACTAGACCCTCACTAGACTCCCAGTCTCACCGCTCAGCAGGAAACCTGAGACACACACACACACACACACACACACACACACACACACACACACACACACACACACACACACACACACACACACACACACACACACACACACACACACACACACACACACACACACACACACACATATTCTCCTTGCATGTGAGTATTTGTGTAGACACCCGTGTTTTCCCTGAAGTAGAGTGTTCCAATATGTCAGAACACCTATTATATCCCCTCACAATCATTACATTTGATCATTAAATTAATGAAGATGCCACATCTTTGGGGACTTGTGATGATGTGGCGAACTGTATCCATTTCAGCTTTGATAAGCGAAACACTCCCAGAGACAAAAGCTCCAACATTCTATGCCATTCTAGCAGTTTATAGAGGCAAGAATGTTTATTATTTTATTTTATTATCTTTATTGATCTTTAATTGATCATATACATTTAAATAGTTCACATAAACACAATTCAACTTTCACATCAATTCACTTTATAATACAGTTCACAATGACATAACATGATTTACATATGTAATAGTGTCCATGGAAGTTGTTGGGAGTCTTACTTTTTCTTTTTAGTTCCGTTTTGATTTGTAAAAAAATATATTCAAAAATGAACGTGTGCATCAAGTTGAACGTTAGGAACTTCACTTTACTCCTTAAACCCACAGCTCCACCTATTGGTGTCTTGTATTACAGTACAAGGCAATGGGGAAAGACGTGTGCTGGAGAGGAGTGATCACTGTGGTCTGGACCTGTGTGAAGGTGTTAGTCACACAAAAACATGGATGCATGCACGGATGCAGGGACACACATGCCCATGCACGCACACACACGCGTACCACACAGGTATGCACGTGCACACACACATAAGAATTTAAACAGATCAATTGAACTATCACATCAAACACAGTCACTGTGTATAGGGATGCCATCAAATATAAGTCTGTTCCCACAGAAATATGCATTATTATGGGATATGAACTCATACACAGTGTTCCAAAAAGGAATGACTGACAAGACGTTCCAGTACCATTATAGCTCCCATCCCAATTAATTTTGCAGCATCCCAATCCCAATTAATTTAGCAGCATCCTAATCCATGGTAGATTACTGCATGGTGCTTCAGCCTGCAGTGTGATCCACAAGGAGTGGTGGGATATGACGGCAGAGGAGCCACAGAGCAGCCAGAGCCCCCATGTGCAGATTATTCCTGCAATTCCAAGGGGATTACCATGTATGGAGATTGTAAATCTGTGTCGCGGCCCGATCCTGTCACATGGCTGGTTTATGGTTGTGATGCAGCATGTTGGGTTCTTCTCAACACTGAAAGAGGATGTCATTATTAGCTGTGCTGTCGAATGTTCAATGATCTTTTGTTGTGGATGATGTTTTTGTTGTTTTTGTTTATATTATTTGCTGAGCAAGGGGAGTGTTTTCCATTGATGGTTTAATAAAACCTTGAGATGCAGGCTAATTTTATACAATGGCAAAGCAATATTATTTTCCATATGGCATCAGAAATCCAAAACATGTTATGGCATCAGAAATCCAGAACATGTTATGGCATCAGAAATCCAGAACATGTTATGGCATCAGAAATCCAGAACATGTTATGGCATCAGAAATCCAGAACATGTTATGGCATCAGAAATCCAGAACATGTTATGGCATCAGAAATCCAGCACATGTTATGGCATCAGAAATCCAGAACATGTTGTGACATCAGAACTCCAGAACATCTTATGGCATCAGAAATCCAGAACATGTTATGACCAGTGGCGTAAAGTACTTAAGTAAAAATACTTTAAAGTACTACTTATGTCGTTTTTTCAGTATTTGTACTTTACTATTTATATTTTTGACAACTTTTACTTTTACTTCACTACATTCCTAAAAAATAATGTACTTTTTACTCCATACATTTTTTTCCTGACACCCAAAAGTACTCATTACATTTTGATTGCTTAGCAGGACAGGAAAATGGCCCAATTCACACACTTATCAAGAGAACATCCCTGGTCATCCCTACTGTCTCGGATCTGATGGACTCACTAAACACAAATGCTTCATTTGTAAATGATATCTGAGTGTTGTAGTGTGCCCCTGGCTATCCATAAATAAATAAAAAACAAGATAATTGTGCTATTTGGTTTGCTTAATATAAGGAATTTGCAATGATTTATACTTTTACTTAGATACTGAAGTATATTTAAAACCAAATACTTTTACACTTTTACTCAAGTAGTATTTTACTGGGTGACTTTCACTTTTGAGTAATTTTCTATCAAGGTATCTTTACTTTTACTCAAGTATAACTAGTACTTTTTCCACCACTGGTTATGACATCAGAAATCCAGAACATGTTATGACATCAGAAATCCAGAACATGTTATGACATCAGAAATCCAGCTACAAATACTCTAATGTGTTGTATACACTGTTTGGATTGTTTGGTAAAAAAATATAGACATTTTAGTCACAGGAGCTGGTTTGGTTTGTTAAAACTACCTCGACACACTGACAACCCTCTCCTAGCAGTGCCTATTCCTCTCCTGTTTGTGGTGAAACAAGCAGAGGGTCCATCCGATCTCTGAATTTAAGCCTTTTTCAAAATCCTCTTTGGATTTGCAGGCAGCGCAGACATAGTTTTTGCTTGCCGCCCCCAATCCCCCATCCCTCCTCCCCCTCTCGTCTGTTTCCCTCTCTCCCTCCCCTCTTCTCTTTCCTCTACTCTCCCCCTCCCCTTCCTCTTTCTCCTCTTTCCACCTCCAATCTGGGCCCTCTGCAGAAGTAAGCACCTACCCTACATGTTTGTAAATTCAAATTCCATTAGGCACCAAACTGTAGCCCGACTGAGTTTCGAACCCAGGTCCATGCAAGTGTCTGTCCACCACCATAGCAATTACCCCAAGAGTATCAATCCTCTTGACGAGGTTGCTAGGGGATGTACTAAGGTGGATACAATACTCCATCTATTTATTTGACATTTATTTGAACGGCTTGACTAAGTTGATTGATAACACATTCTCATTACAACAACAACCTAGGGATGAACAGAAGAGATAGGAGATGAATTATGATGTGGGTGAAGAACAGAATATTTTAGAGACTAACTGGCTACAACTGGGTTTATGATTAGTCAATATTTAGTTTGGAGGGATGCCTTTGGAATACAGAGATGTAGGGAGATGTGAATATTCAGTCACACATAGTCAAAATGAGACCAAATCTCACATTCGCAGAGAAAGAAAAATAACAATCTTTGCTCCCATCATTCAACTCACAAGTATGGCAACTCCCTGCAGATGCGGACACACACACACACACACTGAAAACAACAATTCTCACCTCTTTGACACTTGGATACACACATATCTATACTTACTACACACAAATATGATTTCTAAAGAACCAAAAAATCTAAACATTCTGTACTTGACAGTTCAAAGACCATCAATCGAGGTATGGTATGTCAAAGTCGCCATTCCCATTACCCCCAACATGGTCCCCCCAATTTCATCCATTTGTATGATAATAATACAAGATGTAGTTAGAATTAACTCAAGGCCTTCAACCACCCCCCACCCCTAAAGAAATTACGTGGCTCTGACATCATCAGTCACAGGGACTTTGAACTGCCAGTAGACCATGCATCTTACTGAACTCAGATCAGAGTTGGGCCAACCAGTTTATTGCTGCTGAGGCCTATTCCTAACAGTACCCAGGTGTGACATGGGAATGGATAGATGCTTGAATGGGAGCCAACAGTTTCCTGGAATCCACATCCAAACCAATGTGTGGACCGAAGCAATGGACAAATTGTTCTCCAGCCAGAGCTTGATTCTCAGTGGGTTCCATGGGAAGCTGGAGTAATATTGTGTGTCTCAAATGGCACCCAAATCCTATATAGTGCACTGTTTTTTTTACCAGGGCTCAGTAGTGTATTGTAAAGGGAACAGGATGTCATTTGGGAAGTAAGCTTCTTCAAGCATCTCTGGACTGATTTCCATTTCCCAGCTTTTCTCCAAAACTGAGATGAGTCAAAAGTGCAACAAACTTGTGTCTTTCTGCTTTCCTAGTTCGTAACGAGCTGCTGTATGAGACTGGATTTGCCTCTTAAAAAAAAGACCTCCCACAGAATATGAATACCAGCATAAATGCAAATGAGCTCAACAGAATTTATTATTCTGCATAGGCTTTGCAAAACAGGGAGAGAGTCAAAAAGAATTGAAACAACGCTCCAGTCCTCTCGCCGAAAAAAGCGAGAGAGAGAGAGAGAGAGAAAGGGAGAGAGAAAACAAAACAAGATTCCCGGGCCCTGGGTTTTCACAACGGCATCCTGTGTTCTTGGATGTGCCGTTGCCACGGCAACCAAAAACTTGGTGACCTCGTTATTTCTGCCTAATCCGGCGCTGAAATTATGGTTGCTCCACCCTTTTCCCTGGCTGGCCTGATAACATAATCATTGCAAATGAGGCAAAAAAAGAAAGAAAAAGGCAAAGCATTTCACCCAGCATGACTACAGACACCACACAATAACTATCATGACTACAGAGACACCACACAATAACTATCATGACTACAGAGACACCACACAATAACTATCATGACTACAGAGACACCACATACTAACTATCATAGATGACAGAGACACCACATAATAACAACATTCAATCTCATCTTTTTCCAAAATAACTGTAATAGTTATTATTGGAGGATGTTTTGGCCTAATAATGTATGGGTTTTGCTTATCGTTGTGATGGAAAATAACCAATTGTCACGTTCTGACCTTTATTTTCCTTTGTTTTGTCTTTATTTAGTATGGTCAGGGCGTGAGTTGGGGTGGGCAGTCTATGTTTTGTGTTTCTATGTTTAGGTTTCTGTTTCTGTTTCGCCTAGTATGGTCCTCAATCAGAGGCAGGTGTCATTAGTTGTCTCTGATTGAGAATCATACTTAAGTAGCCTGGGTTTCACTGTTGGTTTGTGGGTGTTTGTTTCCGTGTCTGTCACCACACGGGACTGTTTCGGTTTGGTTTTCGTTTATGTTCACATTTATTGTTTTGTATTTCTTAGTGTTCAGTTTATGTTTTATAATAAACAATATGGATACTTACCACGCTGCGTTTTGGTCTGATCCCTGCTACACCTCCTCTTCAGATGAAGAGGAGGAAATCTGCCGTTACAGGCATATGAATTATGAACTTAGTTTGATGATGACGAAGTGAAACATTCAATTTATTATAATGAGTTGTGCCTAAAGTTGTAGCTAAGATACAAAGTTTGCAAGTTCGTAAAGTACTGCTGTTGTCAAAATAACATGTCATAGGCTTACTGTACACAGACACAGACGCGCACATGCACACACACTAACTTAAATTATTGATTTGTACGTTTGATTACATTCAGTTATCGAATAGGGCACAAGGAGCATTTTGAAAAATGTATGTCCTTTGAAATAAACATGAGAACTAATATAAAATCTTCAGTCATGCCTTTTCAATAATTCACCTAATTTACATATTATTATTGGCATATCTCATTACTCCTGACTGCGACACACTTACATATTCAAAACTATCATTACTCTGGTATTCTGTTGCATAAATTAACATGAATAATGAAGGACGAGGGCCCATTTAAAGTCATGTTTTGAAGGAATGTCCTTGTTGTAGGATACATGTATGAACATGAGGCTACATGCCTGTGAAAATGATATCAATGCCCATTAAAGGGGCACTGCACTCAGCAGTTACTACATCCATATTTGGACTAATAAATGTATTATTTGTACTCATTGCTTCTTGAAGAATATAATGTATACATGTCTCATGAGTTTAGTTCAAATCTTATGAGTTTAGTACCCCACCAGAACCCAAAATATAAACTTCTTTTTTATGCCAATGTTTGTAAACTATAAAGCCTCAAAACATGGTTAAAAACTATAATTGTAATATCATGATGGTCAGTCTATGCATCCATAGCTCTGTCTATGAATTTGAGAGTGGTTACATTTCTCCAGCACCATCCCACAGCTTTTTACCGAAACAGGGATGGGGAGGACACTTTGTTCAACTGCTGATTGACACTTTAAGACCAAATAACCCTGGAAAATACATCGTCAAGGGCCTAAGCGTAAACTAAAAACATCACAACAAAAAATGCAGAAATGAATATTTGTAGTTTTCAATCCAATGGTGACATAGGAAAGCTACATTTAGCCTGACATCCTATTTAACATGGGTTGTACTATGCATGTCTTGTAAAATAAAACAAACCATCTGTATCAAAACATTACCTGTGTTTGTAAAAAGAGCAAAACTATTAATTCCCCAAATTTCACCCCCCTTCTCAGACCTTACACACAGGATATGTGTGCTTTGGAGAAGAGCCAAATGAGAAACATATGTTAGGGTGTTTGCGTGTGTGTGTGTGTGTGTGCATGTGTATCTGTGAGTGTGTGTGTGTGCGTGTGTGTATGTGTGTGCATCTGTGCTTGTGTGTCTGTGTGTGGACATGTTTAACTATACTTGTGGGGACCAGAAGTCCCCCCAATAATAGTAAAGAAACAAACATCTGACCAACTGGGGACATTTTGTTAGTCCCCACAAGGTCAAAAGCAATTTCTAGGTTTAGGGTTAAGATTAGGGTAGGTTTAGGGTTTAGGGAAAATATGATTTTGAATGGGACTGAATTTTGTGTTCCCACAAGGTTAGTTGTACAAGACTGTGTGTGTGTGTGTGAAAATGTCAAGCCGGTTGAGAGAATGCCAAGAGTGTGCAAAGCTGTCAGCAAAGGGTGGCTACTTTGAAGAATCTCAAATCTCAAATATATATTTGATTTGTTTTACAATGTTTTGGTTACAACATGATTCCATATGTGTTATTTAATGTAGAAAATAATAAAAATAAAGAAAAACCCTGGAATGAACAGGTGTGTCCATATATTTGAATGGTACTGTATATACAGTTGAAATGGAACTGTTTGATATATATGACCATCGTTATGTTTGGAGGAAAAAGGGGGAGGCTTGCAAGCCGAAGAACGCCATCCCAACAGTGAAGCACGAGGGTGGCAGCTTCATGTTGTGGGGGTGCTTTGCTGCAGGAGGGACTGGTGCACTTCACAAAATAGATGGCATAATGAGGGAGGAAAATTATGTGGATATATTGAAGCAACATCTCAAGACATCAGTCAGGAAGTTAAAGCTTGGTCTTTCCAAATAAATGTATTTGGCTAAGGTGTATGTAAACTTCCAACGTCAACTGTATATAATTTATAAGACCAAAAATGGATGAAGCAAATACATATTGCCCCTTTAATTCTATCAAAGGTATGTGTCCATGAGGCCTATGTTTTTTTCATCAGCATGAATTAGATTGAGCAATAAAACCCACTGTTATTCCATAGGCCTGGATCTGCACCATGCAGCTGTTGCAAGAGCATATTTTTATGGTTTCAAAAACAGTGATTGACAGGCAGCTTAAACTTCTTGACCTCAACCATTGTGTTCAAATGCACCTTTAGATTTGTTAACAGCCATCCACATCAACCACAATCTGTAAGGTGCAAATAGCTCAATGAGAGAGCAGCATGATTCACATCAATGTATTTTTTTATTTTTTATTTAACTAGGCAAGTCAGTTAAGAACAAATTATTTTTTTCAATGACAGCCTAGGAACAGTGGGTTCAGGGGCAGAATGACAGATTTGTACCTTGTCAGCTCGGGGATTTGAACTTGCAACCTTGTGGTTACTAGTCCAAAGCTCTAACCACTGGGCTACCCTGCCGCGCTGTAGATATCAATAATAAGTGATATCCGTATCGCTGTAGAGTACACCCCTGCGGTCATCCTTAACTCCAAGCGTTTATTCAAGTTGGATAATCTTTGGATGCCAACAGCAGTCGCACCATTGGAACACATAGCTTGAACTGTAGCCAACAAAAGACTATTCCTGCTCGCGATCCATCAAACACATTTGGTGTGTCATCATAGAGGTCCCTGACTTGTGGTCAGACTCGCTCAGGTGAAACAAACTTAAACTTGAGCCTTTTTATAATGCTGATTTGAATGTAATTGAGAAACAAAGGTCAAAGATTTTCTTCCGCAAAAATCCTTTCTGAATTTGAAAGTCATCCTCGAAGTAATCATCTAGTTTTTCAAAGGTATCTGTAATCTGATTACAATATTTTTGCTGGTAACGTAACGGATTACATTTACCGTTTTTTTTGTAATCCCTTACATGTCCATCACTCCCCAACCCTGGACGTTACAGGGAAGTTTGTGCTTCCAAACTGAGGAATAACCTCTTAGGAACCAAGGGAGTCTCCTTGCCCTCCAAAACATTTTGGACGCTCCATTCTCATGTTGGGAGAAATATGTCCATCCATACCTAAGCCCTTGAGTTGACCAGAGAGGACCATGTCCCATAGTGTAGCTGCTAGAAAGTCTCAATCCGGTCACAGCAGCATCAGATCACCCCCCGCACATGACCTGGACAGATCACCCTCTACACATGACCTGGAGTCTACTGGCTTGTTGCATTGACATGTCCACATCACCTTGTGCTGCTCTGTAGTTGGATATACAAGCAGAGTGTATCTCAAATGGCACCCTATTCTCTATAGTGTACTACTTTTGACCAGAGTCCTATGGGCCCTGGACAAAAGTAGGGCACTACATAGGAAATAGGGTTCCATTTGGGATGCTATTGCAGAGTTCAAGCTCTGACAACAAAATGGCAACATCAGATTCCCATTATGGTTGTAAAGACTTGAAAATAAAATAATTATTGGTCCATGGTTTATTGGTATGTGTCATTTTAGGACCACATTTGATACTACTACATTAACATGGTTGTGTGTTGTATAATGGTTGTACAATGGTTGAATGGTTGTTGTAGTGCTGTGTACATTGTGTTATGGTCAAACAGGATTCTGAAGGAAGACACCCAGGACCCTCATCAGATGTGTTTCCCTATTCAAAGCATATTAACATGCCATTATACATAACGTGGATGACTTCAAATCAAAGAGGCCTGAATTACTGAGTGTTTCCACTTGTACAGAGTTTTTCCCAGTAGAAATAAAATGTAACAAGTAGAAAGAAAGGTAAAATAAAGATTGATCATGTTTTATTTATTCCCTATGAATTTTTCTCTGATGACAGTAGGCTACATTTACCTTTCTAAATATGGCTCTAAAAAACAGGAATCTTATTAATTGCAGACTGCTGGCCTGTCAGGTGAAAGTGAGCCTGTTATGAAGGCCCTCCCCCACCTCCCCTCACCATCAACATATTAAAAAGAACTCCTATTGTCTTTCATTTCTGCATCCTCTTCACCTCTCCGGTGATGTGATGTGTCACTGTTCGGGGTTCAAGGAGAGGTTTTGGTGATCTTTTTTTGCCAGGGGTGTAAGTAAGAATTAGTTTACTTCCTCAGGCATATTCTCTCCAAGTGGCCCTGTTACGTGAGCCAAGTGCCCTCCACATTTAGCTGGGCCAAGAGGGGAGCGGAGAACTAATATCCTTAATTGTCCTAACTGCGTCTAGAGTCGTGTGGAACCTCCCAAAAACTGCAGTAGTAGAACTTGGAGAACTGACTACAGTTTTCCTAATTTAATTTAGGAAAACTTCAATATGAGGGTGTGATTCAGTGCTTAAAGAAAAATCTTATATTAGAATATGATCTTTCTAGCTTTAGCTTGTGGTACAATGCATTACATTTCCTCTGTATGTTTTAATTATGCATGGTTCCTGACCAATAAAGTTGATAAAATAAATAAATAAACTTGACCAAAGCATTAAGAGGACTAACACTCACTGACATGTCAATCCTACTTTTAAGGCTTTCCATATAATTGAGTCATAATTCTACACTACCTACAGCATGGTAACTTGCTCTGGTATTGTAATAAAAGCCTGTGATCTTACATTCAACCCAAATATGACAACATCTGCTAATATGATGTGTGGCGTCTATGTAACAACATGATAAATGCTTTCAACCCTAAGCCATGCACAATCTATTAATAAAATAGCTAATATGTTAGTCTTTAATAAATAAGCCATCATGACAAGAAGCCACACCAATAAAGTAACAATAATACCATTGGGATGGTGTTGTTAGCTGTTATGTCATTCCCTTCATGTGCTTTATGTGATAGGCTGTACACACAAGAGGGACTCATACATCAAAGCATTGCCTTGGGTATCAGCGGTGTGTATTTCAGTGTATTGTTTATGGTACAACATTGCCACAATTTGTTTGGAGACAGTATTCTCCTTGCAAACATATCACAGCAAACCAAATGGAAGACAACCTAATATGAGCAAAATCATGAGTTTGATTAAGCTCTGCAGAAACCTCTGTATAGGGGAACGTATGATGCTAATGCCCTGGCTTGTATTTTAAGGAACAGGAGGAAGTATTCAAGGTATTCGAGAAAATAAAGTCTAGCAATTATCATCCTGTGCAATAATTTAATGACACAAGATCCATTTAATTACAGCGAAATACTTATCATGCAAATTCAAATTATGTTGCCTTATCTTAAACAGTCCAGATAGGAGATATCACCATCTAGTGTTGGGCTATGGGGATAGAAACACTGAAGGCATCTCATATTTGTGAGGTCTCACTCTAAAACGTCATAGAATACTGGGGCAATCTGATTCAGGAGTGAGTGACTGTTCATAATTGCTTTGGCAAGCGTAAGGATATAGTAATACTCAATATGTTACAGCTTCAGTTATTATATGATTATATTATCAATATTACAAATATTCCTATAGGAGAAAGGAGGATAATTGTTGTGAGTGATTATTCCATACACAGATATTAAACAGGTTAAACATATATAGTCTTCATTCTGGTTATTTCACTCAAGATCTTGTCCACCCAAATCCCCCTCACCTCCTCCTCTCTCAAACACAACATGTGTGCTTAGGTTCTAAGTTCTCAGAGGTATTGCTGGGGTCTACTCACATACAAGCCATATAACCCTGTAGCAGGCAGGCTAAGGGGGCTAACCACTACCATCTGTCCTCACGTTATGCCCACCCCACCGCACTCTCTTTCAGGTCTCAATGGCTTCCACATGGCACCCTGCCATCTCAGACATAACCTCCCTTCTCTAACCCCCTACCCACCCCCCAATAACAACAACATTCAAAGGGGGGTGGGAAAATGGGTCTAGGGGTAGGAGGGGGTCCGTTTAATCAGGATATTCATCTCCAGGGGGTTTGTTTCAGGCCTGTGCTGGTGGAGGGGCCTCAGATGGGGCTATGCAGGATACTTGGGGCTATGGAGAATACTTGGGTATGCAGGATACTTGGGGCTATGGAGAATACTTGGGGATATGCAGGATACTTGGGGCTATGCAGGATACTTGGGGATATGGAGAATACTTGGCTCAACTACAGGGGGAAACCCAAGGGGAATTTTCTGTTCTGTTCTATTCTATGGTTGGTGTCACTAAACGGTGTATCTTGGTTAATTCTCCATGTCTATCTTGTAGAGAGACCATGAAACAGTAAGATGGTCAAAATTGCAATAATGTGTCCAATATGATATCAGCTAAATGGTCATAATCATTGATTCACAATACTAAGTTTTAAAACTGAGTGGTCACACAACTAGTTTCCTTCAGTCCACTTTAGTCTTGCAAGCAAAACTCCTTAGTCTTGTTTCGTGAGGAAGCTGGAGATTGAGATTAAAGTCTCACAAAACAGAACGGAAGCTGAAGATCGAGGTTATTGTCTCACTAAACAGATTGGAAGCTGGGAATCAAGGTTATTGTATCACTAAACTGAATAAAAGCTGGAGATATATGTTAATGTCTTACTGAACTGAATGGAAGCTGGAGATCGAGGATAAGGTCTCACTAAACAAAATTAACAAATCACCCAGGCATTTCATCTTGGCAAATGCAAATTTCCCAATCCCGCAATGGCAAAAGGGAAAACATAAATGTCAACCATTTTAACCACTTTTATAGCCCTTCCACTCTAAATAAATGAAACAAACAATAACCCATGTATATTACTCTTGTCCTGTCATCCTATATACCGTCCTATACATCGTCCCATATATCATCCTATATATCATCCTCTGAAAAATCCATCATCCTATATATAATCATATACATCATCCTATATATAATTCTATACATCATCCAATACATCATCCTATTTAGCATCATACAGTTGAAGTCAGAGGTTTACATATACCTTAGCCAAAAAGATTTAAACTCAGTTTTTCACAATTCCTGACATTTAATCCAAGTAAAAATTCCTAGTTTTAGGTCATTTAGGATCACCACTTTTTTTAAGAATGTGAAATGACAGAATAATAGTAGAGAGAATGATTTATTTCAGTTTTTATTTCTTTCATCACATTCCCAGTGGGTCAGAATTTTACATACACTCAATTAGTATTTGGTAGCATTGCCTTTAAATTGTTTAACTCGGGTCAAACATTTCAGGTAGCCTTCCACAAGCTTCCCAAAATAAGGTGGGTGAATTTTGGCCCATTCTGGTGTAACTGAGTCAGGTTTGTAGGCCTCCTTGCTCGCATATGCTTTTTCAGTTCTGCCCACACATTTTCTATGGGATTGAGTTCTGGGCTTTGTGATGTCCACTGCAATACCTTGACTTTGTTGTCCATAAGCCATTTTGCCACAACTTTGGAAGTATGCTTGGGGTCATTGTCCATTTGGAAGACCCATTTGCGACCAAGCTTTAACTTCCTGACTGATGTCTTGAGATGTTGCTTCAATATATCCACATAATTTTGCTACCCATGATGCCATCTATTTTGTGAAGTGCACCAGTCCCTCCTGCATAAAAGCACCACCACAACATGATGCTGCCACCCCATGCTTCACAGTTGGGATGATGTTCTTCGGCTTGCAAGCCTCCTCCTTTTTTCTCCAAACATAACGATGGTCATTATGGACAAACAGTTATATTTTTGTTTCATCAGACCAAAGAACATTTCTCCAAAAAGTACGATCTTTCTCCCCATGTGCAGTTGCAAATCGCAGTCTGCCTTTTTTATGGCTGTTTTGGAGCGGTGGCTTCATCCTTGCTGAGCGGCCTTTCAGGTTATGTCGATATAAGACTCGTTTTACTGTGGATATAGATACTTTTGTACCTGTTTCATCCAGCATCTTCACAAGGTCCTTTGCTGTTGTTATGGGTTTAATTTGAACTTTTTGCACCAAAGTATGTTCACCTCTAGGGGACAGAACACGTCTCCTTCCTGAGCGGTATGACAGCTGCGTGGTCCCATGGTGTTTATACTTGCGTACTATTGTTTGTACAGATGAACATGGTACCTTCAGGCATTTGGAAATTGCTCCCAAGGATGAACCAGACTTGTGGAGGTCTACAGTTTTTTTTCTGAGGTCTTGGCTGATTTCTTTTGATTTTCCCATGATGTCAAGCAAAGAGGTTTGAAGGTAGGCCTTTCAATACATCCACAGTGGTACACATCCAATTGACTCAAATTATGTCAATTAGCCTATCAGAAGCTTCTAAAGCCATGACATCATGTTCTGGAATTTTCCAAGCTGTTTAAAGGCACAGTCAACTTAGTCTATGTTAACTTCTGACCCACTGGAATTGTCACACAGTGAATTATAAGGGAAATAATCTGTCTGTAAACAATTGTTGGAAAAATGACTTGTGTCATGCACAAAGTAGATGTACTAACCGACTTGCCAAAACTTTAGTTTGTTAACAAGAAATTTGTGAAGTGGTTGAAAAACAAGTTTTAATGACTCCAACCTAAGTGTATGTAAACTTCCGACTTCAACTGTATATATCATCCTATACATCATCCTATACATCATCCTACATATCATCCTACATATCATAATCCTATATATCAACCTGTACATAATCCTAAATATCATCCCATATATCATTCTATTGGTTTAGCGGCTAAGTGTGAATACAAATTCACCCAAGGACAATTATTACGCCATAGGTTTAAACTCTGCTATTTCTCACAGTGAGCTGCTGCAATGATTATAAGGCTTGGGCCCTGTTGATGACACACTATAATAAATCACAATGCCTGCAATGAATAGAAGAGAACAAGGAGGTGGTGTTCAGTCCTGCTGATATAGGGTGGCGGAAGGCAATTCATCTAGACGTGTGAGGGCCCCAGGCACATTCAACACGTCCCGGCTGCATACTGTACATTAGCTCTTGATGTTGTAGTGCTACAGAGTGATTGCCCGTGGGAATACATACAGCCATTGTTTATCACAGAAGATATTTCACTTGATTAAAAATACCTCCCTGTGATTGTCCTTGTTGCTCTTATTGTCAAGTAGCTATCTTGACATAATGCTACTGATGCTATTGTTCTGTGTAATATGTGGTAGGCGTATCGGGATCTCCCGCTGTATTGTGTCATGTTGCTACAATTGTTCTTAGGAAGGATATTCGCTGTTCAGTAATTTTTTTGCAGCAACCTGGGCTTATCATATACAGTGAAACCAAGACATTTGAAAATGGCACAATGAAAATAAGATTCTGACTTTATTGTGTTTTCCTGTCACCTTTTTAAAATGTATGTACTGTGTGTATGTATTTATTTAACTGGCAAATAAAATCAATCAATCAAGCAATGTCCAGATTTTCAGTGGAGCCCATTTACTGTGCGTTGTCTTTTCCAAATCCACTCATCTATTGTAAGTGTTAACATCAATCTATAGTTGGTTTTGTAATCAACACATATTCCCTTGAATCATATTGGATCATTTGTGACCTGTTTCAGAAAGCTGGTGTCGCACGTAACTACTTCACAGGAGAGGCAAATGCATTTCATAAAAATGCATTTTTTTTGGCAGAATTACCTTCTTGAACATATTAACTATCATGTGCCTTTAAAAATATATATATATCCCTTTTTCTCCCCAATTTCATTGTATCCAATTGGTAGTTACAGTCTTGTCCCATCGCTACAACCCCCGTACGGACTCAGGAGAGGCAAAGGTCAAGAGCCGTGCGTCCTCCGAAGCACGACCCAGCCAAGCCGCACTGCCTCTTAACACAATGCCCACTTAACCCGAAAGCCAGTCGCATCAATGTGTCGGAGGCGACCGTGTCAGCGTGCATGCGCCCGGACTGCCACAGGAGTCGATAGAACACGATGGGACACAGACATCCTGCAACAGACTCTGTACTCAAACCAGGATCTCTAGTTGCACAGCTAGCACTGCGATGGAGGCCCTTTTCATGTGCCTTATTAACAAACTTGTATGCCATCTGTAAATACGAATAAATTGTTAAATTACGAGCCTTGTTAGTTTAGCCATGGATTGGCTGAGATAATGAATGGGCTGGACATGCCAGAGATAAGTTCAGATTGGTCTGCCATGTAGCAGGATTCTGTCTATAACGTGAGCTGTTCAATATGTGTAGATAGTCCTTGCTACTGTGGCTTTTTGGAAATATATAACATTTACCATGGAGAACTGCAAAAGTGTTGCTACTGCTCCCAACAACATTGCTGCCCTGAATATAGCAGGTGCTATCAACAAAGATCAGTGGGAAAAACTTGTCATGACCTACTTTGTGCACACGGTCAGTGTGAACCAGAGTGACTTGACACAACGCGGGCCAAACAAGATGTATCTATCTGCAAACAAATGTTCATCCATGTATACAGGTAAGAGTCTAGCTACATTTTCAGATATTATACATTTCTATTTTTTTCAGAAAGTCATTTTAATTTCAAGTTCAAGTTTACTGTTAGCTAGCAAACAAAAGTTAGCTTGCTGGCATGTTAGCTAACGTTACATGCATGATCTGTGTAGTAATATTATTCGTATCTCAGGAAGCCATTTGCATTGCTAGTTATAGCCTAATGTTAGCTAGCTAGCTAACATTGAACCTAGTTGGTTAGCATTATCTACCTGCACATTCATACTACAGCATTTCATGCCTGGTGGCTAGCTATAACAATCTGTTTGTATTACTAGTAGTATGGTTGGGATTATGGTTCATTGTTTAGCTCGCTAGCTAGTTACATGTCTAAACAAAAGACTACACTTCGCCAGATGATTACATGACCCATCAAGTTAGCCAGGTGTGTCTGGGGGTGATTACGGCCATCTATTGTATTTCATGAACATGTGTACATGTCTAGACAATAGCGACCCATCCACTTAGCTAGGTGTGGATGGAGGGTGGTTATAGCATTTCCTTCACATGACCAATCAATTGAGACCAATCAAGTGTGTCTCTGGGTTAGCATCATCTAATAATGATAAAAAAAGATTTTTTTTACCTGGACTCTTTTTATTTTCTATATTGCTACTATGCAAATATGCAAGTAAGCATTTCGCTGTACCGTTTACACCTTCTGTATCCTGTGCATGGGGCAAATAAACTTGATTTTAATATATATAGTCTGTGTTTACCAGATACGGTAATGTGAAGAACAACATGACCTGCACCAAAGTCAGATTAGGATATAGGCCAAGGACTAGATAAAGTGTATTTTTACCTGGAGTTTTTCCTTATTGTAGGCAACTACTTTCACCACGCTTAGTCTTGAAATCTTTGGTTGTTTATTACACTACCTTACACCTGTTCAGTACATGGCCTTACATGTGAATCCTTAAAGAGACGGGTAGGGCTAGGGCTTAAGAGAGTGTGATCGATGCTGAATAGGTGTAGATAAAGAAGAGCTCTCCAGTAGGTGTACAAAATCATTCAAGAGTAAAATTCTCAAAAGTGGGGGTAGAAGTTTATCCACTTTCAAAGCAGAATTACTCTCACATTGTTCCTCAACTGCAGTGTATGATATTCCATTTTGTAGCTCGGAGTCTATACTTTTATCCAAACAAATGTTGCTACACAAGACCGAATCGAGGTGGTCGGTCACATTTGACTGGTGAATTGAGTTGTCATCTAGGAGCACCACCTGGTGGGGAAGGCACTGGAAATGACCATGAGTGAGCTAGATCAAGTTAAGGCAGGTAAATAATGTAACTGGTCTCCAACCTCATTCAAAATAATATGTCTTTAATCGTAGGCAAATACATCTAATTATGACCAGTGAAGTTCAATGAAATATAATATTATTGTGGATGAGGGGAAGGTGGGCAGGGATCTGGATTTTAGTGGTGGTGGTGGAACTGCTACAAATCCCTGATCCTCAAAATGTGTTGATTCTCTATAATAGTTTTCAGCAGTTCTGTATTAAATTCAAGGTTATTTTTATTACTAGGCAGGTCAGTTAGTTAATAACAAATTCTTATTTGCAATGACGGCCTACACCGGCCAAACTCTAACCCAATTGTGTGCTGCCATATGGGACTCCCAATCACGGCCAGTTGTGATACAGCCTGGAATCAAACCAGGGTCTGTAGTGATGCTTCTAGCACTGAGATTCAGTGCCTTAGACCACTGCGCCACTCAGAAGCCCAAGTGATGCTGTAGTGTTTTGATTGTTTCTCACAAATTATGCAATCAGATTGTGATTAATGTGGATTTTTATTCACATTGAGACAGAGGTAAAACCACATCAAACAGCACAAAATTTCAAAACAATTGTTATGAGATACTGATAATAGTACTTAGACAGTACATCTTCAACCAACCATTCACACGCATATTGGGTACACTCAGCACAAGACACAGAGTATCGCAACTCCACTGAAATGTATTGTACGTTTGACATTAAGACAGCGGCTTACTCATTTTCATAAATCTCAAACTGGATCAAACTAAAAGAATTCAAAATAAGTAAATGTACTTGAGGTTCACGTTTCCTCTGCAACTGATTCATTCTACCACTAGATGGTATTGTGGGCATATTTTTTTTACCGTCCCCGCTCTCCTACCTTCCCCTCCCTCCTCTCCATCTCTCTATACCAGGGATAATCAACTATATTCTGCCATTTACGGTAAATTGACCACAAGAAGTCCAAACAGATATAATATTTGACTAAAACATAATAATTTCAAACCTTGCTTACATTTCTATAAGGTCACATACACTGACTGTACAAAATAGCCTCAATTCGACAATGCATGGACTCTACAAGGTGTCGAAAGCGTGCTGGACCATGTTGACTCCAATGCTTCCCACAGTTGTGTCAAGTTGGCTGGATGTCCTTTGGGTGGTGGACCATTTTTGATACACAAGGGAAACTGTTAAGTGTTGCAGTTCCTGACATAAACCGGTGCGCCTGGCACCTACTACCATACCCCGTTCAAAAGCACTTAAATACTTGTTATTGCCCATTCACCCTCTGAACGGTACACACACACAATCCATGTCTCAATTGTCTCAAGGCTTAAAAATCCTTATTTAAACTGTCTCCTCCCCCTCATCTACACTGATTGAAGTGGATTTAACAAGTGGCATCAATAAGAGATCATAGCTTTTATCTATATTCACCTGGTCAGTCTGGTCAGTCTCCTATTTTGTGGGTAGGTCCTGTGCCTTATTGTGTGGTTAGGCCCTGTGCCTTATTGTGTGGTTAGGTCCTGTGTCTTATTGTGTGTTTAGGTCCTGTGCCTTATTGTGTGGGTGGGGCCTGTGTCATATTGTGTG
Organism: Oncorhynchus masou masou; assembly: GCF_036934945.1. Classification (NCBI taxonomy): domain Eukaryota; kingdom Metazoa; phylum Chordata; class Actinopteri; order Salmoniformes; family Salmonidae; genus Oncorhynchus; species Oncorhynchus masou. The sequence continues at coordinate 68,587,133 of NC_088243.1, read as the reverse complement.
GGTAGGGCCTATGTATTATTGTGTGGGTAGGAAATGTGCCTTATTGTGTGGGTAGGAAATGTGTCTTATTGTGTGGGTAGGAAATGTGTCTTATTGTGTGGGTAGGAAATGTGTCTTATTGTGTGGGTAGGAAATGTGTCTTATTATGTGGGTAGGGCCTGTGTCTTATTATGTGGGTAGGGCCTGTGTCTTATTATGTGGGTAGGAAATGTGTCTTATTGTGTGGGTAGGAAATGTGTCTTATTGTGTGGGTAGGAAATGTGCCTTATTGTGTGGGTAGGGCCTGTGTCTTATTATGTGGGTAGGAAATGTGTCTTATTATGTGGGTAGGAAATGTGTCTTATTGTGTGGGTAGGAAATGTGTCTTATTATGTGGGTAGGAAATGTGTCTTATTGTGTGGGTAGGAAATGTGCCTTATTGTGTGGGTAGGAAATGCGTCTTATTGTGTGGGTAGGAAATGTGTCTTATTGTGTGGGTAGGGCCTGTGTCTTATTATGTGGGTAGGGCCTGTGTCTTATTATGTGGGTAGAAAATGTGTCTTATTGTGTGGGTAGGAAATGTGTCTTATTGTGTGGGTAGGACCTGTGTCTTATTATGTGGGTAGGGCCTGTGTCTTATTATGTGGGTAGGGCCTGTGTCTTATTATGTGGGTAGGAAATGTGCCTTATTGTGTGGGTAGGAAATGTGCCTTATTGTGTGGGTAGGAAATGTGTCTTATTGTGTGGGTAGGAAATGTGTCTTATTGTGTGGGTAGGGCCTGTGTCTTATTATGTGGGTAGGAAATGTGTCTTATTATGTGGGTAGGAAATGTGCCTTATTGTGTGGGTAGGAAATGTGTCTTATTGTGTGGGTAGGGCCTGTGTCTTATTATGTGGGTAGGAAATGTGTCTTATAATGTGGGTAGGAAATGTGTCTTATTGTGTGGGTTGGAAATGTGTCTTATTGTGTGGGTAGGAAATGTGTCTTATTGTGTGGGTAGGAAATGTGTCTTATTGTGTGGGTAGGAAATGTGCCTTATTGTGTGGGTAGGGCCTGTGTCTTATTATGTGGGTAGGAAATGTGTCTTATAATGTGGGTAGGAAATGTGTCTTATTGTGTGCGTTGGAAAAGTGTCTTATTGTGTGGGTAGGAAATGTGTCTTATTGTGTGGGTAGGAAATGTGTCTTATTGTGTGGGTAGGAAATGTGTCTTATTGTGTGGGTAGGAAATGTGTCTTATTGTGTGGGTAGGAAATGTGCCTTATTGTGTGGGTAGGGCCTGTGTCTTATTATGTGGGTAGGAAATGTGTCTTATTATGTGGGTAGGAAATGTGTCTTATTGTGTGGGTAGGAAATGTGTCTTATTATGTGGGTAGGAAATGTGTCTTATTGTGTGGGTAGGAAATGTGCCTTATTGTGTGGGTAGGAAATGCGTCTTATTGTGTGGGTAGGAAATGTGTCTTATTGTGTGGGTAGGGCCTGTGTCTTATTATGTGGGTAGGGCCTGTGTCTTATTATGTGGGTAGAAAATGTGTCTTATTGTGTGGGTAGGAAATGTGTCTTATTGTGTGGGTAGGACCTGTGTCTTATTATGTGGGTAGGGCCTGTGTCTTATTATGTGGGTAGGGCCTGTGTCTTATTATGTGGGTAGGAAATGTGCCTTATTGTGTGGGTAGGAAATGTGTCTTATTGTGTGGGTAGGAAATGTGTCTTATTGTGTGGGTAGGGCCTGTGTCTTATTATGTGGGTAGGAAATGTGTCTTATTATGTGGGTAGGAAATGTGCCTTATTGTGTGGGTAGGAAATGTGTCTTATTGTGTGGGTAGGGCCTGTGTCTTATTATGTGGGTAGGAAATGTGTCTTATAATGTGGGTAGGAAATGTGTCTTATTGTGTGGGTTGGAAATGTGTCTTATTGTGTGGGTAGGAAATGTGTCTTATTGTGTGGGTAGGAAATGTGTCTTATTGTGTGGGTAGGAAATGTGCCTTATTGTGTGGGTAGGACCTGTGTCTTATTATGTGGGTAGGAAATGTGTCTTATAATGTGGGTAGGAAATGTGTCTTATTGTGTGCGTTGGAAAAGTGTCTTATTGTGTGGGTAGGAAATGTGTCTTATTGTGTGGGTAGGAAATGTGTCTTATTGTGTGGGTAGGAAATGTGTCTTATTGTGTGGGTAGGAAATGTGTCTTATTGTGAGGGTAGGAAATGTGTCTTATTGTGTGGGTAGGGCCAGTGTCTTATTATGTGGGTAGGGCCTGTGTCTTATTATGTGGGTAGGAAATGTGCCTTATTGTGTGGGTAGGAAATGTGTCTTATTGTGTGGGTAGGAAATGTGTCTTATTGTGTGGGTAGGGCCTGTGTCTTATTATGTGGGTAGGAAATGTGTCTTATAATGTGGGTAGGAAATGTGTCTTATAATGTGGGTAGGAAATGTGTCATTGTGTGGGTTGGAAATGTGTCTTATTGTGTGGGTAGGAAATGTGTCTTATTGTGTGGATAGGAAATGTGTCTTATTGTGTGGGTAGGAAATGTGTCTTATTGTGTGGGTAGGAAATGTGTCTTATTGTGTGGGTAGGAAATGTGCCTTATTGTGTGGGTAGGAAATGTGTCTTATTGTGTGGGTAGGAAATGTGCCTTATTGTGTGGGTAGGGCCTGTGTCTTATTATGTGGGTAGGAAATGTGTCTTATTGTGTGGGTAGGAAATGTGTCTTATTGTGTGGGTAGGGCCTGTGTCTTATTATGTGGGTAGGAAATGTGTCTTATAATGTGGGTAGGAAATGTGTCTTATTGTGTGGGTAGGAAATGTGTCTTATTGTGTGGGTAGGAAATGTGTCTTATTGTGTGGGTAGGAAATGTGTCTTATTGTGTGGGTAGGAAATGTGCCTTATTGTGTGGGTAGGAAATGTGTCTTATTGTGTGGGTAGGAAATGTGCCTTATTGTGTGGGTAGGAAATGTGCCTTATTGTCTGGGTAGGGCCTGTGTCTTATTATGTGGGTAGGAAATGTGTCTTATTATGTGGGTAGGGCCTGTGTCTTATTATGTGGGTAGGAAATGTGTCTTATTATGTGGGTAGGAAATGTGTCTTATTGTGTGGGTAGGGCCTGTGTCTTGCCTCCGGTGGTGGTGAGCTGCATCAGACTTCCCGATGCTGGACGATCCGCACCGGTGGCCCAACTGAAGAAAGTTCTAGAAGAATGAAAAATAAGACTATGAGAAAATAAGAAAAGTAAGAGAATGAGACTATGAAATGGCTAGACTATGGGTGCTAGCAGATACTACTTGTAAGTGAGTACAATTGAAACATGGTTGTCTTAAAGTATATGATATAAGAGAGTCCATGTTTTAATTAAGCACTGGGTGAGATTAAGTTGTTTTCTATATGTCAAAGTCTAGAAGGAATTTCAAGAAGACAACAAAAGGCCACAATATTGATGGCTTTTATGTATTTTATACCTCTGTGCCTCTTAGTTCTGTTGTTAGCCAATTACCTATTTCAACAGCAACTATATCATGAGATTGATATTCACAATTCAAAGTCAACATTCTACACCAGTCCACCAAATGGACATTTGATAAGCTGACGAACTGAATCAAAGTGCTCATTTAAATTCCCCTCCCATTGCTTTTACTTATAGTCCCAGACCCTTATCTGTTTATACTGGTAATCTGCAGGGTTGATGTTGTCCAACCCTTCTGGGATTATAAAACTGGATCAAATCCCATCTAATCTCTACTGTGTACAGAGGAGAGACTGGAGACTATGTGCTCTGTGTCTAAACTGACATGAAAAGAGGAACACAAACTTTAGGGGCTCCATACACTAGTTTAGGGGCTCCATACACTAGTTTAGTGGCTCCATACACTAGTTTATTGGCTCCATACAATAGTTTAGTGTGTTAGTTACAGTACATAGTTAACATTGCATTTACAGCAAATTTGGGTAAATCCTGTAAAGAGAATCCAAGTAATAGTTGCCAAGACTATATCCAGTCAAGAGTATTGAAGAAATGTAAGATTATAATTAGTTGATTGATATGTCCATCAAATTAACCTTTTGATCACATTACAGCATTATTCAAACCAGACATTTGGCTCTAAATATCTTTGGGCAAGATTTTAACAAATAATACTGCAATACAATTGAGTAGGTCATTTTCCCAGGCCAAGAGACAGCATTGCCATCTTCTGGTGAAATACTGGTGTACAAAAAAGATTGTCGACAATTATGGTCATACGTTGAAGAAAGAGCTAAATCTGTATGTACTAAACCTTTAGAATAAATACATTTAATGACGGTCTTACAGCATAAATATACAAATCATTTTAAATCTCAAGATTAACTAAATGATCAATAAAAACATACAGTAATGAAAACAACCCATCATCCACCATATCACACTCACTCTGCAATGTACTCCAGTGGTGTCCAGGAACCAAAGTCTGCATCAGGCATGAACTTCCTGTTCATTGGAGTATCCAAGGTTACCCTGTGTAATCAAGTCACATGACAATGTTCTGGTGGTGGTAGGAACTGACTACCTGAGGCCTGAAGCTCTGGTCCTGGACTGATTGTAACAGGCCCATGTAAACCCCTTGTCGACAAAAAAACAACAGTAAAGCTAAAGTGTAAAGATGATATTTACCACCAGCAAGCATCCAACAACCTCTGATGAAGGCCTTTCACTGTTATATTTTGAGATGAGCATGATAATTGATACATAAATACTTGAATATATTGAAATATGATATTACATTTCAGTTGTATTAGTTGTATGTTTGAATGAGCACAGATGCAGTCTACAGTCTTTTGAATGAGCACAGATGCAGTCTACAGTCTTTTGAATGAGCACAGATGCAGTCTACAGTCTTTTGAATGAGCACAGATGCAGTCTACAGTCTTTTGAATGAGCACAGACGCAGTCTACAGTCTTTTGAATGAGCACAGACGCAGTCTACAGTCTTTTGAATGAGCACAGATGCAGTCTACAGTCTTTTGAATGAGCACAGACGCAGTCTACAGTCTTTTGAATGAGCACAGATGCAGTCTACAGTCTTTTGAATGAGCACAGATGCAGTCTACAGTCTTTTGAATGAGCACAGATGCAGTCTACAGTCTTTTGAATGAACACAGATGCAGTCTACAGTCTTTTGAATGAGCACAGATGCAGTCTACAGTCTTTTGAATGAGCACAGTTGCAGTCTACAGTCTTTTGTGCACAGGTCCAGTGAATAAAGCAACCCTCCTATTCGTATTGGGAGTGCAGAAGAATTGCAAGTCATGGGGGTAATGCTAACCATATGTGACAGCTATGTGACAGCTAATAGTAGCCTGGCAGGTGGTCACAGTCCAACCTTATGCAATTGGAATATACCATAAAGATAACTGAGAATATTGACTACAAAACTCAGATACAGGCTTCTCATGCTGACAGTGCAAAAAACGTGCTTTACATCCATTTGTTAATCAATGAAACTATATATACAAATAGCTGCTCATGAGGTGAATACATGTAATATATTTGTAATGTAACCTTTGACCTCCACTGTTGCAAATAAATTAAATTCCTAACGACTATTTCCAAATGAGTGCAGGTTTTTCCAATTCCTATTCATAATTAGTAAGTAATAAACTGTAAAAATAACAAATGGTATCTTTGACAAGTTATAAACTGTAATAATAACAAACAGTATCTTAGGCAGGTTTCTCCTATTCCTAATAAGTAATTGATTAACAGTAATAAAAACAACAAGATACCTTACAATTTAATCATTTAGCAGACACTATTTAGGCAGAGCAATTAAGGTTAAGTGGTACATCAAGTACATCAACAGATTTCTCAACTAGTTGGCTCAGGGATTTGAACCAGAGACCTGTCAGTTACTGGCCCAACGCTCTTAACTGCTAGGCTACTCACGGTAGTATGGCAACTGCCACAGCTCCAGGGGGCATCCCACTGTCTTCTCCTGCTAAACTCTGACAGAGCTGGTGGACTGCTGACTTGGCCATGCCATAGCCCACCATGCCTGAGGAGAGAGAAAAGGACGGAGGGATGGAAAGGAAAGAGGGACAGTGAAATAGGAGAGATGTTTGGATAAAATCAGATAAACACCAATAAATCTTACCATAATAACAAGGGACATGGAAATATACACAAAACTAGAATTACAAAGTAATCCAATGATTGTCGGGATGTGGTAGGGCTTGCAAACTATTACAGACTACAAAGGGAAGCACAGCCACGAGCTGCCCAATGACACGAGCCTACCAGACGAGCTAAATAACTTCTTTGCTCGCTTCGAGGCAATCAACACTGAACCTGTCCCTGACTGAGTCTGTAATAGCAACATGTTTCAAGCAGAGTCCGTGTGCCCAAGAACACGAAGGTAACCTGCCTAAATAACTACCAACCCGTAGCACTCACGTCTGTAGCCACGAAGTGCTTTGAAAGGCTGGTCATGGCTCACATCAACACCATCCTGCAAGCAACCCTAGACCCAAATCAATTTTCATACCGTCCCAACAGATACACAGATGATGCAATCTCTATTGCACTCCATACTGCCCTTTACCACCTGGACAAAAGGAACCCCTATGTGAGAATGCTATTCATTGCTACAGCTCAGCATTCAACACCATAGTGCCCTCAAAGCTCATCACTAAGCTAAGGACCCTGGGACTAAACACCTCCCTCTGCAACTGAATCCTGGACTTCCTGACGAACCGCCCCCAGGTGGTGAGGGTAGGTAACAACACATCTGCCACGCTGATCCTCAACACGAGGGCCCCTCAGGGGTGCATGCTCAGTCCCCTCCTGTACTCCCTGTTCACTCATGACTGCATGGCCAGGCATGACTCCAACACCATCATTAAGTTTTCCAACAACACAACAGTGGTAGGCCTGATCACCGACTACGAAGAGACAGCCAATAGGGAGGTCAGCGACCTGGCAGTGTGGTGCCAGGATAACAACCTCTCCCTCAACGTGATCAAGACAAAGGAGATGATTGTGGACTACAGGAAAAGGAGGACCGAACACGCCTCCATTCTCATCGACGGGGCTGTAGTGGAGCATCAAGTTCCTTGGTGTCCACATCACCAACAACCTTCATGGTCCAAACACAGCAAGACAGTTGTGAAGAAGGCACGACAAAGCTTATTCCCCCACAAGAGACTGAATAGATTTGGCATGGGTCCTCAGATCCTCAAAAAGTTCAACAGCAGCACCATAGAGAGCATCCTGACTGGTTGCATCACTGCCAAGGCCCTAAAAATGGTCAAAGACTCCAGCCACTCTAGTCATAGACTGTTCTCTCTGCTACCGCACGGCAAGCGGTACCGGAGTGCCAAGTCTCGGCCCAAAAGGCTTCTTAACAGCTTCTACCCTCAATCCATAAGACTCCTGAACAGCAAAACAAATGGCTACCCAGACTATTTGCATTGTCCCGTCCCCCCCGCTTATGCTGCTGCTCCTCTCTGTTTATTATCTATGCATTGTCACTTTAACTCGACCTACATGTACATATTACCTCAATTACCTCGACTAACCTGTGCCCCTGCATATTGACTCTGAACTGCCTGTATATAGCCTCGCTACTGTTATTTTACTGCTGCTCTTTAGTTATCTATTTTTTACTTTCCACTTATTTTTTTCTTAAAACTGCATTGTTGGTTAAGGGCTAGTAAGTAAGCATTTCACTGTAAGGTCTACACCTGTTGTATTCGGGCAAATGTGACAAATACAATTTGATTTGATATACAGTACCAGTCAAACGTTTGGACACACTGTCAGGATTTGGCCAGGGTTGTTCCGGGTTTTTTCACTAGATGCCCCCATTGTGCTTTTTGACCTTGTGTTTTTTCCCTTGATCCCCATTATTATTTGCACCTGTGCCTCGTTTACCCTGATTATATTTAAACCCTTTGTTTCCCTCAGTTCTGTGCTCTGTGTTTGAATGTTAGCACCCAGCCCTAGTGTTCTGTGTGCTCTTGTCGATTCCGGGTGACGCTCTTGTGGAATTCTGTTTTTTTTGTTTTTGTTCATTTTTTGTGAGTATCTCTTGAGGCTTTTTTGTGCTTTACCTTCCACCTTTTGGATTTGCCATTTTTGTATTAGAAGGACTTTTTACTTTATTAAATACACCGTCTTAAGTACTGCTGTGTCTGCCTCATCTTCTGGGTTCTGCTGACTGTTCGTGGCTCAGTTGGTTAAGTGACTGTTTCTCACTCCGGAGACCCAGGTTCGTAACCGGGTCCTGACACACACCTACTCATTCAAGGGTTTTTCTTTATTTTTTACTATTTTCTACATTGTAGAATAATAGTGAAGACATCAAAACTATGAAATAACGCATATGGAATCATGTAGTAACCAAAAAAGTGTTAAACAAATCAAAATATATTTTATATTTGAGATTGTTCAAAGTAGTGACCCTTTGCCTTGATGACAGCTTTGCACACTCTTCACAATCTCTCAACCAGCTTCACCTGGAATGCTTTTCCAACAGTCTTGAAGGTGTTCCCACATATGCTGAGCATTTGTGGCTGATTTTCCTTCACTCCACGGTCCAACTCATCCCAAACCATCTCAATTGGGTTGAGGTCGGGTGATTGTGGAGGCCAGGTCCTCTGATGCAGCACTCCATCACTCTCATTCTTGGTCAAATAGCCCTTACACAGCTTGGAGGTGTGTTGGGTCATTGTCCTGTTGAAAAACAAATGATAGTCCCGTTAAGCGCAAACCAGATGGGATGGCGTATTGCTGTAGAATGCTGTGGTAGCCATGCTGGTTGAGTGTGCCTTAAATTATAAATAAATTATAGACATTGTCACCAGCAAAGCACTATCACACCATCACCCTTCCTCCTCCATGCTTCATGGTGGGAACCACACATGCAGAAATCATCCGTTCACCTACACTGCGTCTCACAAAGACACGGTGGTTGGAACCCAAAATCTCAAATTTGGACTCATCAGACCAAAGCACAGACTTCCACCGGTCTAATGTCCACTGCTCATGTTTCTTGTCCCAAGCAAATCTCTTCTTCTTATTGGTGTCCTTTAGTAGTGGTTTCTTTGCAGCAATTCGACCACGAAGGCCTGATTCACGCAGTCTCTTCTGAACAGTTGATGTTGAGATGTGTCTGTTACTTCGACCCTGTGAAGCATTTATTTGGGCTGCAATCTGAGGTGCAGTTAACCCTAATGAACTTATCCTCTGCAGCAGAGGTAACTCTGGGTCTTCCTTTCCTGTGACGGTCCTCATGAGACCAGTTTCATCATAGTGCTTAATGGTTTTTGAGACTGCACTTGGAGAAACTTTAAAAGTTCTTGAAATGTTCGTAATTAACTGACCTTCGTGTCTTAAAGTAATGATGGACTGTCATTTCTCTTTGCTTATTTGAGCTGTTCTTCCCATTATATGGACTTTGTATTTTACCAAATAGGGCAATCTTCAGAATACTACCCCTACCTAGCGATAACACAACTGATTGGCTCAAACGCATTAAGAAGGAAAGAAATTCCACAAATTAACTTTTAACAAGGCACAACTGTTAATTGAAATCCATTCCAGGTGACTACCTCATGTAGCTGGTTGAGAGAATGCCAAGATTGTGCAATGCTGTCATCAAGGCAAAGGGTGAAGAATTTGAAGAATCTCAAATATAGAATCTCAAATATAAAATATATTTTGATTTGTTTAACACTTTTTTGGTCACTCCATGATTCCATGTGTTATTTCATAGTTTTGATATTTTTTTAAATAGCCTGGAATGAGTATGTGTCCAAACTTTTGACTGTCACTGTATGTGTTATTACAAACAGTATATTTTGAACTCAACATACATTCACGACACGTTTATAACTTCATGTTTATATACTATGGACAAATATTCTGGGTGCTTTTGTTTCCAAACTTTGCCCATGACAATATTGAGAGATGACTGCTTGTTTCACAGACATGCTTTTGATTTCCCATCAATGTTTGTGTAAATACAGTAGCATATGGAAACAACTAACGTAAGATGGTTTTTTGGAAATGCCTTCAGAATCCATTTCCTCAAAGAGCATTAACAGACTAGCGTGCTGAATCCCCCACAAGTTAAACCAATGTTATTTGACAGTTCAACCTGACTTTTAAATCCAAGGTCAAGGGTTAGGGTCATAGGGTGCACACATGGTTAACAAGCCTCAGTCTTTAACCCCAAATCAACCCTAAATCTTTAAGTCCACAATGTGTGCATCTGGCTTTGCAAGACCAGTTGTTGCTAAGACACCACTGGCAAGACCAGCTGTCCCTAAGACACCACTGGACACCAAACTACCCAAAAGGCAGTATTTCACCATAGAGAACTCAGTAAAGCTGGTTGAGAATGTCTTTAGATCAGACACACTATTAGCTAGGTAAACTCTTAAGTATTAAAGCTAATAAATATTAAGCTAATGATATAAGCACAAATAACCCCTAAACACATCTTTAAGCACTACTACTATCTTCCAATGTCTTGTTTTTGTCGGTAATACAGACAATTTGTATTATGATCATAAACACTTCAAGAGCAGTTTCCCCCCCCCCATCTTCATAACATTAAATACATCTGAAACTTTTGGTCCAAAAATATGCAGAACAACGAATCCATGCTTTTGTCACTTCAAGATTAGACTACTGCAATGCTCTACTCTCCAGCTACCCAGATAAAGCACTAGTGCTAAATACAGCTGCTAAAATCTTGACTAGAACCAAAACATTTGCTCATATTACTCAAGTGCTAGCCTCTGGCTTCTTGTTAAGGCGAGGGCTGATATCAAGGTTTTACTGCTGACCTACAAGGCATTATAAGAACTTGCTCCTACTTATCTCTCCGATTTGGTCCTGCCGGACATACCTACACGTAGGCTACGGTCACAAGACACAGGCCTCCTAATTGTTCCTAGAATTTCTAAGCAAACAGCTGGAGACAGGGCTTTCTCCTACAAAGCTACATTTTTATGGAATGGTGTGCCGATCCATGTGAGAGATGCAGATCCGGTCTCAACCTTTAAGTCTTTACTGAAGACTCATCTCTTCAGTAGGTCCTATGATTGAGTGTAGTCTGGCCCAGGGGTGCGAAGGTGAAAGGCAAGGCACTGGAGTGACGAACCACCCTCGCTGTCTCTGCTTGACCGGCTCCCCTCTCTCGACAGGGATTCTCTGCCTCTGACCCTATTACAGGGGATGAGTCACAAGCTTGCTTGTGCACCCCCATGCCGTCCCTAGGAGGGGTGCGTCAAGTCATGCCAGGCTAATTTCGCTATACTCGACTTGACTGACGTGACCTTCCTGTCTGGTTTTGCGACCCTTCTGACTCGTGCGGTGGGGGAGATCTTCATGGGCTATACTCGGCCCTGTCTCAGGGTACTAAGTTGGTGGTTAGTTGATATCCCTCTGGTAGTGTGAGGGCTGTGCTTTGGCACAGTGGGTGGGGTTATATCCTGCCTGGTTGGCCCTATCCCCGGACAGGGCTAGAGTGTTCCCAGACCCCCCCCCCCTCCTGTTCAATCTTAAGTATGCTCCCTCTAATTCTCCCATCTCTGTCTCACGCTCTCTCTCTCCCCCTCGGAAGACCTGAGCCCTAGGACCATGCCTCAGGACTACCTAGGCTGATGACTCCTGGCTGTTGCTGTCCCCAGTCCACCTGGTCGAGCTACTGATCCAGTTTCTGCAGTTCTGCTTGCGTCTTTGGAACACTGACCTGCTGTTCGACCCTCTCTCTCTCTCTACCGCACCTGCTGTAACAACCTCTGAATGCTAGGCTATGAAATGCCACCTGACATTTCGTCCTGAGGTGCTGACCTATAACCACTGTGATTACTATTTGACCCTGCTTGTAATCTATGAACATTTGAATGTCTTGAAGAACAATCTGTCCTTTATGGCCATGTACTGCTTCTACATCTGTATTGCTTGCTCTTTGCTGTTTTATGCTGGGTTTCTGTATAAGCACTTTGTGATTTCTGCTGATGTAAAAAGGGCTTTATAAATACATTTGATCGATTGAATAGGCATAAGGCAACCGACGCACTTGCAGTACCCGTTAATGGTCATATTAAAGATGTATTTCTAAGACTCACACACTTCTGCCAGGAAGCTCTGAGCGTTACTTGACATGAATTTAAGAGATCCTGAAAATCTGTAAATCTTGTGGGTTATAGCATCGACTTTGTAAAACAGGGTAAATACTGTAGATCCTCTTTTCATTCAAATAAATATAGACATACTTTCTTCAATATCAAAACCTTATTAATATTTTATGGAGAAACCCCCCCACATGTGACAGTTAAACTATAGGAAACATCCCCAAAAAATATTAGACATACCACTGTCAAAAAAAGTAATCTAAACCAAGCCTGTGAGTGAAATCCCTACAATTTCCTGGCCTGTGTCTAGTGTACAACTAGTTTCTACAGTAAGCTACATTCAATGGGAGAACAGCACAACACACTCTAACCATGTCTACAATTGGAGAACCAAATTCTGCTGACTCATTCTCCTCCCCAACCTAACAGCCAATGAGAGTGGGGGCTTTATACCGACTGCTGATCAGGGATTTTAGGAGCCCTAGTGTCAGGATTTATATTGTTCTCAGGACCATCACATGGGTTACACAACACACAGGGAACGGCATGGTTGTTGGGTCCTATAGGTAACATCACATGGGTTACACAACACACAGGGAATGGCATGGTTGTTGGGTCCTATAGGTAACATCACATGGGTTACACAACACACAGGGAACGGCATGGTTGTTGGGTCCTATAGGTAACATCACATGGGTTACACAACACACAGGGAACGGCATGGTTGTTGGGTCCTATAGGTAACATCACATGGGTTACACAACACACAGGGAATGGCATGGTTGTTGGGTCCTATAGGTAACATCACATGGGTTACACAACACACAGGGAATGGCATGGTTGTTGGGTCCTATAGGTAACATCACATGGGTTACACAACACACAGGGAATGGCATGGTTGTTGGGTCCTATAGGTAACATCACATGGGTTACACAACACACAGGGAACGGCATGGTTGTTGGGTCCTATAGGTAACATCACATGGGTTACACAACACACAGGGAATGGCATGGTTGTTGGGTCCTATAGGTAACATCACATGGGTTACACAACACACAGGGAATGGCATGGTTGTTGGGTCCTATAGGTAACATCACATGGGTTACACAACACACAGGGAATGGCATGGTTGTTGGGTCCTATAGGTAACATCACATGGGTTACACAACACACAGGGAATGGCATGGTTGTTGGGTCCTATAGGTAACATCACATGGGTTACACAACACACAGGGAATGGCATGGTTGTTGGGTCCTATAGGTAACATCACATGGGTTACACAACACACAGGGAATGGCATGGTTGTTGGGTCCTATAGGTAACATCACATGGGTTACACAACACACAGGGAATGGCATGGTTGTTGGGTCCTATAGGTAACATCACATGGGTTACACAACACACAGGGAATGGCATGGTTGTTGGGTCCTATAGGTAACATCACATGGGTTACACAACACACAGGGAATGGCATGGTTGTTGGGTCCTATAGGTAACATCACATGGGTTACACAACACACAGGGAATGGCATGGTTGTTGGGTCCTATAGGTAACATCACATGGGTTACACAACACACAGGGAATGGCATGGTTGTTGGGTCCTATAGGTAACATCACATGGGTTACACAACACACAGGGAATGGCATGGTTGTTGGGTCCTATAGGTAACATCACATGGGTTACACAACACACAGGGAATGGCATGGTTGTTGGGTCCTATAGGTAACATCACATGGGTTACACAACACACAGGGAATGGCATGGTTGTTGGGTCCTATAGGTAACATCACATGGGTTACACAACACACAGGGAATGGCATGGTTGTTGGGTCCTATAGGTAACATCACATGGGTTACACAACACACAGGGAATGGCATGGTTGTTGGGTCCTATAGGTAACATCACATGGGTTACACAACACACAGGGAATGGCATGGTTGTTGGGTCCTATAGGTAACATCACATGGGTTACACAACACACAGGGAATGGCATGGTTGTTGGGTCCTATAGGTAACATCACATGGGTTACACAACACACAGGGAATGGCATGGTTGTTGGGTCCTATAGGTAACATCACATGCATGCAGGGTCAGGCTTAAAATACCGGAGAGCATTGTGTAATAAACCATAGTAGTAACAATTTCTCTCCTCATTAAAATAAATATCATATTCAACATGTTACTCATAGTTTCGTTTCTACTATATACCAGTATTTTTTGTATTTCATGGGTTCCTTGTTTTACAAATAGTTTGATGACGTAAGCTGCTATCGTGACGACAGGCACCCTTAGAAATAAAAGTTGGAATGAGACGGTGGTCAGAACAGAGGCACAGTCAAACAGTGTCAGCATGAACAACATTTACAGGAGAAAAGAACAGCAGGGTGCCATTTATTGAGATGTACTGGAGGGAGCTCTGCAGAGTGGTCACTAGCTGGCACAGCCACAGCCACAGCCACAGCCACAGCCACAGCCACAGCCACATAGTCATACAATCTGATTTTAAACTTAACCTTATCCACACTGCTAACCCTAATGCCTAACTCTAACCTTAAATTATGACCAAAATGCAAAAAATAATAATATAGAATGCAAGTAGAATCAAATAGAATACCAGTAGAATAGAATATAACCCCAGTAGAATAGAGTACCAGTAGAGTAGAGGTAAGTGTCGTCTTACCACTAGTACCACCCAGTGATGCTTTAGCCCCAGCCAGAGTCAGTAGTCCACCCTGCTTCAGGTGCACAGCAGCCAGATGGCTAGATATGGTAGAGGTCCACACACTCTGCTTCCACATCATGTCTGTGTTTTTGTACAGGTCTAAAAAACAACATAAATAAGAGAAGATGTTTGAGGACCAACATTGCAACATTGAATGAACCATGTAATTAAATGGAACGAACAAACATCCCTATTGAATGTCAGATGAGAATTCAGCCTATGGGGAAATTGGTTTGAAAGGGGTTTAAATGTTTAAGGGAGATATTTACATTTTTAGCAGACGCTCTTATCCAGAGTGACTTACAGTAGTGAGTGCATACATTTTCATATTATGTTTGTACTGGTCCCCCGTGGGAATCAAACACACAACACTGGAGTTGCAAGTGCCACATGGTACCAACTGAGCCACAAGAGACCTGGCATTCATATCACAGTATGTGTTCAAAATGAACTGATAATATCTCAGTGAAACACTCTTGAACCTTTGGAGCTGCAATTTCCTCCAGCCCATCCACCTGCCACACACAAGATGGCATCCACTTTCTGGTCCCCTAGCAACTGGGCCACATCTGCTGTCACCTGCAGCAAGAGATAACAGTCTATTACAACGGGCTAGAATCTGGGTGTTTTACGGTAATTATCCAGCGTTTTGCAAATCAACGGAGTGTTCAAAAAGCTGTCAACATCACAGAGGGAGCAGGTGAAAGCACGCTCCTCCTACCTGTCCTGCTTGCTCAGTAAATGACTCCGACAACTTCACCAGCACGTTCGCGTTTGCCTCCTCACTGGCAACGATATCGATGCTGGCTACCCACTTTTGGAAAATAGAGAAAGAACAACAGCGCATGAAACATTTGCAATCTTTGGAAAATATGATGGTGATATCGAACTATCCTTCAACGTCGGCTATTTATTCCACATGCAACCCAAACGTAGGCTCAGTAAATTATAACAACTGATTATATGTTTTCTGATAGCTCTGGGCTGGCATCGTTAAAACGTCTTGATAATGACAATTGATGATGAAAATTTCAATGGTTTAATTAATTTTTCCTTGCTTCTTACCATAGCATCTAGCGCTAGGCCTCCTCAACAAGTGGTTATTGAAAATATAATAAGACACTGGGGCAAGCAAAGGCTCACAATCATTTCGTAATTGTATTCTATATGAAGAAAAAACAAGTATAGCACTCACCCATCCTTTAGATTTGAAGTGCTGAACAATTTTGCTACCCAGTGCACCTCTTCCTCCGTATACGAGTACCCGACTGGCAGCCATGCTTTCTTTACTATACGCTTCAAGCAATGATGACTATTTCACTACCATTACACGACAGCTACCGTAGAGAAAGCAAGAGAGAGAGAAAGGGAGAGAGATATACACCCACCCCCAATATTTAAACAGACACACTCAGCACATCAGAGGCAGACCTTAGTTCAATATTGTTCTATGTAAAAATGCGTAAGCTCTGATAACATTATCAGTGCATAGGTTAGCCTACACCAGGGATGGCCAAATAGCAGCCGCGGTCTGCATACATTTTGAACTCAGTCAAGGTCTCAACTTACTGTTGAGAGTTAGAATAGTAGAATACACAAGGCACAATTTCTGAATTTGGTTGTGCATCAGCAGTTTTTCTCTTGTTATGTCAGTCACTGACAGTCACTCAATTAGCCCATGTAACGTTAGCTAACAGTTAGTCTAGCAGCCAGCTATCTAAACTTGTAGTAATCATGGTCGAAATACCAACCAGGGCCCCCATTGATTTTGTTACTCACTCTCACTTAGATATCATATTATGGTAAATCTGTAGAATTGCAGGAAATTAGCTTAAACTGTGCATTTTTCTCACTGCCCCATGGCAAAATGAGTAGAATTGCATGAAATTAGTTATATAATTGAAAAATCTTCTCTCCACCCCATGGCAAAACGTGTTGGATAATTTAGCATTTTTGAAACACCTGAAACAGCTTTTTCTAAAGTCATAATCATTAAGCTTAATTTGATGTAAAAAGCATACCTCTTCAGCTGTCTGTATCATCAAATATAATTTTCCCTTGTGGCGACCAGCAAAATTGTCTGAATGTTTGTTGTTTTACTATCCTTGTGAGGACTTCTGTTACACACAAGGATAGTTAAACACACACACTCACACAAATGATGTGCATACTCATGTATTCAGATAAAATAAAAAGTACATGATTTGGATACAGCAGCCTGGCCTGTGGGAGTACATCCTAGTCATCCTGAGTACAGCATGTCTGAATCTGTCACAGCAACACAGCTCATTGAGATGTCATCAAATCATTTTCATGCCCTGGGCTTTCACTCGCAGTCAAACATATCAGGCTAGATTTCTAATTGCACGTCCAATGAATACACATTTGAAATAAACACCAGAAAAGGATACAGCGAAATTCAAAATGTTTGCTCGCATAGACTAGTATTTGATCACGCCGCTTTGACCAAGTAATTTCTGTAGATTACGACACATTAAAATAACACTGTGTCCAGGTTTAGGCCCTTTGACCAGCACATACGGTTATTTAACTTGGATGAATGATATGATAGCCTGGGTGGAAGTCTGTTAGTGCTTTAGTTGTGATGAAACAGGACAGCAAGAATAGACTGTTACCCACGCTAATGATAAGATGGTGAGGAGGGAAGGAGGCATGCTGATAGGAACAACACAAGTTGTAGATTGGGGGGTATATAATGGTAGGGGAAGCATTGTTGATAGCTAAAGTGTAGAGGAGCAAATACTATGATCAACTCCCCGGAGAGGTGTGTTGAACATCATGATCATCCCTTTACATTCTGCTGCATCCGACAGAAACATCTTGCTGTTTGATAAATGCACAAATCACAGAAGAATACAGGGGAAATGTTTCCATACCATTTAATGTGTCGTAATCTACAGGCATTACTTGGTCAAATCGTTTAAACTGTGAATGAAGTATACAATAATTCGATATTATAAAATGGTATATTTTGATGTCCCACCACTTCTTCGGTTTGACCACTAGGTGTCATCAAAAGTCTTTGATTAAGTAAATAGATCTTTTATTCAGTATTAGCACAAATTGGGGGAAAATGTGAATTTCATAATCAACAAAGGCAAAACAAAGTGTTTCATCTCAAGAGATGGCATAAGACATTTATCCTGGCATCCTATATACCATGACTAGTCCCAACCAGTTTGATAGATATGACTTACTAGTAGTTAGAAATCCATCAAACTACAGTGCCTTGCGAAAGTATTCGGCCCCCTTGAACTTTGCGACCTTTTGTCACATTTCAGGCTTCAAACATAAAGATATAAAACTGTAGGAGCACTGTGCACGCCCAATTTTTCAGTTTTTGATTTGTTAAAGTTTGAAATATCCAATAAATGTCGTTCCACTTCATAATTGTGTCCCACTTGTTGTTGATTCTTCACAAAAAAATATAGTTTTATATCTTTATGTTTGAAGCCTGAAATGTGGCAAGAGGTCGCAAAGTTCAAGGGGGGCGAATACTTTCGCAAGGCACTGTATGTGCTCTGGGTTATTGTCTTGCTGGAAGATCCACTTTTGGCTAAAATGTTCTAGTACAAGTCCCCAACAAGAGCCCTGGTGGAAGCAAAATAGCCCCATAACATCAAAGATCCACAACAAAATATGTGATGGCCCGTCTCCCAGTGGGGGCTTATGTAAACATTTTAAGTATTTGGGCTCCCGAGTGGCACAGCGGTCTAAGGCACTGCATCTGAGTGCTAGAGGCGTCTTTGAATCCAGGCTGTATCACAACTCGCTGTGATTGGGAGTCCCATAGGGTGGCGCAAAATTGACCGAGCGTCGTCTCGATTTGGCCGGTGTAGGCCGTCATTGTAAGTAAGAATTTGTTCTTAACTGACTTGCCTGGTTAAAATAAAAAGAGTGGATATGAAAAAAATACTGTAGTGTTTTTGTGGACTTTACTGTAGTAGATACTGTAGTATTTACAGTTAACTACAGTATAAATAATGTAGTAAAAGAAAATACGAAGCATGAAAAAGTTATGCTGCTTTAAAAGTTATTCCACTTAGGAGACAAGTTGGAGGAAATGCCCTTGAAAGATTTTGTTGAGTGCTAGAGAGCTGCTCTTTGTTAACACCCTTTCAACCTCGTTCACAGCCTTTTAAGCCTTAGCCCCACCCATCTAATTAAGAATTTACATGTAAACAACCGTTCGCATGGTCACCCCCTCCATTATCTCAGCCAATCATCTCACGTCTCTAGCCAGGAGGAATCCTTTCTTTCTCCCTATATAGCTCAGCACTTCCTCTGTGCAAATATTTACGGATGCTATGCAAGTTTATATTGGAGGCATATGGAGTTCTTCTCTGCTTATGCATCCTTATTTCGGCGCCAAACCCTCCACTGGTGTACGTGGCCAAAGTGCTCTATTTTCATGTCATCCAACAAATGTAAATGTCTGGAGTTTGCTAAATGGCACTGACCCTTGGATTCAAACCGGTACTATGGTCAGATGGCATGAAAATACCAGTGGTCGGTTTGGCTTCAAAATAAGAATGCATAAGAAGAAAATAACCCCATACCTACTGTACAATATTGGTGGGTATTTGATGTTATGGAGCTATTTCTCTTCCACTGGTCCTTGGGCCCTTGTTAAGATCAACGGCATAATGAACTTTACCCAGTACCAGAACATTTTTGCCAAAAATCTGGTTGCCTCTGCCAGGAGGCTGAAACTTGGCCTCAGGTGAATCTTTCAGCAATACAATAACCCCAAGCACACATACAAATCCTCAAAGAAATGGTTAATTGAGCACAAAATCAACATTTAGCAACGGCCATCTCAGTCTCCGGATTTGAACCCCATTGAAAACCTGTGGTTTGAATTGAGTAGAGCCGTCCATAAGCGCAGATTAAGGATATCAAGGATCTAGAAAGATTATGTATGGAGGAATGGTCTAAGATTCTTCCCAATTAGTTCTTCAATCTCATAAAACATTTGAGAAAAAGGCTAAGTGCCGTTATCCTCGCAAGGTGAGGTATTGAAAGGTATTGAAAACAGGGGTGCCAATAATTTTGACCCCTATCTTAAAAAATATATGACTTGTTAAACAAAATCTCTTTCTCGGTGCAATTGTATTAATATAAAATAATATAGATATTTTTTTATACAATATACAGTAGCTCAGTATTTGAATTATTTATTTTATACAGTATTCTTTGCTCATCTTTATCGAGGGTGCAATAATTTTGGAACTGTGTACAACAAAAATAATAAACAGGACATTGAAACAAGGCCCAACTCAGCTGAATTAAATATTAAATAATTATTTCAAAGCAACAGCCAGTTAACAGGTAGGCCTAGGTCAAACAAAGTAAGCATTTACATATATTAGGCTTAACTTTAACATAAATTCTTAAACGTGATCAACTTATAGTTAAACTATTAATCCACAAATGCATTTATGGAAGAGTTGGCTAATTAGTGTAGAGCCACCAACTAAATCCTGGCGCCAAATAAATGAATAGGCGTGCTCGCGACCACAAACTCCCATACATAGCCTCTTTTCTTTTTACAGGTGAGCCACAATCAGAATAGCAGAGAACCTTTTGATGAAAAACATCTTTCAATAAACTGTTGTAACTACTTTGTTACATTTATGCAGGCATGAATAGTATGCTAGCTCTGTGCCAATAGCAAACAACAGTGCATTGGTAGTCTATTAGTGCTCTAAAGGGAGAGGACTTGATAGCAGGGCTTCAGCACCTTGGAGGTTGATCTGAAAGGAGATGAAAGTGGATTTAGATTCTCTTAAGTGGATATGAACTGATATCAAAGCCAAAAATCTAAGTTTACTTGAGGGCCAGGGAGAGATGCAGGGGGCAAAGACAGCCCCACTATCAAAGATAGTATCAAATATTCTATAGAAAGCAAGAGATGACACTCCCAAAGCTGTGGGATAGAAGTGTCTTGTTTGGATTTAGGACAATGATATGAGTGGAAAAGCAATACGGATGGATGATACTGTACCTGTCTGGGTTCGCAGGGGAGCGCAATGTGATCAGAGGTGGAGAGGGGGTGAAGATTCCGAGCAATCAAAAACGTTCCTCTGGGTGCTTATAGGTGGGAAGATTGGAAAAAAACAATTAAAAGTGGAGAGATAGTAATAAAATCGGGAATTCGTTATTGTTGAGGAAAATGTGCTATAGAGCAACAGGAATAGAAAGCTGAGAAACTTTGTTTAGTGATTATATGTTAATGACTCGAAATGAAAGAATGCTTTGAAATAACCACAATCATTCATTTACGTCACTCTTGATTCTCATGGATACATGCATCTACATGATATTCTTTCATTTACAGGCAGAAAGTTCAATGACTACATCATTATACAAATGATTCAAGATTACAATTATTTTGAACGTTGTGTTCTGAGTGTTTTGATTTAGTTGAAATGTTTCAGTCATGAAACCACTTTGATATCAGCTTTTGACTTTATTCTATCCGTATCAGATGGCATTTTAGAATCCAGGAATAAAGCAAAGAAAGAGGCAGCCTTTGATGTTTTATACCTGTGGACAGAAGCCTGTATTAAGCATTTCAGTTCCAGGAATAAGTTCCAGCTCCTTTTTGTTATGTCTCCATGGGCAAGGTAATGCCTTGTTACTACCCTCCCTGGCAGTTTCAGGGAACAGAACATAGGCTATGTCCCATGATAGCTCCATTGATTTGGTAACACTCAGGACTATATGAAAAAGATGGAGACCAGTTTTGGGACTAGGTGGAAGTTAATGCAAGGTGTAATAACTGTGGTCTAATTTGGGCCCAGAGTTTTTCCTTGTCAAGTCACATGGTCAGGAAAAAGTCCTGGCTTTAGCTCTAATACATGTAACTCATTATCTTCCTCTTACAGGTATGGGAAATTCTGCGGTAACGGAATGGAATTACGCTTTGACTCAGATTTTCGATTAAAACATATATGCCAAACAAAAACCATTGATTTCGATGTTTACCAAACCATACAACTCCATGCAAAAGGACTACTTTTAACAATTTAGACAGAATATTTCACAAAAACACATTTACTGGAAGAACTATGGAGAAGCAAAGTTTGGTAACAGAATTACAGTAACATCTTCCTCAGTTTTATTATGTGACCACATTTTCCAAAAGCTTTGTTAAACATCTGCTTTGGTGTACAAATAAAGATTCAAAGATGTCTGCAGAAAGAATGGGGTGTCAGCTATGACATAACAACTTGAGCAAAAAAAAAATGTTATTGAACTACAGTAGTGGAAGTAGCTTTACTCACTTAGAGTAACACAATTACATCATAGGTCCCTGATCTGTACAATACAGATATGCATAATTATAGATATGTCTGTCATTCTCTTCATAGTGATCTATTCTGAATAGGTACCGAAAGGTAGAAATATGCAATATCCTTCTTTTACAGATTTGGCTATTATTGTAAGACCACATTTGGTTGGTCCAGAACAGACCATATCTGAAACAATCCTAGACGTCTACATTTCATAAGTTTGGACATTACAATAGAGCACAGTAAAATACAGAACAGCACAACACAGTAGAGTTCAGTACAGTACAGGATAGTACAGTAAAGTAGATATGTTCAGTAGGATACAGTACAATACAGTACATTATACTGTACTCTACTCTAGCGTGCTCTACTGTACAGTACTGTAATATACTTTCCTTTACTGTTATGTACTGTACTTGACTGTGCTCTACTGTGCTGTCCGAACTAGTGAAACATAGAGGTCTATGATTGGTTCAGATTTGGTCAGGGTGGATTTTGGCCAGAGCAAATTTAAACTACGTTTCAATGTCCATGGACATCCAATGTCGGTCGGTGCTCAGTGGGTGAGGATGCTTGTCACAATAACTTGAAAGACGGTAGATGGTAGGTGTCATGGTAGGTGTCAGTAAGAGCCGAGCGAGGTGAAATTAATTGGAGAGAGAGAGATGAGAGCGAGAGGGAGCGAGAGAGAGAGCGAGAGGGAGAGCGAGAGAAAGTGAGCGGCAGAGAGAAGGAGAGTGAGAGGGAGGAGTTGTCCAGACTGTTTTTACAGTCTTGGTTTAACCACCAGATGACAGAAAGAGAAAGAAATAACAGGTATGAGCTGAAGATAACAGTATGCCAGTGGAAGGGAGGACTGTAGCAGGTGATCCAACTGTGGTTTATGACTACTATGATTTGCCATTGTAGACAATTCTATTGCAGTAATTCCGTTACCAATTTGGTAACAGAATTAAGAGTTAATCACGTAATAATTCACAAACAAAGTTGATATCAGTAAAAACACTATAACTAATTGGTAGGTCTACCTATACATGTTACTTCTGTGAACTGTCATCATGCTCCCTCCTCATGAGGGAGAGAAATTAGAAAATATCTTAAAGATATGTGTGTTTTTGGTAACAGAATTACAAGGCACAAGGCAATGTTTCTTAAACTTACAGAAGGTAAATAATTTATCCAAAACTAAATATGTGTTATTATTAGTTGGCAGGGGTCTTTACCTCAACATTATTGTGTTTTTACGCTTTTCTAATACCTTTTTCCAGGTAGATGTTGTCTAATACCCCTTTACATCTATTTGACCAGAATTCAAAGCCTTTGTGTCAGGATAGCTAGGAGTGGTGGGTGTGGAGTCAAGCGCAGAGAGCAAAGTTCCAAAGGAGAATGTTTATTTCAAATATGGGTCAAGCCAAAAACAACAGGCACACATGACCACAAAAACAACAGGCACACATGACCACAAAAACAACAGGCACACATGACCACAAAAACAGGAACGAAAACACACCGTAAGCAATAAAACACGAACCTCCACTGAGAGCAAAATAAACAAGCCTGCACAAAAGCAGGCGGGCTCTGAAGGCTTAAATAGCCCTGAATAAACGGTTAACAAGAAACAGGTGAAAACAATCAAGACAAACCCAACAGAAAAGGGAAAAGGAATCGGTGGTAGCTAGTAGACCGGGAGAGGAGCCACCTCCGGTGGAAGTCGTGACACTTTGCTTATTCCACATTTTTACGATGGAAAATATAGACTCTTGGCTTTAATTTTTTTAGTTGTATTTGTATTTATTATGAATCCCAATTAGCTGCTGCCTCCTGGGGTCCAGCAAAATTAAGGCAGTTATATCAAACTTTAAAACATTACAATATATTTCACAACTGATTTCACAACACATTAAGTGTGTGCCCCCAGGCCACTACTCTACTACCGCATGCCTACAACACAAAATCCATGTGTATGTGTGTATGTGTGTGTGTGTGTGTGTGTGTGTGTGTGTGTGTGTGTGTGTGCAGTGCGTATGTTGTTTGACTATTTGACATGCTCCTATGAACTTCACATGTTGGTGCTCATGAGTCCTTTTTATATGGAAATGCCCATATGCAAACAGGCTATAGGCTACAGGTGTGCAATACATCAACAATAAATACCGGCTATTTGACAATAATAAGATCCAATTAAATTGTTGGAAGCATCAAGAGTTTTTATTTTTTTATATAAGTGTACTTTTTGCTCGGAGCACTTGGTTGCACATTTAGGCATGCAAGTAAATGTTACTGGATGTTGTAGAATAAACATGTACATGTAACAAAACAAACACTTTCAAAGATAGTGATGCCAAACTGAAAATACATCTTGCCTTATACTCTGATACAAATTAGCATGTTGTCCTATCTTAATTAAACACAATGCCAACAGGGATGCAAGGTCTTTGGGGGGAAAAACTGGATACCTCAATCAACTACTGTTATACTACTGTGTGTGTGTGTGTGTGTGTGTGTGTGTGTGTGTGTGTGTGTGTGTGTGTGTGTGTGTGTGTGTGTGTGTGTGTGTGTGTGTGTGTGTGTGTGTGTGTGTGTGTGTGTGTGTGCGTGTGCGTGTGCGCGTGTGCGTGTGTGTGTGTGCGTGTGTGTATGTGTCTGTGTGCTTCTCTGTTGATCATGACAAGGGTAATTAGCTATCCCTCTCCACTTCGTGGCTTGAGTGTCCAAATCCTGTTCCGTTTTCAACATCACTTCGATTACAAAAGTGCTTTGATCAAGTTAGAAAAGTAATTTCCTATTATCACCACCTTTATCACCTTCCTTTGTACTTCTAAAGTTCTTGTTTTCTTGTTTCTCCTAACATCTTCAAACATTTAGCTAGACAAAAGGTTAGCTAGAGGTACTTAAAGGGGCAATCTGCAGTTGCTACATCCATTTTTGGACTTATAAATTAATGATATGTACCCATTGATTCTATAACTTATAAAGGCCTTATGAGCTTAGTTCAACTGTCGTACCCCATCAGAACCCAAAATAAAAGCTTGTTTTACGTCAATGTTTGTAAACAAAGTAAATGTAAACAAACACTATATAGCCTCAAAACTTGGTTAAAACCTTAATTTTAATATCATGGATGGTCAGTCCTTGCATCCATAGCTCTGTCTATGAATTTGAGAGTGGTTACATTTCTCCAGCCCCATCCCTCAGCTTTCCACCAAAACATGGGCGGGGAATGCACTATTTTATTGCTTAAATTACTGATTGACGCTTTAATTGACCCAACTAATATGAATCATATTTTTTTTCCTCTCTCAGACTCTGGTTGGATCATACTGCTCTGAGACTGAACCCCTATTTACTGATGGTGAGTAATGATTTCTCTTTCAGACCGAGATTCCAGGGACTGGAAGTGGAACCGAGGGAAGGTGTTTCTCCAACTCGCCCACATCTTCAGAAGTCAGTGTCTCAACTCTCAAGGCAATATATCCCTGCCAAGTCAGTGCCCACCCAGCAAACTGGGAACATTCCCAGAACATTAGCCAAGATTATCAATAAATTCAAATTAGGTTTATTTTTTTAAAATTACATTTATTTATAAAACTAGGCAAGCCAGTTTAAGAACAAATTCTTATTTACAATGACGGCCTACCCCGGCCAAACCCAGACAACACTAAGCCAATTGTGCACCACCCTCTGGGACTCCCAATAACGGCCGGTTGTGATACAGCCTGGAATCAAACAAGGGTCTGCAGTGAAACCTCAAGCACTGAGATGCAGTGCCTTAGAAGCTCCCAAGTGGCGCAGCGGTCTATCTAACACCAGGATGATAACATCCCTCCAAAGTTCAAAGAATGTTTTTCATAAAATTAAATGAAATATCCTTGGAATGTCTGTAATAACCACCACAGAACATTCCCCAAAAGGTATCATAGGTTTCCAAGTAATGTAATGACACAATGTGTCAGTAATGTATTCCCATCAAAAGTAAGTTGGTTCTGTGAATGTTCCCAGAACATTCGTTAGGTTGAGGAAAATGCTCTCATAACACACAAACTGTCCAGCTGTACTGATGATTATAGAATGTTTGTACCAAAACATTTGCCTGATGTTCCAAGAACGTTCCAAGAACACATTTAATCTGTTCTTAAAGGTTCAAAGTCCTAAATAACTGTTGTCTCCATCTTAGGTTAGTTTGGGTTGTGTTGATGTTGCTGATGCTTTTGTAACCCTTTCTGTGATCTGTCTAAGTGTAATGCATTATGAATGGCATTTAAAGTGCCCTTATTTTGTCCCTTAGTGCTAGCCCTACGAAGGATTACTTGAACATATGAAGGCTTATTAAAACAGGCGTGATAAACGCATACTGACTAAATGTATTAATTAAGCTTCACAAACAGGTGACATTACGCATTATAAGGCTAACTACACTGAAAAAACTATAAATGCAAAATGTAAAGTGCTGGTCCCATGTTTCATGACCTGAAAAAAAAGATCCCAGAAATGTTCCAAATGCACAAAAAGCTTATTTCTCTCAAATGGTGTGCACAAATATGTTAACATCCCTGTTAGTGAGCATTTTAACCTTTGTCAAGATAATCCATCCAACTGACAGGTGTGGCTTATCAACAAGCTGATCAAACAGTATGATCATTACACAGGTACACCTTGTGCTGAGTACAATAAAAGGCCACTCTAAAATGTGTTGTTTTGTCACACAACACAATGCCACAGATGTCTCAAGTTTTGAGGGAGTGTGCAATTGGCATGCTGACTGCAGGAATGTCCACCAGAGCTATAGCCAGAGAATTGAATGTTAATTTCTCTATCACAAGCCGACTCCAACGTCGTTTTAGAGAATTTGGCAGTGTGTCCAATCGGCCTCACAACCGCAGACCACGTGTAACCACTCCAGCCCAGGACCTCCACATCCAGCTTCTACACCTGTGGGATCGTCTGGGGGGGCTGGCTCCCAAATGGGTGGGCCTATGCCCTCCCAGGCCCACCTACAGTGTAGCTGCACCCCTGCCTAGTCATGTGAAATCCATATATTAGGGCCTAATTAATTGTTTTTATTACCTGATTTTCCAATATGAACTGTAACTCAGCAAAATCTTTGAAATTGTTGCATATTGCGTTTATATTTTTGTTCAGTATAAAGGAGCTTAGGACTCCTTGTAACATGCAATACAAATGAATAAGAGCAGGTGAATGCACTAATAATAATACATTGCACACAAAGGCTGGACAGGAGTTTAAAAAACAATATTCAGACAAAGACAAAGGTGTCCCTTGTCATATAATTTTAATCATCACACTGAGATCTTTGTGTTGGTGTCAAGAGGGTGAGTAGAGAGGTCATCTAACATCACTCTGATTCTTCTTACACAACCGTCTCAGAACCATAAGTGCCAACCAAGTTGTGGGGCCCGGGGTCCCATGCGCCAAGGCCTAGTAATTCAGCCTGTCACAGTGGTTGTAGCCGAGGTTGACAATGCAATCTGGAGCTCTGCAGAACACTTTCATAGATAATAGAATGTGAAACTCCAGTCACAAAATCACATCTGTGGTATTGCTTCCACACCCCATTAGAGTACCATCATAATCCTTCTCAAAATAAGAGACACATAAGACAGGATGTTTTTGCCCAATCAATGTCTGAAATAATCCTGCTTAGTTCTCATGCACATATTGACATTTACATATTTCCCCTGTTTTCTCCAATACCATATTTCACATGTAAATGTATGACAATATGATAAATCGATGCAATTTCAGCAATATCTGGGTGAGATGGGTCTTCGGTGCACAGATGTGCCATGATACACACAAGCCCGTTGGGAGAATGTTTTATGGAAGGTTTCCACTTATTCCAACCATAAATCATACTGTAACTTGATTTGGCAGCAGCAATGACATGGTTGACATATGGGGCTGGATGACTATCCTGTGCATCATGTTTGATTATGTTAATGTGTACGTGACACATAGCTATTTTGGCTGGAATGTTGATCATGCTTGGTGACTTAAAAAAATATATATTTGAATAAGCCTATTCACATACTTAGCCTGGAATTGTTCAGTTTCACTATTGTTTCAAGAAGGATAGGGTTCATGGTTTACCATATCAATTTATTGAGATGTAGTCAGCTCAATTTCCATTGAAACGGTTCTGTGTTTGGTAGAATAACTTGAAGGAATATGCTTTTACAACACTGTTCAGTTTAGAAAAAGATGTGGTACCATTTGATAATGTGCACATTGATGAGCAAAATATGAATAATTTCCTGAAAACATAGATTATTGTATTCGTATGTATTTGTAATACCTCCTTTGTTAATGCTGACTTACTTTCATGATGGTTTGCAGGACTTGACTGACTAATTTCAGTGTCGCAAAATTCTGAACAGTAGGAAGAGGGACATTCAACATCCCCCCAACCCCAATTCATCTCAAGTCAAGGACAATTATATCCAGCGAATGGAATCAGACGAGGCAGATTGTCTGTCTCCACTCTCGCTCTGGAGGAGCTTTCTGCGGGGCTTTTGATTGGTTCGTCCTGTGATTGTATGTAAATCGGATCGGGACGCAGCCAGTAGGTGAGGTTGGAGCTGGTGGCTGGTGCCTCAGTGGCACAGGAGACAAGAGATTGAGGTTAGACCGCTGCTTCTAACGGAGCTGTCCACTCCTCCGGTGGTGCTGTGCTGAAAATCAGGGATTCGCTCTTTATACAAAATGGTTGATGGTATTCGAAAAGGATTTACAGACTACCCGTTTATAAACTTATTCTAAGGTATATTGTGTGGATTTCTAGTTACAAACGGTGGATTTCATCTGACCCATTTGATATATAGTTGTTGTCAACTACAGTTCTTTTTCCTAATCTCGTGCGGATTATCCTTCTGGATGGTTTGCGTCTGGACATACAGGTAAAACACAATAGACATGGATATTTCAAGTGTTTCTTCTGCTAAAAAACAAATGAAAACTGTGAAATGTATATAAATATACAACATAGCCCACTGAAAGTGCACTTTACATAAAAGTGTGTTTTATTTATCATCGAACTGCAATGTAATGGACATCAAGGGCAAATCCCTGCGTTAAACTATTTCCCCATTACCTGAAATATGTCCTTTTATTTAAATACAATATTCAAAGAATATATGTATCAGGTTTGGGATTTAGTTTACTTACCACAGGTCTTGATAAACTCATCTATGCCGTAACTGTAGGCAATAGGCTACAGTTCAATTGATGACAATGAAGTTGCGAGTTGAGTCTTCACGGTTTACTCTGTTAGTGCACTATAGGCTACTCCGCTACTGTAGCCTGCTAGAATTCCGTGAGGGGTAGTCGAGTTCTGAAACAAAGTCAATATTTTGGGGAATGTCAGGGACGCTCCATGCCAGTGCTTCGGGCGTTTAATTTCGCTGCATAGTATTTAGCGTGTTATTTTTTTCTTTAGCACACTAATCCTTGAGTGACACCGTTAGCGGTTGAGGGATTATACTCGAGTTTTAATTTCATCGTCTCTCTCGCTGCGCGTGACTCATTTAGCTATAGGCATAGTTTTGTATGAGACCGTGATGTCCATTCATTCTATATGTTTGATTCCCCCCTTTCAATTGTTGTACTGTATCTTAATCTTTAAATCCGACTGGATTTAGTGCTTCTGGGTTTGAATAAACTCTTAAGTATGTCATTGTTTTATTCTAATGACCTCTTTGTTGATTAAATGGGTTGATTGGAGAAAATCTACCCAATGTGTTTTTGGATTGTCTGTCTCTGACAGGCCTATAATGACCCTCTACTTCTCCCTGCCCCTTGCCATCCAAACTAGAAGATAACAGTAATTAGAATCTCATTAGAAACTCCCAGACTATTAATGAAAGGGTAGTGGCCTTTGAATTAGGGATGCATAGGCCATCTCCCCAAACTTTCCAGATATATTTCAGCCTTCTTTGCTATTTCACGACACAGCTCAACCGCTCATGTCAGGTACATATATTGCATTTAAATAATGCCTCCAGAGCCACATTGATTCAAGTTCATTAGAAAGCTAGGAATATGGAGTTGCATTTAAAGAAAGCCGGCAGAGCCACATTGATTCAAGTTCATTAGAAGGCTAGGAATATGGAGAAGATGCTTTTAACAGTCATTCAACTAGTAACGCTATTAATATTCAAGCATCGCCCATGCTGTCCACTCACTCTATCGATCAGCTGTTTCTAATTGTGAGCTTCCATTTAATGGGTTTGTGCCAACAGACAGACAGCCAGACAGACAGCCAGCCAGCCAGCCAGACAGACAGACAGACAGACAGACAGAGGATACCAGTCTAGGATTTTGACCCTCTATTGCAGTGGTATTCAACTCTTACCCTACGAGGTACGGAATCTGCCGGTTTTTCTGTTCTAATAATTAATTGCACCCACCTGGTGTACTAGGTCTAAATCAGTCCCTGGTTAGAGGGGAATAATGGAAAAAACACAATGGAACTGGCTTCTAGGTCCAGAGTTGAGTTGGAGGGCTTTATACTTTTATCAATCAGTTTCTATCAGTGTCTATTGAAGTTGTGAATGGCCTGTAGTGGGATGAATATTACATGAGTGATGATGAGGCAAATCACCTATAACAACCCTCTTTACATAAACAGGTATGTAGGTATACAAGCATGCATGATACAACATTACACACACACACACACACACACACACACACACACACACACACACACACACACACACACACACACACACACACACACACACACACACACACACACACACACACACACACACACACACACACACACACACACACACACACATACACACATACACACAGAATAGCACCTCATAATCAACACATGTTGACGTAATAGTGTTGTTGGAATACCGAACATAATACATTCCTCAGTAGACAGGCATTGATGAAACAGCAGGAATTAATGTGCGCTCTGCCTCCCGTTACAATGACTTGGCAATTACCCTGGGGACAAAACTAACGCGTGCACATTCGCTACTCAAAGAGGCATATTTCTTTCCCGAAAGGAAATCATCAGGAATCTCAGCCTGTATTCATGAAGCATCTAGGAGTTCTGGTCTAGAATCAGGTCCCGCAGTTTAATCATTGCTATCTAAAAAGGTAAAACTGATCCCAGATTAGTACTGCTTTTCTGAGATTTCTGAATTTCGCCCCTCGTGAGGGTAGTGGTGGTTGTGTTGGTACGGATGGTAGTGGGAAGCCATGTTTCTATTGCGCTTGTAAAGCAAAATAATTTCACTTTAATTTAATTGTCTATTTCTTCAGTTCTTTTCTCAGCTTTAGTATAGAGATAATGTCAAGGTCTTTTCTTGTATCTAGACTACTGGTAGTGATGGTGGTGATAGTAGTGATGGTAGGGATGGTGGTGATGGTACAGTAGGGATGGTAGTGATGGTTGTGATGGTAGTGGTGGTAGTGTTGGTACGGATGGTAGTGATGGTTGTGATGGTAGTGGTGGTTGTGTTGGTATGGATGGTAGTGATGGTTGTGATAGTAGTGGTGGTAGGGATGGTAGGGATGGTACAGTAGGGATGGTAGTGATGGTTGTGATGGTAGTGGTGGTAGTGTTGGTACGGATGGTAGTGATGGTTGTGATAGTAGTGGTGGTTGTGTTGGTATGGATGGTAGTGATGGTTGTGATAGTAGTGGTGGTAGGGATGGTAGGGATGGTAGTGATGGTTGTGATGGTAGTGGTGGTAGGTATGGTAGGGATGGTAGTGGTGGTAGGTATGGTAGGGATGGTAGAGATGGTTGTGATGGTAGTGGTGGTAGGATTGGTAGGGATGGTAGTGATGGTTGTGATGGTAGTGGTGGTAGGATTGGTAGGGATGGTAGTGATGGTTGTGATGGTAGTGGTGGTAGGTATGGTAGGGATGGTAGTGATGGTTGTGATGGTAGTGGTGGTAGGTATGGTAGGGATGGTAGTGATGGTTGTGATGGTAGTGGTGGTAGGTATGGTAGGGATGGTAGTGATGGTTGTGATGGTAGTGGTGGTAGGTATGGTAGGGATGGTAGTGATGGTTGTGATGGTAGTGGTGGTAGTGTTGGTACGGATGGTAGTGGAAAGCCATGTTTCTATTGCGCTTGTAAAGCAAAGTAATTTCACTTTAATTTCATTGTCTATTTCTTCAGTTCTTTTCTCAGCTTTACTATAGAGATAATGTCAAGGTATTTTCTTGTATCTAGGCTACTGGTGGTGATGGTAGTGGTGGTAGGGATGGTAGTGATGGTGCTGATGGTGGTTATGGTAGTGATGGTTGTGGTGATAGTGATGGTCAGGATGGTAGTGGTGGTAGTGGTGGTAGGGATGGTGTTGATGGTAGTGATGGTAGTGGTGGTAGTGATGGTAGTGGTGGTAGGGATAATGGGGATGTTAGTGATTGTAGGGATGGCGGTGATGGTAGGGATGGTTGTGATGGTGGTGATGGTAGTTTTGGTGGTGATGGTAGGGATGGTGGTGATGGTACAGTAGGGATGGTGGTGATGGTAGGGATGGTAGTGGTGAAAGAGATATTAGTGATGGTGGTGATGGTTGTGATGGAAGTAATGGTATTAAGGGTAGTGATAGTAGTGATGGTAGTGATGGTTGTGATGGTAGTGGTGGTAGGGATGGTAGAGATGGTTGTGATGGTAGTGGTGGTAGGGATGGTAGGGATGGTAGTGATGGTTGTGATGGTAGTGGTGGTAGGTATGGTAGGGATGGTAGTGATGGTTGTGATGGTAGTGGTGGTAGGTATGGTAGCGATGGTAGTGATGGTTGTGATGGTAGTGGTGGTTGTGTTGGTACGGATGGTAGTGAGAAGCCATGTTTCTATTGCGCTTGTAAAGCAAAGTAATTTCACTTTAATTTAATTGTCTATTTCTTCAGTTCTTTTCTCAGCTTTACTATAGAGATAATGTCAAGGTATTTTCTTGTATCTAGGCTACTGGTGGTGATGGTAGTGGTGGTAGGGATGGTAGTGATGGTGCTGATGGTGGTTATGGTAGTGATGGTTGTGGTGATAGTGATGGTCAGGATGGTAGTGGTGGTAGTGGTGGTAGGGATGGTGTTGATGGTAGTGATGGTAGTGGTGGTAGTGATGGTAGTGGTGGTAGGGATAATGGGGATGGTAGTGATTGTAGGGATGGCGGTGATGGTAGGGATGGTGGTGATGGTACAGTAGGGATGGTAGTGATGGTTGTGATGGTAGTGGTGGTAGTGTTGGTACGGATGGTAGTGATGGTAGTGGTGGTTGTGTTGGTATGGGTGGTAGTGATGGTTGTGATAGTAGTGGTGGTAGGGATGGTAGGGATGGTAGTGATGGTTGTGATGGTGGTGGTGGTAGTGTTGGTACGGATGGTAGTGATGGTTGTGATAGGAGTGGTGGTAGGGATGGTAGGGATGGTAGTGATGGTAGTGGTGGTAGGGATGGTAGGGATGGTAGAGATGGTTATGATGGTAGGTATGGTAGGGATGGTAGTGATGGTTGTGATGGTAGTGGGGGTAGGTATGGTAGGGATGGTAGTGATGGTTGTGATGGTAGTGGTGGTAGGTATGGTAGGGATGGTAGTGATGGTTGTGATGGTAGTGGTGGTAGGTATGGTAGGGATGGTAGTGATGGTTGTGATGGTAGTGGTGGTAGGTATGGTAGGGATGGTAGTGATGGTTGTGATGGTAGTGGTGGTAGTATTGGTACGGATGGTAGTGATGGTAGTGGTGGTAGGGATGGTAGGGATGGTAGTGATGGTTGTGATGGTAGTGGTGGTAGGGATGGTAGGGATGGTAGTGATGGTTGTGATGGTAGTGGTGGTAGGTATGGTAGGGATGGTAGAGATGGTTGTGATGGTAGTGGTGGTAGGTATGGTAGGGATGGTAGTGATGGTCGTGAGGGTAGTGGTGGTTGTGTTGGTACGGATGGTAGTGGAAAGCCATGTTTCTATTGCATTTGTAAATAAAAGTAATTTCACTTTAATTTCATTGTCTATTTCTTCAGTTCTTTTCTCAGCTTTACTATAGAGATAATGTCAAGGTATTTTCTTGTATCTAGGCTACTGGTGGTGATGGTAGTAGTGGTAGGGATGGTAGTGATGGTGCTGATGGTGGTTATGGTAGTGATGGTTGTGGTGATAGTGATGGTCAGGATGGTAGTGGTGGTAGTGGTGGTAGGGATGGTGTTGATGGTAGTGATGGTAGTGGTGGTAGTGATGGTAGTGGTGGTAGGGATAATGGGGATGGTAGTGATTGTAGGGATGGCGGTGATGGTAGGGATGGTTGTGATGGTGGTGATGGTGGTGATGGTAGTTTTGGTGGTGATGGTAGGGATGGTGGTGATGGTACAGTAGGGATGATAGTGATGGTAGGGATGGTAGTGGTGAAAGAGATATTAGTGATGGTGGTGATGGTTGTGATGGAAGTAATGGTATTAAGGGTAGTGATAGTAGTGATGGTAGTGATGGTTGTGATGGTAGTGGTGGTAGGGATGGTAGGGATGGTAGTGATGGTTGTGAGGGTAGTGGTGGTTGTGTTGGTACAGATGGTAGTGGAATGCCATGCTTCTATTGCGCTTGTAAAGCAAAGTAATTTAACTTTAATTTCATTGTCTATTTCTTCAGTTCTTTTCTCAGCTTTACTATAGAGATAATGTCAAGGTATTTTCTTGTATCTAGGCTACTGGTAGTGATGGTAGTGATGGTAGTGATGGTAGTGGTGGTAGGGATGGAAGTGATACTGGTGCTGATGGTGGTAATTGTAGTGATGGTAGTGGTTTTAGTGATGGTAGGGATGGTGGGGATGGTAGTGATGGTTGTTGTGGTAATGATGGTCAGGATGGTAGTGGTGGAAGTAATGGCAGGGATGGGAGTGATTGTAGTGATTGTAGCGATGGTTGCGATGGTATAGATGGAATTGATGGTAGGGATGTTAGAGATGGTGGTGATGGTAGGGATGATTGTGATGATCCTGACAGTTTGAATGGTATTGGTGGTGGTGATGGTAGGGATGGTTGTGATGGTAGAGATGGTGGTGTGTAGTGGTGGTGGTGATGGTAGCAATGGTACTGAGGGTAGTGATGGTACTGATGGTAATGAGGGTAGTGATGGTAGTGGCGGTGGTGATGGTAGCAATGGTAATGAGGGTAGTGATGGTAGTCATGGTAGGGATGGTAGGGATGGTGGTGATGGTAGTGGTGGTAGTGATGGGAGGGATGGTGGTGATGGTAGTGATGGGAGGGATGGTGGTGATGGTGTTGAAAGTAGTTGTGGTAGGGATGGTAGTGGTGGTAGTGATTGTGTAGATGGTAGGGATGTTAGTTGTGGAAGTGATGGTGAGTATGTTGGTGATGGTAGGGATGGTACTGATATTAGTGATACTTAGGAATTGTGATGATGGTGGTGAAGGTAGTGCAGGTAGTGATGGTAGGGTTGGTAGTGATAGGGTGGTGATAGTAGTGATTGTGTTGATGGTAGGGATGGTTGTTATGTTATTGACGATAGTGGTTGTAGTGGTAGTGGTGTTGATAGTGATGGTAGTGGTGGTAGTTGTGGTAGAGATGGTGGTGATGGTGGTGATGGTAGGGATGGCAGTGATGGTGGTGATAGTAGGGATTGTGTTGATGGTAGGGATGGTTGTTATGTTATTGTTGGTTGTGGTGTTGATAGTGATGGTAGTAGTGTTAGTGGTGGTAGTTGTGGTAGTGAAGGTGGTGATGATGGTGATGGTAGGGACGGCAGTGATGGTGGTGATAATAGGGATTGTGTTGATGCTAGGGATGGTTGTTGTGTAATTGATGGTTGTGATGTTTGTGATGATAGTGATGATGGTGATGATAGGGATGGTAGTGATGGTAGTGATTGTGGAGATGGTAGGTATGTTATTGGTGGAAGTGATGGTGGGGATGGTAGTGATGGTAGGGGTGGTACAGGTGCTGGGGGTGGTAGGGATTGTAGAGATGCTATTGGTAGGGATGGTGATGACTGTAGTGATGGTAGGGATGGTGGTGATGGTAGTCAATGGTAGGGATGTTAGAGTGGTAGTTGTGGTAGGGATGGTAGGAATAGTAGTGATGGTAGTTATGGTAGTGATTGTGGAGATGGTAGGGATGTTATTGGTGAAAGTGATGGTAGGGATGGGAGTGATGGTAGGGGTGCTAGGGGTTGTAGGGATTGTAGTGATGCTAGTGGTAGGGATGGAGAGGATGGTAGTCAATGGTAGGGATGTTATTGGTGAAAGTGATGGTAGGGATGGGAGTGATGGTAGGGGTGCTAGGGGTTGTAGGGATTGTAGTGATGCTAGTGGTAGGGATGGAGATGATGGTAGTCAATGGTAGGGATGTTAGAGTGGTAGTTGTGGTAGGGATGGTAGTGATGGTTATGATGGTAGTGATGCTAGTGATGGTATTGTTGGCATGTATGGTAGTGGTTGTAGGGATGGTAGGGATGGTGGTGATGGTAGGAGAAGTAGGGATGGTAGGGGGTAAAGGGGATGAAATACAAATATAATACCACAGTGATGGAGTAAATGTTTTGTAAAAACTTGTATCATACTACTCTACCCTGATCCTCATTGCTTGAACTGTGTCTGGCAAACCGGACCAAAGTGTTTAGGGTGAGGGGTTAGCGGTCACTTAGGAACTTAACTTACAGTAACATTTGACTGACATTATGTTGGAATAGGGGTTATTCATGGCTATAGACTGGCAAAGTCACTATTTGATGGGCTGTGAGAAATACACCATGCATACCCCTTCAAATTAGTGGATTTGGCTATTTCTGCCACACCAGTTGCTGACAGGTGTATGAATTTGAGCACACAGTCATGAAATCTCCATAGACAAACATTGGCAGTAGAATGTCCTTACTGAAGAGCTCAATGATTTTCAACATGGCACCATCATTGGATGCCACCTTTCCAATAAGTCAGTTTGTCGAATTACTACCCTGCTTAGAGGTGCCCCGGTCAACTATAAGTGCTGTTATTGTGAAGTAGAAATGTCCAGTAGCAACAACGGCTCAGCCGTAAAGTGGGGACTGCCGAGTGCTGAAGCGTGTAGTGCGTACAAATCATCTGTCCTCGGTTGCAACACTCACTACTGAGTTCCACTACTGAGTTGCTTCTGGAAGCAACTTCAGCGCAAGAACGGTTTGTCGGGGCTTCATGAAATGGGTTTCCATGGCCAAGCAGCCGCAAACAAGCCTTCAATCAACATGCGCAATGCCAAGCATTGGCTGGAGTGGTGTAAAGCTCGCCGCCATTGGACTCTGGAGCAGTGGAAACGCGTTATCTGGAGTAATGAATCACGCTTCACCATTTGCGTTTGGCGAATGCCAGGCAAACGATACCTGCCCCAACGCATAGTGCCAACTGTAAAAATTGGTGGACGAGGAATAATGGTCTGGGGCTGTTTTTCGTGGTTTGCGCTAGGCCCCTTAGTTCCAGCCAAGGGAAATCTTAATTCTACAGCATTCAGCATACAATGACATTCTAGACAATTTTATGGGTCCAATGTTGTGGAAAAAGTTTGGGGAAGGCTCTTTCCTGTTTCAGCATGACAATGCCCCCATGCACAAAGCCAGGTCCATATACAAATGGTTTGTTGAGATCGGTGTGGAAGAACTTGACTGGCCTGCACAGAGCCCTGACCTCAACCCCATCAAACACATTTGTGATGAATTGGCCTAATTGCCCAACATTAGTGCCCAACTTCACTAATTCTCTTGTGGCTGAATGGAAACAAGTCCCCAGAGCAATGTTCCAACATCTAGTTGAAAGCCTTCACAGAAAAGTGGAGGATGTTATAGC
The DNA here is from genome assembly GCF_036934945.1 of Oncorhynchus masou masou. NCBI lineage: Eukaryota > Metazoa > Chordata > Actinopteri > Salmoniformes > Salmonidae > Oncorhynchus > Oncorhynchus masou. The sequence goes on along the minus strand of NC_088243.1, from coordinate 68,549,180 downwards.
AGAAAAGGGGGAACCAACTCCATTTTAAATGCCCATGATTTTGGAATGAGATGTTCGATGAGCAGGTGTCCACATACTTTTGGTCATGTAGTGTTGCTTGTTGACTCTGACTGACTTTCTCTCCATTAGGTCAATGTGGGACCGATGAATAACACAGCCTAGGAATGCTATTGTAGGACAGATAGAGAGAAGTTACAGATGAGGGTGTTTACAGCTCAATGAACATGTTAGCACTTAGCTTAGTGAGTCGTTCAAAACTGTAAGAATCCAATTGTAATAGTGTGGTTCATTATTTCTTATTTTTCCTTTCAAGTTCACTTCATTGTGGCACAGCAATGCTATTTGCTCATAGTGTGGATTTCCATCAGTGCAGTATTAATCCCTGCCATGATGTAACACTTTCATTAGTGCAACATTATCACCATTTCAGCGATCCAGTATTAATGTAAACGTGTGACATGTTTATACATGGAGCTCAAGCTGTCTGCTGCATACAGTATGCCTGTCTTTAACCCTGTGTGGGTTGATCCTTTTGGTCTTGAAGGCAGATGGTCAGGTCACTGTTATCTAGTTCATTAACAGGATGGGGGAGGGTTAACGGGTTAACACAAGCTCAGCCCCTGTGGCTGTGTGGTAATCCTGTATGTACAGTAGGGTGTGTGTGACTGTGTGTGCTTGTGTGGTGCATATGTATGTCTGTGTGTGTGTGTGCGTGGTTATTGGGTGGAGATCAAAACACTGAATGTTGTTGTTATTGTCTTTGTTGTTTTCTCTATGGTTGTTATGTAGGAGGACCAGCAGGCCATTGCCATTGACCATGCTAAGGAGTCTGACCATGCGTCACATTTTAATAGCTGCACGTGTCACAACTAGCCGCACATCACAGCACTGGCCAAGTGTGACTACATTGTTCTGGCCTTCTTTATATATCACTGTGTTTATGTAAGGTTGTGTATCGATCGTGGAAAGCCCTGCTTCTATTGTTCTTGCATAGCAAAGTAATTTCACTTTTATTTCAATGCCTAAGTATTTTCTTGTATCTACAGTACAATATATAAGCATGGATTGCTGCAACAATCCCACTGAAGGTGTGACATTCCGTTCAGTGAGACATAGATTGTTATTTTTCCCCAAGGCCAGTAACTTTATCACAGGTGGTTGTCCAAAACCAGGTGAATAATGCAACACACTCGGAGGATACATTAAGTTACATTTTAGTTATATCAAGTAGTAATATCAAGTCATTGACCACAGTGTAAGACCAGTAAAATTAATGGTTTGTAGTGGATTCATACCCAAAATAATGAAGTATTATGAGGCTTCAAGTACATTGAATGGTGCTTTTATCCAAATTGAATCGACGGCGATATCTCGTTGACTGCTGATAATGTTGTTGCATTCTGCTGGTGGTGCTGAGAGCTGAGAGATTATCACTGCTGACCCGCTTGGCCATAGAAAGTCCACATTTCATTTTCAAGTGTTTCTCAGGATTTCCAAGGATAATTGATCAAAGATTACCTGTGATCTAAGCATTCATGTGTGCTGGTTTATTTTAGAACCGACTGCACACATGGAGGAAAGAGGGGAACTTTAGTTCATGTTGATATCAGGATATTAATTCGTAATTCGTTTGGAAAAAGTTATATTTGTATGTAGAATGTTTTTGTTTCATATGTGCAGAAGATAGAAGTCTGGCTTTACGGACAGACAGATTGATGGACATGCCAGTCAGGGAGACGGACAGAGCCACACGCACGCACGCAAGCATGCACGCACACACACTTCTGAAGCATTTGGACATTTCTCCTTCAGCGGGCACATTTATCTTCAGTGCGGGGGAGGGGGAGATGCAATACGCAACGAATACATTCAAAGCTCATGTGATCACATTTTATGTGTTGTGATGTATATCTGAATGAAACCAGATAACAGCCTCAGAAATAGGATTTGGGATAAAAAATAATGCTCTCACAACATGTAGACCACAAATGCACACAAAGGGCTGTCTCCTCGCTCACCTCTTGTCTGGTGGGGTAAGCCTGCGCTGTCGTTATCCGCCTGCCATTTAGAAGCTGTGTTCCTCATGTACTGAGTCAGGGATATTTATTGTGTGTTCGGTGTCCATTTTAGGCTCACCACTCACAAGGAGGGCTGAGAGGGCGAGCGTACAACTCTGTTTCCTCCATCTGCATTTGGTGGCTGTGTTTCTCACAAGGAGAGGTGAGGCTTGAGGTTGTCCTAGAATGGGCACCGTACACCTGCGCATAGGCTGGTTCCTCTCTTATCCTTTTAAGATGGGCACGTGATTGATGCCCATGGCTTAGGTCATGTGACCACTCATGGACATGCTGGAAGGATGCTAATAATTGCCCTCTAGGTAGAGGGATTGTCTAAGGACAGTCTATTTGTCTATGTCTATGTCTATGGGGTCAATGGGACAGATCTCTCAAAGCTTTTTCATCTGAATGACTGTTACTCATGTATAGGATGATAAACCTTAGTCACATACTGATAGTTTAAAGTGGTATGGTTGTGAGCGGTGTCACTCATCTACTGTTCAGAGATCACAACAAAACGGCACATGGAAATGTTACGTTTACGTACCATCAGCTTAGTTTTTTAATGCAGTATGAGGGACACAGCACACATGACTTAATGAAGTGTGTATGCATCACAGAAGGGATTGTACCTTTAATATAGCGTAACTATTGAGAGTTGTTTCATCCATTGCACCATCAAAACTTTCAGATAACTGACAATGTAAAGGCTGGGCAGAATCCATAATAGTTTTCAGAGAATACAACTGTAAGCTCAGCAGCGAGTCAGGCAATGAAAGAGACACCACATAAGAGGGACACCTTTTCTACCCATACACTCTAATAAACGTCTGTTGTCATGTCGGTGAAGATGAATTGTTTCCAAGTACATATTACATGTTTTTGTCTGTGCACCCATGCTTAGAAATATTCTATCTGTTTTACTACACAATGATTTTAATTAGTGGAAAAGTATTGAGATATTTGAGAGGTCCATATGTTTTCTATATGTGTAGTCAGAGGGACACATTGGTATTGGTGTAGAGTTCCAATATAACCATGCATATGTTGCCTAGAGGCTGCAATTTTCAACACATTATCTATCTTGCAAGTCTATAGTATGTGGTAATAATACTAAGCAACAATATGAGTTTTATATGTTCTGTATGTTCTGTGAGTAATATGAGTTGAAGGCACAAACACCACGTTGCAGGTAGGCAAAAGGCAACATTGGGTTCTGATGAGAAGTAGGTTTGAGCAGGGGCATGTTTGGGCAACATATTCAGAAAGATTATCTCTATTGGGCAACATTTTTAGAAAGATTATCTCTCTTGGGCAACATTTTCAGAAAGATTATCTCTCTTAGCCAACATATTCAGAAAGACTATATCACTTGGGCAACATATTGAGAAAGATGATATCTCTTGGGCAACATATTGAGAAAGATGATATCTCTTGGGCAATATATTGAGAAAGATTAACTCTCTTGGGCAACATATTCAGAAAGATTATATATCTTAGGCAACATATTCAGAAAGATGATCTCTCTTGGGCAACATATTCGGAAAGATTTGATTCTATATTTTCTCCACGGTGGGTTTATTGTATATATTCTATATGTTAGGAGAAAGAACAAGACAGCAAAATAAGCTCAACTCCTGTGAGAGTTACAGAGTTAAGAGCAGAGCAGTAGTGCCGGAGGTTCAGTGCTACTTTGAAACTGAAGCATCTCTCCTATCCCTTTATCTGCGTCAGCTACAATGCTGTCGGGCAGTGGGAGTGAGAGAAGTGCCACGATAACTCTAGGAAAGAAGACGTGGGAGAATGTTTGTGTGGCAGACACACAGAGCACAGCAGATGTTCCACTGTTCCCAGTGTGGATCTTGGACAAACAGCGGTAACTCCAACCCCAGAATTGATCTTTACACAGAAATACTGCTGAGCATGCTTAAAGAGATCTGATCACCGGGGGATTGGATCAGTTTGCTGGAGTAGATGGGAAAACACGAGTGGGGAGGAGTAGGAGTGTGGAGCGCTGAGATTGGGCAACTCTAGACCAATCACTTTACTAAATCATGATGTGAAGATCACTCAGTGGACTTACTTATTTCCCTGGTCAGGTCACATGGTCTGGACCAGTGGTTCCCAAACTTTTTATAGTCCCGTACCCCTTCAAACATTCAACCTCCAGCTGCATACTCCCTCTAGCACCAGAGTCAGCGCACACTCTCAAATGTTTTTTTTTTGCCATAATTGTAAGCCTGCCACACACACACTATATGATACATTTATAAAACATAAGAATACGTTTTTGTCACAACCCGGTTCGTGGGAAGTGACAAAGAGCTCTTATAGGACCAGGGCACAAAAAACAATATTATAATAATCAATAATTTTGCTCTTTATTTAAACATCTTACATATAAAACATTATTTGCTCATTAAAAATGGTGAATAACTAACCACAGGTTAATGAGAAGGGTGTGCTTGAAAGGATGCACATAATTCTGCAATGTTGGGTTGTATTGGAGAGTGTCTTAGTCTTAAATCCTTTTTTTCACACACAGTCTGTGCCTGTATTTAGTTTTCATGCTAGTGAGGGCAGAGAATCCACTCTCACATATGTACGTGGTTGCAAAGTGCATCAGTGTCTTAACAGCACGGTTGCCAAGGCAGGTTACTCTGAGCGCAGCCCAATCCAGAAATTTGGCAGTGGCTTCTGATTAAATGACATTTTCACAGAATCGCTTGTTGCAATTTCGATGAGGCTTTCTTGTTCAGATATCGGTAAGTGGACTGGAGGCAGGGCATGAAAGGGATAACGAATCCAGTTGTGTGTGTCATATGTTTCGGGAAAGTACCTGCGTAATTGAGCACCCAACTCACTCAGGTGCTTCGCTATATCACATTTGACATTGTCCGTAAGCTTGAGTTCATTTGCACACAAAAAAAATCATACAATGACGGAAAGACCTGTGTGTTGTCCTTGTTAATGCAGACAGAGAAGAGCTCCAACTTCTTAATCATAGCCTCAATTTTGTCCCACACATTGAATATAGTTGTGGAGAGTCCCTGTAATCCTAGATTCAGATCATTCAGGTGAGAAAAAACATCACCCAGAGAGGCCAGTTGTGTGAAAATTATGGTCAGTAAAGAAAACTTTCAGCTCGTCTCTCAATTTTAAAAAACGTGTCAGTATTTTGCCCCTTGATAACCAGTACATTTTTCTGTATGTTGTAAAAGTGTTACATTGTCGCTGCCCATATCTTGCATAGTGCAGAAAATATACGAGAGTTCAGGGACCTTGCTTTAACAAATTTAACCATTTTCACTGTAGTATCCAAAACCTATTTCAAGCTGTCAGGCATTCCTTTGGCAGCAAGAGCCTCTTAGTGGATAATGCAGTGCACCCAAGTGACATAGGGAGCAACTACTTGCACGCGCGTTACCAGAACACTACGTCTCCCTGTCATGGGTTTTGCGCCATCAGTACAGATACCAACACATCTTGACCACCAACGTCCATGTGATGTCACAAAGCTGTCCAGTACTTAAAAATATCCTCTCCTGTTGTCCTGGTTTCCAGTGGTTTGCAGAAGAGGATGCCTTCCTTAATTGACACCCCGTAAACGTAACGGACATATACCAGGAGCTGTGCCAGGCCCACCACGTCTGTTGACTCATCCAGCTTTAACGCCTAGAACTCACTGGCTTGTATGCGAAGCAGTAATTGTTTCAAAACATCTCCTGCCATGTCACTAATGCATCGTGAAACAGTGTTGTTTGATGAAAGCATTGTCTGGAAAGTTTTTGGGGACGTTTCTCCCAGCAATATCCCAGCCATATTCACAGCAGCAGGGAGAATTAAGTCCTCCACAATAGTATGGGGCTTGCCTGTCCTAGCTACTCAGTATCTCACCATATAAGATGCTTGTAGCCCATTCTAATTAATGATATCTGTTGCTTTTATGCATGTCTTACTAATTGAAGTCGTCTTAATGGCGTATCCTTCAAATTGGCATGTTTTGTTTCTAAATGTCTGCGCAAGAGTGAAGGTTTCATTGAGTTGTGAGATAATACTTTTGCACTTAACACACTGTGGCTGAGGAAAGGCACTACTCCCAGTAAAAGTGAACCCCAAATCAATATAGTTCTCATCATATTTGCGCCTCTTCGATGGTCCTACGTCCCTGTCTGTTGTTCGGTGCTTTCCCGGGTACGGGGGCAGTAGATCTTTGGCTGCATCAGATTCATAACTGTCAGTGTCCTTGCTAGCTGGGCTAACAAAAATGTCGAATTACTGATGCTAGCATGTGGATGTACTCGTGGAAGCAGAACAATTTGTGTCGTCGACAGGTGTAGGTGTAGTACTGCTGTTAGTAGAGCTGGTATGTGTCTCTATGAACGCCGGCCTTACTAAATGGACTGCTTGAAAATGTGAAGAATTTGTGTTTTTTGTTTAAAAAATAATAATTTGTTTGTTTTATTTAAAAAAATGTGAATCTCATTTTTATTTGCCGTACCCACGACAGCATTGCGCATACCCATGGGGGAATACCTGGTCTTGACAATACGCTCTAGCCATTTCACAAAGAAGCACACTTTCTCACCATAGCAACACTACACATGCAGATGAACATATATAGATAAGCATATAGCTGACTCATAAACATGCATTATTTCGAGTCAGGTTCACTCAACGGGCGATTTGCCAGCCCCCAAAAATGTAATTGCCTCTTAGTATGTCTATGGAAGAAAACCTCAGTCTCAAACCGCGTTTGTAAAATCATGTGTATTAACGTCTCTGCCTCAGCCTACAAGGTTAAAGGGTCAAATACGGTTAAACTATGTACAGGAGGTCATACAGTACAAACAAACCCCATGCTGTAGTGAACCCCTGTGTACTGGTGCATACATGCATGTAATAAGTAAAAACACTCCACCTATCACAGTCCATAGTCTCTCCAGTTGTCATGCATTGCCGGTTCTATGGAGCGCAAAAAAGGACTCAGATGGAGCTTTGCTGGACACCTGTCAAAGTGGGATGTATTGTGTAAATTGTGAGTGCTAGGTAGTCATCATTTCAAAGTCAATGCCAAAGCTTAGACATGCTGTCTTGGATTTATAGCCACGAAGCAGAGGCACCAAGTGGAGGCACCACTTTCAATCTCTCTCACTTTGCTCCCCACGCAAACACACATGGCTCTTAAGAGTTGCGATTTGTCTCTCAAATGCAGCCTCTGATCAAATGAAAAAAGGATGTGGGTTTTACTTTAAAAGTTTTGCATTTCATCTGCTATCTTCCCAGAAGAAATAAAATGTTATGAAAATGGAACAGCTGTAATTTCATTGGCATAAAAAGAAACAGGGGCGGCAGTGTAGCCTAGTGGTTAGAGCATTGGACTAGTAACCGAAAGGTTGCAAGTTCAAATCCCCGAGCTGACAAGGTACAAAATCTGTCGTTCTGCCCCTGAACAGGCAGTTAACCCACTGTTCCTAGGCCGTCATTGAAAATAAGAATTTGTTCTTAACTGACTTGCCTAGTAAAATAAAGGTAAAAAAAACAACATCTTAATCAAATCTTAGCCCTATAACAAATATATTGGTTGGCTCATTATACTGTTATTCAATCAATAATACACATTAAGTTATACATCAAACCAGTGGCGTAGAACAAGGATGATCCATACAGCCCATGCTGTAATATACTATGTCAATGAATGATCTAACCAGCAACCACAGTATTACCATATCAGTAATGAGTTATGAGTCTCAAGGGATGCAGGCTTACGCAACATAGAGAACATTGGTGCCGGATGAGGTGAGTTTGCCCCACAAACAGTTGGAGCATCTGGAAAAAGCAGTATATAAATCCAATAATTTCTTGTTATTATAAATATCCCCCCAGCACATGGCTATCCTCTACAAAAGAATGACAGCATGAAAATGATATACATTATTTGCCCCCTTTTCAGAATTTCTCTAGTTTTGCATATTATTCATACTGAATGTTAGCAGATCTTCAACCAAAACCTGATATTAGATAAAGGGAACCTGAGTTTACAAATAACAAAAAAAGGATACTTATTTATTTAATTAACAAAGTTATTCAATTCTCCTGTGTGAAAAAGTAATTTCCCCCTTCCACTCAATAACTGGTTGTGCCACCTTTAGCTGCAATGACTCCAACCAAATGCTTCCTGTAGTTGTTGATCAGTCTCCCACATCGCTGTGGAATTTTGGCCCACTCTTGAATGCAGAACTGCTTTAACTCAGCAACATTTGTGGGTTTTCAAGCTTTAACTGCTCGTTTCAAGTCCTGCGACAACATCTCAATTGGGATTAGGTCTGGACTTTGATAAGGCTATTCCAAAACCTCAAATGTGTTGCTTTTTAACCATTTTCATATAGACTTGATTGTGTGCACTGGATAATTGTCTTGCTGCATGACCCAGCTGTTCTTCAACTTCAGCTCACAGACGGATGGCCTGACATTCTCCTGTAGAATTCTTTGATACAGAGCATAATTCATGTTTCCTTATTAAGGCAAATCATCCAGGTCCTATGGCAGCTAAGCATCCCCAAACAATTGCACTACCACCACCGTGCTTGACTGTTGGTATGAGGTTCTTACTGTGGAATACAATATTTGGTTTTCGGCAGACTCATCTCGTCCATGTCTGTGACACAGGATCTATTATAAATACCACCCCATCCCAATCCATTTAACATTTAGACACCAGGGGGAAACAGTAGATTGATGGCACTGGGAGATGTGCTATTGCCCAGACCTGGATTCAAATACTACACTGCTCAAAAAAATAAAGGGAACACTAAAATAACACATCCTAGATCTGAATGAATGAAATATTTGTATTAAATACTTTTTTCTTTACATAGTTGAATGTGCTGACAACAAAATCACACAAAAATTATCAATGGAAATCAAATTTATCAACCCATGGAGGTCTGGATTTGGAGTCACACTCAAAATTAAAGTGGAAAACCACACTACAGGCTGACCCAACTTTGATGTAATGTCCTTAAAACAAGTCAAAATGAGGCTCAGTAGTGTGTGTGGCCTCCACGTGCCTGTATGACCTCCCTACAACGCCTGGGCATGCTCCTGATGAGGTGGCGGATGGTTTCCTGAGGGATCTCCTCACAGACCTGGACTAAAACATCCGCCAACTCCTGGACAGTCTGTGGTGCAACGTGGCGTTGGTGGATGGAACGAGACATGATGTCCCAGATGTGCTCAATTGGATTCAGGTCTGGGGAACGGGCGGGCCAGTCCATAGCATCAATGCCTTCCTCTTGCAGGAACTGCTGACACACTCCAGCCACATGAGGTCTAGCATTGTCTTGAATTAGGAGGAACCCAGGGCCAACCGCACCAGCACAAGCACAAGGGGTCTGAGGATCTCATCTCGGTACCTAATGGCAGTCAGGCTACCTCTGGCGAGCACATGGAGGGCTGAGCAGCCCCCCAAAGAAATGCCACCCTACACCATGACTGACCCACCGCCAAAACGGTCCTGCTGGAGGATGTTTCAGGCAGCAGAACGTTCTCCACGGCGTCTCCAGACTCTGTCACGTCTGTCACATGTGCTCAGTGTGAACCTGCCTTCATCTGTGAAGAGCACAGGGTGCCAGTGGCGAATTTGCCAATCTTGGTGTTCTCTGGCAAATGCCACACATCCTGCACGGTGTTGGGCTGAAAGCACAACCCCCACCTGTGGACGTCGGGCCCTCATACCACCCTCATGGAGTCTGTTTCTGACCATTTGAGCAGACACATGCACATGTGTGGCCTGCTGGAGGTCATTTTGCAGGGCTCTGGCAGTGCCCCTCCTGCTCCTCCTTGCACAAAGGCGGAGGTAGCGGTCCTGCTGCTGGGTTGTTCACCTCCTACGGCCACCTCCACGTCTCCTGATGTACTGGCCTGTCTTCTGGTAGCGCCTCCATGCTCTGGACACTACGCTGACAGACACAGCAAACCTTCTTGCCACAGCTCGCATTGATATTTCATCCTGGATGAGCTACACTACCTGAGCAACTTGTGTGGGTTGTAGACTCCATCTCATGCTACCACTAGAGTGAAAGCACCGCCAGCATTCAAAAGTGACCAAAACATCAGCCAGGAAGCATAGGACCTGAGAAGTGGTCTGTTGTCACCACCTGCAGAACCACTCCTTTATTGGGGGTGTCTTGCTAATTGCCTATAATTTCCACCTGTTGTCTATTCCATTTGCACAACAGCATGTGAAATGTATTGTCAATCAGTGTTGCTTCCGAAGTGGACAGTTTGATTTCACAGAAGTGTGATTGACTTGGAGTTACATTGTGTTGTTTAAGTGTTCCCTTTATTTTTTTGAACAGTGTATTTGAACATTTTAGTCTGCCTGTAGTACCAGTGTTTTCTTCAGTCTGCCTGTTGTACCAGTGTTTGCTTTAGCTTGCCTGTAGTACCAGTGTTTTCATTAGTCTGCCTGGAGTACCAGTGTTTGCTTTAGTCAGCCTGTAGTACCAGTGTTTGCTTTAGTCTGCCTAGAGTACCAGTGTTTGCTTTAGTCTGCCTGTAGTGTTTGCTTTAGTCTGCTTGTAGTACCAGTGTTTGCTTTAGTCTGCCTGTAATACCAGTGTTTGCTTTAGTCTGCCTGTAGTACCAGTGTTTGCTTTAGTCTGCCTGTAGTACCAGTGTTTACTTTAGTCTGCCTGTAGTACCAGTGTTTGCTTTAGTCTGCCTGGAGTACCAGTGTTTGTTTTAGTCTGCCTGTAGTACCAGTGTTTGCTTTAGTCTGCCTGGAGTACCAGTGTTTGCTTTAGTCTGCCTGTAGTACCAGTGTTTACTTTAGTCTGCCTGGAGTACCAGTGTTTGCTTTAGTCTGCCTGTAGTACCAGTGTTTGCTTTAGTCTGCCTGGAGTACCAGTGTTTGCTTTAGTCTGCCTGGAGTACCAGTGTTTGCTTTAGTCTGCCTGTAGTACCAGTGTTTGTTTTAGTCTGCCTGTAGTACCAGTGTTTGCTTTAGTCTGTCTGTAGTACCAGTGTTTGCTTTAGTCTGCCTGTAGTACCAGAGTTTTCTTTAGTCTGCCTGGAGTACCAGTGTTTGCTTTAGTCTGCCTGTAGTACCAGTGTTTGCTTTAGTCTGCCTGGAGTACCAGTGTTTGCTTTAGTCTGCCTGGAGTACCAGTGTTTGCTTTAGTCTGCCTAGAGTACCAGTGTTTGCTTTAGTCTGCCTGGAGTACCAGCGTTTGCTTTAGTCTGCCTGGAGTACCAGTGTTTGCTTTAGTCAGCCTGTAGTACCAGTGTTTGCTTTAGTCTGCCTGGAGTACCAGCGTTTGCTTTAGTCTGCCTGGAGTACCAGCGTTTGCTTTAGTCTGCCTGGAGTACCAGTGTTTGCTTTAGTCTGCCTGTAGTACCAGTGTTTGCTTTAGTCTGCCTGTAGTACCAGTGTTTGCTTTAGTCTGACAGGAGTACCAGTGTTTGCTTTAGTCTGCCTGGAGTACCAGTGTTTGCTTTAGTCTGCCTGTAGTACCAGTGTTTGTTTTAGTCTGCCTGGAGTACCAGTGTTTGCTTTAGTCTGCCTGTAGTACCAGTGTTTGCTTTAGTCTGCCTGTAGTACCAGTGTTTGCTTTAGTCTGCCTGGAGTACCAGTGTTTGCTTTAGTCTGCCTGGAGTACCAGTGTTTTCTTTAGTCTGCCTGGAGTACCAGTGTTTGCTTTAGTCTGCCTGGAGTACCAGTGTTTGCTTTAGTCTGCCTGGAGTACCAGTGTTTGCTTTAGTCTGCCTGTAGTACCAGTGTTTTCTTTAGTCTGCCTGTAGTACCAGTGTTTGCTTTAGTCTGCCTGTAGTACCAGTGTTTGCTTTAGTCTGCCTGGAGTACCAGTGTTTGCTTTAGTCTGCCTGTAGTACCAGTGTTTGCTTTAGTCTGCCTGTAGTACCCGTGTTTGCTTTAGTCTGCCTGTAGTACCAGTGTTTGCTTTAGTCTGCCTGTAGTACCAGTGTTTGCTTTAGTCTGCCTGGAGTTCCAGGGTTTGCTTTAGTCTGCCTGTAGTACCAGGGTTTGCTTTAGTCTGCCTGGAGTACCAGTGTTTGCTTTAGCTTGCCTGGAGTTCCAGGGTTTGCACTTTTGCAAACCTACTGCAGGCGCAGAGGAAGCCAACAAGTCACACGAACACATTATGAACACTTCCTGGTTTTACAGCAGATCTTTGTATCACATTGCTTTTGTGAATTTGACCCTTGACCTATGGAAACAGCATGTGGGCACGAGCCCTGCCAGCGTTGTTGAGATATGTCTAATACTCAGAACAACAGGGGAACGGGGTCATACCCCTGATGTCAGTTATTCTAGGGTTGTGATGTGAGGAGGACTTTAAAGCAGCGACATTCACCAATGTTCGGGCAGTGTTTCACTCAGTAGTACCTTTAGCTCTCATGTAGTTCAATTGAAAAAAGAGACACTAAAACAGTGACTGGAACACATGTTGAAGCTGTTTTATGTTAGCCTGCGTTGTGTCTTTCCGTAGTTCCACGGAAATAGCTTTTTAATAAGGAAATCATTTTTTTTCCACACATGGTGTTTGGTTTGATTGCCATCGTGATAAGGTCAAACTTGTTTTCATACTGTGTAATGAATAATTGAAGACGAGTGATATTCAGAATGTGACTTTATTGCATTAGTACAGTAGATAGTGTAGGAATAATTTTCCGGTGTGCCACTATATCTTCTGTAAATAGCATTTGGATGTTACTATGTTGCAGCAACTAATGAAAATGTTTGTATTAAGCAATGTGTTCTTTCTCACAGTTACTTATTTTGAACTAATGCCAATTCATCACCATCGTTATCCTAATACATTGACTCTTTTGTCTTCCTTTATCTTTATTTACCTATTTCCCTTTACTTGATTCCAAAGCAGATCTAATCTTCTTCGTTGAGTGTGAGGCACTTATTGAAAGCATTAGTTTAAACCAACGACATATTTGCAATGCCCATTGTCTACACTAATTACAGCTTGGTTGATTTATGGTCTCAGGCCCCCAACCGATATTGAACTGCAGCCACGGTCGAAGGGGTCTGCCGAACTGCTCACTACTCTTTTTTTTTTTTACAGGATCAGACCAATGAAGACACCCAGATGGTGCTCGCTGGCATTCTTGTTGGGAATGGTCTCCCTCGGAGTGGGAGTGGGAGTCGTCGAGGGGAGGCCAGGCAAGGAGGAGGGATTCGTGCCGCCACCCTATCGACCTGTCGTGAGGTTCCGACACAAGGTATTGGGTCATTCCCGTTCCATTAGCCTTTCATAACAAGGGGAATTGAGAATCAAGCTACTTTTGTTTTTTCTTAAGGCTCAGGGATTTATTACTGGTGTTTTGCCAAGGAAACTTGAGCATCAAGTTAACATCATATTTTGAAATTTATGTTGAATATATCTGATTGAGGTGAGGGGAGAAAGGGAATTTATTAGAGGGGGCATGAATACTAAAAGTGAACTGCCATTTTAGCAAAAACATCCAAGTTGAGAGCGTAATTGAAACTTTATCGACTTGACAACGCAGGCCTAGCTCTGCAAGCACAATCGGATTCCATGTATTTCTCAAAGCACCAACAAGCTCTCTCTCCCCTACTCTGTCTTTCTTACTTAAAAAGGTGAGAGCCATGTGATTGTCATATTACATAATATATAAATGAAGTCCAATTGGAATGCAGAGAAAACCATTTGATGGGCACGCTCTTTTGTCTGCAGGCATTTGTGTGTGGGGGTGTGTATGTGTGTTTTCCCTGTACACACACTTACTGTAAACCCCCCTGTGAGTGATAAGCACTACAATACACACTCCTCAGCCTCTGCCATCTCGAAATAGAGACTTTTAAAAATTATTATTGGCTTATTAATTGTGTTGGAATGCGAATAAAACATGAGAAACAATGGCAATTTTAAGTCCAGGGATCAGTGTTGATAATGACTTTGTGTGAGAGAATGAAGGAGGGGAGAGAGAGAGATAGAGAGATAAATACAATCTAGAAAAGAGCCATTAAATTCTTCAACCACCTAAAAGGAAGTGATTCCCAAACCTTCCGTAGCAAAGCCATCACCCACAGAGAGATGAACCTGGAGAAGAGTCCCCTAAGCAAGCTGGTCCTGGGGCTCTGTTCACAAACACAAACAGATCCCGCAGAGCCCCATGACAGCAATGCAATTAGACCAAACCAAATCATGAGAAAACAAAAAGAGAATTACTTGACACATTGGAAATAATTAATAAAAAAACAGAGCAAACGAGAATGCTATTTTACCCTAAACAGAGAGTACACAGTGGCAGAATACCTGACCACTGTAACTGACCCAAAATGAAGGAATGCTTTGACTATGTACAGACTCAGTGAGCATGGCCTTGCTATTGAGAAAGGTTGCCGTAGGCAGACCTGGCTCTCAAGAGGAGACAGGCTATGTGCACTCTGCCCACAAAATAAGGTGGAAACTGAGCTGTACTTCCTAACCTTCTGCCAAATGTATGACCATATTAGAGACACATATTCTTATTTACAATGACAGCCTACTCTGGCCAAACCCTAACGACGCTGGTTATGCACTGCCCTACGGGACTCCCAATCACAGCCAGTTGTGATACAGCCTGGAATCAAACCAGGGTCTGTAGTGACGTCTCTAGCACTGAGATGCAGTGCCTTAGACCGCTGCGCCACTCGGGAGCACATACAACCCATATTTATGTTTATTTATTTCCCTTTTTGTACTTTAAATGTATATAGACATGATATGACATTTGAAATGTCTCTATTATTTAGGGAACTTGTGTGAGTGTAATATTTACTGTTCACTTTTTATCGTTTATCCATTTCACTTGCTTTGGCAATGTAAACATATGTTTCCCATGCCAATAAAGCCTCTTGAATTGAATTGAGAGAGAGAGAGAGAGAGAGAGGGAGGAAGAAGGAGGACAGATGGTGTTAACAGAACGTGAGACACTGCACCACAGTTACACTGCACCAGAGGCTAGAAGTTGGCGTTGTACTGAAAGACAGACTCAAAGGTCATATTGACATGGGAGTTGTTAAAAAAAGGCTAATATTGGCAATGTTTTCATTAATGTGGAACATGTTGTGTTCAGCGTGGCTTAGAAATGTTTTTTTTTTTATGGATGGTTCTAAACATTGCTGTGCTGCTTCATTGAGGCAAGAGGCTTATAGAAGTGATGCAAATTAATCTACATTTCCTAAATTGATTTAGACAAAGTCACACGGGCATCTTCAAGTAAGAACTGCCCCTAATCTATAGGGTCAACCTTGTGACTTTATCATAGTATCTGTCCCATAACATATCCCTTGTAAGGTCAAAATAGTAATGTCTTTCAATGTCCATTCCCTTTCAAAAGCAAGCAGAGTACATTATCTTAGGTATACCACTTTAAACTGTGACATTGACCATATAATGACTTCATCAATCATGTTTTCAGCAGCAAGACTGAACAGCTTCTTCTCTGCAGTCCACTGCTCACCATTCTCTTTCACCTGTCTGCCTCTCAGAAATAAGCTGTGTCTCATACTCAACCATTGTCTAGTTCGGTGAGTGGCACAGTATGATGCTAGGCAGTACAGACCTGGGTTCAAATACTATTTCAAATAATTGAAAATACTTTATCTTGGCTTGTTTGAGCTCGCCTGGCTTAGCAGAACCAATAGAGAAGTTCCAAAACAGCAAACCTCCCCCACCTGGCACTTGAGGCAACTTAAAGTGAACTCTCAATATAGTTGAACGATTTAAAATAGTATTCGAACCAAGATCTGGAAAGTAGGACTTTCTATACATTAGATACTGGCCCAATTTAGTAACCTGGGTTCAACCTGGACATACAGTACACTGCATGTACACTACCCTTCAAAAGTTTGGGGTCACTTGGAAATGTCCTTGTTCTTGAAAGAAAAGCTAATGGTTTTGTCCATTAAAATAGCATCAAATTCATCAGAAATACAGTGTAGACATTGTTAATGTTGTAAATGACTATTGTAGCTGGAAACGGCAGATTTTTTTATGGAATATCTACGTAGGCGTACAGAGGCCAATTATCAGCAACCATCACTCCTGTGTTACAATGGCACGTTGTGTTAGCTAATCCAAGTTTATTATTTTAAAAGGCTAATTGGTCATTATAAAACCCTAACCCTATTCCATGCGAGAAATTTCAAAGAAACTGAAGATCTCGTACAACACTGTGTTCTACTCCATTCACAGAACAGCGCAAACTGGCTCTAACCAGAATAGAAAGAGGAGTGGGAGGCCCAGGTGCACAAGTGAGCAAGTTAGAGTGTCTAGTTTGATAAACAGACACCTCACAAGTCCTCAACTGGCAGGTTAATTAAATAGTACCTGCAAAACACCAGTCTCAACGTCAACACTGAGTGGCGACTCCGGGATGCTGGCCTTCGAGTTCCTCTGTCCAGTGTTCTTTTGTCCATCTTAATCTTTTCTTTTTATGGGCCAGTCTGAGATATGGCTTTTTCTTTGCAACTCTGCCTAGAAGGCCAGCATCCAGGAGTCGCCTCTTCAATGTTGATATTGAGACTGGTGTTTTGTGGGTACTATTTAATGAAGCTGCCATTTGAGGACTATTGAGGCGTCTGTTTATCAAACTAGACACTCTAATGTACTTGTCCTCTTCCTCAGTTGTGCACCGGGGCCTCCCACTCCTCTTTCTATTCAGGTTAGGGCCAGTTTGCGCTGTTCTGTGAAAGGAGATTGGCAATTTCCCGCGTGGAATAGCCTTAATTTCTCAGAACAAAAATAGACTGACGAGTTTCAGAAGATAGGTATTTGTTTCTGGCCATTTTGAGCCTCTAATCGACCCACAAATGCTGATGCTTCAGATACTCAACAAGTCTAAAGGAGGCCAATGTTATTGCTTCTTTAATCAGAACAACAGTTTTCAGCTGTGCTAACATAATTGCAAAAGGGTTTTCTAATGATCAATTAGCCTTTTAAAATGATAAACTTGGATTAGCTAACACAACGTGCGATTGTAACACAGGAGTGATGGTTGCTAACAATGGGCCTCTGTACGCCTATGTAGATATTCCATTAAAAAAATCTGCCGTTTCCAGCTGCAATAGTCTATAATAACATTAACAATGTCTACACTGTATTTCTGATCAATTTGATGTTATTTTAATGGTAAAATTTGCTTTTCTTTCAAGAACAAGGACATTTCTAAGTGACCCCAAAATGTTGAAGGGTAGTGTATATTCAGTCATTACTCCTTTTAAATGTAATGAAATAAGATTTTTTATATTCGGCTATGCAGGCCTGTGGCGAAAACAAGAAAAAAAAGAGAATAATATACAAGAATTTGAAATTATCACTGATTTTTTATGGCTGACCCACATAATAGGTCCCACACTACATTCTCCCTCGGGGCCCAACACCTTTTATCACTTAGGCACAGGCTGGCATATTTTCCAAACCAAAGTTGTCCCCGTGTGTGTTAATATTAATTTTCAATGTGTGTGACACCGGACTTCAGCCTTTCTTTACTTATGTTTCCAAATATTTCTCTAGGATCTTTCCAATCTCCTACTCATTTGTGGATTTTGGGGTGGACAACAATATGTAATCAAAACTATATTCAGTTTAATAGCGTAGATAAATACTCTGCTGTTGCTGTGGAACAGATTACAATAATTTTGTACAGTATAATAAAAAATACAGTAAATTATGTTTAATATCAGCGAGACATATTCTTCAGTGTTGTGGACTTGCCTTTTATTAATATAATATCCAATATGAGTCATGGCTGCAGTAGACGTGTAGCATCTGAGTAGTAAATTAATCATCATGTGTTATGATAAATTAACCTACTGTACTATTGCCAGAGTGGTGTACCCTCAGTGCTGTGACTGTGCTGAGTGGGCCCAACATTATGGCTTTAACTTTCATTATAAGGAGCGACGCAATGCATATTGATGAATATTGATGACATGGCCCCACTCTGAAAATGAATGTCAGAATTTTCATGGGAATGATTTGTTGATCAAATCAAATCAAATTGTATTAGTCATGCGCCAAATACAACAGGTGTAGGACCTTACAGTGAAATGCTTAATTACGAGCCCCTAACCAACAATGCAGTTTAAAAAAACCCTAGATAAGAATAAGATAGAAAAGTAACAACTAATTAAAGAGCAGCAGTAAAATAACAATAGCGAGACTATATACAGGGGGGTACTGATACAGAGTCAATGTGCGGGGGCACCGGTTAGTTGAGGTAGTATGTAGATGTAGGTAGAGTTATTAAAGTGACTAAATGCATAGATGACAACAGAGAGTAGCAGCGGTGTAAAGAGGGGGAGGGGTCAATGCAAATAGTCTGAGTAGCCTTTTGACTAGATGTTCAGGAGTCCTATGGCTTGGGGGTAGAAGCTGTTTAGATGCCTCTTGGACCTAGACTTGTCGCTCCGGTACCGCTTGCTGTGCCATAGCAGAGAGAACAGTTTATGACTAGGGTGTCTGGAGTCTTTGACATTTTGTAGGGCCTTCCTCTGACACCGCCTGGTATAGAGGTACTGGATGATACTGGGCCATTCACACTACCCTCTCTAGTGCCCTGTGGTCAGAGGCCGAGCAGTTGCCATATCAGGCAGTGATGCTACCTGTCAGGATGCTCTCGATGGTGCAGCTGTAGAACCTTTTGAGGAACTGAGGACCCATGCCAAATAAATTCAGTCTCCTGAGGGGGAATAAGTTTTGCCGTGCCTTCTTCACGACTGTCTTGGTGTGCTTGGACCATGTTAGTTTGTTGGTGATGTGGACACCAAGGAACTTGAAGTTCTCAAACTGCTCCACTGCAGCCCCGTCGATGAGAATGGGGGCGTGCTCAGTCCTCTTTTTCCTGTAGTCCACAATCATCTCCTTTGTCTTGATCACGTTGAGGGAGAGGTTGTTGTCCTGACACCACACGGCCAGGTCTCTGACCTCCTCCCTATAGGCTGTCTCTTCGTTGTCAGTGATCAGGCCTACCACTGTTGTGTCATTGGAAAATTGAATGATGTGTTGGAGTTGTGCCTGGCCGTGCAGTCATGAGTGAACAGGGAGTACAGGAGGGGACTGAGTACACACCACTGAGGGGCCCCTGTGTTGAGGATCAGCTTGGCGGATGTGTTGTTACCAACCCTCACCACCTGCGGGCGGCCCGTCAAGGATCCAGTTGCAGAGTGAGTTGTTTAGTCCCAGGGTCCTTAGCTTTTTGATGAGCTTTGAGGGCACTATGGTGTTGAACGCTGAGCTGTAGTCAATGAATAGCATTCTCACATAGGTGTTCCTTTTGTCCAGGTGGGAATGGGCAGTGTGGAGTGCAATAGAGATTGCATCATTTGTGGATCTGTTGGGGCAGTGTGCAAGTTGGAGTGGGTCTTGGGTTTCTGGGATGATGGTGTTGATGTGAGCCATGACCAGCCTTTCAAAGCACTTCATGGCTACAGACGTGAGTGCTACGTGTCGGTAGTCATTTAGGCAGGTTACCTTAGTGATCTTGGGCACAGGCTTGTATGTAAATTAGTAATTGTTTTAAAACATCTCCTGCTATGTCACTGATGCGTTGTGAAACAGTGTTGTTTGATGAGGGCATTGTCTGTATAGTTCTTTTGGGCCTTTTCCCCCAGCATTGTCCCATCCATATCCGTGGCAGCAGCAAGAATGAAGTCCTCCACAATAGTATGGGTCTTGCCTGTCTTAGCCACTCGGTAGCTCACCATATAAGACGCTACTAGCCCCTTCTTATTAATGGCATCTGTTGCTTTTATGCTCATCAACAGCATCAGAGCTTGGAGAAGCCTAGTTACCCACTGGTGTGGCAGTAATACGGTCACCGTAACAGCCCTAGGTGCAACTCAATATTAGGAAGTTGTTCCTAATGTTTTGTACACTCACTGTATGTGGGTGCAGGAATAAAGCATTGGAGCAGCGTATCTGGTGTGCTAGCTTTTCTTTTTTAAAGGGTTATTATAATACTTTTAAAAACTGATTTTTCTCCCAATTTCATGATATTCATTGGTCGTTACAGTCTTGTCCCATCGCTGCAACTCCCGTACGGACTCGGAAGAGGAGAAGGGTCGAGAGCCATGCGTCCTCCGAAACATGACCCCGCCAAGCCGCACTGCTTCTTGACACACTGCTCGCTTAATCCAGAAGCCAGCCGCACCAATGTGTCGGAGGAAACACAGCACAACTGGCTACCGTGTCAGTGTGCATGTGCCCAGCCTGCCGTATGTGTCGCTAGAGTGCTGTCATGTCTTTGGCTATGCCGGATTAATTGATAAGACATGCTATTCTATAAAATAATTTCTCTGTAATCAATATCACCTGATTGAGCTAATCATGTAAATGTAATTAACTAGAGAGTCGAGCACCACAAAATAATATTTATAGAGATGTTATCTTCCGAATAAACTTTTAAAGAACTAGTAATATTTTACATCAATAGCACTCAACATTAATCTTCATTTTACTTCAGTCTCCTAATCTGAAAGTTGTAAATTATTTTATCTGCAAGAACCCTGGCTAACAATTTGAATCAGCAATACAAAATTGGGTTTAATTATTTATTTACTAAATACTTAACTAATCACACAGAATTCACATACACACAATTAATCATAACTTGATTACAAATTACGTCATAAAGGAAAACGTCCCTAGTGGACGGAACAGATATGACAGCTGGTTACACAAGGGAAAAGGGGCTGGATTGAGTGAAGGACCGGGAAGACAGGAACAAAGGCGAAGCTGTGCTACCGTAAATACAGTATCTTAAGCATTCTAAATTACCGCCCATTTGGAAAAGGAAAATGCAATAAATATTTACTCTGAGCTGCGCTTTAGTAGGTTGGTGGTAGATTGAAGGCAGTGTTGCCAAACCGAGTCCTCTGTCCTTTGAAGAATGTCTCTGGTTGTCAATTGGATACGTTGTAGTAACGTCGTTGTGTGATAGACGGGATACTCTGTCTGTTCCTTCCTGACCTGCGTTTGCAGCTGCGGTCGCTAACTCAACAGCTAGGAGGTATCATTTCTGTAGTGAATAAGAGTTATAAAGTTCATACCATTCGCAACCAAAGCTCATGCTGATGTTGGCTTCGTTCTGTAGTTATTATCTGAACCATTCTGACATAGGACCGTCGCCCTCATATCCTCGGAACAGGAAGTTCTATTGTCGTCAAGGCTTTATATAGGAAGGGAGAAGAGGGCGTGTTTGAAAAGTTTTATAGCCCATGTCCCTTCACAGAAGCGGACAACTGAGTGAGCAGCCCCAACTTATGAAAACCCACATCTCACATTTTAGAAGCTAAAATCACATTTCATCCCATCACAAATAATTTCATATTCAAACATTTAAATTGAACAACAATTCCATGTGAATCCGATAACTCTGATGTGTAGACTTTCCACTGTAGAGTTTACGTAATCTTATCATTGATGAGAATGTCTCAGATGACAACCGAACTAACATCATATTCAAGTATTCAAGTATATGTTCAATTACTCAGATTACCAGAATATCGTTAATTTCCCCCCACATTCTGATGTTCCCAGAATCTCTATGTTAACCAAGGGTTTTCTAAATGTAACCTCAGTAGGGTAGAGAGAGGGAAAAGGGGGGAAGAGGTATTTATGACTGTCATAAACCTATCCCCCAGGCCAACGTCATGACAGTGCGGTGGGACAAGAACATCCCGGCCGGTCAAATGTTTTCCTAACCCGGACGACTTTGGCCAATTATGTGCCACCTCATGGGTCACCTGGTCGCGGCAGGCTGCAACACAGCTCGGGATCAAACCCGGATCTGTAGCGTCGCCTCTAGCACTGCGAAAAAGTGCCTTAGATCGCTGTGCCACTCGGGAGGCCTCAGTCGAGACATTTTGAATGTTTGTATCACACACTCTCCCCTGCAACCTGATCTCATAATTTGACTCGCTAATTCAGTGTGATTACAGAGTTAAAACAGAAACTACTGAAAGGGTTAAGTTTATGTATTAATTCCGAATTGTTAAGGTTAGGCCTATGTTTTGGGGAAAGCTCAAAACAAAATAATTAAAAACAATGCGCTGTTCCCATTAAGTATCTACAAGTACCCTCTCTGCTTGCTAGAGAATTGTGAACTGCTCTGAACCGTGTGAGCTTGAACCCAATGCTGTGTCATCATTTATACTTTTTTTGGGAATGAGTGCAGTTTTGCATGTTATTGCAATAATATGTGTCACATATCAGTTTGTAAACAATGTAAAATAAAAAATTAATAAAGCCGCATACAAACGGTCTCTTTTTTGCTTTCTTGAGCAAGGCTGCTCCAAAATGCAGGTGTTTCAGCCGAGCTCAATGTTTTCTGTGGTGTTGGGGCATCCAGCGGAACATACGGAGCTTAGGGATGGTAATGTTTCCTAGTTGGGCCAGGATTGGCTCAGTGTTCTGTCACTCATGGGGACACTACGTCTGTGAGTATAACAGAACTCATATGGCAGGCAAAAACCAGAGATGAAATCCATACAGGAAGTGAAAAATCTGAGATTGGCCGATTTTCAACCCAGGCCATATTGAATTCACAGTGGGGGTATGGATGAAATTGCACTTCCTAGGGCTTCCACTAGATGTCAACCGTTTTTAGAAACTTGAATGAGGCTTCTTCTGTGTTGTGGGGCTGAATAAGAGCTGAATGAGTCAGTTTACTGGCAGAGAGCCATTTCCTGGTCATGCGCATTTCACATCATATCGACCTGCGTTCCATGGCTTCTCTAGACATAAAAGAATTCTCCGGTTGGAATGTTATTGAAGATTTATGATAAAAACATCCTAAAGATTGATTCTATACTTAGTTTGAAATGTTTATTCGACCTGTAATATAACTTTTTGAAGTTTTTGTCCAAAGTTATGCTGGACCTGCACGAGCGTTTAAATATGTGTACCTAACGCCCTAACAAAAGTAGCTACTTGGACATAAATAATGGACATTATCGAACAAATCAAGCATTTATTGTGGAACAAGGATTCCTGGGACTGCATTCTGACGAAGATCATCAAAGGTAAAGGAATATTTATAATGTGATTTCTGGTTTCTGTTGACTCCAACATCTACATTTATGATGAGTACTTCTTTTGAATTGATGTCGCTATGCAAAATAACTGGATGTTTTTGGAACTAATAAACGTATTGCGCAAATGTAAAATCAGAATTTTTGATATAAATATTAACTTGATCAAACAAAACATACATGTATTGTGTAACATGAAGTCCTATGAGTGTCATCTGTTGAAGATCATCACTGGTTAGTGATTCATTTTATCTCTGTTTGTGCTTTTTGTGACTCCTCTCTTTGGCTGGAAAAATGGCTGTGTTTTTCTGTGGCTTGGTGGTGACCTAACATAACAATTAAAAATGAGATTTCTGTTGTTTTGAATTTGGCGCCCTGCACTTTCACTGGCTGTTGTCATATTGATCCCGTTAACGGGATTGCAGCCCTAAGAAGTTAAGGGACTCTTTTCCAAGCTTAAAATTATAAACATTCAGCATTGGCCATGCTGTCAATGCAGCATGATTTCTTCTCCTCTCAAAACAACCATTAACTTGGAACTGGGAAATTTCACTTCAGTGAGTTCAAGACACCTGGGAACTTGGGAATGAAAGTGTTTCGACTGGGAATATACGTTTTGAACTCGGAATTGTAAATTTGGGAACTTGGGCCTCTTTCTAGAGCTACGACCTGAAGATCACTGATGTTTTTTCGAGTTCCCAGTTGTCTTGAAAGCACCAGAAATCCAGAGAATGCCAGACTTTGATGACAAAGTTTGATGACAAATTTGTCCACAACGGAGCGCCGCACCACCTTCCTGTTCAAGTGAGCACAACACAACAAGGTTAGTCCAAAAATGTCCTGCATGCTGCTGCATAAATTATGTAATATGCCAGGGAGATATGTATACTGTAGCTAAGAATGTAATAGTAAGTGTATGTTGTGTAGTAAACTGTTAGAAGCCCATAATTTGGTCTATTTTCTCCTCTTAATTTTGCCTATGGTTCTGACTTGGTGGTGCACATGTAGCCTATAACCTTTTAGAGAAATGTAATCATTGAGTATTGTAAGAGCTTTCATTGTCTGCTTATATGACCACTTTATTTATCCTATATTTCTGACTTGGTGTACAGGGAGAACACTGTATGAACAGTCTATGTTCTGAATTCTGTCTCTGTATATTTCAAAAGTGCTGAACAAATAGTTATATTGACTATGTCCGTCGTAGCTCGCTTATTAATGTCTTAATAGAAATTACGGCCTCTTATGCACTTGTCGTCCTCTTATGCCATAGTTTGTACATGTCAATTGTCAGTAGAAACCACATTTGTTTAAGCAAGTCAGACATATCAGCTGTTTTTTTTAAAGGCAGTAAATGAGTATGAATTAACTGTTTCACTGCCAGACAAGGCTCCGCTGATAGCCATGTGTGGCAGTGGTAAGATATTGGGACTGCTGTTGGGAGTCTGCTGTTAGGACAGCTTTATGTAGGCCCTAACAGTTTGTGGCCACCGTTTGTCACCGTTATAGTGCAATTCATGTATTGTTTAATGTTGTGTTGTATAGTGGGTTTGCTGCCAGGCATCCCACCCAAAAATGTGGTTTGCCCCACCAAGATTTACAGTTGAAGTCAGAAGTTTACATACACCTGAGCCAAATACATTTAAACTCCGTTTTTTCACAATTCTTGACACTTAATCAGAGTAAAAATGCCCTGTCCTAGGTCAGTTAGGATCACCACTTTATTTTAAGAATGTGAAATGTCAGAATTATAGAAGAGAGAATGATTTATTTCAGCTTTGATTTCTTTCATCACATTTCCAGTGGGTCAGAAGTTTACATATACTCAATTAGTATTTGGTAGCATTGCCTTTAAATTGTTTAACTTGGGCCAAACGTTCCGTGTAGCCTTCCACAAGCTTCCCACAATAAGTTGGGTGAATTTTGGCCCATTCCTCCTGACAGAGCTGGAGTAACTGAGGCAGGTTTGTAGGCCTCCTTGCTCGCACACGCTTTTTCAGGTCTGCCCACAAATTTTCTATAGAATTGAGGTCAGGGCTTTGTGATGGCCACTCCAATACCTTGACTTTGTTGTCCTTAAGCCATTTTGCCACAATTTTAGAAGTATGCTTGGGGTCATTGTCCTTTTGGAAGACCCCATTTGTGACCAAGCTTTAACTTCCTGACTGATGTCTTGAGATGTTGCTTCAGTATATCCACATAATTTTCCTGCCTCATGATGCCATTTACAGTGCCTTGCGAAAGTATTCGGCCCCCTTGAACTTTGCGACCTTTTGCCACATTTCAGGCTTCAAACATAAAGATATAAAACTGTATTTTTTTGTGAATTATCAACAACAAGTGGGACACAATCATGAAGTGGAACGACATTTATTGGATATTTCAAACTTTTTTAACAAATCAAAAACTGAAAAATTGGGCGTGCAAAATTATTCAGCCCCTTTACTTTCAGTGCAGCAAACTCTCTCCAGAAGTTCAGTGAGGATCTCTGAATGATCCAATGTTGACCTAAATGCCTAATGATGATAAATACAATCCACCTGTGTGTAATCAAGTCTCCGTATAAATGCACCTGCACTGTGATAGTTTCAGAGGTCCGTTAAAAGCGCAGAGAGCATCATGAAGAACAAGGAACACACCAGGCAGGTCCGAGATACTGTTGTGAAGAAGTTTAAAGCCGGATTTGGATACAAAAAGATTTCCCAAGCTTTAAACATCCCAAGGAGCACTGTGCAAGTGATAATATTGAAATGGAAGGAGTATCAGACCACTGCAAATCTACCAAGACCTGGCCGTCCCTCTAAACTTTCAGCTCATACAAGGAGAAGACTGATCAGAGATGCAGCCAAGAGGTCCATGATCACTCTGGATGAACTGCAGAGATCTACAGCTGAGGTGGGAGACTCTGTCCATAGGACAATAATCAGTCGTATATTGCACAAATCTGGCCTTTATGGAAGAGTGGCAAGAAGAAAGCCGTTTCTTAAAGATATCCATAAAAAAGTGTTGTTTAAAGTTTGCCACAAGCCACCTGGGAGACACACCAAACATGTGGAAGAAGGTGCTCTGGTCAGATGAAACCAAAATGTAACTTTTTGGCAACAATGCAAAACATTATGTTTGGCGTAAAAGCAACACAGCTCATCACCTTGAACACACCATCCCCACTGTCAAACATGGTGGTGGCAGCATCATGGTTTGGGCCTGCTTTTCTTCAGCAGGGACAGGGAAGATGGTTAAAATTGATGGGAAGATGGATGGAGCCAAATACAGGACCATTCTGGAAGAAAACCTGATGGAGTCTGCAAAAGACCTGAGACTGGGACGGAGATTTGTCTTCCAACAAGACAATGATCCAAAACATAAAGCAAAATCTACAATG
Source organism: Oncorhynchus masou masou (assembly GCF_036934945.1). Taxonomy (NCBI): domain Eukaryota; kingdom Metazoa; phylum Chordata; class Actinopteri; order Salmoniformes; family Salmonidae; genus Oncorhynchus; species Oncorhynchus masou. The sequence goes on along the minus strand of NC_088243.1, from coordinate 68,522,665 downwards.
GAATGGTTCAAAAATAAACATATCCAGGTGTTAGAATGGCCAAGTCAAAGTCCAGACCTGAATCCAATCGAGAATCTGTGGAAAGAACTGAAAACTGCTGTTCACAAATGCTCTCCATCCAACCTCACTGAGCTCGAGCTGTTTTGCAAGGAGGAATGGGAAATAATTTCAGTCTCTCGATGTGCAAAACTGATAGAGACATACCCCAAGCGACTTACAGCTGTAATCGCAGCAAAAGGTGGCGCTACAAAGTATTAACTTAAGGGGGCTGAATAATTTTGCACGCCCACTTTTTCAGTTTTTGATTTGTTAAAAAAGTTTGAAATATCCAATAAATGTCGTTCCACTTCATGATTGTGTCCCACTTGTTGTTGATTCTTCACAAAAAAATACAGTTTTATATCTTTATGTTTGAAGCCTGAAATGTGGCAAAAGGTCGCAAAGTTCAAGGGGGCCGAATACTTTCGCAAGGCACTGTATTTTGTGAAGTGCACCAGTCCCTCCTGCAGTCCCTCCCCACACCATGATGCAGCCACCCCCGTGCTTCATGGTTGTGATGGTGTTCTTCGGGTTGCAAGATCTCCCCCCCCTTTTTTTTCTCCAAACATAACGATTATGACCAAACAGTTCTATTTTTGTTTCATTAGACCAGAGGACATTTCTCCAAAAAAATATGTTCTTTGTCCCCATGTGCAGTTGCAAACCGTAGTCTGGCTTTTTTTATGGCGGTTTTGGAGCAGTGGCTTATTCCTTGCTGAGCGGCCTTTCAGGTTACCTCGATGTAGGACTGGCTTCACTGTGGATATAGATACCTGCTTCCTCCAGTATCTTCACAAGGTCCTTTGCCGTTGTTCTAGGATTGATTTGCACTATTCGCACCAAAGTACATTCATCTCTAGGAGACAGAACGCGTCTCCTTCCTGAGCGGTGATGACTGCGTGGTCCCATGGTGTTTATACTTGCATACTATTGTTCGTACAGTTGAATGTGGTACCTTCAGGCGCTTGGAAATTGCTCCAAAGGATGAACCAGACTTGTGGAGGTCTACAATTTTTTTTCTGAGGTCTTGGCTGATTTCTTTTGATTTTCCCATGATGTCAAGCAAAGAGGCACTCAGTTTGAAGGTAGGCCTTGAAATACATCCACAGGTACAATTGACTGAAATGATGTCAATTAGCCTATCAGAAGCTTCTAAAGCCATGACATAATTTTCTCGAATTTGCCAAGCTGTTTAAAGGCACAGTCAACTTAGTGTATGTAAACTTCTGACCCACTGGAATTGTGATACAGTGAATTATAAGTGAAATAATCTGCCTGTAAACAATTGTTGGAAAAATGACTTGTGTCATGCACAAAGTAGATGTCCTAACCGACTTGCCTAAACTATAGTTTGTTAACAAGACATTTCTGGAGTGGCTGAAAACAAGTTTTAGTGACTCCTTAATGACATAAGTGTATGTAACCTTCCCACTTCAACTGTCCATGCTAAAATCACCACTGAGTTGATGCAAGCTTTGACTGGAATCCAGTGGAGTGTGCGAAGGAGCGAGGTGACATGAGAGAACTTGGGAAGGTTGAAAACCAGGCGGGCTGCAACGTACTGGATATGTTGCAGGGGATTGATGGCACAACCTAAAACACAAAACCAAATCTACACTGGAGTTGCTCACCAAGACAACATTGAATGGCCTAGTTACTGTTTTGAATATTGTACAATCCAGCTGTGCAAAGCTCTTAGAGACTTACCCCAAAAGACTCACAGCTGTAATCGCTGCCAAACGTGCTTCTATAAAGTTTGGACTCGGGGGTGTGAATACTAATGTTAAGGAGCTCAGTATTTCTGTATTTCATTTTCAATAAATTTGCAAAATGTTCTAAAAATGTGTTTTCACTTTAACCCATCTCAAATTCATGCTGTGACACAACAAAAGGTGGAATAAGTCAAAGGGTATGAATACTTTCTGAAAACACTGTATATCAACATCCTCGAGGACTTTCTTGTGACCAACCTGCACTCTCCAGTCTCTCCCTTGTCAAGGATCTCCCTTCTCTCTCATTACTGACATCCACATAAGGAATTACTCTGCGACGAGCACAGACAAATAACACTGGCGTCCAACTTCACTATAAAGCCAAATAACACTGGAGCACAGCTCCATGATAAAGCCAAATAATACTGGAGCACAGCTCCATGATAAAGCCAAATAATACTGGAGCACAGCTCCATGATAAAGCCAAATAATACTGGAGCACAGCTCCATGATAAAGCCAAATAATACTGGAGCACAACTCCATGATAAAGCCAAATAACACTGGAGCACAACTCCATGATAAAGCCAAATAATACTGGAGCACATCTCCATGATAAAGCCAAATAATACTGGAGCACAGCTCCATGATAAAGCCAAATAATACTGGAGCACAGCTCCATGATAAAGCCAAATAATACTGGAGCACAGCTCCATGATAAAGCCAAATAATACTGGAGCACAGCTCCATGATAAAGCCAAATAACACTGGAGCACAACTCCATGATAAAGCCAAATAATACTGGAGCACAGCTCCATGATAAAGCCAAATAATACTGGAGCACATCTCCATGATAAAGCCAAATAATACTGGAGCACAACTCCATGATAAAGCCAAATAATACTGGAGCACAGCTCCATGATAAAGCCAAATAATACTGGAACACAACTCCATGATAAAGCCAAATAATACTGGAGCACAACTCCATGATAAAGCCAAATAATACTGGAGCACAGCTCCATGTTAAAGCCAAATAATACTGGAGCACAGCTCCATGATAAAGCCAAATAATACTGGAGCACAACTCCATGATAAAGCCAAATAATACTGGAGCACAACTCCATGATAAAGCCAAATAATACTGGAGCACAACTCCATGATAAAGCCAAATAACACTGGAGCACAACTCCATGATAAAGCCAAATAATACTGGAGCACAACTCCATGATAAAGCCAAATAATACTGTAGCATCATAAAACAGATGACTAGCCAGACATTCGGTTAAAGGTCTGCTTACGAAAAGTAATGAATGTTCTTTCCTCCGTGATAAAATATATCCATTAGCTAGGTGCATTAATAACAAAGCAGAGAAATACCATTACAGCTTTTGCATATTGTAAAATTTGTCTTATGAGTATAGACAGGTAAGCTTGGTTTATTTGTCAAACTGGTCTGTGGGAATGTATGGCCCATTATGATGAATTCATAATGATAAATTCCTAACTCATTGTGTTGAATCTTTCTCTTGCTATTTGTCTTTAAACTTGCTGTTTGTATTTCGCTTACAACATCTATGTCGAGGTGAATTGTTTTGAGGGGCGTCAAGGACCATCCACACAGAACAGTATGACAAAGAGGTTAAATTTGCTTACCAAAGTGCACTTAAAGTCCACAGGAATGCAGTTATAATTGTTGAGAGGTGAGGTCTCTTAGCTACAGCAAAGACCTTGTTCTGGAATTGCTTTGCATGCCTTTGCTCAGCCATGGATCAGGACAGAATGGAGGATGATTGGGGTAACGGGTTGGAGTGAGCTGGTATTCTGTCATAACACTGCTTGTGCTCGCTCTGGTTTATACCATTGAGATAAGCTGTGACCCCATTAGCTTTCATTAAAAAGACTGTTTCCAATCACATAGAGCCATTCAGCTTATAGTATGGAGCTTTGTCTCTGTGGTCATCAACAGCCAATCGGCTGCCTTACCTGTGATGTCATTCCACAAATGCCCAAATGTCCCGCTGTTTTTGTAAACTAATCCAAATGAGTGATTAGGATTTTTATTCTGATCCCCATTAGCTGTTTAAGAAGCAGCAGATATTCTTCCTGGGGTCCACACAAAACATAGAACATGAAAAAATACAGAACACTAATGGACTGGGACAACAAGTGTGAAATCGGCTAAGTCATTCCACAAATGCCCAAATGTCCCTCTGTTTTCGTAAACTAGGCCTAATCCAAATGAGTGTGAAATCTGCTAAGTGATAGGTGTATGTATGGGCATATACCATATTAAAACATTTTGTCATTTCTATTCATTTTCAAGAATATCCTTGTCCATATGAATTAAAGCACACATATATTCAATTTCTATTTTCAAATCAAATCATATCAAAGTTAATGTGTTATGTGCGCTGAATACAACAGGTACACCTTACAGTGAAATGCTTACTTACAGGCTCTAACCAATAGTGCAAAAAAAGGTATTAGGTGAACGATAGGTAAGTAAAGAAATAAAAGCAACAGTAAAAAGACAGTGAAAAATAACAGTAGCGAGGCTATATACAGACACCAGTTAGTCGGGGCGGATTGAGGTAGTATGTACATGTAGATATGGTTAAAGTGACTATGCATATATGATGAACAGAAAGTAGCAGTAGCTTAAAAGAGGGGTTGGCGGGTGGTGGGTGGCGGGACACAATGCAGATAGCCCGGTTAGCCAATGTGCAGGGGCACTGGTTGGTCGGGCCAATTGAGGTAGTATGTACATGCATGTATAGTTAAAGTGACTATGCATATATGATAAACAGAGAGTAGCAGCAGCGTAAAAGAGGGGTTGGGGGGGCACACAATGCAAATAGTCCGGGTAGCCATTTGATTACCTGTTCAGGAGTCTTATGACTTGGGGGTATAAACTGTTGAGAAGCCTTTTTTTGTCCTAGACTTGGCACTCCGGTACTGCTTGCCATGCGGTAGTAGAGAGAACAGTCTATGACTGGGGTGGCTGGGATCTTTGACAATTTTTAGGGCCTTCCTCTGACACCGCCTGGTGTAGAGGTCCTGGATGGCAGGCAGCTTAGCCCCAGTAATGTACTGGGCCGTACACACTACCCTCTGTAGTGCCTTGCGGTCGGAGGCCGGGCAATTTCCGTACCAGGCAGTGATGCTCTCGATATTGCAGCTGTAGAACCTTTTGAGGATCTGAGCATCCATGCCAAATCTTTTTCGTTTCCAGTGCCCCTGCACATTGGCTAACCGGGCTATCTGCATTGTGTCCCGCCACCCACCACCCGCCAACCCCTCTTTTAAGCTACTGCTTGTCTTCCGGTTCCGGGTTGGAGCGAGCGGTCGCATCTACACTTCGGTCCGCAGGTAGTATAACTTTTCATTACATTTTCATTACATTTCATTATAGTACAACGGTTTGATTTGTCTAATCTTAGCAATTTCTTCTTAGCTAGCTACATAGCCGTCTTTGCATCAAAGATAATTGCGTAATTATCGTATTTCGTCGTCCTAACGTAGTCTACACTGCTATCTGCCCAGCAGCTAGCTAACGTCCACTAGCACTGTAGAAACTATTACACTCAACTGAACGACTCGATTAGTGTAGTGTTAGCTAGCTACATAGTTGTCTTTGCTGTCTTCGTATCCAAGATAATTGTGTAGTTTAGAGTGTGTAGACTTAGAGTGATTATCTTAATTTACCGAGGTTAGCTAGCCAGCTATTTGTCGTCCTTAACGTAGGAGATACTGCGAGCTAGCTAGCCAACAGCTAGCCAACGTCTACCGAATTGAACCTAGCAACCCGGCCAACATTCCGCTTCGCTCCACAGGTAGTATCACATTTTCATTTCACTTCATTACAGTACAACTGTTTGATTTGTTTGATCGTAGCTAGCTAGCTACATAGCCGTCTTTGTATCTAAGACAATTGTGTAGTCTAGAGCGATTTTCTAGGTTAGCTAGCCAGCTATTGTCGTTCTTTTAACGTAACGTTACGTAATCAACACTGCTAGCTAGCCAGCTAGCCCCGAATAGCAGCACTGTAGAAACTATTACACTCGACGGAACGACTTGATTAGTGTAGTGTCAACAACGCAGCCACTCCCAGCTAGCCTACTCCAGCAGTACTGTATCATTTCAATCATTTTAGTCAATAAGATTCTTGCTACGTAAGCTTAACTTTCTGAACATTAGAGACGTGTAGTCCACTTGTCATTCCAATCTCCTTTGCATTAGCGTAGCCTCTTCTGTAGCCTGTCAACTATGTGTCTATCTATCCCTGTTCTCTCCTCTCTGCACAGACCATACAAACGATCCACACCGCGTGGCCGCGGCCACCCTAATCTGGTGGTCCCAGCGCGCACGACCCACGTGGAGTTCCAGGTCTCCGGTAGCCTCTGGAACTGCCGATCAGCGGCCAACAAGGCAGAGTTCATCTCAGCCTATGCCTCCCTCCAGTCCCTCGACTTCTTGGCACTGACGGAAACATGGATCACCACAGATAACACTGCTACTCCTACTGCCCTCTCTTCGTCCGCCCACGTGTTCTCGCACACCCCGAGAGCTTCTGGTCAGCGGGGTGGTGGCACCGGGATCCTCATCTCTCCCAAGTGGTCATTCTCTCTTTCTCCCCTTACCCATCTGTCTATCGCCTCCTTTGAATTCCATGCTGTCACAGTTACCAGCCCTTTCAAGCTTAACATCCTTATCATTTATCGCCCTCCAGGTTCCCTCGGAGAGTTCATCAATGAGCTTGATGCCTTGATAAGCTCCTTTCCTGAGGACGGCTCACCTCTCACAGTCCTGGGCGACTTTAACCTCCCCACGTCTACCTTTGACTCATTCCTCTCTGCCTCCTTCTTTCCACTCCTCTCCTCTTTTGACCTCACCCTCTCACCTTCCCCCTACTCACAAGGCAGGCAATACGCTCGACCTCATCTTTACTAGATGCTGTTCTTCCACTAACCTCATTGCAACTCCCCTCCAAGTCTCCGACCACTACCTTGTATCCTTTTCCCTCTCGCTCTCATCCAACACTTCCCACACTGCCCCTACTCGGATGGTATCGCGCCGTCCCAACCTTCGCTCTCTCTCCCCCGCTACTCTCTCCTCTTCCATCCTATCATCTCTTCCCTCTGCTCATACCTTCTCCAACCTATCTCCTGATTCTGCCTCCTCAACCCTCCTCTCTTCCCTTTCTGCATCCTTTGACTCTCTATGTCCCCTATCCTCCAGGCCGGCTCGGTCCTCCCCTCCCGCTCCGTGGCTCGACGACTCATTGCGAGCTCACAGAACAGAGCTCCGGGCAGCCGAGCGGAAATGGAGGAAAACTCGCCTCCCTGCGGAACTGGCATCCTTTCACTCCCTCCTCTCTACATTTTCCTCCTCTGTCTCTGCTGCTAAAGCCACTTTCTACCACTCTAAATTCCAAGCATCTGCCTCTAACCCTAGGAAGCTCTTTGCCACCTTCTCCTCCCTCCTGAATCCTCCTCCCCCCCTCCCTCTCTGCAGATGACTTCGTCAACCATTTTGAAAAGAAGGTCGACGACATCCGATCCTCGTTCGCTAAGTCAAACGACACCGCTGGTTCTGCTCACACTGCCCTACCCTGTGCTCTGACCTCTTTCTCCCCTCTCTCTCCAGATGAAATCTCGCTTCTTGTGACGGCCGGCCGCCCAACAACCTGCCCGCTTGACCCTATCCCCTCCTCTCTTCTCCAGACCATTTCCGGAGACCTTCTCCCTTACCTCACCTCGCTCATCAACTCATCCCTGACCGCTGGCTACGTCCCTTCCGTCTTCAAGAGAGCGAGAGTTGCACCCCTTCTGAAAAAACCTACACTCGATCCCTCCGATGTCAACAACTACAGACCAGTATCCCTTCTTTCTTTTCTCTCCAAAACCCTTGAACGTGCCGTCCTTGGCCAGCTCTCCCGCTATCTCTCTCAGAATGACCTTCTTGATCCAAATCAGTCAGCTTTCAAGACTAGTCATTCAACTGAGACTGCTCTTCTCTGTATCACGGAGGCGCTCCGCACTGCTAAAGCTAACTCTCTCTCCTCTGCTCTCATCCTTCTAGACCTATCGGCTGCCTTCGATACTGTGAACCATCAGATCCTCCTCTCCACCCTCTCCGAGTTGGGCATCTCCGGTGCGGCCCACGCCTGGATTGCGTCCTACCAGGTGGCGTGGCGAGAATCTGTCTCCTCGCCACGCGCTCTCACCACTGGTGTCCCCCAGGGCTCTGTTCTAGGCCCTCTCCTATTCTCGCTATACACCAAGTCACTTGGCTCTGTCATAACCTCACATGGTCTCTCCTATCATTGCTATGCAGACGACACACAATTAATCTTCTCCTTTCCCCCTTCTGATGACCAGGTGGCGAATCGCATCTCTGCATGTCTGGCAGACATATCAGTGTGGATGACGGATCACCACCTCAAGCTGAACCTCGGCAAGACGGAGCTGCTCTTCCTCCCGGGGAAGGACTGCCCGTTCCATGATCTCGCCATCACGGTTGACAACTCCATTGTGTCCTCCTCCCAGAGCGCTAAGAACCTTGGCGTGATCCTGGACAACACCCTGTCGTTCTCAACCAACATCATGGCGGTGGCCCGTTCCTGTAGGTTCATGCTCTACAACATCCGCAGAGTACGACCCTGCCTCACACAGGAAGCGGCGCAGGTCCTAATCCAGGCACTTGTCATCTCCCGTCTGGATTACTGCAACTCGCTGTTGGCTGGGCTCCCTGCCTGTGCCATTAAACCCCTACAACTCATCCAGAACGCCGCAGCCCGTCTGGTGTTCAACCTTCCCAAGTTCTCTCACGTCACCCCGCTCCTCCGCTCTCTCCACTGGCTTCCAGTTGAAGCTCGCATCCGCTACAAGACCATGGTGCTTGCCTACGGAGCTGTGAGGGGAACGGCACCGCAGTACCTCCAGGCTCTGATCAGGCCCTACACCCAAACAAGGGCACTGCGTTCATCCACCTCTGGCCTGCTCGCCTCCCTACCACTGAGGAAGTACAGTTCCCGCTCAGCCCAGTCAAAACTGTTCGCTGCTCTGGCCCCCCAATGGTGGAACAAACTCCCTCACGACGCCAGGACAGCAGAGTCAATCACCACCTTCCGGAGACACCTGAAACCCCACCTCTTCAAGGAATACCTAGGATAGGATAAGTAATCCTTCTCACCCCCCCCCTTAAATGATTTAGATGCACTATTGTAAAGTGGCTGTTCCACTGGATGTCAGAAGGTGAATTCACCAATTTGTAAGTCGCTCTGGATAAGAGCGTCTGCTAAATGACTTAAATGTAATGTAAATGTCTGAGGGGGAATAGGCTTTGTTGTGCCCTCTTCACGACTGTCTAGGTGTGTCTGAAACATTCTAGTTTGTTGGTGATGTGGACACCAAGGAACTTGAAGCTCTCAACCTGTTCCATTACAGCCCCGTCAATGAGAATGGTCCTGTAGTCCACAATCTTGGCACACCTGTAGTTGGGGAGTTTTTCCCATTCCTCTCTGGCGACATTCCTCTCTCATTCCTGAGTGGCCTATTTACAGTTTTGATTTAAAGGTGATTCAAACATGTATTGACTCAGGGGTGTGAATACTTATGTAAATGAGATATTTCTGTATTTCATTTTCAAGAAATTTGCTAACATTGAGCGTAGATGGGTGAGATTTCTTTTTTAATCCACTTTGAATTCAGGCTGTAGTACAACAAAATGTGGAATACATCAAGGGGTATGAATACTTTCTGAAGGCACTGTATGGTATTAACATAACAAAGGAACAGGCATTTTTACATGAGTTTGTTTTGACATTATCTACTTGTCGTAGCATCACAAAATGGAGCCAAGGAGAGGGCGGCTGATGAGAGCCACAGCTCATACGCACTGGGCCACCCACATGGCAAATCTAGATTAAAAGTGGATAAGCCGACAGAGAGAGAGGGAGAGAGAGATTTAGTTAGAGAGGGTGTGTATGTGTGAGTGAGAGTGAGAGAACCAGAGAGAGAGGGAGATAGAAATAGAGATTGAGAGATATAGCGATAGTGGGGGGAGAGACAGATAGCTCAACTTGATTAAGGTTGAAAGGCAAGCTTTAGTGAAACAGTGTCCGAAGGGTATGCAGAGTGGAGAGGCGGTATGTATATGTGTGGAAGCCTGTGCGTAAATCTGTGTGTGTTCTGGATTGGGTAGATAAAGCTTGAGAGAGATGCGGGCGGTTCATCAGCTAGCTGTAAGATGATGGTACATTGGTGTACAGCTGGGGGTAACAGGGCAGATGGTCCATTGGTGTACAGCTGGGGGTAACAGGGCAGATGGGCCATGGGTGTACAGCTGGGGGTAACAGGGCAGATGGGCCATGGATGTACAGCTGGGGGTAACAGGGCATAGATGGCCCTTGTTGTACAGCTGGGGGTAACAGGGCAGTTGGGCCATGGATGTACAGCTGGGGGTAACAGGGCATAGATGGCCCTAGGTGTACAGCTGGGGGTAACACAGGGCAGATGGGCCATGGATGTACAGCTGGGGGTAACAGGGCATATATGGCCCTTGGTGTACAGCTGGGGGTAACAGGGCAGATGGGCCATGGATGTACAGCTGGGGGTAACAGGGCATAGATGGCCCTCGGTGTACAGCTGGGGGTAACACGGGGCAGATGGGCCATGGATGTACAGCTGGGGGTAACAGGGCGTAGATGGGCCATGGATGTACAGTTGGGGGTAAGAGGGCAGATGGGCCATGGATGTACAGCTGGGGGTAACAGGGCATAGATGGGCCATGGATGTACAGTTGGGGGTAACAGGGCAGATGGGCCATGGATGTACAGCTGGGGGTAACAGGGCGTACATGGGCCATGGATGTACAGTTGGGGGTAACAGTGCAGATGGGCCATGGATGTACAGCTGGGGGTAACAGGGCGTAGATGGGCCATGGATGTACATTTGGGGTTAACTGGGCAGATGGGCCATGGATGTACAGCTGGGGGTAACAGGGCGTAGATGGGCCATGGATGTACAGTTGGGGGTAACAGGTCTTAGATGGCCCTTGGTGTACAGCTGGGGGTAACAGGGCAGATGGGCCCTTGGTGTACAGCTGGGGATAACACGGGACAGATGGGCCATGGATGCACAGTTGGGGGTAACAGGGCTTAGATGGCCCTTGGTGTACAGCTGGGGGTAACATGGGGCAGATGGGCCATGGATGTACAGCTGTGGGTAACAGGGCATAGATGGCCCTTGGTGTACAGCTGGGGCTAACAGGGCAGATGGGCCATGGATGTACAGCTGGGGGTAACAGGGCGTAGATGGCCCTTGGTGTACAGCTGGGGGTAACAGGGCAGATGGGCCATGGATGTACAGCTGGGGGTAACAGGGCATAGATGGCCCTCGGTGTACAGCTGGGGGTAACACGGGGCAGATGGGCCATGGATGTACAGCTGGGGGTAACAGGGCGTAGATGGGCCATGGATGTACAGTTGGGGGTAAGAGGGCAGATGGGCCATGGATGTACAGCTGGGGGTAACAGGGCATAGATGGGCCATGGATGTACAGTTGGGGGTAACAGGGCAGATGGGCCATGGATGTACAGCTGGGGGTAACAGGGCGTACATGGGCCATGGATGTACAGTTGGGGGTAACAGTGCAGATGGGCCATGGATGTACAGCTGGGGGTAACAGGGCGTAGATGGGCCATGGATGTACATTTGGGGTTAACTGGGCAGATGGGCCATGGATGTACAGCTGGGGGTAACAGGGCGTAGATGGGCCATGGATGTACAGTTGGGGGTAACAGGTCTTAGATGGCCCTTGGTGTACAGCTGGGGGTAACAGGGCAGATGGGCCCTTGGTGTACAGCTGGGGATAACACGGGACAGATGGGCCATGGATGCACAGTTGGGGGTAACAGGGCTTAGATGGCCCTTGGTGTACAGCTGGGGGTAACATGGGGCAGATGGGCCATGGATGTACAGCTGTGGGTAACAGGGCATAGATGGCCCTTGGTGTACAGCTGGGGCTAACAGGGCAGATGGGCCATGGATGTACAGCTGGGGGTAACAGGGCGTAGATGGCCCTTGGTGTACAGCTGGGGGTAACAGGGCAGATGGGCCATGTGTGTACAGCTGTGTGCTCGCTCCACCAGCCCCAGGGAGAAGTCTGCCAAAGGCCTATGAAATCACTCTCCTTTAAAATGCGCCCCCAACAGACTTTCCATGCAAAGTATCTCCTCAACTAATTGATCCTCTTACTTTGGCTACAGTTATACAGTAGTCGTGTCTTTGAATATTGCAGGCAATATGTTCTTAACTATAGGATGGATGGTATTTTTGACTCTCTCACAATTCCTGTTTAGTTGAAAATGAATAGTTGGTGGCAAATATTTCTGCATTGTTATCTGTAGAACACTAATGGTGACAAGGCTTCAGACTTGGCACGTATAAGAGCCATCATGTTCCCCGATTGGACCATTCATGTATTAGAGCCATCATGTTCCCTGATGGGATCATTCTGTGTTGACATGGATTGCCTGGGTAGTGGTCAGTAGGTAAAATGTTTTTGAAACTCACTGAAATTTGAAGGCAGTAGCTGAACTTGTCCAACTGGAACAAGTTTTTAATTACAGATCTTTTTCCTACAGTGTGCCTGTTACGAACATCGTTAGAATGAGACCAAGGTTCAGCGTGGTAGGCGTACATTTTTTCTTTATTCAAAAGGACACCGAAAAAAAAACAAAATAAGCAAACGAACTTAAAGCTATATCTAGAGCAGAACGCAACTACACACAAACAATATCCCACAACTGAAGGTGGGAAAAAGGGCTGCCTAAGTATGATCCCCAATCAGAGACAACGATAGACAGCTTCCTCTGACTGAGAACCATATCCGGCCAACAAAGAAATAGACAAACTAAAATGCCCACCCAAATCACACCCGGACCTAACCAAATAGAGAAATAAAAAGGCTCTTTAAGGTCAAGGCGTGACAGTGCCATGCTGAACACTACCCTGGTGAGTGAAGTGACCTTCTCTATACATGGGTAAGTAATGTGTTGGCATGGTGCGGTTCAACATACATGACTTGTCTGGCATCAAGAAGCCAATATGAGTCAAAATCCCCTTTAATTTCATGCCTCCATACTCTAGTGACATATTAATGTTGACATGGCTCAATACCAGAGTACATTTTCTATTGACACGGAAAACAGCAAGATACATGAAACACTAGCAAGTATGTTATTAGGCATTCTGTCAACTGAGAAACTCTACAACATGTCACTACTCTGTTGAACACTTTTTGATCAGTCATGCAGTCCATTGATTTAGGTAAATCCATTGGGGATTTGTATGTAAACATTTTACATTCTAAACATTTTCTGTGCATTTTACTATGTCAATCGATGTGTTAGATAAGTATTTTCTGATTGGTATCAGTCAGAGAAAAGAGAAAAGCTCTCGTTATTGACTCTGGACCTATTACATTACCCTGCCAGTAGCTGGAATAAAAAGGAGGAATTCTCCACACAGAGAATGGAATCAAATATTTATATGGTCTTCAACAGCTGGTGAATTGCCATACACTACTGTAAATTGAAGCCTTTTATTTCACCATAACGGCCCTATACCATCATTGGGCATAAAATACCAATGATTCACTAGTAAATACATTGGTAGTGTTGCGCTGCAAAGTACCTTCTTCAAGGGCATAATGGTACATAACGTTTTCAATTGCCATTTTTCACTCTCTTGCTGCTTCTTTTAACCTTTAGAGAAATACCTTTTATGGAGATACAGACATTACCTCTTAGCCTTTCACTGTCAAACACTCTGCATATGTTATGTACTTCAGTGACTTGGCAGTAACTCATGAATATGAAATGTAACAGAAAAGCCAACTAGTCACTGCACTTTATGATAAAATAAACAGATTCCCAATAGTATCCTATTATTCTCAATAGCCACCTCAGCTAAGTGCTTCATACGGTAAAAATGCCTCATCTTTCTATGCATTTATAAGTCTTCGACATGAATACCTTCAATATTTGTAGCAGCGGCTGAGATTCCACTCATAAAAGTGAAATTGCTCTTGGTCTTATTACTCTGTTGACGAATGTTGATCTTGTTAACTTGATGCAAGTGTGACTGTGTGATATCTTACAGCTTTGTGTCTTTCTGTTTGTTGTTGTTTCAGCAGGATGGGATCCCAGGGAGTTTGCGGATAAAGGGTATGTCTCCATTTTTTTCTTCCCTTTTGTCACAGTGCTTGGGCTTTCACTTTCATGAATATTATTGTTGAGTCGACTATGAAACTGTTATTGGAGAGTTGTGTAAAACGGTTGACGAAACTAAACAGGTAGATAACACACAGTTACACTGAATGAACTCAGTGCTAAGTGGGGCTAAGGGCCCTTCCTAAGCTAATTGTTTTAAGATGGTAATACGATGGATCATTTAGCTATTTGATTTATAATTTTAGTACCCCTTTAGGTATAAGTCAACAATTTGGACACACCTACTCATTCAAGGGTTTTTCTTTATTTTTTTTGACTATTTTCTACATTTTAGAATAATAGTGAAGACATCAAAACTATGAAATAGCACATATAGAATCATGTAGTAACCAGAAAAGTGTTAAACCATTTCAAGTGTATTTTATATTTGAGATTCTTCAAAGTAGCCACCCTTTGCCTTGATGACAGCTTTGCAAACTTTTGTCATTCTCTCAACCAGCATCACCTGGAATGATTTTCCAACAGTGGAGTTCCCAAATATCAAATCTAAAATGTATTTATATAGCCCTTCATACATCAGCTGATATCTCAAAGTGCTGTACAGAAACCCAGCCTAAAACCGCAAACAGCAAGCAATGCAGGTGTAGACGCATGGTGGCTAGGAAAAACTCCCTAGAAAGGCCAAAACCTAGGAAGAAACCTAGAGAGGAACCAGGCTATGTGGGGTGGCCAGTCCTCTTCTGGCTGTGCCGGGTGGAGATCATAACAGAACATGGCCAAGATGTTCAAATGTTCATAAATGACCAGCATGGTCAAATAATAGTAATCACAGGCAGAACAGTTGACCCAAAACACATATGCTGAGCACTTGTTGGCTGCTTTTCTTTCACACTGCGGTCCAACACATCCCAAACCATCTCAATTGGGTTGCGGTCGGGGGATTGTGGACGCCAGGTCATCTAATGCAGCACTCCATCCCTCTCCTTCTTGGTCAAATAGCCCTACACAGCCTGGAGGTGTGTTTTGGGTCATTGTCCTGTTGAAAAACAAATGATAATCCCACTAAGTGCAACCAGATGGGATGGCATAACACTGCAGAATGCTGTGGTAGCCATGGAAATACACTAGTCATTCTAAAAGGGTTCTATTTTTGTGCATGTACAGGTAGAACATGAGTCAAACCGCTGAACATGACTGAAGTGAATCTACTCCCACTGCATTGCATGAAAGAGACTAGCCTCTCTCCCGTCAAAGAGATTAGCCATTCTGTTATCAAAAAGACTAGCCTCTCCGCCATCAAATAGACTATGCTCTCTGCCATCAAAAAGCCTAGCCTCTCTGCCATCAAAGAGACCAGCCTCTCTGCCATCAAAGAGACTACCATCTCTGCCATCAAAGACACTAGCCTCTCTGCCATCAAAGTGGATGTCTGTCATTCACTGCAGTGTTGACCCCTCTCATCTCTTTGAGGAGGGAAAGTGAAGAGAAAGCCAGAGGATTTGATTCTCAAGGAATGAGTTTATCTTTCATATCCTGCTAAGGATCCTCAAAAAATGGTAGAATATTATGAGCAGACCAAATAAAGGATTACCATCACAGATAATTATATACATGATTCATTATTTGATGGGGTATTTAATCTTCTGTCTTATAATGATACTTGGTAACACTTTAGGCTACTGGTATAAGGCTTTGCTACTTGTTGTTAACATTTATGACTTTTTCTGATGTAGTACAGCAGGGCTTACATTGTCAACCCAGTCAAAATGGCTGTTATTTAATCAGGAACATTAGACAATCCCGAGGTCTTATAAACGTGTAATACCTGCTTCTGAAAGGTGTCACCAATACTTTCAATGTTATTATACATACTCATACATCTCAAGACCACTGTTTTTGGTACATTACTTATTATGCTTTGCTGGAAATGTCAATAGATAAGAGGCCAACACTTAGAGATTGAATGTAGTACCTCTAATAACTCCTGTGTACACTCTTAACCTGGCACCTAACCACCCACACAATTACCCTTGCATCTAACCACCCACACCATTACCCTGGCACCTAACCGCCCACACCATTACCCTGGCACCTAACTGCCCACACCATTACCCTGGCACCTGACCACTCACACCATTACCCCCTGGCACCTAACTGCCAACACAATGCCCTGGCAAGCTAACTACTGACACCATTACCCTGGCACCTAACTGCCCACACCATTACCCTGGCAGCTGACCACCCACACCATTACCCCCTGGCACCTAACTGCCAACACAATGCCCTGGAAAGCTAAACACTGACACCATTACCCTGGCACCTAACTGCCCACACCATTACCCTGGCACCTAACCGCCCACCAATATGGCATGAGGCAATTCAGAACGCAATAATGCGCAATGACAAATGTCTGAGTGCACTCCCACATCCTGACAAATGTATCTCGTATGTCACTATGTCACCTTTGTAATGTGGAGACCCTTCAACACGTACGCACGCAGGCACGAGTGAACGCACCCACGCACGCATGCACACACACACAGAGAGAGAGACAGACAGATACACGCACGCATGAACGCACGCGCACACACGCACACACACACACACACACACACACACACACACACACACACACACACACACACACACACACACACACACACACACACACACACACACACACACACACACACACACACACAGAGAGAAAGACAGACAGATACACACACACACAAACTAAAACCTCAGCTAAAACACAAAAGTCAATGTCAGGAGGTAGAAAGGTGATCTGGTGACCAAGATGTCTGCCACTAAGCATTATGAAGGGTTGATAATGGATGTCTCACTGCCATTTTTTCTCTCCACCTCTGGAAGGTCAAAGCTGTAATTGTAGAGGGAGCATTATCATAAAGGGCGGCCCCCAGCTGTCGGCTGAGATTCCGTTTAATCCACACCTCTCTGTAAGCAGGGAGAGGAGCCTATGGATTGTTTTCAGCAAACTAATTTCAGGCCATGTAACAAGACAGCGTAAGTAAAAGAGATTCATAAATAATTAAACTATTGTAGCTTTCTCTTCAGAGGAGGGGTTGGGGGGGGGGGTTACACCCTGTGCCTGCAAGGAAAAGTTTTATTAATGGTTCATTGAAGTTATGAACACCTTACATTTTACTTACTGCTATAGATAGTTGATTTCATTAGGCTATTAGAATATATATTTTTTGTCAAATGTGTAGTCAAATCTCAAGGACTTAACCAAATGTGATGGTGACCTTATATGTCCTAGCTGCAGAATATTTTGAGACTCCAATTCAATCCTCAGATCAGTAAGTTAACAGAAATTGTACAGGCATAACATATTGTTACAGTACACAAAGTGAGTTTCTATGCATGCTGTTTTCAAATGTAGACATATTTTTACATTTAGACATTGGTCACATAAAACAATTCAAACAGATCCAGAATCCAGCGGAACAGAAGCAAAAATGACTTTGAATGTCAGAATGGAAGAGACAAAGACGAACAGAATACACCCATCCCATTCCACAACTCAGCGTAACTGAAATACCATATGAAGTCTGGGGCCATAGCAACACCTCTTGCTGTTCGGCTCGGTACAAAATACCTTGGGATGTTGTTGGGGAAATGCTATTTGTTGGAGTAAATCGACTATTTCAATTTACAATATTGAATAGCTGGTGAAACAGACATTTAAAAGATATATTATGTCCATTTGGTGCCACACTGAGCTACTATTTGGAACAAAAGTTATTCGGAATTGGAAATTGCAGTTTTCTCCCAGAATAACAATCGCCTTCTATTTTGAATTCAATAGCAAACATAATTATCAAATTGATTAAATTATTACTTTGTACACTCAGCATCCCCACCCCCACCCCTACACCACCTCCCCACCCTACTTTGAATAATACAAAGGCAGTTAATACAATTATTTGCCCCCGCTATGGGGCTGGGTTACACTTTTAATAACTTTTCACAGCAGTATATAAGAGCGGAACGTTAAACATTGTGCAATGCGCTTCACTTTCCGCTGACAGACTTATTGGTGGAAGACTTCCTGTTGTTTCAATCATGACACAGTCACGTCCCATAGTCTCCCAATGAGTTAGTATGCAATAGCTTTCATACATCTTAATCAAGTTACGGAAATTAACATTCACGGAATGTAATAGACTTTTAATAGAACTCGTTTTTGGAGAGAAATCAAGAAGAAATTGAGAAATCGCCTGAAGATATACTGAGACGTAAGAGGCCTTGGGAAGAGTTGGATGACATAAGGTGACATGCTACATTTCTCATGGACAACAGTGACTCTTGACCGACGAAGTCTTAGTGGACAGGTGGGCTTGACTGAAATACAGTTGAAGTCGGAAGTTTATATACATTTTAGCCAAATCCATTTAAACTCAGTTTTTCACAATTCCTGACATTTAACCCTAGTAAAAATGCCCTCTCTTAGGTCAGTTAGGATCACCACTTTATTTTAAGAATGTGAAATGTCAGAATAATAGTAGAGAGAGTGATTTCTTTCAGCTTTTTTTCTTTCATCACATTCCCAGTGGGTCAGGAGTTTACATACACTCAATTAGAATTTGGTAGCATTGCCTTTAAATTGTTTCACTTGGGTCAAACGTTTTGGGTAGCCTTCCACAAGCTTCCCACAATAAGTTTGGTGAATTTTGGCCCATTCCTCCTGACAGAGGTGGTGTAACTGAGTCAGGTTTGTAGGCCTCCTTGCTCGCACACGCTTTTTCAGATCTGCCCACAAATTTTCTATAGGATTGAGGTCAGGGCTTACTGATGGCCACTCCAATACCTTGACTTTATCGTCCTTAAGCCATTTTGTCACAACTTTGGAAGTATGCTTGGGGTCATTGTCCATTTGGAAGACCCATTTTTCCTCCATCCCCCTTTTTCCCCCAAACATAACGATGGTCATTATGACCAAACAGTTCTATTTTTGTTTCATCAGACCAGAGGACATTTCTCCAAGAAGTACGATCTTTGTCCCCATGTGCCGCTGCAAACCCTAGTCTGGCTTTTTTTATGGTGGTTTTGGAGCAGTGGCTTCTTATTTGCTGAGCGACCTTGTTTCCTCCAGTATCTTCACAAGGTCCTTTGCTGTCGTTCTGGGATTGATTTGCACTTTTGCACCAAAGTACGTTCATCTCTAGCAGACAGAACATGTCTCCCTCTTGAGACATGGTATGACAGCTGCGTGGTCCCATGGTGTTTATACTGGCATACTATTGTTTGTACAGATTTACATGGTACCTTCAAGCATTTGGAAATTGCTCCCAAGTATGAACCAGACTTGTGGAGGTCTACAATGTTTTTCTGAGGTCATGGCTAATTTCTTTTGATTTTCCCATGATGTCAAGCAAATAGGCACTGAGTTTGAAGGTAGACCTTGAAATACATCCACAGTTACACCTCCAATTGACTCAAATTATGTCAATTAGCCAATCAGAAGCTTCTAAAGCCATGAAATAATTTTCCCTAATTTGCCAAGCTGTTTAAAGGCACAGTCAACTCAGTGTATGTAAACGTCTGACCCACTGGAATTGTGATACAGTGAATTATAAGTGAAATAATCTGTCTGCAAACAATTGTTGGAAAAATTAATTGTGTCATGCACAAAGTAGATGTCCTAACGGACTTGCCAAAGCTATAGTTTTTTAACAAAAATTTGTGGAGTGTTTGAAGAATTAGTTTTAGTGACTCCAACCTAAGTGTATGTAAACTTCCGACTTTAACTGTACATGTTAAAGCTGCCTCAAGAGAGTTTGTAATCTCTATCTATCATATACGCATGGTAGCCCAAACTGTAGATGCACTTGAAAAAGCCTTGTGAATGACCCCATCGACTCCTAATGGTCTTGTGGGAGCCATATTTGTGGTCACTCAGACAAATGGTACAGTGGGTACCATTCATAGTAGGCAAAAAGTCACCATCATCAGAACTATTCAACAAAAATACAATTTAACTGATATTTCCTCATTTACATTTATATTGTAACTCCAGGAAAGGCTCCACTCTACATAAGAAAAGTCAATATTTGCATTTGCTGAATATTCATGGCCGTGAATCCTGTGTACAGGAGGGACTGCACACTTTTTCTAAGGTAATGTGTATAATTTTTGGCCAACAACAGAGATGTATGGTCTTAAACGAGTTGAAACAAATCTAATTGAGATTCATTATCAATACTCTCAGTGATCCACAAAGATCAGTGGTACTTACAATGGAGGGCATGATGAAGGAAGGTCAACACAGTTGACTGAAGGTCAACACAGTATTTGTAGAAGGAGCATTATCGTGAAGGACGGCCCTAGCTCTTGGCCAAAATTCTCCTCTTTAATGCATTCTTTATCTAGGCACCAAGAGTGGATCAGCAGTGGATCAGGACTGGATCAGGATTCAAGCTTTAAAATGAGTTCTTAAGTAGCTCAACTTATCTACACAACTCCGTGGCTGAGAGGGCGAGAATCAAGTTCCCGTAATTCCACAGTGGTTTAGACGAAAGTCTATTCATAAGCATTACTCAAGAGGAAATATCTCACTTTGCTCTCTCCAAAGTTTGATTAGAATTGCGACAAAGACGATAGTGCAAGTATCTAATCCAGGGTATCCCAAACTCGGTCCTGGGGCCCCCCATGGGTGTACGTTTTGGTTGTTGCCCTACCACTACACGCTGATTCAGATAATCAAAGCATGATTTTGAGTTGGTTATTTGAATCAGCTGTGTAGTGAAAAAACTAAATGTGCACCCGGGGAGGGGGGGGCGAGTTTTGGAACCACTTATATAAGCCATTGTGTTGTGGTGAAATTAAAAATAGGAAGATGTACAAAGACCTTGGGCCTGGAGAGATGAATATGCTCTTTAAGAGTTCCCCCTGATTATGCTCCTCACATTATTTGTGATTATTATCAGGGCACCTGCCGAAAATACATTGTTTATTTTATTTTATTTATTTTGCCTTTATTTAACCAGGTAGGCCAGTTCACAACTGTGATAGATAAAGATAAAGCAAAGCAGTGTGACACAAACAACACAGAGTTACACATGGGATAAACAAACATACAGTCAATAATACAATAGAAAAAAATATATATACAGTGTGTGCAAATGAGGTAAGATTGGGGAGTTAGGGCAATAAATAGGACATTGTGGCAAAATAATTACAATTTATCATTAACACTGGAGTGATAGATGTGCAGCAGATGAATGTGCAAATAGAGATACTGGGGTGCAAAGGAGCAAAACAATGATATGGGGATGAGGTAGTTGGGTGGGTGGGCTATTTACAGATGGTGCTTACAGTTGGTGCTGAAAGTTAGTGAGGGAGATATGAGTCTCCAGCTTCAGTGATTTTTGCAATTCTTTCCAGTCATTGACAGCAGAGAACTGGAAGAAAAGGCGGCCAAAGGGGGAGTTGGCTTTGGGGATGACCAATCAAATATACCTGCTGGAGCGGGTGCTACGAGTGGGTGTTGCTATGGTGACCAGTGAGTTGAGATAAGGCAGGGCTTTACCTAGCAAAGTCTTATCGATAACCTGGAGCCAGTGGGCTTGGCGACGAATATGAAGCAAAGGCCAGCCAACGAGAGCATACAGGTCGCAGTGGTGGGTAGTATATGGGGCAATGGTGACAAAACGGATGGCACTGTGTTAGACTACATCCAATTTGCTGAGTAGAGTGTTGGAGGCCATTTTGTAAATCACATCGCCAAAGTCAAGGATCGGAAAGATTGTCAGCTTTACGAGGGTCTGTTGGTCAGCATGAGTGAAGGAGGCTTTGTTGTGAAATAGGAAGCCAATTTAATTTTGGATTGGAGATGCTTAATGTGAGTCTGGAAGGAGAGTTTACAGTCTAACCAGACACCTAGATATTTGTAGTTGTCCACATATTCTAAGTCAGAACCATCTAGATTAGTGATGCTAGACGTGTGGGCGGGCAGGTGCGGGCAGCAATCGATTGAAGAGCATGCATTTAGTTTTACTTGCATTTAAGAGCAGTTGGAGGCCACGGAAGGAGTGTTGTATTGCATTGAAGCTCATCTGGAGGTTTGTTAACACAGTGTCCAAAGAAGTGCCAGAAGTATTCAGAATGAACACACCGACACAGACACACACAAAATGTGACATTCAGCATGTTCTTGTGTTCTTTTCACACACTATTACTTGCTGTTCTAATTCGAAAAACAAAACCCCATCTTCAAATTAACTAATTCCACATCATAATATGAACACATTACTGGGACATCTGTTTCTGTCCACTTCACCAGAAAACCAAGGGTCAAAAAGACAAAAATAACAACCGTACCAAAACCTCCCAAGATATCTTATATCAACAGACACACGATGTGGCTAGCTGCCACCAGCAAGACAGCTTAATGTTATGTGAATTAGCGCTGGGAGTTGACAATTAGTCAAGCGTGGTGCGCTGTGACAAATAGGTCCGTTTACTGAGATGCTATGAGAGATGCATTCTAATGCGTACCCTATTCACTGATGAGCCAAAGGAGAGTAATGGGACGGAAAGTTACATCCTTGATGAGTGAACGTGCAGTTGGATGGCACAAACAGCACCTTAACACTCCAACACTGTGCTTCAGTCTAGCACAGGGGACTAATGCTCACTTGCAGCCAATTGATTGGCTGAGCACTCTTGGCTAGGTTTAGCTTCTTGTGGCAACAGCAGTACTTTCTTGTTGAATACTTAGCTAGCTCCCTTGTCACCATATTTCTGTTCAGGCTTCACTTGTGAGCTATATCGAGAGGAACCCAAAGGCCTGTGTAATGGAGTCATTTATGTGGAAGGGGGACATCAAGGTTTAAAATGTTTTTGAGCGTGCTTTAAATGGTGGCCAAAACTTTTGCACCTCAAATAGTCACTTATGAAAAGTTGAAAATATGTTTATGCAGCCCCAGCAAAGGCAAGACATTGTCACAATGTTGCAATTAATGTGGTGGTGGTCAGGATGAGCCGGACTCAACAACACCTTTTCAAAGCATAAGCTAAGGTGCCAACGCAAATTATCAAAAACGTCATAGCCCACAACCTTGTACAACATCGGCACTATTGGCAAATGTTGAGCAACAACCTTGTAACAAAACTCCAATGTCCTCCAATGTAATATTGTGACGACCTATTGGCTGCATTCCTCGCAATGTTGTGTTGGCCGAGAAAAAGCATAAAGTAGTTGGGAATCATTCTCCAATAGGGAGGTATAGATATATCAAATTCATTGAGGATTTGGACAGATGCACCACACTGATTTAAATTAAGAATTTTAAGTGAAGAATCTATCCCTCATAACAGTAGCAAAGCTTTTATGCATATATGCCTTTTAACCATTCCAAATATTACACCAGGTACCTATATTGAACAGCGTTTTAACTGTTGGGAGTCACAGATCAGCGCGAGTCAGTAACAGCCCAGAGGAAAAATATTTTGCTCAGAGTGGTCTTTTCTTCATCTCTGAAGAAATATAGGAGATATCAATTTTGCATGATTTTGTAATCACATATCTGAACTGTTTCTCATTATGAATTCTTGAGACTTTCATGAGACAAATGAGCTTGGTTTGATACTTACATTTGAGAAGTATGACAAATATATGAGATCTTATCATTGTATCCTTATGAGACCATTCATGTCTCATGTATTGCTCCAGAAAAGCCTTTTTGAGATACAGTATTTACAGGAGCCAGCTATATTAGAGCCAGTTCTAACCACACGGAAAAAGATACCGGGAAAGGTTAGGTTGCTTGTAATATAAAATTGTATTTCTTGTAAAGTAACAAAATAGTGCCATTGTCTAAAATTGGTATGTAATTGAAAGTGCTGTCATTAACGCCATTTCGACTGAGAGCCAAAGTGGAAAGTTCCCTGCAAAATGCCTGGGGGATCTGTTTTAAAAGGGGTCAGTCAGAACATACCAGCTTATAACTGGTACAAACTATACCACCTCCAGACCTAGTAAAACTCCAATATGGATGCAGCTAAACCCACAGGAAAGGGTTACTCTAATCATTGGGAAGCAAGTACAGGGAGTGAATTTATTAAATGAACGAACATAGAACATAACAAGAAATACGAGTAGCGTACAGACATCAAACATATAAACAGAAAGAATAACACCTCGCCAAAGACAAGAAACAAGGATTTATTTGCTTTTTTACTGGTGACGTCAGGGCCAAGGGCGGCTGCCGAAGCAACCCGGGATGCCTTAGCTGGCTCGATAGGTTCACAAGCTACCGGAGATGCCTCAGCTGGCTCGATAGGTTCACAAGCTACCGGAGATGCCTCAGCTGGCTCGATAGGTTCACAAGCTACCGGAGATGCCTCAGCTGGCTCGATAGGTTCACAAGCTACCGGAGATGCCTCAGCTGGCTCGATAGGTTCACAAGCTACCTGGGATGCCTTAGCTGGCTCGATAGGTTCACAAGCTACCGGAGATGCCTCAGCTAGCTTCCATGCCTTAGCTGGCTCGATAGGTTCACAAGCTACCGGAGATGCCTCAGCTAGCTTCCATGCCTTAGCTGGCTCGATAGGTTCACAAGCTACCGGAGATGCCTCAGCTAGCTTCCATGCCTTAGCTGGCTCGATAGGTTCACAAGCTACCGGAGATGCCTCAGCTAGCTTCCATGCCTTAGCTGGCTCGATAGGTTCACAAGCTACCGGAGATGCCTCAGCTAGCTTCCATGCCTTAGCTGGCTCGATAGGTTCACAAGCTACCGGAGATGCCTTAGCTGGCTCGATAGGTTCACAAGCATTGGTTGGCTTTTCAGGCTTCCATTGCCAAAGCTACCGGGGATGCCTCAGCTAGCTTCCATGCCTCAGCTGGCTCGACAGCTTCTCAAGCTTCCGGAGATGCCTCAGCTAGCTTCCATGCCTCAGCTGGCTCGACAGCTTCTCAAGCTACCGGAGATGCCTCAGCTAGCTTCCATGCCTCAGCTGGCTCGACAGGCACTCAAGCCTCGGTTGGCTCATCAGGCTCCCTTGCCTCAGCCGGCTCGTCAGGCTCACATGCCTTGGCCGGTTCAACTGGTTCACGTGCCTCAGCTGCCTCAGCAGAAGCGACCGGTCCGCTACTGGTCCTCAGGACCGTCCCTCTGGTCGGCGTCCTACGGCAGGAGCCGCGCGTCAGGGTGGGGGTACTGCCACGTCTACTCCTGCTCCTCTCTGGCGCTCGTTGTCGCCATTTTACTCATTTTTACGTACACCTGTCACCATCGTTATGCGTACCTGCACCTCATGAGACTCACCTGGACTCCCCCACCTTTCGTTATTGTTTCTGATTGCGTTATTTATTATTGTTTCTGTTTATTGTTTCTGTTTGTATGTTTCATGTCTGCACGCTACTTGTGTTTCTTGTTTTGTTCCATGTTTGTTTATTTATTAATTCACTCCCTGTACTTGCTTCCTGATTCTTAGCGTGCACGTTACAAACTTACATTATTTATAAGGGTTGTCACAATGCCAAAATATTACCAACAAAACAATGCCAAGTCAAAGAATCAAAACATCATGGCAAAATGTTTTTGTTACTGATATTCACATCTCGTATCAATATAACACTGAATTTTACCTTGCGCTATTCACAAATGTTATACGCCTGTGGTAGCTACTGTGGTTGTATGAGTGGTGGTTACGGTGTCTGCTGTGGTTGTGTGAGTGGTGGTTACGGTGTCTGCTGTGGTTGTGTGAGTGGTGGTTATTGTGTCTGCTGTGGTTGTGTGCGTGGTGGTTACGGTGTCTGCTGTGGTTGTGTGAGTGGTGGTTATTGTGTCTGCTGTGGTTGTGTGAGTGGTGGTTATTGTGTCTGCTGTGGTTGTGTGAGTGGTGGTTACGGTGTCTGCTGTGGTTGTGTGAGTGGTGGTTACGGTGTCTGCTGTGGTTGTGTGAGTGGTGGCTATTGTGTCTGCTGTGGTTGTGTGCGTGGTGGTTACGGTGTCTGCTGTGGTTGTGTGGGTGGTGGTTATTGTGTCTGCTGTGGTTGTGTGAGTGGTGGTTATTGTGTCTGCTGTGGTTGTGTGAGTGGTGGTTATAGTGTCTGCTGTGGTTGTGTGAGTGGTGGCTATTGTGTCTGCTGTGGTTGTGTGCGTGGTGGTTACGGTGTCTGCTGTGGTTGTGTGAGTGGTGGTTATTGTGTCTGCTGTGGTTGTGTGAGTGGTGGTTATTGTGTCTGCTGTGGTTGTGTGAGTGGTGGTTATAGTGTCTGCTGTGGTTGTGTGAGTGGTGGTTATTGTGTCTGCTGTGGTTGTGTGAGTGGTGGTTATAGTGTCTGCTGTGGTTGTGTGAGTGGTGGTTATTGTGTCTGCTGTGGTTGTGTGAGTGGTGGTTATTGTGTCTGCTGTGGTTGTGTGAGTGGTGGTTATTGTGTCTGCTGTGGTTGTGTGAGTGGTGGTTACGCTGTCTGCTGTGGTTGTGTGAGTGGTGATTGTGTCTGCTGTGATAGGGGCCTTGAGGAGGTGCATGGAGGTCCGAGTAACGGGGAGCTTTGTATGCCACGGCTGAGAAGGTGACAGTAGAGGAGGAGGAGGGCAACATGTCTAGTTGAATGAAATAAAAGAAAAATGTCCTGGAGAGGATGGCCACTACTGGTCAACGGCCCAGCGCTCTATCCAACATGTCTGACAGAAACATTGTGACAAAAAGAGGATTTAGATCAAACATTGAATATTGTGATCCTAATGAATAGAAAAACGTTATTTATGTAATAACAACAATATGGATAATTGCTCAACTCTACCTGAGCGGTTATGCTAGTCTCTCTAGCCTCCCACAATTTTCAAATGTTCTGGCTCAACAGCGTCTGTACGTAATAGAACATGAGTTTGTCATAGAAGAACTACGTCACTGCCTAGAGTACGTTACTATCTTATCCGCTTGAATAAAATACTAAATAGTATCTAGCAAGATGGAGATCACAGAGGTTATTTTTAATGAGTGCATTTCACCTTCACTAAAATCACTGTGAAGGTTTTTTCTGCAAACTTTGGTTTCGAATCACAACGTTCTGACATTATCTGCCTCATTATTTGTTGGGAGAGTTGTCTGTATGAAGAGGACCCACCTAAAGGACGCACCATGGAACAAATGTATTTCACTTTTTGAAGATGCCAAAATAGTCCGTCATTGAAACCAGACCCTAGTGACTTGCCTAGTGTCAGCTTTTCAAGACTTCTGTTATGCCATAACCTCATTAATGTTATTGTTTTTTTTATTAAGACCCCAAAAATGTCACCCCAACATGGTGCAGAGTGTTTCAATTCTAATTCAAAATAACTTTAATTTCCTGGGAGGGAACGTCGTGTGGTGACATGACAGACTGACCTGGCAACAGCGTAGCCCGAGTCCTGTGAGTACGGAGTCCCGGAGCAAGGTTTGTAGGGTGTTCCTCCTACGAGGGAGGAAGCAGAAGAGCCTCGGGTGTGTCTAGACGCTGTTCACTGAAGCTTGTGTCTACAGACAGAGCACGGGGTGGTGCTCCTGGGGTGACTGCCAGCATCCCTGCAGTCAAGCCAGCTATCTCAGAAGACAGCCTCTGACTGATATCTGAAGACTGCACAGAAACAACGAGAGGGGAGAAGATTTGATACATTTCACAAAAGCAGGCAATGAGAGTCTGAAGCACGAGGGACCATAAAGGTAAATTGTGACTACATATGAAAATGGAAGTTGGATGGTTGTGATGAGCCTCGGTGAGTGTACCGTGTCGGGTTGTTTGGGAGCTGGGGGTTGAACCTACTCGGTCAGGGCCTCCTGTAGGCACAGTCTGGGGTGTGTAGGAGCATCTCATCAGATCATAATATTTAGACCTCTGCTGGCCTGCAGATACACACATAAACATGTGCACAAACATTCCCGATCACGCTGGAGGAGAGGGCTGCCGTCTTATTGGCTCTCAACCAATCATGCTATTTTATTTGTTTTTTCGAGTTGTTCGTAACTTGTTTTGTACATAATGTTGCTGCTACTGTCTCTTATGACCGAAAAGAGATTCTGAACAGCGATTGCTCCCTGCTCCCTGATTGCTCCCTGCTCCCTGATTGCTCCCTGCTTCCTAGAAGAAGAGTTCTTCTTCAATGAGTCAAACGTGAGTGCTATTCTAATACAGAAACCCAACCAGGCCCAGATCCCTGTGATTGGCTGGAGATGGAAACTGAGATTTAATGGAAAAAGATCCTGGTGCCTTGTTGAGGATCAGGCGTGATGAGTGGCTAATCTGGCCTTGTCTTCCGTCTTGCTCGCTAATGTTCAATCGCTAGAAAATACATGCGAAGAGCTGAAAGAATATGGCACCACAACAAACTTGCCAAGAGAGGGCCGCCCACCAAAACACACAGACCAGGAGAGGAGGGCATTAATTAGAGAGGCAACAAAGAGACCAAAGATAAATCAAATCAAATCAAATGTATTTATAAAGCCCTTCTTACATCAGCTGGTATCTCCCTCCTCTCTTCTCCAGACCATTTCCGGAGACCTTCTCCCTTACCTCACCTCGCTCATCAACTCATCCCTGACCGCTGGCTACGTCCCTTCCGTCTTCAAGAGAGCGAGAGTTGCACCCCTTCTGAAAAAACCTACACTCGACCCCTCCGATGTCAACAACTACAGACCAGTATCCCTTCTTTCTTTTCTCTCCAAAACTCTTGAACGTGCCGTCCTTGGCCAGCTCTCCCGCTATCTCTCTCAGAATGACCTTCTTGATCCAAATCAGTCAGCTTTCAAGACTAGTCATTCAACTGAGACTGCTCTTCTCTGTATCACGGAGGCGCTCCGCACTGCTAAAGCTAACTCTCTCTCCTCTGCTCTCATCCTTCTAGACCTATCGGCTGCCTTCGATACTGTGAACCATCAGATCCTCCTCTCCACCCTCTCCGAGTTGGGCATCTCTGGCGCGGCCCACGCTTGGATTGCGTCCTACCTGACAGGTCGCTCCTACCAGGTGGCGTGGCGAGAATCTGTCTCCTCACCACGCGCTCTCACCACTGGTGTCCCCCAGGGCTCTGTTCTAGGCCCTCTCCTATTCTCGCTATACACCAAGTCACTTGGCTCTGTCATAACCTCACATGGTCTCTCCTATCATTGCTATGCAGACGACACACAATTAATCTTCTCCTTTCCCCCTACTGATGACAAGGTGGCGAATCGCATCTCTGCATGTCTGGCAGACATATCAGTGTGGATGACGGATCACCACCTCAAGCTGAACCTCGGCAAGACGGAGCTGCTCTTCCTCCCGGGGAAGGACTGCCCGTTCCATGATCTCGCCATCACGGTTGACAACTCCATTGTGTCCTCCTCCCAGAGCGCTAAGAACCTTGGCGTGATCCTGGACAACACCCTGTCGTTCTCAACTAACATCAAGGCGGTGGCCCGTTCCTGTAGGTTCATGCTCTACAACATCCGCAGAGTACGACCCTGCCTCACACAGGAAGCGGCGCAGGTCCTAATCCAGGCACTTGTCATCTCCCGTCTGGATTACTGCAACTCGCTGTTGGCTGGGCTCCCTGCCTGTGCCATTAAACCCCTACAACTCATCCAGAACGCCGCAGCCCGTCTGGTGTTCAACCTTCCCAAGTTCTCTCACGTCACCCCGCTCCTCCGCTCTCTCCACTGGCTTCCAGTTGAAGCTCGCATCCGCTACAAGACCATGGTGCTTGCCTACGGAGCTGTGAGGGGAACGGCACCGCAGTACCTCCAGGCTCTGATCAGGCCCTACACCCAAACAAGGGCACTGCGTTCATCCACCTCTGGCCTGCTCGCCTCCCTACCACTGAGGAAGTACAGTTCCCGCTCAGCCCAGTCAAAACTGTTCGCTGCTCTGGCCCCCCAATGGTGGAACAAACTCCCTCACGACGCCAGGACAGCGGAGTCAATCACCACCTTCCGGAGACACCTGAAACCCCACCTCTTTAAGGAATACCTAGGATAGGATAAAGTAATCCTTCTCACCCCCCCTTAAATGTTTTAGATGCACTATTGTAAAGTGGCTGTTCCACTGGATGTCATAAGGTGAATTCACCAATTTGTAAGTCGCTCTGGATAAGAGCGTCTGCCAAATGACTTAAATGTAAATGTAAAGTGCTGTACAGAAACCCAGCCTAAAACCCCAAACAGCAAGCACTGCCGGTGTAGAAGCACGGTGGCTAGGAAAAACCCCCTAGAAAGGGCAGAACCTAGGAAGAAACCAAGATAGGAACCAGGCTATGAGGGGTGGCCAGTCCTCTTCTGACTGTGCCGATTGGAGATTATAACAGAACATGGACAAGATGTTCAAATGTTCATAGATGACCAGCCGGGTCAAATAATAATAATCATAGTGGTTGTCGAGAGTGCAACAGGTCAGCACCTCAGGAGTAAATGTCAATTGGCTTTTCATAGCCGATCATTCAGAGTATCTCTATCACTCCTGCTGTCTCTAGAGAGTTGAAAACAGCAGGTCAGGGACAGGTAGCACATCCAGTGAACAGGGCAGGGTTCCATAGCCGCAGGCAGAACAGTTGAAACTGGAGCAGCAGCATGGGGGGGAATAGTTATGCAAGTTTTCAGTTTTGTTGTCTTATTTCTTGTTTGTTTCACAATAAAAAATATTTTGCATCTTCAAAGTGGTAGGCATGTTGTGTAAATTAAATGACACCAACTGTAACGGTTTTCTTGCGGTGAAGGAGAGGCGGTTATTTTGATTTTGATTATTTTGATAATAAAAAGATAAACACGAACACAACAAAACAAGAAACGTAACGTGAAAACCTAAACAGTCTATTCTGGTGCAAACTAACACAGAGACAGGAACAATCACCCACAAACACACAGTGAAGCCCAGGCTACCTAAGTATGATTCTCAATCAGAGACAACTAATGACACCTGCCTCTGATTGAGAACCATACTAGGCCGAAACATAGAAATAACCAAATCATAAAACAAACTGTCACGCCCTGGTCGAAGTATATTGTGTTTTCTTTATTATTTTGGTCAGGCCAGGGTGTGACATGGGTTTATTGTGGTGTGTTTTGTCTTGGGGTTTTTGTTAGGTATTGGGTTTGTGGTTTAGTTGGGATATCTAGCATAGTCCATGGCTGTCTGGAGTGGTTCTCAATTAGAGTCAGGTGTTTATCGTTGTCTCTGATTGGAAACCATATTTAGGCAGCCATATTCTTTGAGTGTTTCGTGGGTGATTGTTCCTGTCTCTGTGTTTGTTGTCACCAGATAGGCTGTATAGGTTTTCACGTTCCGTTTGTTGTTTTTGTATTGTTCGTTTTTCATCGTCATTAAACATGTATAAAAAATACCACGCTGCATTTTGGTCCGACTCTCCTTCGACGGAAGAAAACCGTAACACAAACATAGACTGCCCACCCCAACTCACGCCCTGACCATACAAAATAATGACAAAACAAAGGAAATAAAGGTCAGAACGTGACACCAACCCCCAAAAACCTATTTTAATTCCAGGTTGTAAGGCAACAAAATAGGAAAAATGCCAAGGGGGTGAAAACTTTCACAAGCCACTGTAAACACTCCATCGGCAGGACAGAACAGCATTCTCTGGTAAGACACGGGCGGGGGCCTATCCATTTATGTGAACAAATGCTGGTGCACGATATCTAAGGAAGTCTAACAGTTTTGCCGAAAGAGTTTTCATCTGTATTTTTCGTAGCTGTCTACATACCACCACAGACCGATGCTGGCACTAAAACTGCACTCAATGAGCTGAATACCTCCATAAGCAAACAGGAAAATGCTCATCCAGAGGCTGCGCTCCTATTGGCCAGGGACTTTAATGCAGGGAAACTTAAATCAGTTTTACCTAATTTCTATCGGCATGTGCAATTTCTATCAGCATGTGCAACCAGAGGAAAAAATATATAATTCTAGACCACCTTTACTCCACACACAGCGATGAGTACAAAGCTCTCCTCGCCCTCCATTTGGCAAATCTGACCATAATTCTATCCTCCTGATTCCTGCTTACAAGAAAAAAATAAAGCAGGAAGCACTAGCGACTCGGTCTATAAAAAAGTGGTCAGATGAAGCAGATGCTAAACTACAGGACTGCTTTGATAGCACAGACTGGAATATGATCCGGGATTCTTCCGATGGCATTGAGGAGTACACCACATCAGTCACTGGCTTTACCAATAAGTGCATTGAGGACGTCGTCCCCACAGTGACTGTAAGTACATACCCCAACCAGAAGCCATGGATTACAGGCAACATTTGCATTGAGCTGAAGGGTAGAGCTGCCACTTTCAAGGAGAGGGACTCGAACCTGGAAGCTTATAAGAAATCCCTCTCTGCCCTCCAACGAACCATCAAACAGGGAAAGCGTCAATACAGGACTAAGATCGAATCGTCCTACACCAGGTCCGACACTCGTCGGATGTGGCAGGGCTTGCAAACTGTTATAGACTACAAAGGGAAGCACAGTTGAGAGCTGCCCAGGGGCACGAGCATACCAGACGAGCTAAATCACCTCTTTGCTCGCTTTGAGGCAAGTAACACTGAAACATGCATGAGAGTATCAGCTGTTCCGTATGACTGTGTGATCACAGTCACTGACATTTTCAACCTCTCCCTGTCTGATTCTGTAATACCAGCATGTTTCAAGTAGACCACCATAGTCCCTGTGCCCAAGAAGACTAAGGTAACCTGCCTAAATGACTACCGACCCGTAGCACTTACTTCTGTAGCCATTAAATAATTTGAAAGGCTGGTCATGGCTCACATCAACACCAGAAACCCTAGACCCACTCCAATTTGCATTCTACACCAACCGAACCACTCCACACGGCACTCTCACACCTGGACAAAAGGAACACCTATGTGAGAATGCTATTCATTGACTACAGCTCAGTGTTCAACACCATAGTGCCCTGGGACTAAAGGACCCTGGGACTAAACACTTCCCTCCGCAACTGGATCCTGGACAACACATCTGCCACGCTGATCCTCAACACGCTGATCCTCAACACAGCCTATAGAGAGGAGGTCAGAGACCTGACCATGTGGTGCAAGAACAACAACCTCTCCCTCAACGTGATCAAGACAAAGGAGATGATTGTGGACTACGGGAAAAGGAGGACCGAGTACACCTCCATTCGCATCGACGGGGCTGTAGTGGAGCAGGTTGAGAGCTTCAAGTTACTTGGCGTCACCATCACCAACAAACTATCATGGTCCAAGCACACCAAGACAGTTGTGAAGAAGGCACGACAAAACCTAAACTGAAAATATTTGGCATGGGTCCTCAGATCCTCAAAAGGTAATTCAGCTGCACCATCGAGAGCATCCTGACGGGTTACATCTCTGCCTGGTATAGCAACTGCTCGGCTTCCGACCACAAGGCACTACAGAGGGTAGTGCGTACGGCCCAATACATCACCGGGCCAAGCTTCCTGCCATCCAGGACCTCTATACAAGGCGGTGTCAAAGGAAGGCCCTAAAATTTGTCAAAGACTCCAGCCACCCTAGTCATAGCCTGTTCTCTCTACTACCGCATGTCAAGAGTTTTCGGTGTGCAAAGTCTAGATCCAAGAGGCTCCTAAATAGATACTACCCCCTAGCCGTAAGACTCCTGAAAAGGTAATCAAATGACTACCCAGACTATTTACATTGCCTCCCCTCTGGAACGCTGCTGCTACTCTCTGTTATTATCTATGCATAGTCACTTTAATAACTCTACCAACATACATATATTTACACCGTTGCCCGGGCACATTGACATTGACTCTGTACCGGTACCCCCTGTATATAGCCCCTCTATTGTTGTTTACTGCTGCTCTTTAATTATTTTTTATTCTTATCTCTTACTTAATTTTTTGGTATTTTCTTAATACTGCATTGTTGGTTAAGGGCTTTTAATTAAGCATTTCACTCTAAGGTCTACACCTTACACAAGGTTGTCATATCTTTCAAAAAATACCAGTGCAACAATTTTGAGCACAATCATTTTTTTTATGTCTCCATAAAAGACCTCTGTGCTTCAATATTAATCATGTGTAAAAAAAAAGGCTGTCTGCTACTCCTCTCTACCTACTTTTCCTTCGCAATCACCTGAGTTTCCCTTAGTCCCGTTAGTTTGGCTGCTCATGTACAGTATTGTACATGTTTATCTAAGGAACTAGCCTATACATATTGGGACTGGCAGTTGTTAAAGGGATACTTCAGGATTTTCCTCAGAGTCAGAATACTCTGTGGACACTATTTTTTTATTTATATGCGTACAGTATGAAGGAAGTTGCTAACTAGAGTTAGCGCAATCGTTAGAAAAATGCATGGAAGTCTATGGTAACTATTAGCATGCAGACAAATATGAGCTTGTATGTGTTGTTCCTCATGATCATATGATATGAAACAATTTTTAGTCTCATTTTGGTGTTATAGAGAGCCAGTTTGTGTCTAGGAGAAACTAGGGGAAAAAGAGATCTCTTCTTGTATTTTGCTTTCCTATGTGAATGCGAGACAACTGACACTGCCTGTAGCATACAGTTTTGTGTAATCTAACCAATTATCTCTTGATCGTACAGCATTTAAACATAGAAATTCACTATAATTGTCCAATTATTTCCATTTAGTCCATAAACACACACAACAGATGTATAATACTACAGGTAAACCCATGCTCAACAGGAATTCATTCATATTCATCTTAAACATTATCTACAGTGGGCTAGGCTATTTTTCCATCTTCCCTAACACTCTCTTCCATATTGTAAAACTCCATATTGTACACACTTGTTTTGTTATATTCATTTAAAGTTTCATGGTAGACAACACAATGGATTGCACTTTGCAATAGTTTCACTGAGGACACCGTCCATTGTGTCAAGAGAGATGCTAAATCAGTTCAAACCCTTGAACAACACTCTTCAACGGAATTGCCTCTGTTAAATAGCTGGCAGTTAAAAGAGATTTGTGAGATGGAAGCTATCTACTGTACTTAGTTTACCCTTATAGTCATATGCTCTGCAGTACAGCGGCACAAGAACACATTTGACAATCTTCTTATCATTTCTGAGCAGGCGGTCCTTTCTTGGGTGTGAATGTTAGTCTTTCTCAATAGACAAATGCCACAAATGGTTAATGTTGACACTGGCGAGACCTCATCAGGCATCAGGTTTTCATGTTGACAGTGTGGAGGAATGAATTCCAATTGTTAGGGAATGAGAGATAGCAGGTTAAATGACACGGGCCTGCCACCGTGAATATATTACTATTTGTTTTCCATGACAACAGGTAGGCTAGTAAAAATACATAGCATTAAACTAATGCTTTTTCTCGAGTGCAGGCGCTTTGCTGGTTTCTACATATGTCACTTCTCCATGGAATGTGGTAACACAATACGTCACTGGTGTAACTTTCAAGGAACTAATCGAAGTGGGGTGACGGGTAGCGAGCGAGTTGTGTTGTGCGTCATGTTATGTAGGCTTTTTGCATTGTTTAGTGTGCTGTTTATTCAGACTTGCATCCTTTTGTTCTTGCACGTGGGTCTTCTGGGGCATCTTAACTCACGGTGGTGAGATGAGCTGAGATGAGAGCTTCCAAACGGTTGTTTACTACACTCCCCAAGGACTCAGAGCCGCTGTTATTTGAAACCTCAGATGGGCCGGGACTTGCATCCTGGGTTTTTGAAAAAAATTAAGATGGCAATTGGAAAAAAAGACGCATTGTATATCTGAAGGCTAGTGCTGTAAATAGCATACTTTGGGGGCATGCTTATGAATGTGAATGAGAGCGGTTCAGTTAGATTCAGCTTTGTGATTTGTTTGAAGGCTTCAGATTCAGAAATGCATTACAAAGAGAGTACGTTAGCACAAACCTAAGAGGTAACTGTTTCTGGTAGACACAAGGCACGTGATATTTATGCATCGTATTGATTTCTCAGAGTATGATGCGAGGAGTTGTGTACAGGCACAGTATTGAGATTTCCATCCTAAATGCTCTTGTCTTTGAACCCCTGCAATGTCATTCTGGTCATGTCTGCTGAGTCCAGAATTAAACATGATCTGCATCTCATTATGAATGCATAGCAGTACGTTGCCCTTCAAGTGATGTACACTGGGGTCAACATATGTTGGGACCTTCAGATTAAACACAGGGCTAAATAAATCTAGTACCAACTGTATCCCAGTGAGAATTACTTCCTTTTCCCTTGTTCAGCATCTTGTTTACTTGACATCTTGCTGTTTCCTTCAAATCAAGGCAATTCCCCATACTGAAATTGCTCTGTGAGCTGTGAAGTGTGTACATAAACTATCCATTCAACTATGCAAATGTATCTGTCTATCTGTCTTTCTGACAAGCATCCTCATTGCTATACAATACAGTTATGAATAATTAATGAAACATTTCAAAGTGAAAGTTCCAAATATTTTATATACAGTACCAGTCAAATGTTTGGATACACCTTCTCATTCAAGGGCTTTTCTTTATTTAGACTATTTTCTACATTGTAGAATAATAGTGAAGACATCATAACTATGAAATAACACATATGGAAACATGTTGTAACCAACAAAAGAAAGTGTTATTTCATAGTTTTGATATCTTCACTATTATTCTACAATGTAGAACATAGTAAAATAAAGAATAAAGTGTTCTAAAACTTTTGACCGGTAGAGTGTGTGTGTATATATGTGTATATATATATATATATATATATATATATATATATATATATATATATATATATATATATATATATACACACTGTTTTTTTTTTCATTTGGGAAAGCCAAATACAATTAGAAATGCGGTAACTCTAACCATCGCCCCAAATCATATACTCCCTCCCTCTGCCCCCCTCTGCATGCCTTTCCTTTTGAAACGTTGAGTCATCAATAAACTAATCATTGCATGGAATTAGTCATTTGTCTTTGATGTCACTGGATCACCCAGAGATTGGGCGTGCATGCCAATTAACAACTCCCTCTGCCCTTCTCTGACCCTGTCTGTGGCGTTTGGGCACCTCGCTGTGCAACACAAAACCCATTGAATAATCATTATGCCACCGCACCAAGGGAGATTAATAAACCCCAGCAAACCAAAGCCATTGATTGGCTCAAATGTACACACTTGTATTGTTCAATCCTCCCTGACAGATTGGGGCTAATACACCCATGGGGAGTCGCTACCACTGTGACGAAGCCTCTTTACCAGTCAAGTCGTTTGTTTGTTTGTTACTGTATTCAGGTTCCCTGCCAACGGTTTGCCTCGCTGACCAATGACAGTAGATGGTTTTTATTTCCCTCTATAGTGGGTTAGAACACAATGTGCACCTCGTGCTGCAGATGAATTGGCCATTGTAAAGAAGACATCTGAGGCCCTGAGGCATCGTACTATCGTGATGCACCACTCAATATTTAGTGGTCAATAGGAAAGCTGTGGAGAGCTCAGATGAGTACAGAGAACAGTAATGCATCCCCTTGTTTATACTTTGGTTCTAATGTATATTTAAGCAATAAGGCCCGGGGGTGTGTGATATATGTCCAATATACCATGGCTAAGGGCTGTTCTTACGCACGATGCAACACAGAATGCCTAGATATAGCCCTTAGCTGTGGTATATTGGCCATTTACCAAAAGCCCCAGAAGTGCCTTATTGCTATTCTAAACTGGTTACCAATGTAATTAGAACAGTAAAAATATATGTTTGTCATACCCATTGTGTGCAGCTGATATGCCACAGCTTCCAGCCAATCAGCATTCAGGTCTCGGACCACCCAGTTTATAATTCATATTATATAGCTCACTGTGGCTGTGGATTGATTGTCAGACAAATGGTAGCATTTTTAAATAGTGGTGTGATTTGTACACAGTACAACAGCGCTCAAACTAGAGTCAACGTTGCACATTTTTCTTGTTACTTTATGTGCAATGTTTTTACCCTATTCAGACGTGGTGGAATGGTGCCCAGATGATCATGGCAATATACAACCCCAAAACAACATCATTAGAGCTTCAGCAGATAAATGATGCTTACTGGGTGAATGTTCCCAGTTCAGTGTATTGTTTCAGTGAACATCATTATTGGGATTGTTTTTCCAGCATTGGTGGCCATGTTCTTTTCCCCCTTGAGGGCGATTCCAAAGGGCAATGGAACTGGTAGATAGGAGATCCAAGAGAGAGCAACCTGCCATTACAGAGCCAATACATTTGATACGGTTCAGAGGTTATTGATAGTTACTATAAGTGAACTCCAAAAGCTTTTAAAACTCTGATTATCATCCTCGTACTCTTCCAGTTTCTGAATTGAAGGTTTCTAAGCTCTTGTAAAGCCTAGAGCTACTTTTAGGCCTTTTAAAGTCTAACTGTCATACTATTACTTGTCTATTGTTCTTTTTTTGGTATGAACATGTCTTTACTTTGGTTTTCCTTGCAGGGTTTTTGGGCCATAACAATGGCTTCCAGAGTCCTTGTGAGCACAAGTACTGTGGCCTGGGGCGTCACTGTGTGGTCAACCATGAGAGCAGTCAAGGGGAGTGCATCTGTCTGGACCGCTGTAAACCTCACTACAAGGAGGTGTGTGGCTCGGACGGCAAGCTGTACCAGAACCACTGTGAGCTCCACCGGGCCTCCTGTCTGGGTGCACAGAAGATAACCATCATGCACAGCGAGGAATGCTTCTACAAAGGTAAGAATTACAACTCATAGCTTCATAAAATGGCTGTCATGGAACTTTATGCAGAAGCAAAGTACAGATGTAAGATCCTAATTTGACCTATATTGTCACAGCAAAATAATCCTACAACAACAAGATTTTAAGGTTTGTTAGCTGGCCGAAAGTAGGCTACATAAAAAGTGCATTACGGTTAATAAAACCGTATGTTTGTGTGGGATTTCAGTGAATTCATGTAAACATCCTCAGCAACAAAAGAGTGAAGTTGTAGTTGCAGGAGATGAGTTTTATCTTCTTTATGCTCTAGATTAGAGCTTTGGAGAAGCCACCAGAGATCCTGCCTCATTGCAGTTCTCGGAAAATCCTGTCTTGCACAGAATGTTTGTTTGTTGTTAGAAGTAAGGATTTTGTACAGTCGCGGAGCCATTTCTCACCTTATGAACCTGATACAACATAATGTAGCTACATCTTGTATCTCTATTAGTTTCTCAGTTGATGCAAAGCATTGCTTGATTATATAATGTGTAGGTGGTAATACTGTACACACCGATGCTCAGATTTCCCTAGAGACTTTAAGATGCTCTGGAACATTGATTGTGCAAAGACACCACGTACTTTCAATACATGGTAAGGAGTTGGCTTATCGCTTTTAGAGCACCGTAGGTGGTGTAGACCATGGGGTAGGTCCCAATAATTTCACATTTTTTCCTGAAGTGTGCACTTTTTCACTACTTCCCACAAATCTGAAAACATTTTCACCACAGGAGGTTTGTGGCAACTTTATTGGGGAGGAAGGGCTCATGGTAATGGCTGGAGAAGATTGAGTGGAATGGTATCAAATACATCAAACACATGGTTTCCATGTGTATGATGCCATTCCATTTGCTCCCTTCCAGCCATTATTATGAGCCGTCCTCCCCTCAGCAGCCTCCACTGTTTTCCACCATATTTCTTTTACCAGGCATTTCCTTTAGAATGAGTGAAGGGAAGTAAACAAGGCCGCGCTTTGGAAAGAAAGAGAGATCACCGGGACACACCAGGGGCACGAGAAAAAGGTCAAAGCTATGTCATATAATAATATTCATGAGAGAAACATTAGATTGCCTTTCATTTTGCAGGATACACAATTACATGGTTTCTGTGCAAGTGAACTGCTGCAAGCCAATTGTCACACTATAATAATCTTCTGTAACAGTATTGCTTCCATCCCTACACTCACCCCCTTTTTTCCAAATGGTATTTCTCACATGCTTCGTAGACAACAGGTGTAGACTAACAGTGAAATGCTTAGTTACGGGTCCTTTTCCAACAATGCAGAGAGAAGGATAAGATAGAAATAAATGGTAACCTGTCACCTGGTGTCATAACATAATGTAATCATAATATGTCATAACAGCTGACATAACTTGTCATAACACTGTCATGACCCATATATTTACACCTGTTGTGGCATACATTTTGTTATTTTATGGGTGGTTATAACAACTACATAAGAGTGTCAAAACCCACATTTCTAAAAAAGTAAAAACAATTCCTGCCAAGCAGTTTTCTTTTGTTTGAAAGGTTGTTTCTTTGTTGTTGTTGTAGTCAATTCCTTATAGTCAAGTTTTGTTTCATCACATTTTAAATACCTTGTAGAAAATACACTTTATGGTGCTGTCATGAAGCATTATGTCCATCCTGTGTCACTTTACTTGGAGTAAGAAAATATACTTTATGACACTGTCTGGAAGCATAATGACCATCATAATCATATAAGTCAGATAGGCCTATCACGTACATGCTCTTACATCAGTCATCAGTCAAAAAGAGGGTGCCTTGTTCTGCTCCTGAAATCTGTCCCTGCATTAATTCCAGTCATCAGCATCAGCAACAGAGCATTAGGGCATGTCTGACATCCATGTGCACGCAATTACATCATTGTGTGCACAATTACAATGATAATTCAATATGGTCAAGAAAAAAAACATGTGTAACATAAAATTTTTGTTGACAAGTAGGCTATGGTGTAATTTAAAGTTTTGCCTTGTGTGGTAGATTTTGTGGGTTTTGACACTCTTGTGTAGGTGTCATAACCTGAAAAATATGGGTTGTTTATGAATTCGAAGGACCAATAAAAAGGGATCGAAAAAACAGGAGCTGGGTTTTAGGTCATTATTAACCACCACAGGGTGGTTCAGAACACAAGGAAGCAGTAGTTCCAGTTCAAGGGTTTAATGAAGATCCACACACACACATACAACACCACTCTCTCTAATACTAATTGTTATTATTTAGCTGCATGCACAATAACATCAGAAAAGCAATTTATTCTGAGGAGGTAAAATAAGCACGAGAGAAAAACAGGTTGATCATCAGAATA
This sequence comes from Oncorhynchus masou masou, assembly GCF_036934945.1. NCBI lineage: Eukaryota > Metazoa > Chordata > Actinopteri > Salmoniformes > Salmonidae > Oncorhynchus > Oncorhynchus masou. Next base: position 68,481,661 of record NC_088243.1, on the reverse strand, counting down.
GAAGCTACAGACTGCCTGGGGCTTTGCCTGGTAGGCTATTACCCTAAGGCTGCCTATTCCTATAGGAAAACCAAAGAAAGTTGGGGTCTTGGAAAGGAGATGAGCTGGCCGTTTTTATAGCCGCCCCCAAATGTGTTGTACATATTTTCTTCAACAGACAAGCCAGCTAAGTGTCAATAGCTTCTTGAGGAAAGGCAAGCAGCCTGATGAGTCGAGCAACAGGCCTGACGTAGGTTCTGTCCTTGACTTGGATCTCTGCTGTCCTCACTTTCCCATCTGCTCCAGAGATAACTGACTTGACAGTTCCAGTTCAGAGATGGTCTACACACCAAGGGTGGTTTGCAGGGCAATCTTAATGGATCTGACCTCTCTCTCCCAGCATCCTCCAAAGTGTTGTGCACTTGGTGGGTTGAAGGCAAAGTGAATCCTCTGACTGGCTAACTGTTCCTGGAGCTGTGGGTGGAGAGCCATGAAGGCCTCCTGTAGCTCTCGCTTCCCTCCCTTGAAATTTGTTCCTCGATCGGACAGGGTCTCAAAGGGCTTTCCTCTTCGAGCGATAAAGTGTCTCAACGCCATTAGGAACAAACTGGAATCCATATTAGTCTGTAGATCCACATGTACAGCCCGGGTGGTCATGCACTTAAAGATGATGCCCCCTTTTCCAATGTGGGCTTGTGGAGCCGCAGTCGGGCTGGAGGCAAGTCAGCCATCCTAGGCACATCTGGCTGGCCTCGCCACAACCTGCATTCAGTGCAGCCAAGCTGAAAACGATGAATGGCTGCTCTCCCTCTCAGAATCCAGAACCTTCAATGTAGCTCAGCAAACACCTTCTCTGGGCCCAAGTGCCTCAGCTGCTCATCATATTCCCTGATCAGCAACCTGGTGAGCGGATGACCTGGTTCCAGAACCACTGGGTGAAGAACGTCAGAGCCCAGCTGGTCACACCTGTGAAGGCAACCTCCAACACAAGTCAGTCCGGTGTTGTTGTCATACTCTGGGGCCAGCATCACCAGACGGCTGATCGGAGGGATTGGCTTGCCTGCCTCTAGTAGGGAGAGGTCTTCTGGGAAGCTCTCAGACTGAGCATGTCTGAATATATTGAGTTCTGCTTGCTTGAAATCGTCGGCTGGAGAACTGTTGGCACTACTGGCCGCCCCATGTAGCAACTGCACTGTGGCTTCCACCAGCTCCTGGAAAATGTTGAACTGGGCAACATCAGGGAGAGACGACTTGGTGTCCACTGACAGGAGTCCACAGAAGGTAGGCTGCCACAGCTCCTCTGCTTCATTGAGAGGTACTTGGTCTGGTCTTCTCTGCCAGGATGACTGGGCCTGCCACAGGAATGGTGGACCTTGACTCCAATGGTTATGTTCTGAAAGCGTCAGCTGGGTTCCTCTCCATTTCTCATGTTACACCAGGCCTGGGGTCCATGAGCTCCTGTATGTCTGCGACTCTTGTGCCTACAAATACTTTGTACCTGCAGGAGTCCGACCGGAGCCAGGTTAAGACTGTTGTAGAATCCGACCAGTACGTGACCTCATGGATTTCCAGGGTGAGTTCTTTTCTGATAACCTCGGCCAGCTGGGCACCAGTGAGTGCAGCGCAGAGCTCTAGTCTTGGCATCGACTGTTGTCATTTCGGGACCACTCTTGATCTTGCTGCAAGGAATGCCGCTTGGATCTGTCTATTGGTGTTTTCAGTATGTAGTTACACGACGGCTCCATACGTACGTTCTGAGGGGTCACTGAAGATATGAACACTTGTTATGCTGGTTGAGAGATCCATGTCGGGGCTGACATAATATCTTGGTAGTGTAACCTGAGACAGATGTGGAAGTTCATTCTCCTAAATAAGCCAAACTTGGAGGAGATATTCAGGTAGATCTGGGTCATCCCACCCTCTTTTCTTATTCTAGAGCCTCTGGACCACAACCTTGGCTCGTGTGGTGTATAGGATAATGAAGCTGGGTGGATCGTATTGACTGGCAAGAATCGATATATGTTGCGCATGGTGGGTTCAACTTTCTCCATGTGGCCTTGCTTGTAGCCAAGCGTGTCAGACAGACATTACCATCATAATCCAAGGGTGTACTCTTGGGTTTCCATGCCATCCTGGGTGAACCACAGCTCACTGTTTTCCGACTTGGACTCTTGAGGTAGGTGTTCGATGACTGCTGGAAGGTTGCTGGCCCACTGGCGTAGATCGAATCCTCCTTCAGCAAGAAGGTGCTTTAGCTTGTCCACCAGGAAGTCTTTGTAGACAGTTGTCTACATAGAAACAGCGTTCTACAGAAAAGCGCACATCCTCTTCAGGCTCATTGTGGTTAAACACATGTTTCTGAATGGCAAATGTGGTGCAGCAGGGGCTACATGTCATCCCAAAGGGAAGAACCTACCACTCATAGACATCAGCATGATCATCACGGTTTAGGTCTCGCCACAGAAACCAGAGAAGAGGCTGGTCTTTGGGTAGCAGGCGGACTTGATGGAACATCCCCTTTATGTCACTGATGATGGTCACAGAGTGTTCCCGGAAATAGAGAAGGACTCCAAGCAGAGTAGCTCCCAAGGTTGGTCCGGGAAAGAGTTGTTCGTTCAAGCTCTTGCCCCTTTAGTTGAAGGAACAGTTGAAGACGACTCTGTTTTTCCCATTGTGTTTGACCATATGATGGGGAATGTACAAACCTTGGTACTCTTCGACTGCTACTGCGGATACCTTCTTCACTTGTGAACCTCCTTCGGAGGCAGTACTTCTTCTACAAAAGGAAGGTTATTCTACAAAAGGGGAGTGGCGTACCTTTGAACCCCGTCCACTTCGACCCTGACTGTCTTCTCCTCTAGAAGATGCATGGCTTCTACATCTTGTCTGGACCGTGTGACGAGCTTCTCACTCCTGCACGGTATTGTATCCAACTGCCAGAGTTTCTCTACATGGCAGAAGAGCACTGCAGATGGAGAGACAAGGGATGTATGAAGACACTGTTGTGGAGAAAGACTTTTGTTGAAGGAACTTTGATGGACCTTGAAGGGTCCATCCAAGCTGAGACTTGATGGCAGCAGGTCCACCAGGGGGACCCAAACACACTGGCTCTGTCGGGTGATTAGATGGGGATAGTCTGATTCGATGAGCAGTAATGGCTGCGTCTGATCCAGCAGTTGAAGGGGTAGGCCTTTTAGGTGCCAATATCTTTTCTGAAGGGCTTCGACCGAGTAGGTATGCAGTGCAAGGCCCAACTCTTCAACTGTGAAGGCTCTTTGGATGTCAAAGGACCTGTTTGGTTCAGTAACAAAGGCCACAGAAAATGACACAGAATCTCCATGGACGACTCGGATATATTGACGCACCGTACAAAGTCCTAGCTGCTCTACTACTTCGTGTAGAAGTATTGTGCGCTCCAACCCATCATCCAACAGGCCGTACATTGCCGCTCCGCAAGATGACTGAACTCATCTTCAGCAGCACCTTGCTGCTGTCAGAAGGTTGATCAACATAGAGGGTCTCTGCAGTGGAGCTCACCAGGCAAATCCTCTCTGTTGACGCCTTTGTGCTGGCAGTCTTCATAGTGTTTGTGCTAGCATTGATATAACCTTGAGGCGAATCTCAAGATGCTTCTTCTCGCACTTCTTGCACTTAGCCTTGAGAGTACACTGAGCTACTTCGTGTTCATGTCCACACTTCTAACGTCTTTCATATGTTTTGATCTAGGATTCTTTCTATTCATTGGAAAGGAGCTGAAAGTTGGTGCATTGATTCATGTGGTGTTGTAGAACAGACAATGCTTCTTTGACTTCTGCCGTGACCTTTCCTCCGGAGACTGGTTCTGTGCAGAGACTTGGACTTCGTCCTTTCTCTGCTCACTTCTGTGGAGGATGGTGGTGGTCTTGGGGAGGGATTTGTCTTTACACTGATCTCGCATGAGCTAGGGTGGTCTGTGCTTTGGTTGCTACTGAACTGCATGCCGTCTACTTAAACTCTCACCTCGTACTCAAACCACTCGAGCCAGGTGAAGGAGGCTTGGAATGGGTGTCTTGATGGGGTTCACACATCTCTTGAAGCTGGCTCTTAGGTCGTGTGGTAACTTAGCTATGAGGCAGGAGACATGTGAGCCACTCCTCAGTTCTGTCTTTCCATTACTCCCTAGCTGATCCAACATGCCAAACAAGGCACGCACCCTCAGAGCAAATCTTGGTGTCACCACTCTTGATGTTGGTGCCATCCATTAACCATGCAATGCGTTGGAGGGAAAGTTGATGGGGCTGGCCATACAGTTCAGTCAGGGACTCCATGGTGGCACTGTATGGTACCTGCTGTTGTTGTAGGAGTCGACAATTAGCAAAGCCTCTTCCAACTTCAAATTTGGGGATGGTAGGAGTTGGTCCACAGTAGACGCGCTCCCAGCTGGGTGTAGAAGGTGTGCAGTAGCGGACAGGTGAGTGCGGACGATGATCAGGTGAGTAGGCCTGGCGTCGATGGTCAGGCGAGTAGTCGCAGAGGCGATGGTGAGGTGAGGGGTGATGACAACGGTCAGGTGAGTAGTCGCGGCGGCTATGGTCAGGTGAGTAGTTGCGGCAGGTGCAGTCAGGTGAGTACTCACGTCGGCTTCGGTCAGGTGAGTAGTTGCGGCGGCAACAGTCAGGTGCGGGCTGACGACGGCAATCAGGTGAAGGCTGACTGCAGTAGACAAGTGAGTAGTCACAACGGTCAGGTGAGTAGTCACATCAGCGACAGTCAGGTGCGGGCTGACGACGGCAATCAGGTGAAGGCTGACTGCAGTAGACAAGTGAGTAGTCACAACGGTCAGGTGAGTAGTCACATCAGCGACAGTCAGATGTAGGCTGACCACAGCGATTAGGTGAGGGCTGACGTTGGTGATCCTGTGAAGTCAGCCCTCTAGGTGCCGCTGTTGGGCTACGAATTCTGCACTGAAAAGTCAACCGGTCTCACTGGTGTGATGGCTCATGACGTCGAGTGGTTGACTGAGTTGATGATGACGGTGAGGATGACTGGTCTGAGAAGGAGAGCCCTCTGATCCCAAGGTTTTCAATGAGCTGCTTTATCTTATCACTCTGCCTTTGTGACTGCAGTTTATCATCTCTGGTTGTCACCAGCTGTGCACGCTCACGCTGACTTTGATGATGACTGTAGTCATCTCTAGTCGAGGTGTGCCTGCTCTGGGGGGCCGGTGAGTTGGCCATTGATGAAGGTGAGGCTCCATCCTCACTGGGTAGTGACTTGAACTGTTGGAGACCCATTGAAGCTGATGAATTTAGCTCTTCCGATAGCTCCAGTATCTCCTGTGTCAACTTCTCGTTGGAGTGGTGTGTTGTGTGTGGAGTCTGCCTTTACTCGTAGCTTACCTCATAGTCAACCAGACGATGTGGGGGGCAAGTCTGACGGTGGGGACGAAAATAACATGGCTATATACAGAGAGTACTAGTACTGAGTCGATGTGCAGGGGTATGAGGTCATTGAGGTAGATTCAATATGTACATATATAGTGCCTTTGGAAGGTTTTCACACCCCTTGACTTTTTACACATTTTGTTATGTTGCAGCCGTATTCTAAAATGTATTAAATAAATAAAAACAAAAAGAGCAACAACAAAAAATTTGAAAACCCTACCAACTTATTTACATAAGTATTCAGACCCTTTGCTCTGAGACTTGACCTTAGGTGCATCCTGTTTCCATTGATTGTCATTGAGATGTTTCTAGAACTTGTTTGGAGTCTACCTGTGGTCCATTAAATTGATTGGGCCACAGTGCATTCGGAAAGTATTCAGACCCTTAACATTTTCCACATTTTGTTACATTACAGCCTTATTATAAAGTTTATAAAATAGTTTTTTTTTTCTTCCCTCATCAATCTAAACACAATACCCCATAATAATAAAGTTTGCAAAAAAACAACTACATAAAAATTAAATACCACAATTCAGACTCTTTAATCTGTACTTTGTTGAAGCAGCTTTGGCAGTGATCACAGCCTCAGGTCTTCTTGGGTATGACGCTATAAGCTTGTATTCGGGGAGTTTCTACCATTCTTCTCTACAGATACTCTCAAGCTCTGTCAGGTTGGATGGGGATAAACAGCTATTTTCAGGTCTCTCCAGAGCTCCAACACTCGGCGGCAGGGTAGCCTAGTGGTTAGAGCGTTGGACTAGTAATCGAAAGGTTGCAAGTTCAAATCCCCGAGCTGACAAGGTACAAATCTGTCGTTCTGCCCCTGAACAGGCAGGTAACCCACTGTTCCTAGGCCGTCATTGAAAATAAGAATTTGGTCTTCACTGACTTGCCTAGTTAAATAAAGAAACTCAGCAAACTGGATATGGTCTATCACAGTGTCATCAGTTTTGTCACCAAAGCCCCATTTACTACCCACCACTGAATCAAATCAAATCAAAGTTTATTTGTCATGTGCGCCGAATACAACAGGTATAGAACTTTTAACTTTTAAAAAAGTTTTAAATATCCAATAAATGTCATTCCACTTCATGATTGTGTCCCTCTTGTTGTTGATTCTTCACAAAAAATACAGTTTTATATCTTTATGTTTGAAGCCTGAAATGTGGAAAAGGTCGCAAAGTTCAAGGGGGCCGAATACTTTCGCAAGGCACTGTATATCTCCCTCTCTAACTTTAAGCATCAGCTGTCAGAGCAGCTTACTGATCACTGTACCTGTACACAGCCAATCTGTAAATAGCACACGCAACTACCTCATCCCCATATTGTTATTTATCTTTTTTCTCTTTTGCACCCCGGTAGCCAAATTTCAAGCCTCTTAGCAAAAGATCTGAATACTTATGTAAATAAGGAATTTCTGTTTTTATTTTTTATAAATCAGCAAAAAAAGTAAAAATAACAGTTTTGTGTGCAGATTTTTTGCAGAACAAACTACGCATCATAGAAACCTTCCATAATTTCTCATCACTTCCCTTAGATGAGTCTGAGGCAGTTCAGTCAGGGCCCTTTCTGCATGTATACACAAAGGGCTCCAATCAGACAGGCCTTTCATCCCAATCAGACAAAGACATTTGGATCAATGATATCTGTCCCTTGTTGTCTGATGCTCTAATCAGCTTCTCTCATGTGTCCTGTCTGGTCAACCCTCCATCCCAGCCATCTGCAAATCCAGCCTCCATCAACGACCATCCACAAGTGGGATTGTGATATTTGACCAACGTAGGCTGAATCAATACAAGATCAACATGAGCCAAAGGAAAAAGGCTTTCGGACAGGAAATTGTTTCTTTTTCATTCTTCTCTTTTAGCTGCTCTTTGTCCGTGGCCAGACAGTTTTTTACGGTGACTGATTTGTAATCAATTTCTTATTGAATGAGAGCGGCAGAGGCACCGCTCCTAGACCTGTTGGTCCAGTTAAAGCCGTCTCCTTTAAAAAATATTCATAGTCCCTTGAAAACGTTGTTTTTCTCTCTAAAAATACTTTACAGCAGTATTACAGCAGTATTGCAGGAGTATTGCAGCAGCATTACAGCAGTATTACAGCATTATTGTAGAAGTATTGCAGGAGTATTACAGCAGGTGTTACTGTACTTCTCACCACTTCCTGCTGTTCCATTACTCCGTTCCCTGTCAGGGCACAGCTAATGTTTACAACATTTGTCTTCCACATTATTGCCCGCCTCGGTCTTGGCGGCAAATGGCTGCAGAGGATTTGTTCATTGCACCGGATACTATTGTCACAGTGTAAATGGTGGGAAAAAGATAATATCAAATGATTGGGGTTTATTAGTGGTCAAATGGAATGTGTCTAAATGGTATATTATAAAACATGTAATTCATTTTTTTTCAATTTACCTTGTGTTATTGGGCATAAATACTTTCATTAGGCATAAATATTTTCATAAGTGTAATCGTGATTTTCAATCATTTCAGTATCACACTAATTGTTTTAGTCTTTGGTCTTGTCAATGTAAATGTAGACAAATTCAGGTTCTGCCATTTCTATAAAATAAAGTATTAATACCTGATCACTGTATGGACCAAACAAATCTAACAATGACCCCTACTATCTTTTACACCACTGGAAATGAAATTAACCAACTTTACTTCCTTCCAATTAAATCAAGCTATCAGTGACTGACAGACATGGACCATAGACCCAGTGGAGCCACCCTGTATAATGTCACACTGATGTCAAACTTATGTTATAGCAAGACAAGAAACAGACATCCAGGCCTGTACAGGCCTCTCGAAAATACTTTAGTTAAGTTGCAAATGCCAGATTAGGTTGATAGATGGACAATTAGCACCCGGGGTTTGGATTTAGGCATGCCTAGCAGCATTGATTGTTTTCAAATGACACCCTTGAGAAGAACCCCCCCCCCCCCACCACCCGCTAGGCTCTTTTGAGTTGGCCTCAGCTTAATGAGTACATGTGGAAATGGACAGCCTCTATCTGCACAGCGCACCCTCTATCGCTCTTATCTACTAGGAAGAACAGGATAAAAAATGACAGCCGTGCTTTGACTGAAGGTTTCTCATTAGGCCTTTGGATAACGTATGACCCCCGTCTACTCCCTCCTGCTGCTCTGCAACCGAGTAGGGATTGGATCTGATTGAAAATTAAGTGGCGCACAAAAGCTTGTCCAATCCATGGGGGAAGTTTGGTGGATGGAAGCAGGGCAATCTCAGCAGCAGACAATTGACACAACCGTAGACAATTAACAATGAGGCCCTGGCATACCAATCGAGTGCTCTCTGCTTCAGTCACATCCATTTATCAGTGGGATGACATTTTTAGTTTGTGTTGTTATTTTTATGTGACAGCCAATGACGTCACTCATCCGGAGCAAGAGTTCAATCATAACCAGTGTTATTGCTTTAATGTGTGGCTATTTGGATGTTGAGTAGTGATATAGCATATCAAATCAAACTTTATTTGTCACATGCCCCGAATGTGTAGACCTTACCGTGAAATTCTTACTTACAAGCTCTTAACCAACAGTGCAGTTCAAGAAGATTTAAAAAAATATTTACCAAATTAAACTAAAGTAAAAAATAGAAAAGATCTATGAGATTTCATTGTGCCGACAAAGGCATGTTTAAGATTACCCTAGGATTTACTTTCAAATTAAGGTAAGATGTGCTTAATTACAATAGCCTAAGGAGTATTTGGCTATGTACGTCTTGATATGTGATTAGCGACTGGAGTCAAATCAAACACGCATTTCAGAAACGTGTCACTGTAGAGAAAGTCCAATGTTTTCTGTGCGACGAAGATGCACTCCTTCATTAAAACCAAAATAAGTTGTTCGGAATGTGCAACATCTTCAGCGTCTCACCTTTATAGTGCATGTTTTCATACTGTATGTGCCATAGTGTTATTGAGTATTTCCTTTTATAAGATTTTACCTCCAGGGAAATTAACAGTGAGTTAGTACGCATGGTCCTCTGTGCATTTATTTACATTCAAGAAATTACATTTCACGTTGACTGCTGTATGTGTATGTAGAGGAAGCAATTAAGGTTTTAGTGTTTCATCCAAAGTTATAGTATATGTTGTTGCAAAACAGAAATAGTTTCTGGCAAAATGTTAACCTGAAAAAAACGCCAGTCAACTGTCAATGTTACCTGTTGCGGTTTGTGGTGATATGGACGGAATTCTCCATGGATATGAAGTGTCTAAAAAATGTACATGTTTTTCTATATCTCTCAACACATATTGCATATTTAACATAATGCAAGTTGTTTATCATACATAGTAAAAAATGTTTTATCATAGTAAGTAATCTTGATTACTTAGTCTTTGTTTGAATATCCATATGTTCCATTCAGCAAGTGTCATGACTTAACTTTTAACATTAAATCATTACATTGACAGTTATTTATCTAATTACCTAAATATGTTTAATTGTCACCCGATTAAATGAATCATGTAACAATTAACTCAGTAGGATCTCGGGCACCGTGAGAGCGGTTCTGTATAGAGTTACCATCTTCTGAATTAATCTCTAAAAGTCTTTACCAAGCACATCTATAAACAGTCAATTTATTAATCATAACCTCGTATCATATCATCATTCTGAACAGTTGTAATCTCCTTGCATCTGCAAAAACCTGAGCCTTACTTATGATTCAGTACTACACAAATTGGTTTAATTATTTATTAACTCGCTAACTAAATGGTAAAACAGGATAAACATACACACTAAATACATTAAAAACAGGTCCCTAGCGGACTGACAACAATATGGCTGCTTGTTACAAAAGACATGGAGAGGGCGAGAGCGAGAGGGACAAAGACACTTAAGGTTGGTACATTTAGAAACTACTCTCACCTTGGCTCCCGAGTGGCACAGTGGTCTAAGTCACTGCATTGCAATGCAAGAGTCCCTTGTTTGAATCCAAGCTGTATCACATCTTACTGTGATTGGGAGTCAGCTACTTGTCCAAGCCTCCCCAGCTTCTCCTTCACCCAAATCCAGATAGCAGATGTTCTGAAAGAGCTGCAAAACCTGGACCTGTACAAATCTGCTGGGCTAGACAATCTGGACCCTCTCTAAAATGATCTGCCGCCATTGTTGCAAACTCTACTACCAGTTGAACCTCTCTTTTGTATCGTCCGAGATCCCTAAAAGATTGGAAAGCTGCCGCGGTCATCCCCCTTTTCACAGGCGGTGACACTCTAGACTCAAACTGTTATAGACCTATATCCATCCTGCCCTGCCTTTCTAAAGTCTTCAAAAGCTTAGTTAATTAACAGATCACTGACCATTTCAAATCCCACCGTACCTTCTCCGCTGTGCAATCCGGTTTTCGAGCTGGTCACTGGTGCACCTCAGCCACGCTCAAGGTACATCATAACCGCCATCGATAAAAGACAGTACTGTGCAGCTGTCTTCATCGACCTGGCCAAGGCTTTTGATTCTGTCAATCACCGTATTCTTATCGGCAGACTCAACTGCCTTGGTTTCTCAAATGACTGCCTCTCCTGGTTCACTAACTACTTCTCAGACAGAGTTCTGTGTGTCAAATCGAAGGGCCTGTTTTCCGGACCTCTGGCAGTCTCTATGGGGGTACCACAATTCTCGGGCCGACTCTTTTCTCTGTATATTTCAACGATGCCGCTCTTGCTGCGGGTGATTCCCTGATCCACCTCTACGCAGACAAAACCATTCTGTAAACATCTGGCTCTTCTTTGGAACCTGTGTTAAAACTTCTTGAACTTACCCATCCCGTATCCGGGATCGTGAATACAGCCTCAGGCTCATTACCATAACGCAACGTTAACGATTTCTAAAAATCGCAAATGAAATGAAATAAATATGCCTGCTCTCAAGCTTAGCCTTTTCTTAACAACACTGTCATCTCAGATTTTCAAAATATGCTTTTGAACCATAGCAAATCAAGCATTTGTGTAAGAGTTTTGATAGCTAGCGTAGCATTTAGCGTAGCATTTAGCACGCAACATTTTCACAAAAACCAGAAAACCAATCAAATAAAATAATTTACCTTTGAAGAACTTCAGATGTTTTCAATGAGGAGACTCTCAGTTACATAGCAAATGTTCAGTTTTTCCTGAAAGATTCTTTGTGTAGGAGAAATCGCTCCGTTTTGTACATCACATTTGGCTACCGAATCGAACCGAAAATTCAGTCACCAAAACGTCAAACTTTTTTCCAAATTAACTCCATAATATCGACCGAAACATGGCAATCCTCAAGGTGTTTTTTCACATATCTCTTCATTGATATGCCGTTCGTGGAAGCCTGCTTTCGTCTCAGAATCCCATGGAAAAATACCAGCAGCTGAGTTTTGCGCACCAATTTCCACCCAGGACACCGGGCGGACACCTGGCAAATGTAGTCTCTTATGGTCAATCTTCCAATGATATGCCTACAAATACGTCACAATGCTGCAGACACCTTGGGGAAACGATAGATAGGGCAGGCTCATTCCTTGCACATTCACAGCCATATAAGGAGACAATGAAAAACAGAGCCTCAAAAATCCTGCTCCTTTCCTGGTTGAAGTTTCATCTTGGTTTCGCCTGTAGCATCTGTTTTGGGGCACTCACAGACAATATCTTTGCAGTTCTGGAAACGTCAGAGTGTTTTCTTTCCAAAGCTATCAATTATATGCATAGTCGAGCATCTTTTTGTGACAAAATATTGCGCTTAAAACGGGCACGTCTTTTTATCCAAAAATTAAATAGCGCCCCCTTAGATTTAACAGGTTAACTAACCTCCAAACAAGCTTCAATGCAAAAACAACACCCTTTCCGTGGCCTCCAACTGCTCTGAAACACTAGTAAAACCAAATGCATGCTTTTCAACCATTCATTGCCTGCCCGCCCGACTAGCATCACTACTCTGGACGGTTCTGACTTAGAATATGTTGACAACTACAAATACCTAGGTGTCTAGCTAGACTGTAAACTTTCCTTCCAGACTCTTATTAAACATCTCCAATCCAAAATGAAATCTAGAAACGGATTCCTATTTTGCAACAAAGCATCCTTCACTCACGCTGCCAAACATACCCTCGTAAAACTGAGTATCCTACCGATCCTCGACTTCGGCGATGTCATTTACAAAATAGCTTCCAACACCCTACTCAGCAAACTGGATGCAGACTATCACAGTGCCATCCATTTTGTCACCAAAGCACCTTTACCACCCACCACTGTGACCCGTGTGCTCTAGTCGGGTGGCCCTCGCTACATTTTTGTCACCAGACCCACTGGCTCCAGGTCATCTATAAGTCTATTCTAGGTAAAGCTCCGCCTTATCTCAGCTCACTGGTCACGATAACAACACCTCCTTTGGCCGCCTTTCCTTCCATTTCCCTCACTAACTTTAAACATCAGCTATCACTCCAGTGTTAATTTGCTAAATTTGAATTACTTCGCTACTATGGCTTATTTATTGCCTTACCACCTCACGCCATTTGCACCCACTGTATATATACGTTATTTTTTTCTATTGTGTTATTGACTGTACGTTTGTTTATTCCATGTTTATCTCTGTGTTGTTGTTTGTGTCGCACTGCTTTGCTTTATCTTGGCCAGGTCGCAGTTGTAAATGAGAACTTGTTCTCAACTAGCTCACCTGGTTAAGAAAAGGCTAAGCTTGAGAGCAGACGCATTATTTTCATTTTATTTGCGATTTTCAGAAATTGTTAACGTTGCGTTATGCTAATGAGCCTGAGGCTTTAGTCACGATCCCAGATCCGGGATGGGGAGTTTCAACAGGTTAAATAAAGGTGAAATTAAAAATAAATAAATAAATAAATAGGATGGTGCACAATTGGCTCAGCGTTGTCTGGGGTAAGCCGTCATTGTAAATAATAATTTGTTTGTAAGTGACCTGTTTAGTTAAATAAAGGTTAAAAATACAAAAATACAAATTAAATAGTAGCTCCTGAGTGGTGCAGTGGTCTCAGTGCTAAAAGCATCACTACAGACCCTGGTTTGATTCCAGACTGTATCACAACCAGCTGTGATTGGGATTCCCATAGGGTGGCACACAGTTGTCCGGTTTACGGTTTGGCTTGGGTAGGTTGTAAATAGTATTACACTTTGCACGAACTGCCGCCGTTTGGAGTAAGAAATCATGAATGTATTTACGTGCAATTCCTTGGTTCGCCGTGTATCTCTCAGAACCGGGCGACTTTGGAAACGGGGTTGGCACCCTTTTAAGGCTCTGATTGTCCGAAATGGTTCTGACGAGTATTCTGCTGTTGTCCTTTTCTCTTAATTTATTATCAGAGAATATGTGGAAAACATTTTGTTGTTGTCAACCACAACCTGCAGTATTCCGTTGGCCTTCACAGTGTGCCTGGCATCAAAACTCTTCCCTGTGGAGGATTCCCTGGTGGCCTGCTGTACTTCTGAAAAACATTCACATGAAGCCATCATGGCTTATTTTCCCTGGAAACCTTCTCCCTTAATGAGGTGTCTGTGCCTTTCAATCCCAGTGAGACAACACAGTGGGATTTGCCTGTTTATGTACCGTAAGAACTCAGAAGCTTTACCTTTTTTAATGACTCGGCTTGGCACTGATGCAGCGACCTCCCCATGAGGCCCTGGGTGTCCCCCCTCCTGTACACCCGCATTGTCACCGGCAGCCACCAAAGAAAGGCTCCTCATTATATACTGACCTGTTTTCAAGGGCACCGGGTGCAAATTGAACCCCTGGGTCGGTCCTCAAGACGGTATTGATGCATCTTACCTATTTGTACAGTGGTTGCTCCACTAAAAGCTCCACTAAAAGTTTTGCAATTTGCTGCGGGACTTAGAGGTGATTTGTCATTCAGTACAGTACCCTGCGTCACTTAATTTCTCCAGACCAGCGCAAGGGGGAGTTAGAGCACTGATTGTGCTTTTGGGTCCCAAGGCGCTACTATGTCTTTGTAGCCTACTCCTGACCAGTCACATTGTATAGTGCCTTAGTGGTGTGTGCAGTGGTCTAAGACACTGTATCGCAGTGCAAGCTGTGTTGCTACAGATGCTGGTTCAATACCTGTGTTAGAGATAACTATAGGTTTTTGGTATCTCTCCCTCTTAAAACAGAAATAAATAATTCTAATTAACAAAATGGCTTTATTTACAAATTAGTAACAATGTCTCACCCATTTTCAAGAATGGCCTTTTTCTCACTCATTTTGCGTTATTTGAAAAGTAAATAATCTCAAAAATATTATTATTTTTTAAACAAAGCGATTATTATTATTCATTTAGAATTATGTAAAAGCGCCTTGGATATTCTCACAGATATATTATTAACCCTGTAATTAGCAGGACAATATATATTGGTCAAATTGGTCATGGCTCCCTCGTGGCACACAATGGGATTGCCTTGCAGTTCTCCAGCTGTATCCACTCAAATATTGGTGGGCACGCGAGGTTCAAGGCACGAGGGCAGGGGGCACGGGATGGCTGCAGAGCTGTGCACAGAAGACGGACCTATCCCATGGAGAAGGGAGGAGGAAGAAGGGGGAAGGGGGAGGTGCTACCTAGTGTGCCCCACTAGGTAGCACAGAGCAACACTTTAAGGGGCATTGCACTAATAAGGGCGGCAGGTAGCCTTGTGGTTAGAATGTTGGGACAGTAACCGAAAGGTTGCTGGATTGAATCACTGAGCTGATAAGTTACAAATCTGTCGTTCTGCCCCTGAACAAGACTGTTCCCCGATAGGCCATCATTGTAAATAATAATTTGTTCTTAAAACTTCTTATGGCTGCAGGGGCAGTATTGAGTAGCTTGGGTGAAAGGTGCCCAGAGTAAACGGCCTGCTCCTCAGTCTCAGTTGCTAATATATGCATATTATTATTAGTATTGGATAGAAAACACTCTGAAGTTTCTAAAACTGTTTGAATTATGTCTGTGAGTATAACAGAACTCATATGGCAGGCAAAAACCTGAGAAGAAATCTGAAGTTGGTCGATTTTCAACCCAGGCCCTATTGAATTCACAGTGGGATATAGATGAAGTTGCACTTACTAGCGCTTCAACTAGATGTCAACCATCTTTAGAAACTTGAATGAGGCTTCTACTGTGTTATGGGGCTGAATAAGAGATGAATAAGTCAGGTTACTGGCAGAGAGCCATTTCCTGGTCACGCACATTTCACATGATATCGACCTGCGTTCCATGGCTTTTCTAGACACAAAGGAATTCTCCGGTTGGAACTTTATTGAATATTCATGATAACAACACCCTAAAGATTGATTTTATACTTAGTTTGAAATGTTTCTTCGACCTGTAATATAACTTTTTGAATTTTTTTGTCCGAAGTTATGCTGGACCTGCACGAGCGTTTGGATATGTGTACCTAACGCCCTAACAAAAGTACATAAATAATGGACATTATCGAACAAATCAATAATTTATTGTGGAACTAGGATTCCTGGGAGTGCATTCTGATGAATATCATCAAAGGTAAGGGAATATTTATAATGTGATTTCCGATTTCTGTTGACTCCAACATGGCGGATAATTTTATTTATTTTCTGAGCCCGTCTCAGATTATTGGATGGTTTGCTTTTTCCGTAAAGCTTTTTTGAAATCTGACACAGCAGTTGCATTAAGCAGAGGTATATCTATAATTCCATGTGTATAACTTGTATTATCATCTACATTTATGATGAGTATTTCTGTTGAATCGATGTGGCTATGCAAAATCACTGGCTGTTTTTGGAACTAGTGAATGTAACGCGCCAATGTAAACTCAGATTTTTTGATATAAATATGAACTTTATCAAACAAAACATACATGCACAAAACATGAAGTCCTATGAGAGTCATCCGATGAAGATCATCAAAGGTTAGTGATTCATTTTATCTCTATTTGTGGTTTTTGTGACTCCTCTCTTTGGCTGGAAAAATGGCTGTGTTTTTCTGTGGCTTGGTGGTGACCTAACTTAATCATTTGTGGTGCTTTCGCTGTAAAGCCTATTTGAAATCGGACACTGTGGTGGGATTAACAACAAGATTACCTTTAAAACGGTATAAGATGTATGTTTGAGGAATTTTAATTATGAGATTTCTGTTGTTTTGAATTTGGCGCCCTGCACTTTCACTGGTTGTTGTCATATCGACCCCGTTAACGGGATTGCAGCCCTAAGAAGTTTTAACTGACCTGCCTTGTTAAATAAAGGTTGAAAATTAAAAATTAATAATGGTTCTGACTAGGGAAACGTCCCCGCTGTTCTTAGTGCCAGTCTGCACATTCACACTAAAACAATGTAACTAATAATGGCGTGAAAAATGCCCCTTAAATATGAATTTGGAGGGAAGATATTAAATAAAGTATTAGACCTCTCACTAAAGGCTTCACTCAAAAGTTATACTTAATTAAATCCAAACGGGATTTAACGAAAAATGACATGAAAAGCACACATGTGTAAATCGTAAACTCTAAAAGTAATTGGAAAGGTAGATGCACATTATTTGTGACATTGTGATTACAATAAAGAATGTAAACAAAATGCTGTGTTTTTATTAACAGTAGTGATGGACAGCTGGTGGCATTTTGAAAACAGTTTTTCAAACACTTGTAGGCAGATTAGCAAGACAATAGACTCTTTATAGCCCGGCTACTGTAGGCGTGAAAGTCACACCTTTCCAATACTCCTCACACCGCCCCAAACTCCACAGTTACCATTCAAAAGCTGTTTATCTAAGAAAAATGACATTGCGACCAAAGAGTAATGGACGAAATGGACATCATTTTCATCATGCCAGCTTCTTTCTATGATGTTTAAAGGTTTTAAAACAGCATAAAGATTTTAACCTCTTGAATCTCCCCATCCCGGATCCGGGATCGTGACTAAGGCCTCAGGCTCATTAGCATAACGCAACGTTAACGATTTCTGAAAATCGCAAATAAAATGAAAATAATGCGCCTGCTCTCAAGCTTAGCCTTTTCTTAACAACACTGTCATCTCAGATTTTCAAAATATGCTTTTGAACCATAGCAATTGACTAATTTGTGTAAGAGTATGCTAAGCTAGCTTAGCATTTTGAGTAGCATTTAGCACGCAACATTTTCACAAAAACCAGATAACCAAATAAATAAAATAATTTACCTTTGAAGAGCTTCGGATGTTTTCAATGAGGAGACTCTCAGTTACATACCAAATGCGCAGTTTTTCCTGAAAGCGTCTGTGTGTAGGAGAAATCGTTCCGTTTTGTACATCACATTTGGCTACCGAAACGAACCAAAAATTCAGTCACCTACAACGTCAAACTTTTTCTGAATTAACTCCATAATATCGACCGAAACATGGCAAACGTTGTTTGGAATCAATCCTCAAGGTGTTTTTTCACATATCTCTTCATTGATATATCGTTCGTGGAAGCCTGCATTCTCCTCTGAATTCTGTGGAAAAATACTTGCAGCTGACTTTTGCGCACCAATTTCGGCGCAGGACACCGGGCGGACACCTGGTAAATGTGGTCTCTTATGGTCAATCTTCCAATGATATGCCTACAAATACGTCACAATGCTGCAAACACCTTGGGGAAACGACAGAAAGGGCAGACTTACTCCTCTCGCATTCACAGCCATATAAGGAGACAATGGAAAACAGAGCCTCAAAAATCCTGCTCATTTCCTGGATGCCGTTTCATCTTGGTTTTGCCTGAAGCTCACGTTCTAGGGCACGCACAGAAAATATCTTTGCAGTTCTGGACACGTCAGAGTGTTTTCTTTCGAAAGCTATCAATTATATGCATAGTCGAGCATCTTTTTGTGACAAAATATCTTGTTTAAAATGGGAACGTTTTTCATCCAAAAATGAAATTGCGCCCCTAGAGTTTCAACAGGTTAAAACAGCATACAACCATGCCGACAACCATCCATGGAGATCAGTGTACAAATGGCTGGACAACACTCCGCACCGAAAAAAACACATGGTTGCCAAGAAAGCAGTTATTTTTGCTAGATTCTTAAAATGTGTACGCAGCATTTGTGTGTTGGAGTCACTTTTAATTCTTAATTGATCTATCGTTTCTATCATAGGCCATTGTAATCGATGGGAGCTCAGGGTGGTACCATTCTGCTCATCTGATGAAGGTGCACATGGATCAGATTCAAACTTTGAAGACTGAGATCGAGTCATTGAAGGCAGACCAGCAGTAAAATAAACATTATCTGAGGGCAGAGATACGGGCGACAGCTGATGCATTGGTTCAGAGCCAGGCAACATTGGCGGAGAGTCAGGCAGAGAATGGCGAGGAACGAGATGGAGTCACAATCCATGCCAGGCACACCTGTGAGCTCTGGAACTCCACCTCCGACAGGCAGAGTCAACATACCTGGTGGGTTCATCAGGTTGTTGGTTCACCCTGATATTTCCATTCCAATCCAACAGAACTTGACCAACTGCTCACCAGGCACAGCAAGGGCTGTCCTGTCTGTTATGCTGTTCTTCTATAGCCTAATAAAGAAATACAGGTGGCTTATATCTTCAAAATGCTTTAAATGTTTTATTATCTAAATGTAAAAGCATACACTGTATAGTACTGTATTTCTTCATCAGCATCTTTATGCTGTCGTTAATAAAATAATGATAAAAACACTCTTTCAAAATGCCGATGTTTATTTAGTTATGGATCCATAACAAATTACTATGGGAATAAATATCACTCAATTACAGAAATATTGAAATGAAGTTATCTAATGAAAGTAACAAATGGTTGCTCACTGGAAAATACTCTTTCAAACACACGGTCACGTTGTACAGCGCCATTATGACTATTAGCAGATAGCTGGACAATAGACTTGCCTAGAAGGAGGGTAGGGGGAGAATTCTATCGTCAAATGTATTTCTATGTTAGGTTGGCTGTATCACAACCGGCCGTGATTGGTTGCAATTTCAGTTTAATCCACCAGAAAAGACAAAACAAATAATAGAACAAAAAGTATTGTTATTATTCTGTATCACATCCAAGCATGATTGGGAATCCTATAGGGTGGCGTACAATTGGCCCAGCGTTTCTCTCCCTCTAAAAACAGAAATAAATGTTTTGGACTTTAAAAATATTATTTTGGCCTTTATTTAGATTACAATCGCTCACTTACGTTTTTTTAATTCAAACTAACCTCGTTATATGTTATCAACTTGATTGCATAGTTATATAGCCTGCACTTACATTAAGCTGAGTAACTCACTCATTCATGGTTTTGGATCAAAATAAATAAGTACTAACATTCTTTCTGATGGTCTTTAACTTCTTGCGTCGAGCAATCCCGGATCCAGGATCCTATTTATAGCCTCAAGCTCATTAGCATAACGCAACGTTAACTATTCATGAAAATCGCAAATGAAATGAAATAAATATATTTGCTCTCAAGCTTAGACTTTTTTTAACAACACTGTCATCTCAGATTTTCAAAATATGCTTTTCAACCATACCTAAACAAGCATTTGTGTAAGAGTATTGATAGCTAGCATAGCTATAAGCCTAGAATTCAGCCAGCAACATTTTCATAAAAACAAGAAGAGCATTCAAATAAAATCATTTACCTTTGAAGAACTTCAGATGTTTTCAATGAGGAGACTCTCATTTAGATAGCAAATGTTCAGTTTTTCAAAAAATATTATTTGTGTAGGACAAATCGCTCCGTTTTGTTCACGTTTGGCTATGAAAAAAACCTGTATCCAGTTATAGCCTCAAGCTCATTAGCATAACGTAACGTTAACTATTTATGAAAATCGCAAATGAAATGAAATAAATATGCTATCTCTCAAGCTTAGCCTTTTCTTAACAACACTGTCATCTCAGATTTTCAAAATATGCTTTTGAACCATAGCAAAACAAGCATTTGTGTAAGAGTATTGATAGCTAGCGTAGCATTTAGCGTAGCATTTAGCGGGCAACATTTTCACAAAAACCAGAAAAGCATTCAAATAAAATAATTTACCTTTGAAGAACTTCGGATGTTTTCAATGAGGAGACTCTTAGTTACATAGTAAATGTTCAGTTTTTCCTGAAAGATTCTTTGTGTAGGAGAAATCGCTCCGTTTTGTACATCACGTTTGGGTACCAAAACAAAACGAAAATTCAGTCATCAAAACGGCAAACTTTTTTCCAAATTAACTCCATAATATCGACTGAAACACGGCAAACGCTGTTTAGAATCAATCCTCAATGTGTTTTTCACATATCTCTTCATTGATATATCGTTCGTGGTAGTCTACTTTCTCTGGTGAATCGCTTGGAAAAAGACGCGCAGTTGAAGATGACGCACCAATTTCGACGGAGGACACCGGGCGGACACCTGGCAAATGTAGTCTCTTATGGTCAATCTTCCAATGATATGCCTACAAATACGTCACAATGCTGCAGACACCTTGGGGAAACGGCAGAAATTGTGGGCTCATTCCTGTCGCATTCACAGCCATTTAAGGAGACATTGGAAAACAGAGCTTCAAATATTTTGCTCATTTCCTGTTTGAAGTTTCATCTTGGTTTCGCCTGTAGCATCAGTTCTGGGGCACTCACAGATAATATCTTTGCAGTTTTGGAAACGTCAGAGTGTTTTCTTTCCAAAGCTGTCAATTATATGCATAGTCGAGCATCTTTTTGTGACAAAATATTGCGCTTAAAACGGGCATGTTTTTTCTATCCAATAATGAAATAGCGCCCCTATAGATTCAAGAGGTTAATAAATAAATGTTTTGGTTATCCTGACCTGGACACCATGTACAGTATTGTAATACCCATTATGGGCTATTAGGAGGACAATATACCTTTACCAACACCTCACTGTATTTTGATACTTTGTGAATATGATCTCCTGAGTGGCGCAGCTGTCTAAGACATTGGATTCCAGTGCCACATGCGTTGCTACAGGTTCGATACCCGTTGCGGGTGTCCCATCAGGCGGTTTTTGGTTTTAATTTAGAATCCTCAAATCCTCTACATGTAATTATTGGCTGAGAGTCACATCATTTTTTTCTGATATACTGTAGGCCTACCGTAGGCGACATGAGTCTCACTGCTGTTGAGTAATGTGCAGTTAAAAGTTAGAAGCAATAGCCTACAACTATTTTAGTACCGTTTCGTGCTGCTCTGAGACAAGCATGGGGACTGATCTTGATAAATCAATTATTTTTACTGAATCTCCATTTTGGTATTGGTTAGACTACAATTATGGTGTATAAATGTTATTTTTTACCTTTATTTAACTAGGTAAGTCAGTTAAGAACAAATTCTTATTTTCAATGACGGCCTAGGAACAGTGGGTTAACTGCCTGTTCAGGGGCAGAATGACAGATTTGTACCTTGTCAGCTCGGTGGTTTGAACTTGCAACCTTCCGGTTACTAGTCCAATGCTCTAACCACTAGGCTACCCTGCCGCCCCTTATGCTCTTAGTCTAACCTTTATTTAATGAGGCAAGTTGATTAAGAACAAATTCTTGTTTACAAGGACAGCCTAGTCCTTCCTCCTGTCGGGGACCCCAATCTCCCACGTGCCTGCAGAACACAGGGATTCTTTAGCTGAATAGCCCAGTACTGTAGTCTACTCCCAACCATCATTTTGTACAGTGCCATATTTTCCATTGCATCCTTATTCATTTCAAAAGCATATTGAAGTTAGAAGCAATAGAATTTGAAGCAATAACTATTTCAGCATCGTTTTGCGCTGCTATGAAACAAGCATGGGGACTGGCCTTGATAAATTAATGCATTTTTTATTTTCACAGAATCTCTGTTTGGGTATTGGTTACACTACAATTAGTGTGTGAAAATGTTATGCCCCTTAGATATTAATTTCAAATCCTCCAATCCTCTTACTGCTCATAGTACTGTAGTCTACTCCCGACCTTTATGTTGTACAGCGCCATATTTTCAGTTCCATCGTAAAGGAAACCCCGTGGGTTTAGTTTTTAGATTTTCTTGGAATAGAAACACCATAATATGAAACAAATTAAAATTTCTTAAAATCAATCCCATATACTATGTTCTTACAAAAAGGTTTTAAATTCTCTAGTAATGCCAATATTGAAAACTATCAAATGCTTCTCAAAGATGCCCTCTGGTGGTCAAACTAGCACTAACTTGCCTTCATGGTAAAAATGGCTTACAATTAAATAACGTGCCATAGAATTATGCAGCAGCCCGCAAGGTGTGCTGCAGTATGATGCAACTTTTAAAGGAGGAACCACTGTACATATATCTCAATGTCCCATTTAAAAAAGTTTGTGCAGGGCTTATAGTGACTAACAGTTCAATGCTAAAGTGCACTAACAGTCCGGGGAGTCCAGATTACACATTCCGTTATGAGGCTCATCTGCTGTATATCCAGTTATATGAGGCAGGATCAGTTTGGTTCGTAACTAAGAACAGCACACAGACACCTCAGAGAAGAGACAGAGATGCTTAAGTACCCTCTTGTCTTGAAATCATAGAGCACAAGGATTTCTGTATGATGGTGATAGTCAACCCTGCATTTGAAACAAAACCTTCCTCAAATAAAAAATTATAGTTATTGCTTTTGGTCTTATATTAAGAAAAATTGTGTGGCATAATTTCGGTGTTAAAGGCATTGCATTTCGGTTTCCAACACTGCTTAATTTAAGCAAAAGACCTCTCCACTGCTCTGAAAAGCAGGGGGCTTGAAGGAAATCAAAGTCAGTATTCACAATGCCATATTACTTTAGATGAACTCAGAATTATGGTTTGCCATGATCTATGAGAGAAAAAAAGAACAGAGTTATAAGAGTTTTTACAATAGGGGAAAATACACCCAAGGTTTATCAGCAATGAAATCAATCCCTTTTAGAGTCACATTTCTCTGATGTACAGTTTATGACACTGAGCATTTAGTATGTTTCAGCAAAATTACAGGAACATGTATGAGGGAAATGTATGAGTGGGTAACACTATACTTTTAGTGGGTTGTGATTCGCTGTTAACAGGAGGAAGATTGGTGGTGATGCAGAGTGTTACATGTAATTCAGTTGTAAAGCGTATTCAGGTGAGCTTCCCGAACACGCAACACTTTTTACCATTACAATAGTCTTAAAGGTTAACCTAGGTAACGTCAACATCGAGGGACATGGCCTCATTTCAACTCTCGGACTCTAGGATAAATATGCTGTGTGTTGGAATGGAGCTGTCAAGTATAGATGTTGTTGTCTATCTAGTTAAGTATAGATGTTCATGTCTATAATGTTCAGTATTGATGTTCTTGTCTATAATATTCAGTATAGATGTTCTTGTCTATAATGTTCCTTATAGATGTTCTTGTCTGGTATTGCTCTTCATATGGCTTGTTCTGAGACGCTACATAATGATAGGCATATCACTTGATGGCATAGCCAGCCTTTCTTATTAAGGCAAAATGAAGACAGATGCTGTAGGAGGATGTTGCAGATTTATTGCATAGCTTTGGGGACAGGGAATGGCCCATTTGTTGAAAATTGATGTTTATAAGGGACATTTTGATTCCAAATTATCTCATTTTTCTTTATGTCTAGTCCTCTGCAGTTCTCTGCAATCACATTCATGTACTATGGAGTAACCAACTACCTGTCGGTATCAAACCTGGGTTATACTCGTGTCTCCAGACTGTGTTATCCCAGTGAGCTAAAGCTTAGGAATTAGCTTGGGCCTTGGGGAGCTAATGTGCTTCTTTAGGATAATGCTTCTTTGGGTCTCAGGTTAATCATTATGTGCCAGTGAGTTTAATCCACTGAATCGCCTCCGCTACTCTGGCCTAGACATGCTACTGGAGTAGAAGGTTGAATCAGCAATCCATCACTTTCCCAACGCTAAAGGGCAGCTAAGGACCCTGAGGCATGCACCTCCACCTCAGTCTGTGCCAAGGCCTGACACACACTTCACTTCCAGGAAGAGGGTTACTGGCTTTGACAGAGTCAGTAGAGCATGATATCCCCTATTTTCTTAGTCTTCAAATCTTCTGTAAAAACTAAATGTCTTGCATTGTATCAGAAGTTGAAAGAATTCAGCAATGTTCTTTCTGCAATAGTAAAACTTCATTTAGGAACAGGGAAGAGAAGTGTTTGACAGGTTTTTTGGCTTTTTATATGCCAGCCTATTCTTTTGGAATGTAGTTAAAGTTTGAACTGAATTGCCCATAAGGGGATTTATACATTAGTGTTACATTGAATTGAATGGAATTGGACCAGAAAAGTTTGAGTGTTTGAAAATCACTCAAATATTTATTACCAATGCTAAATGTCCATAATATGTTAGGTACAGCGCTACCCAAGCTTTACTGTTCAACCAGAAGTCTTCAAGTGGGTATTTCGGAGGACTGCTGCATCAGAGTGTGCCCATGCTTGAACCACTTTAACCACAGTGGTAAAACACATTACTAGATTGAGGTTGGGAAAAATAAAACTGTACCCCTAGCTATTCAGAATGCTACTGTTCATTATGTACCTAAAATGGGCAATTATTCCATCAAACATGCATGTAGAAAGTCGGACGAAAAACAAAAACAATAATATGACAAATTAGCTAATTAGACTTCTTTTGATATTGCGGCCCCCTGATGTGCCGAATAATGTGTTGACAGAATGGAAATATCATTATCTGAAATGCACTGAAAAATTATGCAGAAACAGGTGATTTTAGGTTAATCATTTTGAAAGGCAAATAGCTTTTAATTTCCTTTATGCTTTGGAAAGCTTCACTGGTATATGTGGTCATTTATTCAAAAATGAAGGGCTACTGTACATTAAGTATGTCTGCGAAGTCTCATTAACAAGTAAATGTCATGAGGAATTGGACAAATCATATCATTGGTGCTTTTGAAATATATATATATTGTATTTCTTTACAAAATTACATTGTTTTGCCAAACTAGGCACACCCACGTTTGTCCAAATGTCCTTACAAATTGTCCATGGTGAGAATACCTGTAGAATGCCACCATGTTTCAACATCTTCAAATACAAAATTGTTTACAGTTCTCTGTTTCTCGTCCTCTTCCTCCCTCCTTTGCTCGATTTCATCCTGACTGTGCAATTTGGAGAAATAAAGCAAACAATTGCTGCCAAGATTGCTTGAAGCTGTGTGTTGAGTTGAGTGAGTGACAGGGAAAAGGAAAGAGAGAGAGGTAGACAGAGATAGTTGAGTCTGAGTGATTTAAAGCTTTGTATTCTGCAGAAATGTTTAATTATTGGGGGGCGATAGCCACCATAATATATAGGCATTGATTGAAGCTCAATGTTCAATTAAAATCTCCCCCATGTCTAAGATCATATGACGCCAATCTCAATGACAATAAGCAAATCAACTTGACTGGAGGTACACAACACACTCCCGACATCTCTTCATGAGCCATCCTGCCGGTACTGAGAACCATGTACAGGATTTTTGAACAGGGTATTTAGCAATTAATTTGAAATATTATTTCTTGTGCCGACATTTCTCAAATTCTAGATGTTGGATTAAAACGAGACTATAGCGTCCATAAAGTGACCACTGGACTTAAAAAATGGCAGATTGACAAAATTTGGAGGTGCAACAGTTTTTATTAATGGGTAATTTATCGCTCTCACATGCACATTTCCACCCGTTAAGAAACAATGATGTGCTACCTTTTCGTAGCATTTCTGACAATACTAACATATTTTGTAGCCGGAGTTCAGAGTTCTTTAATACCGAGTTGGTTGCTTGGCAACAAGACAGCTGCTTGCACCATTCTGCCAGTCATAAGAAGTGTATGTGAACAAGATGAGGTTAGTCAGTAAATGCAAACAGATATTTTGATTAGCTAGATAGATAACTAGCTAACATTACATAGCTGAAGTTAGATTGCTTTTACAAAATCGAACAAGCAAATAAAGGTAACTAGCCAATGAATGTGGTTTTGTTTTGCTTAGCTAGATAGTATTATACCAGTCAGATGAGAGCTAACATTGGCTAAGTAGCTAACCAACAAGCGAGGAAAGCTAGCTGGCTAGCTAGCTATATTTAGCCTAGTAATGATTTTCACATAAGGCTGAAGTCATCATGTGTAAACTGCTGCTTTAGACACATACGTGTCATCGGAGCACAAACAAACATGTACAGATAGCGAATGTCCTTGGCTGCTATGATAGGCAATTAACTGTAGCTAGCAAAGTAACCTTAGCAAACATAAGATTGTAACGTTAGCTAACGTGTATGGCCAGTTCATGCACCGCAATAGATCGTACTTTCTTACACAAAACATAACTAGTTAGTTACGTTTAGTTTAAAACCCCAAAACTTTGGGAAACTACCATGCTACTCACGTTAAATTGCATCGCACAGACCAAGCTAGGGTAAGATGAGGTTACCAGATTTCAGACAGGACAAACACTGCAGTTAGCTACGGTATATTTCCTCGAAGATCAACCAAGACCACACAAACTATAGCCAAGAAAAGAGTTGAACAGGTTATTGATTGTGGAATGTTGACCCACTCCTTTTCAATGGACTGTACGAAGTTGCTGGATATTGGCGGGAACTGGACCACGTTGTTGTACACATCGATCCAGAGCATCCCAAACATGCTCAATGGATGACATGTCTGGTGACATGCCAGCTTCCAGGAGTTGTGTACAGATCCTTGTGACATGGGGCCATGCATTATCATGCTAAAACATGTGGGGATGGCAGCGAAGGAATGGCACGACAATGGGCCTCAGGATCTCAACATGCATTCAAATTGACATCGATAAAATGCAACTGTGTTTGATGTTCATAGCTTATGTCTGCCCATACGGTAAACCCCACCACCACGATGGAGCACGCTGTTCACAACATTGATATCAGCAAACCGCTATCCCACACAAAGCCAACTGGGATTCATCCCTGAAGAGCAAACTTCTCCAGTGTGTCAGTGGCCATCGAATGTGAGCGTTTGCCCACTGAAGTCGGTTATGACGCTAAACTGCACTCAAGTCAAGACCCTGGTGAGGATGACAAGAATGCAGATTAGCTTCCCTGAGATGGTTTCTTACAGTTTGTGCAGAAATTCTTCGGTTGTGCAAACCCACAGTTTCATCAGCTGTCCGAATGGCTGGTCTCAGACCATCCCGCAGATAAAGAAGCCGTATGTGGAGGTCCTGGGCTGGCGTGGTTACACGTGGTCTGCGGTCAATTTAAATAAGAATGAGATCTTAACTGACTTTTAAGTGCACCAGTGTAATGATCACGCTGTTGAATCAGCTTCTTGATATGCCACACCTGTCAGGTGAATGGTTTGTCTTGGCAAAGGAGAAATACTCACTAACAGGGATGTAAAATAATTTGTGCACAACATTTGAGAGAAATAAGCTTTTTGTACGTATGGATTTCTGGAATATTTTATGTCAGCTCATGAAACATGGGACCGACACTTTACATGTTGCATTAATTGTTTTGTTAATGATCAAATAAAGGTTTAAGGAAATACAGGCATGCACCAAATTACTACAAGTATAAAAGCAAAGCTTGCATTCGTTTAATTAAAAAAGCATGAAAAGGTAGCGTAATGGGATAATGTCTTACTGTGGCGTGTGAATACTTTACCTTGTATGAGGTACAAATCACATTATTTTGGACTCACCTCTAATTAAAACTTAGGCTTTTTGATTTTAATAGTATAAAAGCACTAACCTCAAACATCATACCGTACATCTACCCCCAACTTAATGACACAAATATTTATTTGTGGACACTGGATACTTATTCTACCAGGATATGTTTATGTAGGTATAGTAGGCAAGGCACTGCAAAAGAAAAGGGGTCAATATTGTATAGAGCGTAACAGAAGCCCTTTAATTTTCTACTGTTATCACCCTCAATAAGATTATAAGAGGAAAGAACAGTTGATGGTCACTTTTAGACAGAAAAATTACGACAAAACATGATCTGATCCAGGATCTGTAAAGAAGGACCACTCCTAGGAGATTAATAAGGTTGTTGACTGATGTTAGGCGATTGTGCACTGACGTTGGCTCACAGTTGGCATTCCAATTCATCCCAAATGTGTTCGATGGGGTTGAGGTCTGGGCTCTGTGCACGCTAGTCAAGTTCTTCCACACCGATCTCCACAAACCATTTAGTGTATGGACCTCGCTTTGTGCATGCGGAATTGTCATGCTGAAACAGGAAAGGGCCTTGTTGTCACCAAGTTGGAAGCACAGAATTGTCTATAATGTCATTGTATGCTGTAGCGTTAAGATTTCCTTTCACTGAAACTACGGGACCTAGCCCGAACCATGAAAAACAGCCCCAGACCATTATTTCTACTCCACCAAGCTTTACCGTTGGCACTATGCATTTGGGCAGGTAACGTTCTCCTGGCATCCGCCAAACCCAGATTTGTCCGTCAGACTGCGAGATGATGAAGCGTGATTCATCACTCCAGAGAAAGTGTTTCCACTGCTACAAAGTCTAATGATGGTGAGCTTTACACCACTCCAGCCGACGCTTGGCATTGCGCATGGTGATTTTAGGCTGCTTGGTCATGTAAACCCATTTCATGAAGCTCCCAATTAACAGTTGTTCTGCTGATGTTGCGTCCAAAGGCAGTTTGGAACTCGACATTGAGTGTTGAAACCGAGGACAGATGTTTTTTCCGCCATCGCACTTCAGCACTCGGCGGTCCAGTTCTTTGAGCTTGTGTGGCCGACCATTTTGCGGCTGAGCAGTTGTTGCTCCTGGTCATTTCCACTTCACAATAACAGCACTTACAGTTGACTGGGGCAGCTCTAGCAGGGCAGACATTTGACAAACTAACTTGTTGGAGGTGGCATCATTTGACGGTGCCATGTTGAAAGTCACTGAGCTCCTCAGTACGGCCATTCTACTGACACTGTTTGTCTATGGAGATTGCACCTGTCAGCAACTGGTGTAGCTGAAATAGCCGAATCCATTAAATTGAAGGGGTGTCCATATGCTGCTTTTCACTGTATTTAAAAACCCCTAGAGTTGATTGATGAACCGGTGCGTTAATCTAAATTACATAACAAAAAAAATCCCCATTCAAATACGTAGGTTTAAGATAGAGCTATGTTATTTTGCATTGGCTGTATCTCAACCCACCACATCCACCATTGTCACACTTCTGCATCTGCAGTGAAATGTGGCAGTGCTAGAGTAGTGTTTGTAAGACTATGAGACATCCGAAAAATCTGCTTTCTCACGAAAACATCTTCAACGTCTGAACCGTTTGGGCTACAAACCAATGTGACCCCACTGTGGAAAGGGGAGATTCGCACAAACAAAAGTGTCAGTAGGTCTCATCTGAAGGTAACAGGTACTGTTTTTAAAAACATTTATGTAAGTATCAATCAATCCAAGATGGCGTAGCAGTCAGGTGTCTTTTGTCTTCGTCTTGTCGTGTCCCGTGTCTATATCTTTCAAATATTTTCTTAACCCCATCTTTAACATACTCTCCTGCGACCCACCTCACCCAATGTAGTATGGATCTGCAATTTACTTTACTTTAGAATCGGAACCCCCAACAGAACCTAGCCAGCTAACTAGCTACTAGCTATTAGTCAGCTAGCCACTGCTAGCGGTCATCAGCTAACCTTTAGCCCGCACAACTCCTGCCAGTCTGCACAACACGATTCAACCCAGAGCTTATCGGACTTCTTTTTCTCCATATCACCGGATTCCTACCGCAAGCTCTGAACCTTTTCACCTGGATCATCGCAGCTACCTAGCTGCTATCCGATTGGCTTCTCCTGGCTAATGTCTCTGTCCCGGAGGAAGCACCAATTAGCCTGGAGCTAGCCTATGCGAGGCCCATCTCCCGGCTAGCTGAAGAGGTCCATCAGCCACTCCTTGGGCTACAATACCTATTTAGCCAATTGGCCTGGACCCATTTTATTGCTGATACGGAGCCCTGCCGATCCGTCACGACTGGACTACCGACGTAATCCACCCAAGGGTTTTTTTCAACAGGCTCCTCCATCGCAACGTCCTCTGAATGCCCATCTGCTAGCCTGCTAGCCACGGCCTGCTAGCTGTCGAGAGCATACTGGACTGTTTTCTGAAGAGGTCCATCAGCCAATTTTTTGGGCTACTATATCTATTTTTCCAATTGGCCTGGACACTTTTACTACACGGACCCCTGCTGATCCATCACGACTGGTCTGCCGACGTAACCACACGAAGGGGCTACAACAGACTTCTTCCATCGCAACGTCCCTCTAAGGCCCTTCTGCTAGCCTGATAGCCCTAGCCCGCTAGCTATCTGAATCGCCATGTCTCCAGCCCGCCCAGCTACTAATTGGACTCAATAATCACTCGGCTACGCATGCCTCTCCCTAATGTCAATATGCCTTGTCCATTGCTGTTTTGGTTAGTGATTATTGTCTTATTTCACTGTAGAGCCTGCAGCCCTGCTCAATATGCCTCAGCTAACCCTCTTGTACCACCTCCCACGCATGCGGTGTTCTCACCTGGTTTAATTGATGTCTCTTGAGACAATACCTCTCTCATCGTCACTCAATGCCTAGTTTTACCTCCACTGTACTCACATCCTAGCATATGTTTGTCTGTACATTATGCATTGAATCTATTCAACCAGGCCCAGAAACCTTCTCCCTTTACTCTCTGTTCCGAACGCACTAGATGACCAGTTCTTATAGCCTTTAGCCGTACCCTTATCCTACTCCTCCTCTGCTCATCTGGTGATGTAGAGGTTAATCCAGGCCCTGCAGTGCCTAGCTCCACTCCCATTCCCCAGGCACTCTCATTTGTTGACTTCCGTAAAAGCCAAGGTTTCATGCATGTTAACATTAGAAGCCTCCTCCCTAAGTTTGTTTTGTTCACTGCTTTAGCACACTCTGCCAACCCTGATGTCCTAGTTGTGTCTGAATCCTGGTTTAAGAAGGCCTCTAAAAACCCTGAAATTTCAATCCCTAACTATAACATTTTCCGACAAGACAGAACTGCCAAAAGGGGCGGAGTTGCAATCTACTGCAGAGATATCCTGCAGAGTTCTGTCATACTATCCAGGTCTGTGCTCAAGTAATTTGAGCTTCTACTTTTAAAATCCACCTTTCCAGAAACTAGTATCTTCAGAGCTCATGCTGTTAGTTGACCTAAACTGGGACATGCTTAACACCCCGGCCATCAATCTAAGCTACAATCTAAACTTGATGCCCTCAGTCTCACACAAATTATCAATGAACCTACCAGGTACAACCCCAAATCTGTAAACACAGGCACTCTCAGAGATATCATCCTAACCAACCTGCCCTACAAATATTCCTCTGCTGTCTTCAAACAGGATCTCAGCAATCACTGCCTCATTGCTTGTGTCCGTAATGGGTCTGCGGTCAAACAACCATCCCTCATCAAATCAAATCTAAATAAATTCTAAAGCCCTTCTTACATCAGCTGATATCTCAAAGTGCTGTACAGAAACCCAGGCAAAACCTCCAAATAGCAAGCAATGCAGGTGTAGAAGCACGGTGGCTAGGAAAAACTCCCTAGAAATGCCAGAACCTAGGAAGATACCTAGAGAGGAACCAGGCTATGTGGGGTGGCCAGTCCTCTTCTGGCTGTGCAGGGTGGAGATTATAACAGAACATGGCCAAGATGTTCAAATGTTCATAGATGACCAGCAGGGTGAAATAATAATAATCACAGTGGTTGTCGAGGGTGCAACAGGTCAGCACCTCAGGAGTAAATGTCAGTTGGCTATTCATAGCCAATCATTCAGCATATCTGTACTGCTCTTGCTGTCTCTAGAGAGTAGAAAATAGCAGGTCTGGGACAGGTAGCACTTCCGGTGAACCGGTCAGGGTTCCATAGCCGCAGGCAGAATAGCTGAAACCGGAACAGCACAGCCTGGTGGACTGGGGACAGCAAGGAGTCATCAGGCCAGGCAGTCTGATAAATGTGTGTGTGAGAGAGAGAGAGAGAGAGAGAGAGAGAGAGAGAGAGAGAGAGAGAGAGAGAATAAATAAATACTCCAGATATAACAAACTGACCCTAGCCCCCCGACAAATAAACTACTGCAGCATAAATACTGGAGGCTGAGACAGGAGGGGTCGGGAGACACTGTGGCCCCATCCAACGATACCCCCGGACAGGGCCAAACAGGCAGGATATAACCCCACCCACTTTGCCAAACCACAGCCCCCTCACCACTAGAGGGATATCTTCAACCACCAACTTACCATTCTGAGACAAGGCCGAGTATATCCCACAAAGATCTCCGCCACGGCACAACCCAAGGGGGGGCGCCAACCCAGACAGGAAGATCACATTAGTGACTCAACCCACTCAAGTGTCACACCCCTCCTAGGGAAGGCATGGAAGAGCACCAGTAAGCCAGTGACTCAGCCCCTGTTATAGGGTTAGAGGCAGAGAATCCCAGAGGAGAGAGGGAAACCGGCCAGGCAGAGACAGCAAGAGCGGTTCGTTGCTTTCCGTTCACCTTCACAGTGCCTTTACGTTCACCTTCACACTCCTGGGCCAGACTACACTCAATAATAGGACCTACTGAAGAGATGAGTCTTCAATGAGTCTTCAATGCTCCCTCAAACATTTCAGCGAAAAGGCCTTTCTAATCGACCTGGCCCGTGTTTCCTGGAAGGATATTGACCTCATTCTGTCAGTAGAAGATGCCTGGTTATTCTTTAAAATTGCTTTCCTCACAATCTTAAATAAGCATGCCTCATTCAAAACATTTAGAAACAGGAACAGATATATCCCATGGTTCACTCCAGACCTGACTGCCTTTGACCAGCACAAAAACATCCTGTGGCGTCATGCATTAGAATCGAATAGCCCCCGCGATATGCAACTTTTCATGGAAGTTAGGAACCACTATACACAGGCAGTTAGGAAAGCAAAGGCTAGCATTTTCAAACAGAAATTTGCATCCTGCAGCACAAACTCCAATAAGTTCTGGGACACTGTAAAGTCCATGGAGAATAAGAGCCCCTCCTCCCAGCTGCCCACTGCACTGAGGCTAGGAAACATTGTCAAAACCGATAAATCCACAATAATTGAGAATTTCTAAGTATTTTTCTACGGCTGACCATGCTCTCCACCTGGCCACTCCTCCCCTGGTTAACAGCCGTGCACCCTCCACAGCAACTTGCCTAAGCCTCCCCATTTCTCCTTCACTCAAATCCAGATAGTTGATGTTCTGAAAGAGCTGCAAAATCTGGACCACTACAAATCAGCAGGACTAGACAATCTGGACCCTATCTTTCTAAAATTATCAGCCCGAAATTGTTGCAACCCCTATTACTAGCCTGTTCAATCTCTCTTTCGTATCGTCTGAGATCCCCAAAGATTGGAAAGCTGTCGCGGTCATCCCCCTCTTCAAAGGGGGAGACACTCTAGTCCCAAACTGCTACAGACCTATATCTATCCTACCCTGCTTTTCTAAGGTCTTCGAAAGTTAACAAACAGATCACCGACCATTTCGAATCCCACCATACCTTCTCCGTTATGCAATCTGGTTTCTGAGCTGGTCATGGGTGCACCTCAGCCACGCTCAAGGTCCTAAACGATATCATAACCTTAATCGATAAGAGACAATACTGTGCAGGTGTATTCATAGACCTGGCCAAGGCTTTCGACTCTGTCAATCAACATATTCTTATCGGCAGACTCAACAGCATTGGTTTCTCAAATGACTGCCTCGCCTGGTTCACCAACTAATTCTCAGACAGAGTTCAGTGTGTCAAATCGGAGGGCTTGTTGTCTGAACCTCTGGTAGTCTCTATGGGGGTGCCACAGTTTTCAATTCTCGGGCTGACTCTTTTCTCTCTATATATCAATGATGTCGCTCTTGCTGCTGGTTTTCTCTGATCCACCTATAAGCAGACGATACCATTCTGTATACTTCTGGCCCTTCTTTGGACACTGTGTTAACTAAACTCCAGATGAGCTTCAATGCCATACAACTCTCCTTCCGTGGCCTCCAACTGCTCTTAAATGCAAGTAAAACTAAATGCATGCTCTTCAACTGATCGCTACCAGCACCTGCCCGCCCGTCACTACTCTGGACGGTTCTGACTTAGAATATGTGGACATCTACAAATACCTAGATGTCTGGTTAGACTGTAAAATCTCCTTTCAGATTTTCATTAAGCATATCCAATCCAAAAATAAATCTAGAGTCGGCTTCTTATTTCACAATAAAGCATCCTTCACTCATGCTGCCAAACAGACCCTCGTAAAATGTACAATCCTACCGATCCTTGACTTTGGCGATGTCATTTACAAAATAGCGTCCAACACTCTACTCAGCAAATGTTATGCAGTCTATCACAGTGCCATCCATTTTGTCACCAAAGCCCCATATACTACCCAGCACTGCGACCTGTATACTCCCGCTGGCTGGCCCTCGCTTCATACTAGTCGCCAAACCCACTGGCTCCAGGTCATCTATAAGTCTTTGCTAGGTAAAGCCCCACCTTATCTCAGCTCACTGGTCACCATAGCAGCACCCACCCGTAGCACGCTCTCGAGCAAGTATATTTCACTGGTCACCCCCAAAGCCAATTCCTCTTTTGGCCGCCTTTCCTTCCCGTTCTCTGCTGCCAATAACTGGAACAAATTGCAAAAATCACTGAAGCTGGAGAATCATATCTCCCTCACTAACTTGCACCTGTACGTAGCCCATCTGTAAATAGCCCATCCAACTACCTCATCCCCATACTGTTATTTATTACTTAAAAAAAAATATCTTGCAGCCAGTATCTCTACCTGCACATTCATCTTCTGCACATCCGTCACTCCAGTCTCTAACACTCCAGTGTTTAATTGCTAAATTCTAATTATTTTGCCACTATGGCCTATTTATTGCCTTACCTCCCTTATCTCACCTCATTCGCACACACTGTATATAGACTTTTTTTCTATTGTGTTATTCAATGTAAGTTTTCTTTATTCTATGTGTAACTCTGTGTTGTTGTTTGTGTTGCACTGCTTTGCTTTATCTTGACCATGCCGCAGTTGTAAATGAGAAATTGTTCTCAACTAGCCTACCTGGTAAATAGAGGTGAAATATATATATATATATATATATATATATATATATATATATATATATATATATATAGTGAAGGTAGTTTTGTGCCTACTCAAAAAAAAGAGGTTAAATGTGTAAAAGAACATAACAAAATCCTGACCTTTCAAATACCTCTTAGATTTAGGACAAATACTTCAAAACCTTGATTCTTATTATACATTTTTTGACAGTATTATTTGCAGTTTCTGAATGTTCTATTCAATGCATTTTTCTGGGCTATAGTAAAGGCCAAATTCTATATTTTATCAAATAATATGTGTATCTATTTTTTGATACCTAAATGGGTCCTACAATTCAAAATCAAAAAGCTAAATGATCCCTAGTATGACCATCTTAAAACAATTCCATGTCAACAATTACCCCCCACACCCCTGCTTAGAATTACAGAGGTTAAAACCCCCAGCACCACTGTCTGATGCTCTTTCAATTCTCTATATAAACTAACAATTCCCTTGGGCACTCATATTTGTAACCCTTGATATGTCTCAATCAATACAGAGCCACAGGAGAGTACTGTGTAATCTTTCTTTGAATCATGTCTTTGTAGTTCCCTGGTTACGTTCAAAGGTGATGTGGTTGTTGGTGTGCTGTACTGTGCCCTGTCTGGGACCCCATGAAGGATTGATTGAAGTCTCATAGAAGATCACCTCATAGGAGCTGTAATCAGAGGTGTACTGCCAACCATCAGAGGGCGAAGAGTCTATGTCCTTTCCTACAGTGGTGAAGTGTGTGCATTTATATTTGTGTATGAAAAGGACAGAGTGTTTAGTGTGTAGTCTGTAGTAGTTTATGTATCAGATAATATGTGTGAATGAATGTCTGTGGGTGTGCATTTCTGTGAGTCGGTGTGTGCATCTTTGGTTGCACACAAACAGAACTCAGTTTTACCAGTCACTGTTGTATTTATTAGTGAGGATGTTGCTGTGCTTTTTTTCTTTTTGGCTTGGCAGTGGTCTTTTTATCCCCCTACCATCTTTCCAGTAGTTCAGATATAGATATGGATCTCTGGTGCTGATTTGACCTAACTGTGTTCTTACTCCAGTTGTTCTTCCTGAGCCCTGAGGTTGGTTGTCCTCCATGTCAACAAGCACCATAGGACTTCCGCTGTACCCAATGAACACCAGGGGATCAGTCTGTGCCAGTCTGTGTCTCAGTTCTGTCATACACACACTGCCAAGAGAGACAGCAGCCAAGAGGCAGCACTTGGCATTCTGAACTACTTAAGACTGACAGAGCTACAGGAAGGAATTCCTACTTCCTTTGCTTGGCTTCTTGTCTACGTGTTTGATGATTAATTAGAGTGGTTTGGTTTGCCGCAGAGATGGCGATGGTGAAACAAGCTGTCATTGGATTATGTGGGGTTATGATTGAAATGAGTTATGTTTTCTAAATAATCATGGCTCTTATGATGGAGCTGGGATGTACACGGTCTCCTTACCAATTGTGTTATTTTGTGTATTTGTTTAGCCCATCTTAACTTTTTTTTAAATGACCCAAAAATTGCTTTTGGACACCAGAACAGCGATCACCAACCTCGATTTAGATGAAGTATTCTACTTCAATAACATACTGCTCACCCAAGGAAAAAAGGAAATTACGACGATAGAGAAGCCAACTTGGGGGAACCGTGATGAAACTAAGGTGGCGAATGACTGAATCGCCTCACCCTCTGTTCTATGGGTGAATGTACAATCACTGGAGAACAAACTAGACGAACTCCACTCTAAACTATCCTATTAACAGGACCTGAAAAACTGTAATAACCATTGCTTTACGGAGTCGTGTCAGAACAAGGACTATTTACCAAGATTTACCACCACAAACCGGTGCTGGCCCAAAGACCACACTCAATGAGGCATATAGGGCCATAAGACAACAAGAAAATGCTCATCCAGAGGCTGCGGTCCAAGTGGCTGTGTAATTTTAATGCAGGAAAACTGAAATCTGTTTTACCTAATTTCTACCACCATGTCAGCTATGCAACTAGAGAGAAAACATTTCTAGATCACCTTTACTCCTTTACTTTCACTAGCACAGACTGGAATATGTTCCGAGATTCATACGATGGCATTGAGGAGTTTACCATACCAGTCACTCGCTTCATTAATGTACATATCCCAATCAGAACCCATGGATTACAGGCAACATCCGCACTGAGCTAAAAGCTAGAGCTGTAGCTTTCATGGAGCGGGACACTAACTCGGATGCTTATAAGAAATCCTGTTACTCCCTCAGACAAACCATCAAACAGGCAAAGCATCAACACAGGACTAAGATCGAATCCTACTACACCATGTGCTGATGTTCTTCGGATGTAGTAGGTCTTGCAAAACCCAGCCACGAGCTGCCCAGTGACACGAGTCTACCAGATGCCTTTTATGCTTCAACGCAAGCAACTAAGAACCGTACACGAGAGCACCAGCTGTTCCGGACGACTGTGTGATCACGTTCTCCGTAGCAGATGTAAATAAGACCTTAAACAGGTCAACTTTCATAAGGCCACAGGGCCAGGTGGATTACCAGTACTCAGAGCATGTAGTAAGGCCTTTAGACAGGTCAACATACAGACTGATTGCAAGGATACGTACTCAGAGCATGCGCTGACCAGCTGGCAAGTGTCTTCACTGATATTTTCAACCTCTCCCTGACCCAGTCTGTAGTGCATACATGGTTCAAGCAGACCACCATAGTCCCTGTGTCCAAGAACGCCAAGGTAACCTGTCTAAATTACTATTGCCTCATAACACTCACATTTATAGCCATGAAATGCTTTGAAAGGCTGGTCGTAGCATATCGCCCCAACATATCCATAGATGATGCAATCTCTATTGCACTCCACACTACCCTTTCCCACCTACGTGAGAATGTAATATCCATGTGAGAATGCTATTAATTGACTACAGCTCAGCCTTCAACACCATAGTGCCCCCCAAGCTCATCACTAAGTTATGGAGTTTTGGGATTAAACACCTTCCTCTGCAACTGGATCCAGAACTTCCTGACGTGCCACCCCAAGGTAGTGAGGGTTGGCAAAAACACATCCACACTGAACGAATCCCGGTTGGCTTTGTGTGGGCGAGCAGTTTACTGATGTCAGCGTTATGAACAGAGTGCCCTATGGTTACGGTGGGGTTATGGTATGGGCAGGCATAAGTTATGAACATTGAACACAGTTGCATTTTATCAATGGCAATTTGAATGCACAGAGATCGCATGTTGAGATCCTGAGGCCCATTGTCGTGCCATTCCTCTGTCGCCGTCACCTCATGTTTCAGTATGATAATGCATTGCCCCATATCGCAAGGATCTGTATACAACTCCTGAGAGCTGAAAATGTGTCAGTTCTTCCATAATCTGCATACTCAACAGACATGTCACCCATTGAGCATGTTTAGGATACTCTGGATTGACGTGCACTACAGTTCTCGCCAATATCCAGCAACTTCAAACAGCCATTGAAGAGGAGTAGGACAGCATTCCAAAGTCCACAAATGACAACCTGATCAACTCTATGCGAAAGAGATGTGTCACGCTGCTTGAGGCAAATGGTGGTTACACCAGATACTGACTGATTTTCTGATCCAAGCCCCGACCTTTTTATTTTAAGGTATCTGTGACCAACATGTATTCCCAGAAATTCATAGACTAGGGCCTAATGAATGTATTTAAATTGACCAATTTCCTTATATGAACTGTAACTCTTTGAAATTGTTGCATATTGCATTTATATTTTTATTCAGGATACTAAGGAGTGTACTGGTTCTCTAATTCTCTAATGCTGGTTAAACTACTAAGAGATGGAGTGCACTGGTTCTCTAATGCTAGTTAAACTACTAATAGAGGGAGTGTACTGATTTTCTAATTGAGCAATAAGGCCCGAGGAGCTGAGGAATATGGCCAAAATACCACGGCTAAGGACTGTTGTGCAGTTAAACTACTAAGAGACGGAGTGTACTGGTTCTCTAATGCTAGTTATACTACTAGGAGATGGGGTGTACTGGTCCTCTAATGCTAGTTAAACTACTAGGAGAAGGAGTGTACGTACTGGTCCTCTAATGCTAGTTAAACTACTAAGAGATGGAGTGTACTGGTCCTCTAATGCTAGTTAAACTACTAAGAGATGGAGTGTACTGGTTCTCTAATGCTAGTTAAACTACTAGGAGATGGGGTGTACTGGTCCTCTAATGCTAGTTAAACTACTAGGAGATGGAGTGTACTGGTCCTCTAATGCTAGTTAAACTACTAAGAGATTGTAGTGTAATGGTTCTCTAATGCTAGTTAAACTACTAGGAGATGGGGTGTACTGGTCCTCTAATGCTAGTTAAACTACTAAGAGATGGAGTGTACTGGTTCTCTAATGCTAGTTAAACTACTAGGAGATGGGGTGTACTGGTCCTCTAATGCTAGTTAAACTACTAAGAGATGGAATGTACTGGTTCTCTAATGCTAGCTGCAGCTTCAATTCACGTATAGAAAACAAGGAGATGCAAGTCTCCTGGCAGATAATTATCTTCTCAAAGGTTAGGGGGTGTGTGTGTAGGTGTGTGTATGTGGCATGTGGTGTATGCGCATACCTTCAGTGTATGTGCATGTGTGTGATTGAAGATTAAAGAATGGAAAGTAACAGTGGGCTCAGCTCACAGGAGTGAGAAAAGCTAATTAGCGGTGCAACTGGAGGTGCCAATGCACACTCGGAGGTAGCAGTAAGGATGGAATGAGACAGTCAGACAGAGTCAGACAGACTGGCAGAGACTAACAGAGAGTAACAGAGACAGACAGAGACAAACTGAGACATACAGACTGACAAAGACTGACCAACCGACATAGATGAGGACAGAGACAGACAGAGACTGGCAGGCACTGGCAGAGACAGAGCAAAGAGAACAGATAGTTTTTTTCACCCGGAGCTGAGTGAGGTATCAATCACAAGCTGTAAGGATAGAACTAAACCACTGTTATAGGTGACAAAATCACAGGGTGCAATGGGTAGCTTGATTCGATTCTGAGGCAGATTGCTAGAATGAGAATGTTCTATGACAAATTTGAGTTAAAAAGTCTATAGGTGGATACAGAGTCTCATTCAATGCAATGACTGTGTCTCAGAAAACGGCAAATCGGTAGAGGGCCAGCTACGGCTGCAGTCCCCGGGAGAGCAGCTGTGGAGAGTTTGTGGCCCGCTGCTCAGAGATCCATTTCTGATCCAGTCAGGTGTTACACCAATGACACCTCTAGTTGGTATTTAAGATTGCAATCAGTGACCTCTGATTTGGGCAGCCGAGTTGTCATGCCGGGGCGGTTTGATGTATGGTTTTTCCCCTTTATACACAATATCCTGTTTACACTTTGGAATAATAGAAGAATCCAAATTGATTTGCTCCAAAACAATGGTGAAAGGATTCAAGGCTACAAAGGCACAGTCCTCAAGGGCCATAGTACTGCTGACAGCTTGATCTATACGTTACTAATTAGGCATAGGTTTCACACATTAGGTGAGGATGAAAACCAACATACACTCTTAGAAAGACGGGTTCCAAAAGGGTTCTTCTGCTGTCACCATAGGAGAACCCTTTTTGGTTCCAGGTAGAACCCTATGGGGACAGCCGAAGAACCATTTTAGGTTCTAGCACCTTTTTTCTAAGAGTGTACACGGTGGCGCTGAAGGACCAGAGCCCCTATTCCTATAACGTTCTAGAGTAGGAGTGCTGCTTTATGATCAGTTTCACCATTTAGACCACAATAAACAAGATTACATGGACCGTGGCGGGAGTTGATCCTAGACCAGATTTGAATTGTTAACGTACAAATTGAAATATGTATATGTCTATTTTTGTGTCAGTTATATGTAGTATGGTGGAAGCAGGCTAAAGAGGCATGTAAGCAGGCAGTGTACACTGTAATCCATGGATTGTTGCTACTGATCACATGCAATTACAATTGATTATGGACTACATGTGAACTAATTGATTTATTGATGACTCAAACATGTCAATTGGAATAACATGAATGAGGGTTCTATTCAATCAGATCCGCTTTAGCCAAAATTCGCATAGTGGTTGTTTTGAAGGTGTCGGAGGTGGAATTGTGCAAAAGCTGTCAAATCCACAAGTGGCTCCCAGCATTATACCTAAAGTGGGCATTGCCACTGACTGCACGGAATTGCATTAACAGAAATCCCATGCAGTCTTGTTTACAAGTTTGAACACTGGAATGTGAGATGGAATCTACACCCTTACTGCAGTGGTCTAAATCAGGAGTGTTTCTTGGTAGTCTTAAACAAATCTACTATGAAACAAATGACACACCTCACACACATGGTTATGGGCTTATGTCTGTACCATGGGCTTATATTTGTACCATGTCAGATCTAGAGTTGAAATGTATTTGATTTTGAGTTTGCATCCCAATATTACACTTTATATACATCACAGAAGACTGACATATAACAAAACCATTTGACATGGAATCACTGGATTTTTGTAAAAAAAAAACATGACAAAAAAAATTCTAATTATGGAATTATGAAAAATATTATTAACGTTCCACCCATGAAGCCACTAGGGCATTTGATTGCAGGAAAGGGCTACGATGATTAAAATCAACATTTTATTGAAAGATTTTTCTATTTGAGCGTAATTATTTATATATAGCCTACACTTTCTCGCTCTAACCTTCTAACATGGGTGTGGCTTCCTGACAATGATCACAAGAGCAGCAGCTCACCGATTTCGTCTATCTTCGGAATGATTGATCTGATAGAGTCTAGGTCTTAACTTATTAATTTCAAATAACATATGAAGAAACAAGAGACAAAAGCCCTGAACTGACCTCCTTTGATCATCTATCATCTTTGCCCCAAAGAACTGTAACAGCTTTAACTAAAAAGGCAACTGAGGATTTAATTAGAATGGATTGATCTTAACAGCAGACACAATTACATTACATCTATTCTCCGTCTTATCATCTTGACTGGAGCCCTCTTCTTATCTATAATTGGGGGAATGAAAAACAAAGATGACTTGACAGAATAAAGAGAAGTGATTTCTTTCAGATTCACCATGCAGCAAAGCCATTGCACAAGGCATAATTCAATGATTCAACATGAGGACCCCAAGTGTTGAGAACTATTTCTCTGTTTGATTGCTATATTCCACCTTTCCATTGACAGTTCTTCCTTGTTGACGTTGGTGAAGGATCCAAATCGTATCCGTCAGCCGCTTCCAATCAATATGTTGCATATGGGTGCGTCTGCTCGCCCAAATATTCTCATCCCCGAAGGGGAAGCTGACCTGCTAATTATTTCACCAGTCCATTATATTTAATAACACGCAACGGGTCTCTCGCAGTCGAGCTTAGCGAGCCACTTAGTGTCACATCGGCCCGCCGTGACCAGAATACTTTTTTCAAAACCAAGGTTGCACACTCTGCGTTACAAAGCCTGAATGAGAGTCTGTGGCGTGGGTGAAAAAGATCCCCATCAAGAGGGCCAATCATCCATGGCGACTGCTTTACATGCTGTCTCTCGGGTCTCTTGGAGCGGTCATACGTTTCCGTCATGAACAATGTTGACAGAGCTTGCATTATACAGAGGCACTCCAGGGGTAAAGCGAGTCGCTGAT
The DNA here is from genome assembly GCF_036934945.1 of Oncorhynchus masou masou. Classification (NCBI taxonomy): domain Eukaryota; kingdom Metazoa; phylum Chordata; class Actinopteri; order Salmoniformes; family Salmonidae; genus Oncorhynchus; species Oncorhynchus masou. The sequence continues at coordinate 68,438,576 of NC_088243.1, read as the reverse complement.
GGGTCTATCACAACATATTTAAATCTCTTGCGAGGAGTCTTTTTGCAGTTCAGAATGCATTGCTGAAGAGCTGTTTCAGAAAGCCTTGGTTCAAATTGAAATAAATATACTTTATTATATTCTTGTTGTAGCAAAGACTTGAAGGTTGCAGATGTTGTTCAAGTTGGTTGAATGTAGGGGTGTTTGAGTTCGAGACAACCATTGAGATCAAATAAAATACACTTGTATTTGTCACATGCTTGGTAAACAACAGTTGTAGACTAACAGTGAAACATTTGCTTACGGGTCCTTTTCCAACAATTTAGTTATAGGTAAAGATAAAGATAAAAAATAGCAAAAAAGTGCTGCTGTACAAGACGGTATATATTTCTCAAGCCACTTTACTTTTTCACAAAGGATTATGTAGGGGTAAACAACGGCACTCATCTCACAGCATAGCTAGGTCACTAGCAACATAGCTGGGGCACTAGACAACATAGCTAGGGCACTAGACAACATAGCTAGGGCACTAGACAACATAGCTGGGGCACTAGAAAGCATGGCTGGGGCAATAGACAACATAGCTGGGTCACTATAAAGCATAGCTGGGGCACTAGACAACATAGCTGGGGCACTAGACAACATAGCTGGGGCACTAGAAAGCATGGCTGGGGCACTAGACAACATAGCTGGGGCACTAGACAACATAGCTGGGGCACTATAAAGCATAGCTGGGGCACTAGAAAGCATGGCTGGGGCACTAGACAACATAGCTGGGGCACTATAAAGCATGGCTGGGGCACTAGACAACATAGCTGGGGCACTATAAAGCATAACTGGGGCACTATAAAGCATAGCTGGTGCACTATAAAGCATAGCTGGGTCACTATAAAGCATAGCTGGGGCACTAGACAACATAGCTGGGGCACAAGCCAACATAGCTGGGGCACTATAAAGCATAGCTGGGGCACTAGACAACATAGCTGGGGCACAAGCCAACATAGCTGGGGCACTAGATAACATTGCAGGGACACTAGACAACATAGCTGGGGCACTAAACAATTTAGCTGGGGCACTAGAAAACATAGCAGGGACACTAGACAACATAGCTGGGGCACTAAACAATTTAGCTGGGGCACTAGAAAACCTAGTTGGGGCACTAGACACTAGAATAACACAGCTGCGGCACTAGACACTACAATAACACAGCTGGGACATTAGACACTAGAATAACATGGCTGGGGCACTAGACAAAATAGCTGGGGCACTAGACAACATAGTTGGGGCACGAGACAACATAGCTGGGGCACTAGACACTGGAATAACATAGCTGGGGCACTAGACAAAATAGCTGGGGCACTAGACAACATAGCTGGGGCACTAGACAAGATAGCTTGTGCACTAGACAACATACTGCAGCTGATGCACTAGACAACATAGCTGGGGCACTAAACAACATAGGTTGTGCACTAGACAACATACTGTAGCTGTCACGCCCTGACCTTAGAGAGCCTTTTTATTTCTCCATTTGGTTAGGTTGGGTGTGATTTGCGTGGGCATTCTAATTTTCCTATTTCTTTGTTTGGTCTGGTAAGGTTCCCAATCAGAGGCAGCTGTCTATCGTTGTCTCTGATTGGGGATCATACTGAGGCATCCTTGTTTCCCCCTTTAGTTTGTGGGATCTTGATTTTGCTAGTTGCTGTATAGTCTGCAGAACTTTATGTTTGTTTATGTTTTTTTATATATATTTTTTGGTGTTCATCAAAATAAAGAAAGATGCACGCTTACCACGCTGCACCTTGGTCTCATTCCAACAACGGACGTGACAGTAGCTGATGCACTAGACAACATAGCTCGGGCACTAGACATCATAGCTGGGGCACTAGACAACATAGCTTGTGCACTAGACAACATACTGTAGCTGATGCACTAGACAACATAGCTGGGGCACTATAAACGATAATAACACAGCAAGGGCACTAGTTAACCTAGCTGTGGCACTAGACACCATAATAACATAGCTGGAGCAATAGACACTATAATAACATAGCTGGGGCACAAGACACGATAACAACATAACTGGGGCACTAGACACTAGAATATCATAGCTGGGGCACTATAATAACATAGATTTGTATTTATTTTTTATTTTTTATTTGACCTTTGTTTAATCAGCTAGGCAAGTTGAGAACAAGTTCTCATTACAACTGCGACCTGGCTAAGATAAAGCAAAGCAGTTCGACACATATAACAACACAGAGTTACACATGGAGTAAAACAAACATACAATCAATAATACAGTAGAAAAATAAGTCTATATACAATATGAGCAAATGAGGTGGGATAAGGGAGGTAAAGGCAATAAATAGGCCATGGTGGTTGAAGTAGTAAATATAATATAGCAATTAAAACACTGGAATGGTAGATTTGACAGTAGATGAGTGTGCAAAGCAGAAATACTGGGTGCAAAGGAGCAATATAAATAAATAAATACAGTAGGGGAAGAGGTAGTTGTTTGGGCTATTTATAGATGGGCTACGTACAGGTGCAGAGATCTGTGATCTGCTCTGACAGCTGGTGCTTAAAGCTTGTGAGGGAGATAAGTGTTTCCAGTTTCAGAGATTTTTGTAGTTTGTTCCAGTCATTGGCAACAGAGAACTGGAAGGAGAGGCGGCCAAAGGAGAAATTGGCTTTGGGGGTGACAAGTGAGATATACTTGCTGGAACGTGTGCTACGGGTGGTGACCAGCGAGCAGAGATAAGGCGGGACTTTACCAAGCAGGGTCTTGTAGATGACCTGGAGCCAGTGGGTTTGGCGACGAGTATGAAGCGCGGGCCAGCCAAAGAGAACGTACAGGTCGCAGTGGTGGGTAGTATATGGGGCTTTGGTGACAAAACGGATGGCACTGTGATAGACTGCATCCAATTTGTTGAGTAGGGTGTTGGAGGCAATTTTGTAAATGACATCACCGAAGTCGAGGATCGGTAAGATGGTCAGTTTTACGAGGGTATGTTTGGCAGCATGAGTGAAGAATGCTTTGTTGCGAAATAGGAAGACAATTCTAGATTTAACTTTGGATTGGAGATGTTTTATGTGAGTCTGGCAGGAGAGTTTACAGTCTACCCAGACACCTAGGTATTTGTAATTGTCCACATATTCTAAGTCAGAACCGTCCAGAGTAGTGATGCTGGACGGGCGGGCAGGTGCAGGCAGCAATCGGTTTAAGAGCATGCATTGTGTTTTACTTGAATTTAAGAGCAGTTGGAGGCCACGGAAGAAGAGTTGTATGGCATTGAAGCTCGCCTGGAGGGTTGTTAACACAGTGTCCAAAGAAGGGCCAGAAGTATACAGAATGGTGTCGTCTGCGTAGAGGTGGATCAGAGACTCACCAGCAGCAAGAGCGACATCATTGATATATACAGAGAAGAAAGCCGGCCCAAGAATTGAACCCTGTGGCACCCCCATAGAGACTGCCAGAGGTTCTGACAACAGGCCCTCCGATTTCACACACTGAACTCTGTCTGAGAAGTAGTTGGTGAACCAGGCGAGGCAATCATTTGAGAAACCAAGGCTGTTGAGTCTGCCGATGAGGATGTGGTGATTGACCTGGCCAAGTCGAAAGCCTTGGCCAGGTCGATGAATGGGTCACTATATATAATAATATATATATATATATACTGTGGGGAGAACAAGTATTTGATACACTGCCGATTGTGCAGGTTTTCCTACTTACAAAGCATTTAGAGGTCTATAATTTTTATCATAGGTACACTTCAACTGTGAGAGACGGAATCTAAAACAAAAATCCAGAAACTCACATTGTATGATTTTGAAGTCATTCATTTGCATTTTATTGCCTGACAGAAGTATTTGATACATCAGAAAAACAGAACTTAATTTGGTACAGTAACCTTTGTTTGCAATTTCAGAGATCATACATTTCCTGTAGTTCTTGACCAGGTTTGCACACACTGCAGAAGGGATTTTGGCCCACTCCTCCATACAGACCATCTCCAGATCCTTCAGGTTTCGGGGCTGTCGCTGGGCAATACGGACTTTCAGCTCCCTCCAAAGATTTTATGTTGGGTTCAGATCTGGAGACTGGCTAGGCCACTCCAGGACCTTGAGATGCTTCTTACGGAGCCACTCCTTAGTCGCCCTGGCTGTGTTTTTCGGGTCGTTGTCATTCTGGAAGACCCAGCCACGACCCATCTTCAATGCTCTTACTGAGGGAAGGAGGTTGTTGGCCAAGATCTCACGATACATGGCCCCATCCATCCTCCCCTCAATACGGTGCAGTCGTCCTGTCCCCTTTGCAGAAAAGCATCCCCAAAAGAATGATGTTTCCACCTCCATGCTTCACGGTTGAGATGGTGTTCTTGGGGTTGCACTCATCCTTCTTCTTCCTCCAAACACGGCGAGTGGAGTTTAGACCAAAAAGCTTTAAACACCCCAAGGAGCACTGTGCAAGAGATAATATTGAAATGGAAGGAGTATCAGACCACTGCAAATCTACCAAGACCTGGCCGTCCCTCTAAACTTTCAGCTCATACAAGGAGAAGACTGATCAGAGATGCAGCCAAGAGGCCCATCACTCTGGATGAACTGCAGAGATCTACAGCTGAGGTGGGAGACTCTGTCCATAGGACAACAATCAGTCGTATATTGCACAAATCTGGCCTTAATGGAAGAGTGGCAAGAAGAAAGCCATTTCTTAAAGATATCCATAAAAAGTGTTGTTTAAAGTTTGCCACAAGCCACCTGGGAGACACACCAAACATGTGGAAGAAGGTGCTCTGGTCAGATGAAACCAAATTTGAACTTTTTGGCAACAATGCAAAACATTATGTTTGGCGTAAAAGCAACACAGCTCATCACCCTGACCACAACATCCCCACTGTCAAACATGGTGGTGGCAGCATCATGGTTTGGGCCTGCTTTTCTTCAGCAGGGACAGGGAAGATGGTTAAAATTGATGGGAAGATGGATGGAGCCAAATACAGGACCATTCTGGAAGAAAACCTGATGGAGTCTGCAAAAGACCTGAGACTGGGACGGAGATTTGTCTTCCAACAAGACAATGATCCAAAACATAAAGCAAAATCTACAATGGAATGGTTCAAAAATAAACATACCCAGGTGTTAGAATGGCCAAGTCAAAGTCCAGACCTGAATCCAATCGAGAATCTGTGGAAAGAACTGAAAACTGCTGTTCACAAATGCTCTCAATCCAACCTCACTGAGCTCGAGCTGTTTTGCAAGGAGGAATGGGAAAAAAATTCAGTCTCTCGATGTGCAAAACTGATAGAGACATACCCCAAGCGACTTACAGCTGTAATCGCAGCAAAAGGTGGCGCTACAAAGTATTAACTTAAGGTGGCTGAATAATTTTGCACGCCCAATTTTTCAGTTTTTGATTTGTTAAAAAAGTTTGAAATATCCAATAAATGTCGTTCCACTTCATGATTGTGTCCCACTTGTTGTTGATTCTTCACAAAAAAATACAGTTTTATATCTTTATGTTTGAAGCCTGAAATGTGGCAAAAGGTCGCAAAGTTCAAGGGCGCCGAATACTTTGGCAAGGCACTGTACATGTAACTTATATCATTTTAAAGCTATTCTCGTTGTTAATCACACCAAAGTGTCCGATTTCAAATAGGCTTTTCAGCGAAAGCACTACAAACGATTATTTTAGGTCTCCACCAAATCACAATAAGCACAGCCATTTTCCAGCAAAATATAGCATTCACAAAAACCAGAAATAAAGATAAAAATGAATCACTAACCTTGAATTATTTTCATCAGATGACACTCATAGGACTTCATGTTACACAATACATGCATGTTTTGTTTGATAAAGTTCATATTTATATTAAAAAAAATTGGAGTTTACATTGGCGCGTTAGATTCACTAGATTCACTTACATCAAGTGATTTTGCATAACCACATCGTTTCAACAGAAATAATTATTATAAATGGAGATGATAATACAAGTTATACACATGGAATTATAGATATACCTCTCCTTAATGGAACCGCTGTGTCAGATTTCAAAAATAGTTTACGGAAAAAGCAACCCTTACAATAATCTGAGACAGAGCTCAGAACCTTAGCCAAATTAGCCACCATGTTGGAGTCAACAGAAACCTGAAAATACATGATAAATGTTTCCTTACCTTTGATGAACTTCATCAGAATGCAGTCCTCGAAATCCCAGGTCCACAATAAATGCTTGATTTGTTCGAAAATGTCTGTTATTTATGTCCAATTAGCTACTTTGGTTAGCGCGTTTGGTAAACAATTCCAAAGTCACAACGCGCGTCCACTATAACGTGACGAAATGTCCAAAAGTTCCGTAACAGTCAGTAGAAACATGTCAAACGATGTACTGAATCAATCTTTAGAATGTTGTTTACATATATCTTGAATAACGTTCCAACCTGAGAACTAGAATGACTTTAGATGAGCGATGGATCGCACGTCCTTCATCTGTGAACGTGCCTGGTGAAAGCGTGGTCCACTCATGGCTGTGGTGACTATTTCCTGTGTCAATCGACCCCCCTTCACATTAGAGTCATCAGACAAAGTTCTATTGACTGCTGACATCTAGTGGAAGGCGTAGGAAGTGAAAACTCATCCATATCTTGCTGTAATTTCAATGAGACCTTGGTTTAAAATCTGCCACTGTCACGCCCTGGTCTTAGTATTTTGTGTTTTCTTTATTATTTTGATCAGGCCAGGGTGTGACATGGGTTTATTATGTGGTGTGTTTTGTCTTGGGTTTTCTGTAGGTATTGGGATTGTGTATTAGTAGGGTTATATAGAAAAGTCTATGATTGCCTGAAGTGGTTCTCAATCAGAGGCAGGTGTTTATCGTTGTCTCTGATTGGGAACCATATTTAGGCAGCCATATTCTTTGAGTGTTTCGTGGGTGATTGTTCCTGTCTCTGTGTTAGTTTGCACCAGTATAGGCTGTTTCGGTTTTTGTGTTACGTTTCTTGTTTTTGTATTGTTCGTGTTTATTCGTTATTAAACATTTATGAAAATTACCACGCTGCATTTTGGTCCGATCCTTGCTACACCTCGTCGTCAGAGGAGGAGATAGAAGAAACCCATGACAGCCACCTCCAGAAAAAAAGAGGAAGTGGAATTTCTGAGGTTTTTGCCTGCTATATGAGTTATGTCATACTCACAGACATAATTCAAACAGTTTTGGAAACTTCAGAGTGTTTTCTATCCAATACTAATAATAATAATATTAGCAACTGGGACTGAGGAGCAGGCCGTTTACTCTGGGTACCTTTCACCCAAGCTACTCAATACTGCCCCTGCAGCCATAAAAAGTTAAACAGCTTTCAAATTTCCAGAAAGTGATGTCATTTGAGTCAATTGGAGGTGTACCTATGGATAAATTTCAAAGACTACCTTCAAACTCAGTGCCTCTTTGTTTGACATCATGGGAAAACCAACATGAAGTATGACAAAGATCGTACTTTTTGGAGAAATGTCCTCTGGTGTGATGAAACAAAATAGAACTGTTTGGCCATAGTGACCATTGTTATGTTTGGATGAAAAAGGGCAGGCTTGCAAGCCGAAGAACACCATCCCAACCGTGAAGCACGGGGGTGGCGGCATCATGTTGTGGGGGTGCTTTGCTGCAGGGGGGACTGGTGCACTTCACAAAATAGATGGCATCATGAGAAAGTAAAATTACATGGATATATTGAAGCAATATCTCAAGACATCAGTCAGGAATTTGAAGCTTGGTTGCAAATGGATCTTCCGAATGGACAATGACCCCAAGCATGCTTCCAAAGTTGTGGCAAATTGGCTTAAGGACAACAAAGTCAAGGTATTGGAGTGGCCATCACAAAGCCCTGACCTCAATCCTATAGAAAATGTGTGGACAAGGAGGCCTACAAACTGTCTAGTTCCACCAGCTCTGTCTGGAGGAATGGGCCAAAATTCCCTCAACTTATTGTGGGAGGCTTGTGGAAGGCTACCCAAAACGTTTGACTCAAGTTAAACCATTTAAAGGCAATGCTACCAAATACTAATTGAGTGTATGTAAACTTCTGACCCACTTGGAATGTGATGAAAGAAATAAAAGCTGAAATAAATAATTATCTCTACTATTATTCTGACATTTCACATTCTTAAAATATAGTGGTGATTCTAACTGACCTAAAACACAGCATTTTTTCTAGGATTAAATGTCAGGAATTGTGAAAAACTGAGTTTAAATGTATTTGGCTAAGGTATATGTAAACCTCTAACTTCAACTGTATGATGCTAAATAGGATGATGTATTGGATGATGTATAGAATTATGTATAGGATGATGTATATGATTATATATAGGATGATGGATTTTAAACTTTGCCAAAATATTTCAAACTACTTTTGTAATACGTTAGGTATTTTTTAAACGTTAATAATCGATCAAATTGTAGACGGGGCAATCTGTATTCAATACAGGAAAGAAAACAAACCAGCGCTGCTTTTCACGTCTTGCGCAACTCACAAAAGTGTCCCCAGTTCCGAGTTGGCCTACTTCTTCATTGCACAAAGGAATAACCTCAACCAAATTCCAAAGACTGGCGACATCCATTGGAATCGGTAGGAACTGGAAATAGGTTCCTATGAAATATCCCATGGCAAAAACAATATAGGGAACAGAGAGTTGGAAAAAGAAAATTCTGAACAGTTAGTCCTCGGGGTTTTGCCTGCTACATAAGTTCTGTTATACTCACAGACATGATTCAAACAGTTTTAGAAACTTCAGAGTATTTTCTATCAAAATATATGAATAATATGCATATCTTATATTCTTGGCATGAGTAGCAGGAAGTTGAAATTGGGCACACTATTTATCCAAAAGTGAAAATTCTGCCCCCTAGCTTTAAGAGGTTTGTATTTGGCTAAGGTGTATGTAAACTTCCGACTTCAACTGTATATGTAGGAGTACAGACTCAATGTGTAGGGGTACAAGTTAGTTGAGGTCATTTCTACATGTTCATCGGAGTAAAGTTACTATGCATAGCTAATAAACAGTGAGTAGCAGCAGTGTTAAAAACAAGGGGGGGTGGTCAATGTAAATAGTCTGGCAGGCCATTTGATTAATTGTTCAGCAGTCTTATGGCTTGTGGGTAGAAGCTGGTAACGAGCCTTTTGGACCTACATGTGTTTAGCAGATGTTATTGCTGCTGTAGCGAAATGTTGTGCTTTTAGCTCCGACAGTGCAGTAATATCTAACAAGAAATATCTAACAAATTACACAACATATACACAGTACTCACAAATCTACGTAGGAATGAATTAAGACTATATACATATGGACGAGCGATGTCAGAGCGGAATAGACTAACATACAGTAGAATAATATAGAAAACAGTATATACATATGAGATGAGTAATGCAAGACATGTAAACATTTTTAAGTGAATGAGGTACTGTAGAAAAGAATAGAAAAAGTATATACATATGAGATGAGTGATACCAAATATGTAAACATTAAGTGACTATGATACTGTAGAATAGTACAGAGTTCAGTATATAAACTCAGCAAAAAAGAAACGCCCTATCACTTTCAACTGCGTTTATTTTCAAGAAACTTAACGTGTACATATTTGTATGAACATAACAAGATTCAACAACTGAGACATAAACTGAACAAGTTCCACAGACATATGACTAACAGAAATTGAATAATGTGTTTCTGAACAAAGGGGGGTCAAAATCAAAAGTAGCAGTCAGTATCTGATGTGGCCACCAGCTGCATTAAGTACTGCAGTGCATCTCCTCCTCATGGACTGCACCAGATTTGCCAGTTCTTGCTGTGAGATGTTACCCCACTCTTCCACCAAGGCACATGCAAGTTCTGGGGGGAATGGCTCTAGCCCTCACCCTCTGATCCAACCCCTGCAGGAAGGGTACCACATCAGGGAGGAGGACGTCTTCCTTGTAACGCACAGCGTTGAGAATGCCTGCAATGACAACAAGCTCAGGCCGATGATGCTGTGACGCCCCAGACCATGACTGTCCTTCCGCCTCCAAATCAGTGGGTTTGTGCCCATAGGCGAAGTTGTTGCCGGTGATGTCTGGTGAGGACCTGCCTTACAACAGGCCTACAAGCCCTTAGTCCAGCCTCGCTGTCTATTGCAGACAGTCTGAGCACTGATGGAGGGATTGTGCGTTCCTGCTGTAACTCGGGCAGTTGTTGTTGCCATCCTGTCCCGCAGGTGTGATGTTCGGATGTACCGACCCTGTGCAGGTGTTGTTACATGTGGTCTGCCACAGCAAGGACGATCAGCTGTCTGTCCCGTCTCCCTGTAGTGCTGTCTTAGGCATCTCACAGTACGGACATTACAATTTATTGACCTGGCCACATCTGCAGTCCTCATGCCTCCTTGCAGCATGCCTAAGACATGTTCACACAGATGAGCAGGGACCTTGGACATCTTTATTTTGGTGTTTTTCAATGTCAGTAGAAAAGCTTTTTTAGTGTCCTAAGTTTTCATAACTGTGACCTTAATTGCCTACCGTCTATAAGCTGTTAGTGTCTTAACGACCGTTCCACAGGTGCATGTTCAATAATTGTTTATGGTTCATTGAACAAGCATGGAAAAAAGTGTTTAAACCCTTTACAATGAAGGTCTGTGAAGTTATTTTTAGTTTACATATGAGATAAGTAATACCAGATATGTAAACATTATTAAAGTGACTAGTGTTCCATTCCTTAAAGTGGCCAGTAATTTCTAGTCTATGCCTATAGGCAGCAGCCTCTAATGTGCTAGTGATTGTTGTTTAACAGTCTGATGGCCTCGAGATTGAAAACAGCTTCTGTCTCTAAGTTCCTGCCTTGATGCACCTGTACTGACCTCACCTTCTGGATGATAGCGGGGTGAACAGGCAGTGGCTCGGGTGGTTTATGTCCTTGATTATCTTTTTGGCCTTCCTGTGACATTGGGTGCTGTAGGTGTCCTGGAGGGTGGGTAGTTTGCCCCCGGTAATGCATTGGGCAGAATGCACCACCCACTGGAGAGCCTTGCGGTTGCGGGCGGTGTAGTTGCTGTACAAGGCAGTGATACAGCTGACAGAATGCTTTCAATTGTGCATCTGTAAAAGTTTGTGAGGGTTTTAGGTGACAAGCCACATTTCTTTAGCCTCCTGAGGGTGAAGAGGCTCTATGTACTGGGCTGTACGCACTAACTTCTGTAGCGCCTACGGTCGGATGCCGAGCAGTTGTCATACCAGGTGGTGATGCAACTGGTCATGATGCTCTCGATGGTGCAGATGTCAAACTTTTTGAGGATCTAGGGATCCATGACAAATCTTTTGAAAATCTTGAGGGGGTTAAGGCATTGTTGTGCCCTCTTCACGACTGTATGTTTGGACCATGATCGTTTGTTGGTGATGTGGACACCAAACTCTCGACCCACTCCACTACAGCCCCATCAATGTGAATGGGGGCATGTTCGGCCCTCCTTTTTCTGTCGTCCACGATCTGTTCCTTTGTCTTGCTCACATTGTTGTCCTGGAACCACACTGCCAGGTCTCTGGCATAGCTGTTCCTTCTGTCCATGTAGGAAAGGGCAGTGTGGAGTGTGATTGAGATTGCATCATCTGTGGATCTGCTGGCACTAGACAGCATAGCTGGGGCACTAGATAGTATAGTAACATAACTGGGGCACTAGGCACTACAATAACGTAACTGTGGCACTAGACACCATAATAACATAGCTGGGGCACAAGACACTAGAATAACATAGCCGGGTCACTAGACACTATAATAACATAGCTGGGGCACTAGACACTAGAATAACATAGCTGGGGCACTAGACAACATACCTGGGGAACTAGACACTAGAATAACATTGATGCTAAACTAGACACAAGAATAACATAGCTGGAGCACTAGACGCTATAGTAATATATCTGGAGCACTAGACGCTATAGTAATATATCTGGGGCAATAGACACTACAATAACATAGCTTGGGCACTAGACACTGAAATAACATAGCTGGGGTACTAGACACTGAAATAACATAGCTGGGGCACTAGACACTAAAATAACATAGCTGGGGCACTAGACAGTATAATAACATACCTGGGGCACAAGACACTAGAATAACATAGCTGGGGCATTAGACAACACAGCTGGGGCACTAAACATTATAATACAATAACTGGGGCATTAGACAACATAGCTGGGGCACTAGAAGAACATGGCTGGGGAACTAGACACTAGAATTATATAGCTGGGGCACTAGACACTATATTACCATAACTGGGGCACTAGATACTTGAACAACATAGCTGGGGCAATGGACACTAGAATAACATAGTGTAAGGACAGACGCTGGGAGACGAGAAGCAAGTACTGTGAGTGAACATTTAATAAATAACGGACAAGAAATAAAACATGTACAGCATCTGGACAGGGGAACAAAACGGCATTAATGTCGACATGGGGAACAAAATGAGGAACAGACAGATATAGAGGAGGAAATCAACAAAGTGAAGGAGTCCAGGTGAGTCCAATATTCCGCTGATGCCTGTAATGATGGTGACAGGTGTGCGTAAAGATGGGCCACCTGGCGCCCTCAAGTGCTATAGAGGGGGAACGGGAGCAATCGTGACAGTATCCCCCTCTAGGGGTGCCACCCTGCATCCCACCTGGGCGAGCCTGATGGCCCGGCCGAGGCGTGGGAGCCTGACGAGCCGGCTGAGGCATAACGTGGGGTGGGAGCCTGCCGAGCTATCCGAGGCAAGGAAACCTCTCGAGCCAGCTGAGGCAGCCCTGGTTTCTTCGACAGCGGCCCCAGACCCGACTTCACCAACCAAAAGAAAAAACAAAACTCTCTGATGCTTCAAATGCTGTCAGCATTCTGTGTGGACAGACACTTGGAGCCGAGAAGCAAGTACCGGGAGTGAACATTTAATTAATAAACAGACATTAAACAAGACAGGACAGCGTCTGGACATGAAAAACATAACGACATTAATGCTGACACAGGGAACAAACTGAAGAACAGATATAGAGGGGGCAATCAACAAAGTGAAGGAGTCCAGATCAGTCCAATATTGCGCTGTGTCAAGAGTCTTAGCTATGTTATTATAGGCACTAAACACTATAACACAATAACTAGGTTACTGGACAATATAGCTGGGGCACGAGACACTATAATAACATATCTGGGGCACTAGACACTGGAATAACATAGCTAGGGCACTTGACACTAGAATAACATAGCTGGGGCACTAGATATGATAATAACATAGCTGGGGCACTAGACACTAGAATAACTTAGTTGGGGCACTAGATAGGATAACATAGCTGGGACACTAGACGCTAGGAATAACATAGATGGGACGTTAGACAACATTGCTGGGGCACTAGACACTACAGTGACATAGCTGGGGTACTAACTAGAATAACATAGCTGGGGCACTAGACAATATAGCTGGGGCAAAATACACTTTAATAAAAAAAAATTGGGTAATACACATGGATAACCTAGCTAGGGCACTACAGTTGAAGTCAGAAGTTTACATACACCTTAGCCAAATACATTTAAACTCAGTTTTTCACAATTCCTGACATTTAATCCTAGGAAAAACTCCCTGTCTTAGGTCAGTTAGGATCACCACTTTATTTTAAGAATGTGAAATGTCAGAATAATAGTAGAGAGAATGATTTATTTCAGCTTTTATTTCTTTCATCACATTCCCAGTGGGTCAGAAGTTTACATACACTCAATTAGAATTTGGTAGCATTGCCTTTAAATTGTTTAACTTGGGTCAAATGTTTTGGGTAGCCTTCCACAAGCCCCCCACAATAAGTTGGGTGAATTTTGGCCCATTCCTCCTGACAGAGCTGGAGTAACTGAAAAAGGTTTGTGACCTCCTTGCTCGCACACGCTTTTTCAGTTCTGCCCACACATTTTCTATGGGATTGAGGTCAGGGCTTGTGATGGCCACTCCAATACTTGACTTTGTTGTCCTTAAGTCATTTGGCCACAAATTTGGAAGTATGCTTGGGGTCATTGTACATTTGGAAGACCCATTTTGCGACCAAGCTATAACTTCCTGACTGATGTCTTGAGATGTTGCTTCAATACATCCACATAATTTTACCTCCTTATGAAGCTATCTATTTTGTGAAGAACACCAGTCCCTCCTGCAACAAAGCACCCCATAACTTGATGCTGCCACCCCCATGCTTCACTTTTGGGATGGTGTTCTTCGGCTTGCAAGCCTCCCCCTTTTTCCTCCAAATATAAGATGGTCATTATGGCAAAACAATTCTATTTTTGTTTCATCAGATCAGAGGACATACAGTGCCTTGCGAAAGTATTCGGCCCCCTTGAACTTTGCGACCTTTTGCCACATTTCAGGCTTCAAACATAAAGATATAAAACTGTATTTTTTTGTGAAGAATCAACACCAAGTGGGACACAATCATGAAGTGGAACGACATTTATTGGATATTTCAAACTTTTTTAACAAATCAAAAACGGAAAAATTGGGCGTGCAAAATTATTCAGCCCCTTTACTTTCAGTGCAGCAAACTCTCTCCAGAAGTTCAGTGAGGATCTCTGAATGATCCAATGTTGACCTAAATGACTAATGATGATAAATACAATCCACCTGTGTGTAATCAAGTCTCCGTATAAATGCACCTGCACTGTGATAGTCTCAGAGGTCCGTGAAAAGCGCAGAGATCATCATGAAGAACAAGGAACACACCAGACAGGTCCGAGATACTGTTGTGAAGAAATTTAAAGCCGGATTTGGATACAAAAAGATTTCCCAAGCTTTAAACATCCCAAGGAGCACTGTGCAAGCGATAATATTGAAATGGAAGGAGTTTCAGACCACTGCAAATCTACCAAGACCTGGCCGTCCCTCTAAACTGTCAGCTCATACAAGGAGAAGACTGATCAGAGATGCAGCCAAGAGGCCCATGATCACTCTGGATGAACTGCAGAGATCTACAGCTGAGGTGGGAGACTCTGTCCATAGGACAACAATCAGTCGTATATTGCACAAATCTGGCCTTTATGGAAGAGTGGCAAGAAGAAAGCCATTTCTTAAAGATATCCATAAAAAGTGTTGTTTAAAGTTTCCCACAAGCCACCTGGGAGACACACCAAACATGTGGAAGAAGGTGCTCTGGTCAGATGAAACCAAAATTGAACTTTTTGGCAACAATGCAAAACGTTATGTTTGGCGTAAAAGCAACACAGCTCATCACCCTGACCACACCATCCCCACTGTCAAACATGGTGGTGGCAGCATCATGGTTTGGGCCTGCTTGTCTTCAGCAGGGACAGGGAAGATGGTTAAAATTGATGGGAAGATGGATGGAGCCAAATACAGGACCATTCTGGAAGAAAACCTGATGGAGTCTGCAAAAGACCTGAGACTGGGACGGAGATTTGTCGTCCAACAAGACAATGATCCAAAACATAAAGCAAAATCTACAATGGAATGGTTCAAAAATAAACATATCCAGGTGTTAGAATGGCCAAGTCAAAGTCCAGATCTGAATCCAATCGAGAATCTGTGGAAAGAACTGAAAACTGCTGTTCACAAATGCTCTCCATCCAACCTCACTGAGTTCGAGCTGTTTTGCAAGGAGGAATGGGAAAATATTTCAGTCTCTCGATGTGCAAAACTGATAGAGACATACCCCAAGCGACTTACAGCTGTAATCGCAGCAAAAGGTGGAGCTACAAAGTATTAACTTAAGGGGGCTGAATAATTTTGCACGCCCAATTTTTCAGTTTTTGATTTGTTAAAAAAGTTTGAAATATCAATAAATGTCGTTCCACTTCATGATTGTGTCCCACTTGCTGATTCTTCACAAAAAAATACAGTTTTATATCTTTATGTTTGAAGCCTGAAATGTGGGAAAAGGTCGCAAAGTTCAAGGGGGCCGAATACTTTCGCAAGGCACTGTACACCTCCTATTGACTCAAATTATGTCAATTAGCCAATCAGGAGCTTCTAAAGCCATGACATAATTTTATGGAATTTTCCAAGCTGTTTAAACGCACAGTCAACTTAGTGTATGTAAACTTCTGACCCACTGGAATTGTAATAAAGTGAATTATAAATTCAATAATTTGTTGAAAAAATTACTTGTGTCATGCACAAAGTAGATGTCCTCACCGACTTGCCAAAACTATAGTTTGTTAACAAGAAATGTGTGGAGTGGATGTAAAATTAGTTTTAATGACTCCAACCTAAGTGTATGTAAATTTCCGACTTCAACTATAGTTAGTATGCCAAAGTCCCTGGATGTCATACTAAATTCACAAAAATATGAAGTATACACACAGAGGACACTATTTCTGTACTTTAGGGCCCATAATGAAATTCTTCAGGAAATGGACGTGGCTTCACATTGTTTTCAGATTTGAAGAAAATGGCTGAAAATATACAGCCGAAGTACAACGAGAGCAGATACAAATGCATTGCTTTAACTAATTATGACAAATGTTAAGAAAATGTTGAGCAATGTAATAAAGTTATGACTTTTCAAATAAGTTAACTTACACATTATATTGGCTGACAAATTTTTAGCTTTGTTGTTAGCTAGCTAGCTTTGTTGTTAGCTAACGTAAACTCACCCCATTCCGTACAAATGTGCGCAACCGCAACATTCAAACACTTCTCTCATCCTTTAAAAACAAGAAATGGACAGTGACAGGGGTAAGTGGGGGAATACCTAGTAATTTTTTTGCGTCATCATTGCATGCGATCATCATTCTCAAAGCTGCTGTTTACTTCTATAATCACTTTAGCACTGCCCTAAAAACCTGATTCAAATTTGACACAAACCTTCAATTAGGTATGTAAATGACACATTATATAAACTCTTTATAGTGTTTAATGTACATTTTAGAGGCGATAAGGTGAAAAGTTGGACAGATCGAGTTAAAAAAAAGCAATTTTCCTACACGAAAATTCCTACACATCTCTCCTTCTCACTGTCACGCATTAGTTTGCATTAGTTTGCCTGCTTGAATTATGCATAAATGGGCAGTCATGTAATTGATTCTGTTGGAAAAGGGAGAAATTGTGCTTTACAATGGTATTGACATTACATTTGATCTGGAAGTATTATGTTTTTGGGGCGCTAAAATAAGGGCAATTGTACGGACCAAGGCGATGTACGAGTTTACGTTACCTAACGTTAGTTGGCTACTTATACATCAAACTTTCCAGTGTATTAACTATAGGCTATCTAACCAACTACCCAATGTTTATTGACTTGATTATTCCCGTCAAATTTAGCTTAGCATAATGGTATAGTCGTTGTGCGTATTCAATGGACATTTGTTCTGGCTATCTACTCTAATTTCACATCACTCTCGTCTGAGTGTACCACAGCACAGAATAATGAATTTACGAGCTCCCCAACACCCGTTGAATATGGCCAGTGTCGTTAAATGTTGGCAAAAAAGCGTCATTAAATTGGTGCCATCAGCACAGTTACAGTACAGTTACCAACGCTCTGGATAACATGAAAACTGCCAAACCAGTTCTGCAAGGGCGAGTAAAATGGTCAGAGTGGCCTCATTTGTGTCTGGAAGTATCTAGCAAGCTAGCCAATGTTAGCTTAGATGCTTGACTGCCGTTGTAAGGTCAGAATGCTCAAATCAACCCTACTCCTCAGCCTGAGCATCCAGTGTGCGCTCCGAGAGTGAAATGCTCCTAATTTACAAACAAACAATCTGACAATGCTCTGATTTTACAGAGCACACTCTGGCACTCCAGATTGAATTTAGGAACACACCCGATGTTGTAAAATGTCTAACTAATAATTTATGTTAACCTCCATAGCAAGAGGTTGCATAGCAACAGCATCAACTTCAGGTAGACCGACAAAGAGCTAGTACGCTCAACTGAAAGGATACTGTTTGTTTACGGTATTCTAAAATGAACTACTAGTATATAGTATGTAGTATATACTCATTAAGTATGTAATATACAGTGTGTAAGTATGGGTATTCCTTCACATTTTATGAGATTCGCGATTACATTTTTTAGGAACTTCTTATATTTTTAAACACAGATAATAGAAACACGCTGTTTTCACATATGTAGTCACTGGTATGGTGGTGGAGATAATGAATATAAGGTTGAAAAGTAGCACATTTTCCCATTAAGTATATATTTTTAGTTTAGTTTTTTATTTGCTACCATGGCTGTTAAAGGGATACTTTGGGATTTTGGAAATGAGGAGGAAGAGCCAATGCTAACTAGCATTAGCGCAATGATAGGAAGTCCTTGCAAGCTGATACCCATAGACATTGCGCCAACACAAGATAGCAATTTCCTTCAAACTGCATTTTAGAAGTCCATCTGACTCTGTGGAAGTAGATAAAGGGCCTCATTGCCAAAATACTTAAGAATCCCTTTAATGAATACTCACTAATGTCTGTACCTGTGTGTGTTTGTATTATATAAAAAGAGAGTCTGTCTGTCTGTCTGTCTGTCTGTCTGTCTGTCTGTCTGTCTGTCTGTCTGTCTGTCTGTCTGTCTGTCTGTCTGTCTGTCTGTCTGTCTGTCTGTCTGTCCCTGTGTGTCCAGGGCTTTTGATGACACTGACCTTCATATCCCCTGGGCTAGGGCTAGCAGCCATTTATCTTTTATTCATTCGGCCATTTCTGAGGACGGCAGCTTTTCTATCACCAAGGCTTGTCAAAAATGAGGCAATTTCATGATGTGCGGAGCTTGGCGGTCAAATGGTGCACAGTCACACTCTGTAACAGGTGATGCCACAGTCCTGGAGAGGCTGTGTCTATGAAGGCTCCAGCTTTGGGATGACTGTCTGTCACTGAATGTGTTACGCCACTGCTGAGAACACTTGTCTAAAGTAACTCAAAACATTCCCTGAAACTTTCTTTCATACTTTAGCATTTTCTTTTTGGATTGGATGAAAGCAACGTCTATTCAGGTGTTTCGTAATTGACAACAGCCAATGGAACAGTCATTATGAGAGTGACACTTCTCTACATACAAGAAAACAAATTTTACTATATGTCATGTGTTGGAACAACAAGTTCCAGTCATTATTTTTTGCTCGCAACTCTTCTATGCTAAATATTTATTGTAGTTGACTCTTTTGACGAGTCTCCTGTGATGGTGCATTGCAAATACAAATCATAAGCTTTCCTCCTACTGTCAGAGTTGGTGTTTGACATTGAGCAATGATTTCGCTCATCGATGGCTTTCTGTTGACGTTGATGTGACTTTTTTGGTGGTGCAATGCTGTAAGTTTGAAGTCATTGTTCATGGTATCTTAAGGAAAGCAGTCATACAAAGCATTGCCATTAAGCACACTCACAATGCTGATGCACCCCTCCCCCCCCTGAACATGCAATACAGAAAACAGTGTATTCCAGGATGAAGTTTAATGAGTGTTAGGTATTCCCTGGTGGGTTTTTGACAGTTATGTTAAATATGTCAGGTAGGTTTGACAAAAAAAATAATGTGATCATGTGAGGTTGTTGCTATTATGATTTGAATGGCAATGCTTTTGATCAGAATATTAACATAATTAATTGATATCGTACACATGGTCAAGTTAAGAGCTTAATAACACTCCCTTGTCAGAGACCAAAATAAGAAGGAAAACATTCTGCCTCACATGTAATTCTTTTTACATATTATGTGGAAAACAAGGCATCTGACATTTGAATTACAGTGTACTGTTTGCATCATGTACTGGGTGGTTTACATATGAAGTGACATAACTGACATTTGAATTACAGTGTACTGTTTGCATAATGTACGGGTGGTTTACATATGAAGTGACATAACTGACATTTGAATTACAGTGTACTGTTTGCATAATGTACTGGAGGGGTTACATACGAAGTGACACAACTGACATTTGAATTACAGTGTACTGTTTGCATAATGTACTGGGTGGTTTACATATGAATTGACACAACTGACATTTGAATTACAGTGTACTGTTTGCATAATGTACTGGGTGGTTTACATATGAAGTGACACAACTGACATTTCTAACTCAAACAGCTCCTTTCATGAAAGCTTTTACCTTAGTATTCTGCATTAACAGAGACTCATTAGCACACAGGTGTGCCCATTGACTTAATATGTGTCTTACATGATTCGGAAATGGTAGACACTAACTTTTTCTCTCTTGTTGTTGTTCCTCAGATGACAACTGCAGACTGAGTGACTACAAGAGGCTGAAGACCAAGATTCTGGACATGTATGACCAGAGATACATGGCAACCGGCAACCAGGGAAGCCATGAAAATAACATGGCCACCAGGAAGAAGCTGGTCGATGTTGTGTTTAAGCGCTTCGACGCCGATGGTAGCAGGAGAGTAGACAGTAGTGAACTATCACAGGTGAGGAGATGAGGGTGGGACTTGGATGTCAATAAGTGCTTCAAAGAAAAGGGAAAACCAACGACATCCCAACATTGTGTTTGCTACACACCAAGGAGTAGCGAACTGTCACAAGTGTGGACATGAGGGTAGATTATAAATCCACAGTAAATGTCTCTCCCATATGTCAGTAGCCATGCCATCACACCTTCCCTGAATTGAAAAGCTTAAACAAACAGAACATTGTGTTTACTATACTAGGAGTTTACTATGAGCCATCTTAATGCTCTCAGCATTATTTTCCATTTTATTCCCTTCATTTGGTCTTTAATTCGTAAAGCGAGGTGCAAAGAGTTGCCGTTAAATCTTTCGAAATATAATAATCCAAGTGAAAGGAACTTTCTGCTCATGGGAGAATGCTAACTGTTGACTGTTGTTGCCAGAAAGCGTGGTTGAAAAGGAAGAATTGAGATGCTTTTGTGAGAAAAGACGACATTTTACGAATAATAAATACATGTTTCACAGTACCTGAGGACTAGTTTATATGCCATGCATTTAAAATAATGAATAGGTAGGCAACTACTGCTGGTTTAAATAACCTTTAAACTGCTCTCAGGTCAGTTTCATATTAATATATCCAGCGGCACTCTGATTCCGCCAGTCTCTATTGGAATGATGTGAGAGAGGAAACTAGCTTGATTCATATTCTTATGCATTCACCTTTTTTATACAAAGTGCCCCATTTGATTACTGCCAACAGCTCTGATATTATTAAACTATATTTTCATATCATTTGCATTTTTTTTTTACATAACAGCGAGGCTTTCAGCTCAGAGATGAGAGCACAAATCAATGCAAAGTGGGTGAAATAAAGTGTTAGGCTTTCTTTGAATATGCAAATATGCCCCGTTGACACATTGGAAAGTTGCTTTAGGTAGTAACCATAGATACCAAAGGTATTAAACTACGGATGACACTGAGGGCTAGACACCAAGCTCTGAGCCATCATCTATCCAAGTGTTTGAATGTCAGTCTGTCCATAAACATCCACTGCACAGATTGAGTAACGCCATGTTGGTTTTAAAGCATTCCTCACAGGAAAATGCTACAGTCTCTTAAACCTTGAGGCATATGGTGATGTTGACACACAGTACATACGGTATACAGTACAAACGTGTTGTAGCTATTTTAAGGCAACATTTTTAATGTCTTGTTTACAAAAGCACACCACAGTCATTCATTCTGAATCTCAGACGTTGACACAGTTGACCTTAATCTATGTCACATTACAGAGGTCACTTATGGCCGAGAATTCAATCAGTAAAATAACTAATTTCCTCGCTCTTCACTCTTGCCATGTTAAATTATACAAATTTGATGTGACCGATAATTTCAGACCTCGTTTACGAGTCTGCTATTTGTGTAATTGTTCATTGTAAAAGAGGTGTTACATTTGACTGACCGTCTAATGTCCCGTCGCCTCTGTAAATGGGGTGTTAATTTGACACGGACTGTGGCTGCATTCCGAACACACGTTACAGCTGTTTCTCTAACATAATGCGTGTCATTTTGTTAGTTTAGTTAAAAGGTTCAGGCTTGGCATGGTGTGTGTTTATGTGTGGGTATGTGTGTGTGTTTGTGTACTTCCATGCTTGTGTGTGTGTGCATGTCTGGGTGGAGGGGGTGGTGCACTCCCTCCCTCCACACAATCTTCAGACACTGATCCCCTTCTTTATGTTGTTGCAATCAGATGGGTCGATTCTGCCAGTACATCCAACCCGAACATCAACTACAGAGCATGGGAAAGATGGTTTGATTTCAGGCCGGGACATAAAACATTTAAAAGATGGTGTGAGAATCATCAAAGACTAGGGTGACACACAGCCACTCTGATATTACCATCTCCCTTAATCAAACCATCTGCCATGGGGACAATCAGGAAGCCAGAGAATACTTTGGAATACCATGTTTTTTGATAATACTTTCTCTGAACCAATTGTACCTATGTAATGCAATATGAATGCAAACAATTGCCATTCAAGTATTGTTATAGATTTTCTAAAAGGAGACATAGACTTTTATGAATGCTTGTAATGCACTGTGAAGTGACAGAGCTCAATACATTTCTAGTGCATTATCATACACAGATGGCGTAAAGAACATTTTCAAATGTAACTAATGAGGTTCAATCGTCAAACAAATTGTGATCATTCTACATAGCTTACACTTTTAGTTCAATAAGTGTTCAGAAAGCATAGCCAAAACGCTGCAGGGAAAAAGACAAAGTAGAGGATGATTCATTAAGCAGTAACATTTTGTCAAGCTTTATGACAGCTGATCTAGAATGATGGATGAGTGAATGTCGCCCCGAGATGTGATTTATTTCAAACCTTATATAAAACATAACAAAACATAACAGGTCTTTGCACCATGAAAAAAGGTTTCCTCAGCATATTTACTTCCAGAAATAAGAGATCAATAGACAATCAAGGTCAAACTTAAATGTGAAATTGAGTTTAGGTTAGAAACCACATACTTAGAAAGAGAATTGATCGCGTTACATTGCATGCTCTATGCTGTAACATTAGAAATCCAAGTTCCATGGTTGGTTCCCGGGTTTCAGCACCAAAAAATGGAGACGGGGGGAAAAGGTACAAGAAAAAAGCAAACCCCAGATTCCAAAATACCAGACTTAGACTTACTGTCTAGACTTAGCTTTAACTGTAACTTCCATACTAGACCAGGTCTAGACTTAGCTTTAACTGTAAATTACATATTAGTCAAGGTCTAGACTTAACTTTAACTGTAAGTTACCTACTTGCCCCGGTCTAGAATGAGCTTTAACTTGCCCACGTCTCAATGCATTTTTCTGTTGCAGGTCATCAAGCAGGAAGGTCTGTTCAAGGAGGTCTCTGAGTGCACCCTGTTTGACCTTCTCAAATACAACGACATCAACGACGACGAGCACCTAGCAAAGGATGAGTTCTATACAGCTTTTGGTGAGTGGCAGGATCAACTGATCATGCTTATGTTCTGTCATTCAGAGCTGTAAGGTTGTTTTAAAATACTCAAGTGTGTATTTGAGTGCCATGTGTATGTTTTTCTCTTTTCTTTTTCCTTTTTTGACAGGGATATTTGAAGAATATACCCTCCACAGGTTGTGTTGAATTGGACAATAGACATGCTTTCAGACACATAGAGTTAAACACTTTATAAGTAACCTATGCCTTTATGTGACAGCAAAGTGGATTCAACTGTATACAATGTTTACTGTTTACTCAAAACCATGGTTGAACATTTTTTATACATTCCTATACAATAGTTACACTACCAAAAGTTGTTAATATCTCTCTGAATGACCAGACCAGTTCTCATCGCTCGAGCTTTAATTGTGGGAGATTTACAATTCATCATAGGCTATTTAAGGGAGAGCTTTTCTTTCTCCCTGTCTATGGCAGCTAGTTCTTTTACTTAGTTAATATTCATGACAAACCACTAAAATATAAGACTGAGAAAGCATGAACCCCGTCATGAAATTGCACAACGTGTATTAATGCTCGTGCTCATTTACTCTGTAGGATCCAACCAAGCAATGGTGAGCTTTATATGATTTAGCCGTCTCTTAGTCTATGTGAGATAGCCTACTATACACTATGGAGTTGAATGTCATTCCAGCCTTTCAGTCCCTTAGCATTCATAGTCCTTTTGAATGCCCTCTTTTCACCCAAAGCTAAATTCAGATAAGGCTAAGAATGTGCTACACGTCCAGAGGTAGAAACAGTTTTCAGTTAGGATTATATTGAACAGGTAAACCCATTAAATCTACAGACCTCCAGCTTTCATGTGCAATATGAACACAATGCCTCTGTGTTCCCTTTACCACAGTAAAGATAGCCGCTATACCAAAGCCTTAATTACCACCAGTCTTGCAAAAGGTTTTATGATCACTAACCTTGTTAATGTATTGTTGCAGATGTTTTATGTAAGTGAATGTAAAAAATTAGAAGATAAACAAAAAGTTTAGTGAACCTCAATGATGGCGCTGACTACTGTCGCTTCAGATCGTGTAGCACTTAACTACACAACTAAATGTTATTTGAGTGATATTTTTCCAGTTCACAGGTCTCATTAGCCAAGTCAATGCGCTCCAATAAAATATAATACCATAAGATTATGGGACATGTATAGGACATTTGTTGATTCAGTATATTTAGAAATATAGTACCATTTTGCAAATAACAGCAGTAAATGCAGAACTAGCCAACAATCCCGATGAAAATGAGACCTGTCTTTCACAGGATGTGTGTCTGTTTTGCTAATAAGGCATACAACTTGGAATTATTCAAATCACAGCAACGTTGTTTGTCACTGTTAAAGATAAAACACTAACGTCCATGCATAATTCATTGACTCCATCCCATATTCAAGAAAATAAAAATCAATCGCTTCAGCTAGCAGTAAGGTAAATATCTAGCATGAATGATGGCTTTTAATTAGACCAAGTTACTGATAGAAATAACATTATGTCTGCCACACTACAGATAGTCTTATGTATTGCCATCCTTGAATAACTTGGTGAATGTAATGCACTCCGGGTTTAGGACAGATAAGGCATTCACGTCCTGTACATTTGATGTCACCTTAACCTTAGGGCGTGGGAATGGTAAAATTCCAAGGTTGCAGATGTCACTGTATCGCTAAGTCTTGATTGTAGGATCAAACACTAAATATTAGAGGGTTTATATCTATTAGAACCCATTGGCAGCTTCTGAATAGATGAGGAGAAGGAAAGAGCTGCTGGTGTACATGCTTTATTTTCTTCCTGGCTGACTGTCTGTCAGTGGCTGTCTGTCAGTGGCTGTCTGTCAGTGGCTGTCTGTTAATGGCTGTCTGTCAGTGGCTGTCTGTTAGTGGCTGTCCGTCAGTGGCTGTCTGTCAGTGGCTGTCTGTCAGTGGCTGTCTGTCAGTGGCTGTCTGTTAGTGGCTGTCCGTCAGTGGCTGTCTGTCAGTGGCTGTCTGTCAGTGGCTGTCTGTCAGTGGCTGTCTGTTAGTGGCTGTCCGTCAGTGGCTGTCCGTCAGTGGCTGTCCGTCAGTGGCTGTCCGTCAGTGGCTGTCCGTCAGTGGCTGTCCGTCAGTGGCTGTCCGTCAGTGGCTGTCCGACAGTGGCTGTCCGCCAGTGGCTGTCCGTCAGTGGCTGTCTGCCAGTGACTGACTGTAGTAGTCAGTGGCTGAAGTATCAATCCAGAGGTTGATGGTTGGTGACAGGCCGATGGACCCCATGGCTTTGAAACGTGTCACTTGTGTTTTGCGTAGTAGCTTGCCATTGCACAGTCTAATCCTGCGTCCCAAATGGCACCCTATTTCCTATATGGTGCACCAATTTTTGAACGGGCCTGTCACGTTCTGACCATAGTTCTTTTGTGTTTTCTTTGTGTTAGTGTTGGTCAGTGAGCTGTGTGGGCATTCTATGTTGTATGTCTAGTTTTCCAGTTTCTATGTTTGGCCTGATATGGTTCTCAATCAGGCAGGTGTTAGTCATTGTCTCTGATTGGGAACCATATTTAGGTAGCTTGTTTTGTGTTGGGTTTTGTGGGTGGTTGTCTTCTGTCTTCGTGTGTCTGCACCAGACAGAACTGTTTCGGTTTTTTCACATTTGTTGTTTTGTATTTTGTAATGTTCACGTTTATCGTCTTTATTAAACATGATGAACACTAACCACGCTGTGCTTTGGTCTGATCCCTGCTACAACTCCTCTTCAGAGGAAGAGGAAGAAATCAGCCGTTACAGGGCCCTAATGAGCCTTGGTCAAAAGAACTAGGGCATAGTATGCCATTTGGGACGCAACCAAAGGTGATCGGTGTGGAAAACGTCAGGCCAAGTTATATAAGTCTAGGGTATACCAGTTAATGTCATATGGCGTATCATCTATTAAGAGGATTCCCACCTCAGTAGCCTATGTTAATCAGTTATCCCTTTTTATTTGGAATGAACCACATTGATGTCAGCGATGGAAGTTATTCATGCTGGTAGTTAAGTAAACAGTTCAAATATTGCTCTTTCTCCATATAGAACATAATAACGATCTCAGCAGCTTATTTGTTCTTTAATTTGACGATTCTTATGAGCTCCAAAATTCCTAGATCTGAATGTGGATTTGCAAAGATAGAAAATTAGTTTACTTAAACTCTGGCTCTTCTCTATGGATCATTATTAGACAACCAAAGGAGACAGCCTCGTCTTCTTCAGGGCAGCGGCAGATGAAAATGGTTTCTGGGCCTGCCTGCCTCCATTAAGACAACTCTGGTGTTATTCATTGCTCTCGGCGCATTGACAATTAATGAATCATCATGCTTTCTCACGACAAGCTCCCGTGGATCATTCTGCTCACTGGCTTCAAGGAGTGCTGTTAAATTGGATCCATTTTCCAAAACTGTGATTTTTGCAGAATGTGTTATGTATTAGAAAAATTTGAAATGCTTTAACAAAAAAAACAAAAAAATCTCTTTTCCCCTGGAAATATCCTCAAAATCACTTGAGGTACTGAGACAATAGCCAATTGGGCCTTATCAATCTCCACGGGAGGATTTCACATCATTTCTAACTTAAATCCATGACAAATTGCATTTTTGCGACATGGAACCAATTCTAACAGGATATAGCCTTTGTAGAAGAGTACTTGACATCAAATGAGATTGCATGACTTAACATTTCACTATATGCTTGATCAGTGATGTACTATATTGATTAGTAAGAAGTCATTACCTGAAGTGTGGACTGAATTTCTATATGTAAACTATAATTCCAGAACATTGCAATTGACTGGATTTATTACAATCAGAGCTCTCTGTGATATTGGGTAGGATTGGAAAGCGTATGATTAAGATATGATATATATGATACATCCATCTAGTAATGGGTCGGACCCTCCTTTCCCTCCAGAACAGCCTGAATTATTTGGGGGATAGATTCTAAAAGGTGTGGCATTCAAACCTTGCGCAATTGGTATCAAGGGACCTAACATATCAGGAAAAAAAAAAAATATATATATATCCCATTTAGCAGACGCTTTTGTCCAAAGCGACTTACAAGTCGGCTGGGGCCACTACTTTTACATATGGGTGGTCCCAGCGGGAATCGAACCCACGACGCTTGGCGTTGCAAGCGCCATGCTCTACCGACTGAGCCACACAAAACTTTCCCCACACCATTACACAACCACCACCAGACTGTACCATTGACACCAGGCAGGATGGGGCCATGGACTCATGCTGATTATGCCAAATCCTGACTCTGCCATCAGCGTGATGCAACAGGAACCGGACGAGGCAATGTTTTTCCACTACTCAATTGTCCAGTGTTGGTGATCGCGTGTTCACTGGAGCCGCTTCTTCTTCTCTTCTTTTCGCTGAGTGGAACCCGGTGTGGTTGTCTGCTGTAATAGCCCATCCATGACAAGGATCGACGAGGTGTGCGTTCTGAGATGCCGTTCTACACGCCACTGTTGTACTGCGCCGTTACTTGTCTGTTTGTGGTCCGCCTGTTAGCTTTCACGATTCTTGCCATTCTCCTTCGACCTCTCATCAAATAGCTGTTTTTGCCCACAGGACTGCCACTGACGGGACGTTTTTTGTTTGTCGCACCATTCTCGGTACACCCTAGACACTGTCATGCATGAAATACCCAGGAGATGACTGGCACCGACAATCATACCATGCTCAAAGTTGCTTATGTCACTCGTTTTGCCCATTCTAACTTTCAATATAACAGTAACTGAATGGCTTGATGCCTGTTTGCCTGCTTTATATAGCAAGCCATGGCCACGGGACTCACTGTCTGTAGGAGATAACCATTTTCGTCAACAGGGTGGTGTACCTCATAAACGGGCCACTGAGTGTATGTGATACATACAGTTTATGAATCACACAGTGTGTAGGAAGGCTACATGATAGAAAAACCACATCTCTACAAAATGTAATATCATGTGTACCATAATCTTTCTTATAGACGTTAGTCCTCCTTCCTATCACTGTTGACAGACATACAGACAGAAGGGAAGCATTTCCATGTAAACAAACGCACTGGCTCCATGCCTCTCAAACATTTCACGGCTCTTGTCAAGGAGGGGTATGTTGTTGATGCGATCACATCGGATTGCAGTCTAGAGAGGTATGCAGCTATTGGAGCAATGTTGTACTTTGAACATAATGATGCTATTAAGATCACTACCGTGGAGTTAGAAGGCAATTATGTAATGTATCTCTGGACACTCAACTGTGTGTTGAACTCACTCCCTCTTGCTTTTCTTGAGCCGCTGGTGAGATGGCTTACTGGTGCACCTCAATCAAACCTGCCTTTAAAACACACATACGCACATAGACATGTACACACACTTACAGATAGACACACACACACACAATACACACGCACGTACGCAATTACATACATACGCACGCACGCACGCGCGCGCACACACACACACAGGTGGGAAGGCGCTCAATATTATTCACTGTTACGAACTGCAGAATAAGGAATATAACCCCCTTGAGTGGGTGAGAGAGGCATCACAGCCAAATCAGCATGGCCCCCTTATGATAAAACCCAAACCCCAAATATACCTTGCATTTTGACGGGATAGCTTTTCTCTCAATGTCTTTTTCACAAGGTAGTTTTGATCAAATTAGTCCAGTTAGAATGGTCTTCAGCCATGTGTGGTCGGTCCCACGAGGCTCCTTCACCAGCTGCTCTATTAACTAGGCTCCAGGCTGATCAGGTGAGGTAATGCACTCAGTAAGTTCCACTTTTACAGGCTTCACTCACATTTATAACCTTGGTGCAGAGGTTTTTATTTCAATTGGCTTTACTTGCAGTCTGCTTTATGAAGCTTTAAGTCTTGATCAAAGTATTACTGGTATTGGCAGGGCTGTTCCTGTCTGCAGACGTTGATATTGGAGCAGGTCATTCAGTCGAGCTAACCCTCCTATCGGTCTAGGGAACCCTAAACCCAATTGGAGTGATTTGGGGGTTGTTCAAAATGATGTAACAGCACTAGACAATATATATATATATATATATATATATATATATATATATATATATATATATATATATATATATATATATATATACAGCAGCAATGGAGATACACCCACCTGGTCAGATAACACCTCTTTGGAGGATGTGTGCCACATATATGATCGATATGATGTTGGGAAAGCACAAGAGAGAAACAGAAAGAGAGAGAGAAACAGAAAGAGAAGGAGAGAGAGAGGAGAGAGAGAGAGGAGAGAGAGAAACAGAGAGAAAAACAGAACAAGAAGGGGAGAGAAAGAGAAGGAAAGAGAGAAGGAGAGTGAGAAACAGAAAGAGAAACAGAAAAAGGAGAGAGAGAAACAGAAAGAGAAGGACAGAGAGAGAAACAGAAAGAGAAGGAAAGAGAGAAGGAGAAAGAGAAACAGAAAAAGGAGAGAGAGAAACAGAAAGAGAAGGAGAGAGAGATAAACAGAAAGGGAAGGAGAGAGAGAGAAACAGAAAGAGCTAGGTGAGCAGGTGAGTAGCTAAACGACAGTGACAGCTATTTTGCCTGACAACCGTTCCTCTACTGTGCCATAGGTGATTTAGTCTTGGGCGGTGGGCATGGACCAACATCCCATTATGGGAACAGTTGGGGTGTAAATCAAAAACTAGACCCAGCCGTTAATCACTAATTACAGGCTGGATGTTGAAGGTTAGGTCCCTCCCAGGAGAAAAGCCATGGAAGTCCAAAACAAGACGAAAGGAGCAGCCAGGGCCACTAGTTGTTCTGATAAATCAGAGGCCAGAGAAGATCGGATATAATGTCCAGCAGACCACACTGAGTTCGATTCGATCAATAAGAAATTGCCCATTCTGTGCCTGTACAGACTTGGCATGCATGGGGTTTGGTGGTTTCCCTCCAACAGTATGATGCAGCCTGCTGCCTGCCGATTTCTCTTTTTAAAATCTCCCCCATGACTTCCCCTGTTTCAGTTCCCCCGAGATCGCCTGCGAATCGAGTTTGCCGCTCTAAACGCATTTCCAAAGCCATTAAGATACAAGGGACTCTAATTGAATGGTTAGGGAGGAGATTGTATGGGTATGTCCCGCCTCAACGCCGCAGCTACAAAGCCTACTGAGTTTTGAAATGTCCATGCATCGTGTTAGCAGTGATGTTGTCAGGGTTGTTTTGCCAGCACGGTCGAGGGGGAGCAGCATCATAACAGAGCCACAATAGGAAGTTGTATTTGTGGAGTAGTATGTCCCTTGTGTGCATCTGTCTTTGTGTATGTGACATGGGCCGACAGAGTTCAGCATGTCAAAAGATGACCGCCGTTTGCTTTCTGCAAAGATTTTGCTTAGGTTATTTTTAAAAGAGGTGTGTTCATGTAATCATTGAACCCGTATCTTGATCTGCTAGTAGGAAAACATCAAGTCACTTTTTCATCTCTGATGTATCCAATAAACCCAGAGCTGAACTCTGAAAATTAGTTCTTTAATTGTTTTCAAACTCTTAACATCTCAATAGATGGAGTAAGTTTGAAGTCAATTATGTGTAATATATCTCCACTGGCGCCAATGAATTCTGCGTAGGAAATGCATTTGTACTTTGCTAATTTCCTCCTCTGAGCTTGGAGAAAAAGAGAGGACACATTGCAGCCTAATTTGGGAAATTAAGATTTAATGAAGCCCTGTAGACATTAGAAACTGCAGTATGTGCTGAGAGAGATATATTTGTCTCAAACATTTCAGCATGTTATAACTTCCATGGTCTGTATAGTGGTAAATCCCCATTAAACACATTTGAGAAACTGGAATCTTGTTGGCCATTCTTGTTCTTTCGTAGCTCAATTATACTCTTCTATTAAGATTGTCTGTGTCACATTAAACATCATTGTTGTTATGTTGCAATTTCCACATTACAAAATGAGTCGCTTTCCATGTAGCACATCAGCTTTCAAAGATCAAGGGTTAACATCATCGTCATCAAGACACAAGATGCTTCATTGTCGGGCAGGAAGGGTCACGCTAATGATTTGACAGATGTCCGCACTCTTGAGAAATGAAAGGCTAATCAACAAGAGTGTGTTTGAGCATGTTAACACATATGTCCTCTTGCGTCTTGGATACACCATCCCGCATGGGAATTTTCACAAAAGACTAGAAATGGATTGAGGACAATCGAATGCAAACAACTCTCCATGAAAAACATCTCCCATGCATTCTTGAAACCCCAAGAGACTATGGTAGAATTGTAATTGTACATATTCTTGACTTAATGACACAGCTTCTTTCAATCTTCAAAAGTGCCATCCTATTCACGTTTTTTATTGATCTTTTAAACACTATAGAAATACTGGACATGTATTGCTTGGGGTTATGAACAATTTCAAAGCACTAGATGGTAAAACATTTTCTCAGGGCAATTGTGTGCTGAGGTGTATTTTAATTAGTCTTTCCTACAATGGGGTGTTTGCAGTCTTCAAGCATTGATCACATGGGGGTTATTCCAGTTCAGGACATAACAGACAGATTGTTATGCATTAACTCTAGACTCAAGTTAAAAGGTACACACCAGATACATTCTTATTCAAGCTCTTTCTTCCCCCAGTTGGTTTCGCTGAGCTAAGCTAACCGCTAGTCTCTGGACCTGGGCTTTTCTTTCATTAGGTTTTGTATTTCATGGCCTCAGGAGCAGAACAAATTGAGTCAGTGTTTCCTTTTTCTCTGTTGCTCATTAGCCCAAGAGGAAAATTCAAAGGCACACACTAGTAACAAGTCTGGTTACATAACAGAATTAAAGGGGACGCTTGAGTAACGGCTTTGTGTTCATTCATTGTCTCATTTGTCTCATTGAAGAACTGGAAGCATTTTAGTCGTTAACCATCGGCACCCTTACCGGCCACACGCAAAATGTCTCTGTTTTTTCAGGATATTTTCTGTGCCTTTGGTGGTATATATACACTTTCACTTGAGCAATCAGTGATTATAGCAATATATGGAGAACTGCAATTCATTTTGAGTTGTCGATGCATTTCAAATAATCTCTTTATGTAGATACATAAATGTGGTGGCGTTGTGGGACATTGAATAGAACACCCACAATCCCTTTGGAAAAGTCCACATAATAAGATGGATAGCTAGGTAGGTGGAAGAAATCCTCGGAGATACAGTACTGGCATGGTTTAATGAAATGTACATTAAATCTCTTGTTTACTTGATGTATTTACGTAGCACCTAATTTCATCCATTTTCTCTTGACGTATGAACTCATTATGTTTCCTCGATGCATAAACCAAACAACATCTGCAGTAATGTTTTGCCTCGGCAACAAAACACTGGCTAATTGAGTCTCTCTCTGTGTATTCAACTGTTTTCAGGTCCATTAATTTAAAGAATACGGGCATACACACGATACAACAATCACTCTGTTCAGTGTGCTGTATGCTCACACACACAGGAAAAGTAATTTGCCTTGCTTCACTGATATGTAGCAGTAAATGCATACACGTGCACGCAAACACACACACGTGCACACACACTTGAACACATGCACACAATCATTATTTTTTAAATATTCACAGACACAGACACAGACACACACAGACACACACAGACACACACAGACAGACACAGACAGACACAGACAGACACACACACACACACACACACACACACACACACACACACACACACACACACACACACACACACACACACACACACACACACATAAACACGCAAGTGCACATGGGGATACAAACACACACACACTTGAAATTTTACATTCAAGCACCCTAGTGGAACAAAAGTGGCACAGCTCTCTATGACTAACAGGTGATCTAATTACCGGCTTTGCTTTTGTCTTTACAGAAGTGTTCCAGCTCACCCTGCCAGATGACCAGAAATTGAGCATCACCACGGTAACCGTTGGCCAGAGTGCCGTCTTGACTTGCGCAATCAAGGGGGAGCAGAGACCTCCCATCATCTGGAAACGCAACAATCAGGTCCTCAACTCTCTGGATCTGGAGGACATCAATGTAAGAGCTGCCTGAAGCCCCACCTGTTGTTTCTTCTAGCTTTGTAAGACACTTTGTGTCGAGGACAGGTTGACTACCGGGCTTGTCTTATCTAGGATAGCTTACCTTATCACGCACACACACACGCATGCACACACGCACACACGCACACATGCACACAAACACACACACACTTTGGTAACACTTTATTTGGATAATAACTATCCACTAAACTTAACCCTTATCCTAATCCTAGTCCTAATGCGTACCTTAACTGTTATTTTACTGTAACCGTAACCTGAGCAAGCAGTTTCTTATCAACAGATAATGTGTTGATAGTATGACCAAATGTACATCATATGAGACAATCATAATAAAGTATGACCAACAGTTTTGTAATATCCTGCTCAGCTTCTCACCATCACTAGAACGCCTGCGCACTTTAACCTGGACTAATCAAAATGCAGACCTAGATCTTTTGAACAGCATTTTGGGCTTGACAGTTATAAACAATGTCAGATATCCAGTCTCTGTACGCTGCTGAGAGGGACAGTGTTCTCAGCCAAAGAACAGCAAAGGAGTATGGGTAACAAATGGCAGGCAGGATGAAGGAGGATACCAAAGGGGTTCAGCTCTGAGGGTTAGCTCCTATTTTTACTTCCTGCGGAGCGTGTGTCATCGTCTGTGTGCAGTATCTACCACCATGACGCTTTCATCCTTCTTCAAAGACAGGACACTTGAAGACTTGAAGGTTCAGGGAGTCACCAGGAAAGGCTGCCCACTCTCTCCGTTGTCCCTCATCAGGATTGACAGAGCTGTGGCTGACTCGACCATGCATAATGGAGTCAACACTGTCGTAGTAGATAAAGGAGGACCAGCAAAGCCACTAATGTAACATTAAATGTGGATGGCCCTTAAAACTGTGCGAGGAGGCGCACAGCTGTCGCCAGTCATCGCCGAGCACCATCATTCCTGGAATTGAATTTCTGGCCCCACTGTTTCCGAGTGCTTCAGCTTCTTACCATCCTCCATTTCTTTTGGGCCATCGCATTCTCCCCGAGGTTTTTGATGACTTGCATGTGAAACCACTGACATTTTGTCCCCCAGTCTTCTCTACAATAAGCTATTCATAATTTTGTACATCAAGCGCGGCATTGCTGACATGGGAATGCATTGAAACCAGTCTATGCCAAGTTGGATTAAAGTGAGAGAGCTAGATTTAACTCTTGAGTAAAGTAAAGGAACAGAGTACAAGCGAGGCCAAGTTAGGTCGACTTTGATGTCATTTGGCCTCTGTATATGGTAGATACAGTGCCTTCCAAAAGTGTGCAGACCCCTTGTATTTCGTCACATTTTATTGTGTTACAAAGTGGGATTAAAATTGATTTCATTTTAATTTTCTGTCAACAATCTACACAAAATGCTCTAAGGTCAAAATGGATTAAAAAAAAAGATTAATAGAACTTAAATGACTAAATTATTGTCATTGAATAGGTATTCAGCTCCCTGGGCCAATACATGTTAGAAACACCTTTGGGAGCAATTACAGCGTGAGTCTCAAGTCTCTACGAGTTTTACACACCTGGATTGTGCAGTTTTTGACTTGAGATGGTTTGGGATGAGTTGGACCGCAGAGTGAAGGGAAAGCAGCCAACAAGTGCTCAGCATATGTGGGAACTCAAGACTGTTGGAAAAGCATTCCAGGTGACTACCTCATGAAGCTGGTTGAGAGAATCCCAAGAGTGTGCAAAGCTGTCATATAGGCAAAGGGTGGCTACTTTGAAGAATCTCAAATTTAAAATATATTTTTTATTCGTTTATTACTGTTTTTGGTTACTACATGATTCCATGTGTTATTTCATAGTTGTGATGTCTTCACAATTATTCTACAATGTAGAAAATAGCAAAAATAAAGAAAAAACCTAGGTTGATGTGTCCTAACATTTGACTGGTACTGTATTTATGTACAGTATGTACACTGACCACGTGTTTATGGGTATTGTAACGGTTTTCATGTGTCTGGCTGACTGGCAGATCTGGAAGAGTCTGGCTGACTGGCAGATCTGGAAGAGTCTGGCTGACTGGCAGATCTGGAAGAGTCTGGCTGACTGGCAGATCTGGAAGAGTCTGGCTGACTGGCAGATCTGGAAGAGTCTGACTGACTGGCGGATCTGGAAGAGTCTGGCTGACTGGCGGATCTGGAAGAGTCTGGCTGACTGGCGGATCTGGAAGAGTCTGGCTGACTGGCGGATCTGGAAGAGTCTGGCTGACTGGCGGATCTGGAAGAGTCTGGCTGACTGGCGGATCTGGAAGTGTCTGGCTGACTGGCGGATCTGGAAGGGTCTGGCTGACTGGCGGATCTGGAAGAGTCTGGCTGACTGGTGGATCTGGAAGAGTCTGGCTGACTGGCAGATCTGGAAGAGTCTGGCAGATCTGGCTGCTCCATGCTGACTGGCGGCTCTGGCTGCTCCATGTAGACTGACAGCCCTGGCGGCTTCTTGCAGACTGACAGCTCCTTGCAGACTGACAGCTCCTTGCAGACTGGCAGCTCCGGCTGCTCCATGCAGACTGACAGCTTTGGCTGTTCCATGAAGACTGACAGCTCTGGCTGCTTCATGTAGACGGACAGCTCTGGCTGCTCCGTGTAGACTGACAGCTCTGGCTGCTCCATGCAGACTGACAGCTCGGGCTGCGCTAAACCGGCAGGAGACTCCAGCAGCGCAAGAGAGGAGGAAGGCTCTAGCTGCGCTGAACAGGCGGGAGACTCCAGCAGCGCTGGAGAGGCGAGAGGCTCCGACATTGCAGGAGAGGAGGAAGGCTCTGGCTGCGCTAAACAGGCGGGCGACTCCGGCAGCGCTGGAGAGGCGAGAGGCTCCGACATCGCAGGAGAGGAGGAAGGCTCCGGTAGCGCTGGAGAGGCGAGGCGCACTGTAGGCCTGATGTGTGGTGCTGGCACTGGTGGTACTGGGCCGAGGACACGCACAGGAAGCCTGGTGCGGGGAGCTGCCACCGGAGGACTGGTGTGTGGAGGTGGCACTGGATAGACCGGAATGTGCAGGCGCACTGGAGCCCTTGAGCACCGAGCCTGCCCAACTATACCTGGCTCGATGCCCACTCTAGCCCGGCCAATACGAGGAGCTGGTATATACCGCACCGGGCTATGCACCCGCACTGGAGACACCGTGCGCTCCACAGCATAACACGGTGCCTGCCCGGTCTCTTTAGCCCCCCGGTAAAGCACAGGAAGTTTGCGCAGGTCTCCTACCTGGCGTAGCCATACTCCTTGTGAGCCCCCCAAGAAATTTTTGGGGCTGACTCTCGGGCTTCCTTCCGTGCCGCCGTGCTTGCTTCGCCATCTCCATTCTCCTATAACCTTCTTCGCACTGCTCCATTGAATCCCAGGCGGGCTCCGGCACTCTCCCTGGGTCGACCGCCCACCTGTCTATTTCCTCCCAAGTAGTGTTGTCCTGATATTGTTGCTCCTGCTGCTGCTGTTGCTTCTCCTCATACCAAAGCCTCTCAGCTCTCGCCGCCTCCAGTTCTTCTTTGGGGTGGCGATATTCTCCAGGCTGATCCCAGGGTCCTTCTCCAAACAATTCGTCCTCCCATGTCGATAGCTCCTTTTGTTGCTCCTTGGGGTGGCTACACTCCCCTGGTTTAGCCCAGGGAGGGTCCTCTCCCGTCAAGGATTTCCTCCCAAGTCCAAAAGTCCTTTTTACACTGCTCCTGCTGCTGCCTTTGCTGTTTCTCCTGCCTGTTGACACGCTGCTTGGTCCGTTTCAGGTGGGTGATTCTGTAACGGTTTTCATGCGGTGAAGGAGAGTTGGACCAAAATGCAGCGTGTAGATTGCGATCCATGTTTAATGAACAAACGTAAACACGAAATCAATACAAATACTACAAAACAAAGAACGTAAAGAACGTAACGAAAACCGAAACTGCCTATACTAGTGGAAACTAACACAGAGACAGGAACAAGGACACTAAGGACAATCACCCACGAAACACACAAAGAATATGGCTGCCTAAATATGGTTCCCAATCAGAGACAACGATAATCACCTGACTCTGATTGAGAACCGCCTCAGGCAGCCATAGACTAACGCTAGACATCCCACAAAACCCCAAGACAAAAACACACCACAATAACCCATGTCACACCCTGGCCTGACCGAATAAATGAAGAATAAACATAATATATTTCGACCAGGGCGTGACAGGTATTGTGTTTTATCTCCCAGTGTACTGAGTGGGGTATAGCAGCTAGCATTTTAGGGCTCTATTTAATCAGATATGCTTTAGCCAACATCCGCATAGAGGTCGTTTTGATGGTGTCGGAGGGGGAACTGTGTTAGAGCTGTCCAATCCACAAGTGGCTCCCGGAACTATACCTTAAGCAGATATTGCCATTGGCGACATTACCACAGAGTCAATCCCATGCAGCCTTGTTTACAAGTTGAACACTGGAGTGTGAGATGTAATATGCACCTCGATTAGGCTGATAGAAATCCTAATTATGTCGTTGAATATTTTTTTATTTGAGTGTCGTTATTTCTATATAACCTACACTTTATCGTTCTGAGTGGGGCGGCTGCAGCTTAGTAACAATGATCGCAAGAACAGCTGCTCACCGATTTGATGGCTCCAACGCAGTTCCACCTCCGACACCACCAAAACATCCGCTATGCAGGGTGTCAGCTATCGCCTGTTAAGGCTTGATCTGATTGAATCTAGGCCTTAACCTCATGTATATGTTGAGCTTTAAGACTTTTCTCTGTCCTCTGTAAATAATTAATATCCATCAACTGTTACAAAAGAATTATGAATCAATTAAGCTATATGATGTACAGTGTTACATGGTGGAAAGATAGGTGCTTTTGCCTGTTTTCGATGTTGCATTTCATCTAACATCCAAATATTTCGATTGTGTTCTTTCCCCCCAGCAGATTCCGACACAGGTAGGTTTTATCAGAACTGAAATCACCACAGAATTGTCTACTATGTCATCCACAATAAAAAGGCCACAAAGCTAATGAATTCTGACATCACTCTGTAGCGGATACACCAGACCTTGAGGAGGGGTGGTCTGGAGGAGGGGTGGAGGAGGAGGAAGTAGGGGTGGAGGAGGAGTAGAGGGGTGAAAGAGGGGTGGAGTAGGGGGGAGGAGGGGTGGAAGAGGAGGGGGGGAAGAAGAAGTGCAGGAGGACTCGAGGGGGAAGGAGGGGTGGAGGAGTGGAGAGGGAAGGATGGGTGGTCGAGAGGGAAGGAGGAGTGGAAGAGGAGAGGAGGGGGGATGAGGGGTGAAGGAGGAGAGGGATGGAGGGGTGGAGGAGGAGTGGAGGGGGAAGGTGGAGTGGAGGGGGAAGGAGGGGTGAAGGAGGGGGAAGGAGAAGTGGAGGAGGAGTGGAGGGGGAGGAGTGCAGGGGGGAGGAGGGTGGAGGAGAAGGAAGAGGAGGTGGTGGAGGAGTGGAGAGGTAAGGAGGGGTGGTGGAGTGGGAATGAGGGGTGGAGGAGTGGGGGATTTGATCGCCTCCAGTGCTTCTCGTTCCACCCCTCCGAGTTTCATTTCTCCCCTCATTCATTTTTCATTTAAAAGGGTGACACAATATGCTCGTCGCCGAGGGGCC
Organism: Oncorhynchus masou masou; assembly: GCF_036934945.1. Classification (NCBI taxonomy): domain Eukaryota; kingdom Metazoa; phylum Chordata; class Actinopteri; order Salmoniformes; family Salmonidae; genus Oncorhynchus; species Oncorhynchus masou. Next base: position 68,399,556 of record NC_088243.1, on the reverse strand, counting down.
AAAACGCGCCATCAATTCCCCTCACACAGCGAAGGTCTGATGATCCGGTACAGCCTGAGCCTCAGTATCCCACCCCTGAACACTGTTTATCTGATCATAGAGGTTGTACCTGACAAACATGGTGGCCCATGCCCATGCTTTACAGCAGTCTAGCAGGTGTATGTAAGCGAGGATATGTACTGACTCTGAGACCTGAACAATGCCATCAGACGTGATTGGAATTCTAATTGGATTATGACAAGAAACACTTAAAAGATTTGCTATCTTTCTTCAGGTCTGTCTGGGTTTTTAGCTGCGAAAGCTTCCTGATCAAATTAGAATGAATAGATGTTAATCAATGAACTGAATGAAGAAATACTCCCAGGAGGAATAACAAATTACCTTGGAAAGTGTGAACGTTAGTAGGCGTCTAATGAGGAAGTTAATTTTAGTTATTTCTAGATGGTTGCACTACTTGAACACAGTGTATGGATTCATTAACTTTGGGGATTCTTTCAATGTAATGGCTGCAATCATGACACAACATTCATTCAATTGGTTTTAGTTGCTCTTCGTGACCTTGGTAACCTCACAGATAAATTTGCCTGTGCTTTTATACTGGAGAACATAGTGAAACTGTTTTTGTGGTGCATGCCTGTTCACAAAATGGAACATCCTCTCATCTTGCTCATTTCAGTGATTACTCAAAATGGCACTTCAATGTAATTACTGACAGACTTGCTTTAACCTGAATTTCAGCCCTAAACCAAAGACTGATTATAGTTGTATATATAGTGACTCCTGTGGCAGGCCGAGTGCAGTGCATGCTAACCAAGGTTGCCAGGTGCATGGTGTTTCCTCTGACACATTGGTCCGGCTGGCTTCCGGGTTGGATGCGCACTGTGATAAGAAGCAGTGCGGCTTGGTTGTGTTTCGGAGTACACATGGCTTTCGACCTTCATCTCCCCTGAGCCCATACGGGAGTTGTAGCGATGACACAAGATAATAATTACTAACAATTGGATACCACTAAATTGGGGATAAAAAAAATGTAGTTTTTTTATCAAATAAGATAATACATATAAATGTTAAGGACCAAGAATTGATTTGTTTTGCTCTATGGTACCATGCATACAAAAAACAATAATTGTAAGATAATTCTTGACGAGCGAACAAATGCTTGTCTTTGACTGAAACAGATAGAAATGTGTGTCACGGTGTGCCTTTATTGATCTCCTTGTCCAAGTTATTTTACTGCTTTACAAAAGTTCCAATAACACATCCATTTTCTCTGCTGCAACACCCACAGCCATATTGCCTAAGCACATTGTGCACATTCACAAAACATTTTCATTTTCTGATCCGAGCACCCATAGTTATTCATGATGGTGTGAATTACATTTTGAACCCATGAGTTTTTGTCTTACACAGTCATTGTGGCATTCCTCTTTCTTCTCCTGCAGGATTTCGGAGATGATGGCTCATTGTATGTCACCAAGGTGACCACCACCCATATGGGGAACTATAGCTGCCATGCCGACGGGTACGAGCAGCTCTCGCAGACGCACATGCTTCAGGTGAACGGTAAGCAGCCACTGCCGCTCTGCGGGAACAGAATGGTCACTCTCACACTTCCTGTCTCTACTGAGTCAAACCCAAGGGATTTTCGCTGCCAAATGCTGCTAAATCCCACCTGAGGGTGCATCCGGCTACTCTGACAGGCCACCGTCAGTATAGAGAATGGCGAGCTGAAATGCTCTGCTCTGCTTACAGAGCTTGGAACTGGATACGCAACATTAGATTGTTGAGAGTGTTGTTTTGATTGATAAATCTGTCAGAGTGATCAAACCTCTTTCCAATCTTTCAGGATTATCAATCAGTCAGATTTAGCCAATCAAATACACCTTAGTTGTGTGGAAAAGTGCTACTGTAGTTTTGAATTGAGTTTCTTTCTAATTGGAAAGGAAACCATGTCTTGTCGATGCCATTTTCATATTAGAGACATGAGTTTAGGCACATAGAAAAATATGACGTTTGCTGCTGTCTAAAAACACTCACTGCCGGCGAATTTCATTTGACCTTCAGTTGCAAAGAGACAGTTTCCATTAATGACTTTAAAGCACATATAGTTGAAGTCGGAAGTTTACATACACTTAGGTTGGAGTCATTAAACTAATTTTTCAATCACTCCACAAATTTCTTGTTAACAAACTATAGTTTTGGCAAGTCGTTTAGGACATCTACTTTGTACATGACACAAGTAATTTTTCCAACAGTTGTTTACAGACAGAGTATTTCACTTATAATTCACTGCATCACAATTCCAGTGGGTCAGAAGTTTACATACACTAAGTTGACTGTGCCTTTAAACAGCTTGGAAAATTCCATAAAACAATGTCATGGATTTAGAAGCTTCTGAAATTGTCATCAATAGGGTCAATTTGAAGTGTATCTGTGGATGTATTTTAAGGCAAACCTTCAAACTCAGTGCCTCTTTGCTTGACATCATGGCAAAATCAAAAGAAATCAGCCAAGACCTTGGAAAAACAATTGTTGACCTCCACAAGTCTGGTTCATCCTTGGGAGCAAATTCCAAATGCCCGAAGGTACCACGTCTGTACAAACAATAGTACGCAAGTATAAACACCATGGGACCACGCAGCCGTCATACTGCTCAGGAAGAAGATGTGTTCTGTCTCCTAGAGATGAACGCACTTTGGTGCAAAAAGTGCAAATCAATCCCAGAACAACAGCAAAGGACCTTGTGAAGATGCTGGAGGAAACAGGTACAAAAGTATCTATATCCACTTTAAAAACGAGTTCTATATCAACATAACCTGAAAGGCCACTCAGCAAGGAAGAAGCCACTGCTCCAAAACCGCCATAAAAAAGCCAGACTATGGTTTGCAACTGCACATGGGGACAAAGATCATACTTTTTTGGAGAAATTTCCTCTGATCTGATGAAACAAAAATAGAACTGTTTGGCCATAATGACCATCATTATGTTTTGAGGAAAAGGGGGAGGCTTGCAAGCCGAAGAACACCATCCCAACCGTGAAGCACGGGGGTGGCAGCATCATGTTGTGGGGTGCTTTGCTGCAGGAGGGACTGGTGCACATCGCAAAAGAGATGGCATCAAGAGGTAGGAAAATTATGTGGATGTATTGAAGCACCATCTCAAGACATCAGTCAGGAAGTTAAAGCTTGGTCACAAATGGGTCTTCCAAAAGGACAATGACCCCAAGCATACTTCTTAAAGTTGTGTCAAAATGGCTTAAGGACAAAAAAGGTATTGGAGTGGCCATCACAAAGCCCTTACCTCAATACTATAGAAAATGTGTGGTCAGAACTGAAAAAGCATGTGCAAACAAGGAGGCCTACAAACCTGACTCAATTACACCAGCTCTGTCGGGAGGAATAAGACAACATTCCCCCAACTTATTGTGGGAAGCTTGTGGAAGACTACCCGAAACGTTTGACCCAAGATATACAATTTAACGGCAATGCTACCAAATACTAATTGAGTGTATGTAAACTTCTGACCAACTGGGAATGTGGTGAAAGAAATAAAAGCTGAAATAAATCATTCTCTCTGCTATTATTCTGACATTTCACATTCTTAAATAAAATGGTGATCCTAACTGACCTAAGACAGGGCATTTTTGCTGGTATTAAATGTCAGGAATTGTGAAAAACTGAGTTTAAAGTTTGTATTTGAGTTTGTATTCGGCTAAGGTGTATGAAATCTTCCGACTTCAACTGTATCACTCACAGTATAGTTAATGGTAATGTTTCACTTTAATTGGTCAAATTTGTTTTTGCCTGGCCCAAGTAAATGATGCCTGGCAATTGATTTCGGAAATGGATGGGGGGAAAGTCCGTTTTTTGTGTGAACAGCCATCGGTGTTCACTGATGGGCTTTCACTCAATTATGCGCCACAACATCCCCCTTTAACTGGTAATACGTACTTTGATAATCACTGCTTTATATTATATAGAAATGCAGTATAATACATAAAAGGGAGGGAGAATATAACGTGGGAAAACTTTAGCTGTAAGCAATGCATTCATCATGGTCGAATGCTTATGATCCATAACGGTAATGCAAAACAACTGCTTTCAGCCAGATTACTCAACCAAATCTTCCCTCTTCAGGGTTTCTACATATTATTCCATTGATTAGTATCACAGGGTTTACAGGCAAGTTAATAAAGCAGCACTGAGGAATTGCGGTGCCAATTAGTGAAATAAGCCACATGAACATTACTCTTGTGCCCGGGATGTTCATGGTCTAACTTGTATACGTATTCACAAAGAATCCCTTGATTTCATAAAGTCGTCTTTCACATTCGTGTTCACCATTGTCTCTAGGGCTGTGGGGCATCCGTGTCTGCTTCCCGCTCTCTGGTGTTTGGAACCCTCTATGGGTGGCTCAGAGCTAGCGGTGAGAACAGGCCTGCTGAAAGAGTAATCACTCCTCAGAGATGAGTCTGGGCCAAGAAAAAAGCTTTCTCCATGGTGGGTGGTCAGAGAACTTTGTGGGCACCTACAATGGGGCTTGATACTTGAGATTCAACAGATAGAGGACAGAGGACTCAACGGGGCTAAGAGTCAATCTGAAACCATCCTCGAGCATGATGGCGAGGCTGTCCCCCTGAAGGGCTGTGTGTGTGTTTGTGGGAGAGGTGTGTTTGCGTGTCTGTTTGTGATGCGTGAATGTGTGTGTGCCTATGTGTGTGTGACACAAACACTTCCTTTGCAACCAACCAGTGCAGAGGGGAGGCTTGCTGTGTGATTGACAGCAGGGGATATTTATGATGGTGCTGTGTCCCATCGTCCTATAACTATGTCTCTTGTCTCTCCTAGGCAGACATCAGGCTCCAATCCTGTCGGAATCTAGATTTGAGTGGAAAAATCGTACTGACTATATTTCCTTTCAATTTGTGCCTGTCTGGGGCTAAAGGAAATGGTGATTCGAACAGGAGAAAAAAGTGTGTTTACAAATGCATGCACAGCAGAAAGATTTTTGGGAGGAGGGGGAGGAGCACCAAAGAGGAATATTTGTGAAATGTTTTACTTTCATGAAAAATAAGAAATTAATAGAGAAATACATGTATGTTTTAATAAGACCTTAGGGTCTCTTATACAAGGCATGCTGACTGTAGAATATCCATTGGGAGTAGAACAGTGCAGTTTAAAGGTCTTCCCTGTCTAAAGACAGCATGACCTCTTAAATGGTCTCCTAATTACTTGCTATCAGTGTAACCGGTGGGAATTGAACCGAGGTCCCAGTTCAATAAAATGTTGAATCACCTCTGATACCTGAACAAATTACACACTTGCTTGCATAGCATACACCTACAAAAGTAACTTTTTATGATGCTTGATATATAAAGTCAAACAATATTTTAAACTCAATGTTAGTTAGCTTTGTCAGCTGACTACCTTCACCTAACACCTAACATGGCTCGTTACCGTTGGTGTTCTGGGTGGCATTCCTGTTGGCATATTTGGCATTCCTGGATGGCCTTCCTTCAAGCTGAGGCAGGTTGTTGGCACTAGGTTCTAGGAACCAGAATGCTACTGGAAAGCAGATGGCCATGGGACCAAACCACCCTGTAGTCTCACACTCACCTGGCTGGCCAAAGACTTCCTCTCTCCAATCAAGCCAACAGGAAGTATTCTCTGCATCCAGTGGCCCTCCACTTCTCTTTCCAATGACAGCCTGCCAGGGTAGCACTCTACTCTGCAGCCTTGGTGTTACTGCTCTTTTGGATGTCTATTTTTAATGGAATTACTGGCATTTCTGTCAAACACAGTTTTACCAAACAAGTGTTATAGAAATCTGTTATTTCTTTCAGCTCCTTCTCCTCCATCCCCCTGTCTGAGGTTTTGACTAGATAACACATCCACAAAGGAGCTATATCGTAAAAATGTATGAAAAAATAATTGAAGGTGACGATAAGCCATAAGGTTAGCAGTGTGATTAAGGTTATGGTTAGGTGTAGGGTCAGGGTTAGGGTTAGATTTAAAATCAGAAGTTAGATTGTAGAAATGGGCAGTGTTTATAACTTTGTGGCTGTGTTAACAAGTGATGAACCTTGCCTGACAAAATGTTGCACAGAATCAATGGCCAGCCCCACCGAGGTTCTCTATTTTATTGATCTAGATTTGTTTGGTTTGCGCGGTTCTTGCTGAGCACACCAATGTTGTTAACGGCATTCAATGTATGCTGGAAATGCACTTGATCCTATTGATAGTATGTTAATGCAGAGTGAGAAGTTAAATGGACTTGGCAGACACTATAAAAGAGAACTTCTCATCCAATAAGGCTGCCTCGATCCTCAAAAGCCCTTTCAATTTCAATGGAGTATGTGGGCCTGCATTTATCTCCTCTCTTTTATTCTCTTCCCTCTTCCCACAATGCAGTTCCTCCCGTCATCCGAGTCTACCCAGAGAGCCAGGCCCGGGAGCCAGGGGTGACGGCCAGTCTCCGGTGCCATGCGGAGGGTATCCCTAACCCACAACTGGCATGGCTGAAGAATGGCATGGACATCGCTACCAAGCTGTCTAAGCAGCTCACCCTGCAAGGTGGGTACAATCTAGTTTCTGGGGGCAAGTGGGTTATCAGATCTAGCTGGCATACATCTGAGTAGTGTTCAGTAGGGCACACTGAAGCAAAATGTTTTGCAACCAAAATGGAAGATCTGTGTAATTACATTCCTGATGGCGCCGGAGGGTAGGGTTGCTGTCTTATCGGCTTACAACCAATCATGCTAATTTGTTTTTTTTTCGCGTTGTTCGTAACTTGTTTTGTACATAATGTTGCTGCTACCGGCTTTTATGACCGAAAAGAGCTTCTGGACATCAACTGGGATTATTCACCTCAAATTGGACGAGGAGTTCTTCTTCAATGAGTCTGACGTGAGGGATATACTGCAGACACCCGACCAGGCCCCGATCCCTGTGATTTGCTCGAGAAGGAAACAGAGATTGAGGCAAAAGATCAGGGTGCCTTAGGAGGATCAGGCGACGAGTGCCTAATCTGCTCTTGCCTTCCATTCTGCTAGCTAACTTTCAATTGCTGGAAAATGAATGGGACAAACTGAAAGCACATATATCCTACCAACAGGCATAAAAAACTGTATTATCTTAAGTTTCACCGAATCGCGGCTGAACAACGACATTAAGAACATACAGCTTGCCTCCCGGGTGGCGCAGTGGTTAAGGGCGGTGTACTGCAATGCCAGCTGTGCCATCAGAGACTCTGGGTTCACGCCCAGGCTCTGTCGTAACCGGCCGTGACCGGGAGGTCCGTGGGGCGACGCAGAATTGGCCTAGCGTCGTCCGGGTTAGGGAGGGCTTGGTCGGTAGGGATGTCCTTGTCTCATCGCGCACCAGCGACTCCCGTGGCGGGACGGGCGCAGTGCGCGCTAACCAAGGTTGCCAGGTACACAGTGTTTCCTCCGGCACATTGCTGCGGCTGGCTTCCGGGTTGGATGTGCGCTGTGTTAAGAAGTAGTGCGGCTGGTTGGGTTGTGTATCAGAGGACGCATGACTTTCAACCTCTGTCTCTCCCGAGCCCGTACGGGAGTTGTAGCAATGAGACAAGATAGTAGCTACTACAACAATTGGATACCACGAAATTGGAGAGAAAAAGGGGTAAGAAAAAGAATAATAAATAAAAAAATAAAAAGAACATACAGCGGTCGGGTTATACACTCTATCGGCAAGACAGAACAGCAGCCCCCGGTAAGATACTGGCGGGGGCCTATGCATTTATGTAAACAACAGCTGGTGCAGAATATCTAAGGAAGTCTCAAGCTATTGCTTGCCTGCAGTAGAGTATCTCATGATAAGCTGTAGACCACACTGTCTACCGAGAGAGTTTCCATCTGTATTTTTTGTAGCTGTCTACATTCCATCACAGAGCAAGGTTGGCACTAAATGAGCTGTATTCCGCCATAAGCAAACAGGAAAACGCTCATCCAGAAGTGGCACACCTAGTGGCCGATGACTTTAATGCAGGAAAACATAAATCAGTTTTACCTAATATCTATCAGCATGTTAAATGTGCAACCAGGGGGAAAACATTTTTCGACCACCTTTACTCCACACACAGAGATGCGTACAAAGCTCTCCCTCGCCCTCCATTTGGCAAATCTGACCATAACTCTATCCACCTGATTCCTGTTCACAAGCAAAAATTAAGGCAGGAAGCACCAATCACTCAGTCTATAAAAAAGTGGTCAGATGAAGCAGATGCTAAACTAATGTTTGGCAAGCACAGACTGGAATATGTTCCTGGATTCTTCCAATGGCATTGAGGACTACACCACATCAGTCACTGGCTTTATCAGTGACTGTACGTACATACCCCAACCAGAATCCATGGATTACAGGCAACATTCACACTGAGCTAAAAGGTAGAGCTGCCGCTTTCATGGAGCGGAACTCTAACATGGAAGCTTACAAGAAATCCCACTATGCCCTCCGACGAACCATCAAACAGGCAAAGCGTCAATACAGGACTAAGATCGAATCATACTACAGCAGCTCCAACACTCTTCGGCTGTGGCAGGGCTTGAAAACTATTACAGACTACAAAAGGAAGCACAGCCGAGAGCTGCCAAGTGACATGAGCCTACCAGATGAACTAAATAACTTCTATGCTCGTTTCGAGGCAAGTAACACTGAAACATGCATGAGAGCATCAGCTGTTCTGGATGACTGTGTGATCACGCTCTCTGCAGCCGATGTGAGTAAGACCTTTAAACAAGTCAACATTCACTAGGCCGCTGGGCCAGACGGATTACAAGGATGTGTACTCCGAGCATGCGCTGACCAGCTGGCAAGTGTCTTCACTGACATTTTCCAGCTCTCCCTGTCTGAGTCTGAAATACCAACATTTTTCAAGCAGACTACCATAGCACCTGTGCCAAAGAACACTAAGGTAACCTGCCTAAATGACTACCGACCCGTAGTACTCACGTCTGTAGCCATGAAATGCTTTGAAAGGCTGGTCATGGCTCACATCAACACCATTATCCCAGAAACCCTAGACCCACTCCAATTTGCATACCGCACCAACAGATCCACAGATGGTGCAATCTCTATTGCACTCCACACTGCCCTTTCCCACCTGGACAAAAGGAACACCTATGTGAGAATACTATTCATTGACAATAGCTCAGCGTACCGCACCATAGTGCCCTCAAAGCTAAGGACCCTGGGACTTAACATCTCCCTCTGCAACTGGATCCTGGACTTTCTGATGGGCCACCCCCCGGTGGTAAGGGTAGGTAACAGCACATCTACCAAGCTGATCCTCAAAACGGGGGCCCCTCGGGTGCGTGCTCAGTCCCCCCCTTTTCAAGTTCCTTGGCGTCCACATCACCAACAAACTAACATGGTCCAAACACACCAAGACAGTCGTGAGGAGGGCACAAAAAAACCTATTCCCCCTTAGGAGATTGAAAAGATTTGGCATTGGTCCCCAAATCTTCAAAAGGTTTTACAGCTGCACCATCGAGAGCTTGCTGATGGGTTGCATCACTTCCTGGTATGGCAACTGCTCAGCCTCCGACCGCAAGGAACTACAGAGGGTAGTGCGTATGGCCCAGTACATCACCGGGGCCAAGCTCCTGCTATCCAGAACCTCTATACCAGGCGGTGTCAGAGGAAGGCCCTAAAAATAGTCAAAGACTCCAGCCACCCTAGTCATAGACTGTTCTCTCTGGTACTGCATGGCAAGCGGTACCGGAGCGCCAAGTCTAAGTCCAGGAAGCTTCTAAACAGCTTCTACCCTCAAGCCATAATACTCCTGAACAGCTAATCTAATGCCTACCCAGACAATTTGCACCCCCCCCCCCTACACACAGTGCTGCTACTCTCTGTTATTATCTATGCATAGCCACTATAATAACCCTACCTGCATGTACATAATTACCTCAATTACCTCGACACTGGTGCCCCCACACATTGACACATTGACTCTGTACCGGTACCGCCTGTATATAGCCCCACTATTGTTATTTACTGCTGCTCTTTAATTTTATGTTTTTCTTATCTGTTACTTTTTTTGGGGGGGGTTGATTTCTTAAAACTGTATTGTTGGTTAAGGGCTTGCAAGTAAGTATTTCACTATAAGGTATTCGGTGCATGTGACAAATAAAATTTGATTTGAATTATTGAACAGCTGTTACCACTCTATTTCACTCCATTTCAAAGCTTTTTCCACCTACTGAACAAAACCCTGGTTTAGTATACTGGATATACCTCATATCTTTTCCTAGTGCTTTCTTCCACATGAATGACAGGTCCAGTGTTCAACCCCTGAATCAGTTCTCAGTGGTGTCATACCTAAATCATTCCCCAGATGTGCAGACACCCTAGCGTTAGCGACAACTAGATCAACTCAATACACAATGACTCCTACTGCATGGGGCAACTCTTAAAAGTCTCTCATTTTGACTTCTTCCAATTCTGTTAAAACCCCTCACTGTCCTGCCTCCTATCTTATTAGACTCAGTTATGTAGGGGTGACTTTGATCAAAATTGCCAGGCGTCGCTGAGAGAGGAACTGCAAATGGTATTTTATTTGTCTGTGTCACACTTACTGACAATGTGTGTACGCACCTGTGTGTGTGTCTGTCTGTGTGTGTGTGTGTGTGTGTGCGTGTGTGTGAACACGCACTCATGTTATTTTTTTGTCAACCAGCTAACGGAAGCGAGGTGCACATCAGCAACGTCCACTTCGAGGACACGGGGGCATACAGCTGCATTGCCAAAAACGACGCCGGGGTGGACGAGGACATCTCCTCTCTGTTTGTGGAGGACTCAGCGCGCAAGACCCGTATGTCATGATGTCTACTTTGTCCCTCTGTCTGTCTGTGTGTCCTTTCCTGGGGATAATGGAGACACGCAGCTCAAAACACTAAATAATTCATCCAGTCTCTTAATAGTTTATAACCTCCAAAGTAATAATAGAACTTATGCTAGAGAAATAACAGAGATAGCGACATTCTGGATTATCTAGTGCTCAGGTGGTTAGGCTACAGAGATCAGTGGGACCTCTTCTAGTACAATGTTAATGGTCGTGTTGTGTAGAATCCTTAAGTTTATTTCCAACTCAGAATTTTCTTTAATTGAAATGAATACAGCTTTAGGATGAATTTTATGGTGGCCCTAAGGGACAACATAGTGTTATGATACAAATATGTGCTCAGATCAGACACAGTCCCATTCATTGACTCTGTCATTATTGTTGGCCTTTCCAAAATGTCAAAATCACCAACCAATGATTGTGACCATGTTGTCGCTAATTCTCTCCTCTCCTAATAACGGCACAAAAAAGCAGACACAGCAACTCTTACTTTCAAGTCACTCACATGTCTCCTTCGATGATACAATAGGTTTAGCTGCTGTCCCAGTGGCAGTGATACACTCCAAACATGCCGTCACACATCACAGGATCAAACTCTCTAGGGTCAGAAGTCAGTCAGTTGCCTCCTTTGAAGTTTTGAAGCCACCGAGTGTGATGAAACTGCTCAGTGGGTTGAAACACACACTGGCAACCATTTTGGATCATCCTCAACCCAGAGAACATACTTACTCTCTGGGGTCAGAAGTCAATCAGTTGCCTCATTTGAAACTTTGAAGCCACTGTGTATGATGAAATTGCTGAGGGGGTTGGCAGGTTGGTGACCATTTTACATCCACAACCCATAGTCAACAACAAAGAGATAGCACGGAGCATTTTGAAATAGTCCACCATTATATTAGAAGGAAAAACAAATAATTAAATGGATAGGGCGCACAGTTCAACTACCCAGCAGCACTCCCGAATGCATGTTTGACCTAGTCTGGTCTCTCCTTATTACCCCAGTGGAGTGCCTGCTTATCCAAGAGCTTGGGTTGCATCTCTAGCCCCGAGGCTATGCTAGCGCTCTGAGTTAGTGTGTAAGCTGAAGCTCGGCTGTGGATGCATCCCTCCACTCTCTCTTATCAGAGAGAGAGAGAGAGAGAGAGAGAGAGAGAGAGAGAGAGAGAGAGAGAGAGAGAGAGAGTGGGCTATACAGTAGCCTTACAGTTGGAAATTGAACACCACTATGTTAATGACACTTTTGAGTTATTTACTGACATACTGTAGCCTACTTTCTCATACCCATATTTTAACATCCACTTGTGAAAGAGACTTGTGATCAGCTGACACGTGTGATATGGTCTGTGTGAAATGCCCTCCATATAACCAGGGTAACTAGTGTCCCTAGGCTGGCAGACTTTAACCTTAGAAAACCTATTCCTAGATATCTGCCCATTCTCTCTTTCCTGCCTCCCTCTCCTCCCACAATCCCTCTCTCCGATTGGATAACTGTCTGCTGTGCCTCAGTAGATGTCGGCCCCTCAATGACCTCCCATCTGGGAACGAAACAACGAAACAACGATTCAACCTCATCCCCAAAGCAGTCTACCAGCATTTGTTAGAGCTTGTTCTCCTTCATATCATCCATTCCATTTTTAGGTAGATGTGGTGTCATTCTACATCTTATATTTTATTTTCTCCTGTCCACTAGTTCCAATTTGTGAGTTATCACTTGCAAATGGCTCATTCGGCTACATAAATGGTTCATACATCAGATATCTAGTTTATAGAAATAAATGTGATATCTTGACAGCCTTATTCAACATAGTGTTGATAGATTGCTGAAGTGGTCACCGTAATAGTAAGCAGCAGATGAGGTGAGAGACATGATAGTCTGAGCAAAAAGTGAACACCACTCAGCAGATTCACCCAGAGCTCGTTCAAAGTCAAAAACCTGTTTCTCGCCACCACGTTAAAGTTAATTGTTTTCTTGACGTCGTTGGTGCGCTTCATCGCCTTCGAATAAATGAGCAGACTATATTCAGAGTGGTCTTTAGTCAACTGTCACCCGTGGTGGAGCGCAATTAATCTGACAGGAATTGCTGTTAAACTGGCATGAATATCTGCCCTTCACTCCAATTATTTCTGGAGCGTCGGACGTCCGTGAGGCAGGGGTGTTTGTTGGTGTTGGTGTAGGTTAACACCAGCCAATGCACAGAGAGAGGGACATGGGCCTACGGCCTATGCATGTGAGTACTGTGTGTATGTTTGAGTGTGTGTCAACTTGAGTGTATTAATGCGAGTGTCAATGTGTGCGTGTGTGGGTCAACGAGTGTGTGTGCAGGTGTATGTCAATCGATGCCTAACACAGTTGATCACATCAAGCTTTCACACTGTGTTGGCCATGGTTTAAAGTCCCAAGCTATGCAGAAAGCTAACCTGTGGTGCCAGCATCAGCTGTGCCATGGCCTGTCTGTCTGTCTGTCTGTCTGTCTGTCTGTCTGTCTGTCTGTCTGTGGTTCTGTCTGTGGGTCTGTGTGGGTCTATCTGTCTGGTTGTGGGTCTGTTTGTGGGTCTGTCTGTCTGTCTGTCTGTCTGTCTGTCTGTCTGTCTGTCTGTCTGTCTGTCTGTCTGTCTGTCTGTCTGTCTGTCTGTCTGTCTGTCTGTCTGTCTGTCTGTCTGTCTGTCCCTGTGTGTCCAGGGCTTTTGATGACACTGACCTTCATGTCCCCTGGGCTAGGGCTAGCAGCCATTTATCTTTTATTCATTCGGCCATTTCTGAGGACGGCAGCTTTTCTATCACCAAGGCTTGTCAAAAATGAGGCAATTTCATGATGTGCGGCGCTTGGCGGTCAAATGGTGCACAGTCACACACTGTAACAGGTGATGCCACAGTCCTGGAGAGGCTGTGTCTATGAAGGCTCCAGCTTTGGGATGACTGTCTGTCACTGAATGTGTTACGCCACGTTTGAGAACACTTGTCTAAAGCAACTCTGTCTGGCTGTGGGTCTGTCTGTCTGGATGTGGGTCTGTCTGGCTGGCTGTGGGACTGTCTGTCTGGTTGGCTGTGGGTCTGTCTCTCTGGCTGTGGGTCTATCTGCAGGTGCTCCATTGTGAAGCATTTGTAAGGCCTTTGTATGGCATCCTTGAGCTTGTGTCATGCATGTATGGTGCATTATTGTGAAGTATTTACAACAGTATTTGGGTCCAGGAAACCCATAGGGAGTGCAGACTTTTGTTATAGCCTAGCACTAATACACCTAATTCAACACATTATCGAGCCCTTAGTTGAATCAGCCTTAAGCCCAAATCAAACGGGAAAGCCTTTTTTTAACGCGCGTGAACGAGCGTGTACACACTGGAATTAGAATGCAGAGATGTGAACGGAAGAAAACAGATGGGCTCCAGAGTCAACGGTGTCTATGGCGTCATAGCGCATCAAATTAGAAAGCAAGTCTATTTTTCTCATGTCTACAAAGAGCAATGCTGGTAAAATAAGAAGATAAATTGCTTGGGTCATTTGTAGAAAAGGAATTAGAGGAATTGCTATGATCTTCCCTATGCTAAGTAGACTACGCTACGCAGTGTAAATAAATAGATGCTCTCTACTCTCACATTTATTTGCTGGGGTGATTTTGGCTTTATAGGGTATTTTGAATGGGAGAACCACAGTTTTATTTTACGGCCCAGCACTAACTTGCCAATTTCAATGAATCATAAAGTTAAATCAGCCTCAAAGGACATTGCTAATGACTGTATTGTAAGGCCAGTGTGTGGCATTATGACAACTCAGTGAAGGCTGTCACTTTTCTCCCAGACGTAAATACACTGAGTGTACAAAACATTAAGAAATGTAGGGTAGGGTATAGAGGTATGGTTCCCCAACTGGCGACCCACAGGCCACATTTAATTTGGCCCGGCCAAGCTTTCTTAAAAATAGTTATACAGTACCAGTAAAAATTTGGACACCTACTCATTCAAGGGTTTTTCTTAATTTTTTACTATTTTCTACATTGTAGAATAATAGTGAAGACATGAAAACTATGAAATAACACATGTGGAATCATGTAGTAACCAAAAAGTGTTAAACAAATAAAATATATATTATATTTTAGATTCTTCAAAGTAGCCACCCTTTGCCTTGATGACAGCTTTGCACACTCTTTTCATTCTCTCAACCAGCTTCATGAGGAATGCTTTTCCAACAGTCTTGAAGGAGTTTCCACAAATGTTGAGCACTTGTTGGCTGCTTTTCCTTCTCTCTGCGGTCCAACACATCAAAACCATCTCCATTTGTTTGATGTCGGATGATTGTGGAGGCCAGGTCATCTAATGCAGCACTCCATCACTATCCCATGGCAGTCCTCATGAGAGCCAGTTTCATCATAGGGCTTGATGGTTTTTGCGACTGCACTTGAAGAAACGTTCAACGCTTTTGAAATGTCCCACATTGACTGACCTTCATGCCTTAAAGTAATGATGGACTCTCATTTCTCTTTGCTCATTTGAGCATTTCTTGCCATAATATGCACTTGGTATTTTACCAAATCTTCTGTATACCACCCCTACCTTTTCACAACACAACTGATTGGCTCAAATGCATTAAGAAGGAAATAAATTCCACAAATTAACTTTTAACAAGGCACACCTGTTCATTGAAATACATTCCAGGTGACTACCTCATGAAGCTGGTTGAGAGAACACTGTCATCAAGGCAAAGGGTGGATACTTTGAAGAATCTCAAAAATAAAACATGTTTTCATTTGTTTAACACTTTTTTGATTGCTACTTGATTCCATATGTGTTATTTCATAGTTTTGATGTCTTCACTATTATTAACAAATTTAGAAAATAGTAAAAATAAAGAAAAACCCATGAATGAGTAGGTGTGTCCAAACCTTTGACAGGTACTGTGTATAATGATATTTGTTTAAATTGTTGGACATAAGACTGTAAAAACACCAGCAAATCAGCTCCAAGAGATTGTAATTTCGGGAAATCTGTTCCAAAGTATTCCCACACATAATAGAGAGATATACACTGAGAGTACAAAACATTAAGAACACCTGCTCTTTCCATGACATCGACTGACCCGGTGAATCGAGGTGAAAGCTTGGATCCCTTTTAAATCCTCTTCAATCAGTGTAGATGAAGGAGAAGAGAGAGATGAAAGAAGGATTTTTAAACTCGAGACAATTGAGACATAGATTGTATGTATGGCATTCAGATGGGGCGCCAGGCTACCCGTCTTTACATGCACCTGTCACAATCATTACCCGCAGCAGCGCTCATTGGACTTACCTGGACACCTTCACGTGGTTGATTGCCCCTGTATATCTGTCTGTTCCTTTGTGGTGTTCCCGGTGTCCTCATGAATTGTTGTTATGTGTTCCTGTCCAGACGCTGTTCCTGTTCTGTTTCATGTCCTTCAGTTATAAACCTTCACTCCCTGTACCTGCTTCTCATCTCCTGCTTCAATCCTTCTTTTAAAATACCAAAATATTGAAGTGACTTTGAACAGGGTGTAACGGCTTTCTTCTGTTGAAGGAGGAGCGGACCAAAATGCAGCGTGGTACTTTTGAGACATATTTATTGAAGAACAAAAAAACACGAACAATACAAAAACAACAAAACGGAAACGTGAAAACCTAAACAGTCCTATCTGGTGAAGACACAGAGACAGGAACAATCACCCACGAAAACACTCAAAGAATATGGCTACCTAAATATGGTTCCCAATCAGAGACAACGAAAATCACCTGACTCTGATTGAGAACCGCCTCAGGCAGGCATAGACTATGCTATACACCCCACACAACCCCAAGACGAAACACACCACAAATAAACCCATGTCACACCCTGGCCTGACCCAACAAATGAAGATAAACATAATAAATATAGACCAGGGCGTGACAGAACCCCCCCCCTAAGGTGCGGACTCCCGGACGCACATCAAAACAATAGGGAGGGTCCGGGTGGGCGTCTGTCCATGGTGGCGGCTCCGGCTCCGGAGCGGGACGTGGAACCCACTCTATAAATGTCTTAGTCCCCCCTCCTCGCGTCCTAGGATAGTCCACCTTTGCCGCCGACCATGACCTAGTAGTCCTCACCCAGAACCCCACTGGACTGAGGGGCAGCTCGAAACTGAGGGGCAGCTCGCGACTGAGGTGCAGCTCGGGACTGAGGGGCAGCTCGGGACTGAGGGGCAGCTCGGGACTGAGGGACAGCTCGGGACTGAGGGGCAGCTCGAGACTGAGGGGCAGCTCGGGACTGAGGGGCAGCTCGGGACTGAGGTGCAGCTCAGCACTGAGAGGAAGCTCGGGACTGAGAGGAAGCCCAGCACTGAGAGGAAGCCCAGCACTGAGAGGAAGCCCAGCACTGAGAGGAAGCTCAGCACTGAGAGGAAGCTCAGCCAGGTATTTGGATCCGGCAGATCCTGGCTGGTTGACAGTTCTGGCAGATCCTGGCTGACTGGCAGATCTGGAAGAGTCTGGTTGACTGGCAGATCTGGAAGAATTTGGTTGACTGGCAGATCTGGAAGAGTCTGGCTGACTGGCGGATCTGGAAGAGTCTGGCTGACTGGCGGATCTGGAAGAGTCTGGCTGCCTGGCGGATCAGGAAGAGTCTGGCTGACTGGCAGATCTGGAAGAGTCTGGCTGACTGGCGGATCTGGAAGAGTCTGGCTGACTGGCAGATCTGGAAGAGTCTGGCTGACTGGCAGATCTGGAAGAGTCTGGCTGACTGGCAGATCTGGAAGAGTCTGGCTGACTGGCAGATCTGGAAGAGTCTGGCTGACTGACGGATCTGGCTGCTCCATGCTGACTGGCAGCTCTGGCTGCTCCATGTAGACTGACAGTTCTGGTGGCTTCTTGCAGACTGACAGCTCTGGCTGCCCCATGAAGACTGACAGCTCCTTGCAGACTGACAGCTCCTTGCAGACTGAGAGCTCCTTGTAGACTGGCAGCTCCTTGCAGACTGGCAGCTCCATGCAGACTGGCAGCTCCGGCTGCTCCATGCAGACTAACAGCTCTGGCTGCTCCATGTAGACTGACAGCTCTGGTTGCTCTATGTAGACTGACAGCTCTGGCTGGTCCATGTAGACTGACAGCTCTGGCTGCTCCATGTAGACTGACAGCTCTGGCTGCTCCATGTAGACTGACAGCTCTGGCTGCTCCATGTAGACTGACAGCTCTGGCTGCTCCATGCAGACTGACAGCTCTGGCTGCTCCATGCAGACTGACAGCTCGGGCTGCGCTAAACAGGTGGGAGACTCCAGCAGCGCTGTAGAGGAGGAAGACTCTGGCTGCGCTAAACAGGCGGGAGACTCCAGCAGCGTAGGAGTGGAGGAAGGCTCTGGATGCGCTAAACAGGTGGGAGACTCCAGCAGCGCAGGAGAGGAGAAAAGCTCCGACAGCGCTGAACATGCAGGAGGCTCCGGCAGCGCAGGAGAGGAGAAAGGCTCCGGTAGCGCTGGAGAGGAGAGGAGCACTGTAGGCCTGATGCGTGGTGCTGGCACTGTTGGTACTGGGCCGAGGACACGCACAGGAAGCCTGGTGCGGGGAGCTGCCACCGGAGGACTGGTGTGTGGAGGTGGCACTGGATAGACCGGACCGTGCAGGCGCACTGGAGCTCTTGAGCAACGAGCCTGCCCAACTTTACCTGGCTCGATGCCCACTCTAGCTCGGCCAATACGAGGAGCTGGTATGTACCGCACCGGGCTATGCACCCACACTGGAGACACTGTGCGCTCCACAGCATAACACGGTGCCTGCCCGGTCTCTTTAGCCCACCGGTAAGCACAGGAAGTTTGCGCAGGTCTCCTACCTGGCGTAGCCATACTCCCTGTGAGCCCCCGCCCAATACATTTTTGGGGCTGACTCTCGGGCTTCCAACCGCGTCGCCGTGCTGCCTCTTCATACCAGCACCTCTCTGCTTTCGTCGCCTCCAGTTCTTCCTTGGGATGGCGATATTCTCCAGGCTGAACCCAGGGTCCTTTACCGCCCAGTTCGTCCTCCCATGTCCATTCCTTCTCTCGCTGCACCTTGGGGCGGCTACACTCCCCTGGTTTAACCCAGGGTCCTCTCCCGTCGAGGATTTCCTCCCAAGTCCAGAAAGTTTTGTCAACCTGCTCCTGCTGCGGCTGTTGCCTGTTACCACGCCGCTTGGTCCTGTTGTGGTGGGTGATTCTGTAACGGCTTTCTTCTGTTGAAGGAGGAGCGGACCAAAATGCAGCGTGGTACTTTTGAGACGTATTTATTGAAGAACGAAAAAACACAAACAATACAAAAACAACAAAACGGAAACATGAAAACCTAAACAGTCCTATCTGGTGAAGACACAGAGACAGGAACAATCACCCACGAAAACACTCAAAGAATACGGCTACCTAAATATGGTTCCCAATCAGAGACAACGAAAATCACCTGACTCTGATTGAGAACCGCCTCAGGCAGCCATAGACTATGCTATACACCCCACACAACCCCAAGACGAAACACACCACAAATAAACCCATGTCACACCCTGGCCTGACCCAACAAATGAAGATAAACATAATAAATATAGACCAGGGCGTGACACAGGGTATGGTAGGGGCCAATGGTTTGATTTGATTTTGATTCGATTTGGTGGTAGGTGCCAGGCGCACCGGTTTGAGTGTGTCAAGAACTGCAACGCTACTGTGTTTTTCACTCTCAGTTTGCCGTGTGTATCAAGAATGGTCCTCCACCTAAACGTCATCCAGCCAACTTCACACAACTGTGGGAAGCATTGGAGTCAACATGATCCAGCATCACTGTGGAATGTTTTCGACACCTTGTAGAGCATGCCCTGACGAATTGAGGCTGAGGGCTAAAAGTGGTGAAACTCAGTATTAAGATGGTGTTCCTAATGTTTTGTATTCTCAGTGTATATATGATTCAAAAGGTACAGTGAGGCTACAATTCAAAAAGTGAAGTTTCCATCACTGGGAGACTTAACATATTGCTGCCTGGAAAGCACTTATTTGAAACCATCCAACACATTTATCCTGCTTTTTCTCCTGACGATGTAAAATCACATGGGTAGCTCCATGCGGGACCAGATTTTCAATGGGCGTTTCAACTTCTCGCTGACCAATTACTTGCACTTTTGAAATATTCAAGGATATTTCCAACCCAGGATTAAACGGTTGGATATTTTCTTCTTAAAAAAAAACTTTCCCCCACTCCAGAGACTTCATCCTCCAATTATAGAACTGTCTTGCGCCTTCGAAGAATTCCATTTCAGCATTATTCCGTATCGTACGACCAGGGTATTTCTCAAACCAGCTGAAGTTATCCCTCCAGTGACGAAGCGTCCTTAATTAAATCTTCAGGATTAAGCTGCTGAAAGTAACTGCAGCAACAAAAAAAACAAAAAAACCCTAGTTGAACATTAATCCATATACAGCAATTCATGGAATTGGAACAGGAAACATTTAGGTTGATGCACACTTAAGTTGGTGGTGATACAGCATAGTTGTTAGTGGGCAAAACTTTCGTGTCTGAACAGACTTTTCATCATTCCCTTTAAAAAAACATTACATGTCCATATTTAGTGTAGGTAATCACATTCTCACAATTCTTTGTATGGTATTTTAGAAACTTATTTTCAATCTTTCCATAAATTTCTATCGATCCATAACAGTCAGACCATGAAACAGAATTGTTAATGTATAGTAATGGATCCATATGAAATACTGAGCTGAGCTACAGAGCTGAACATGGAACATTCAGCTCACCACAACAGTGTCATCATCATGTCAATAAATCCAGGCACTATTTGGACAAAGGTATTTATAGCCAGCTATAATTAAAACATATCCTCAGTCTCGATTATACAACGCTGCCAGATCAATTTGCATAACAACTGACACACAAAGCAGACACAACGTGCCAATGTTGCCAGGCGACTCAATCCCAAACACAGGCAGATAAATCCAATGAATCACACTGGGAGAAGAACAGAGAGGAAGACACCCAGGGCGACTGTGTCACGATGCCTTTTCCTATTTGCATCTGCCAGCCTAATTAGATAAACTGGGGCTGCCTGGCTTCACCTGGTAATGCAGTCAGGAAGTCTGCTGGCTGTGATGCCAGGATGTTCCTATCCACAGGCACTGTGCCCAAATGTCACATCCGTGTGCCCTTGTAAACAAATCGAGTTTGTGTTGTAACCTTGCTGACGGGAAGGTGTTGTTGTGTGGGGAGTGTAGAGTCCACCTGACAACTGCACAATTCTGGCGCTCTTCATTTGGGAACAGTTATTCAGGACCAGTGTAGTGAACTCCGCCGCCGCAGAAAGTGGCACTTAGCTGTTTTCTAATATGGATGACGAGTGTGATGTAGGGGCCACTCGTATGTTTTAGAACGAGCAGAATTTTTCTTCCTTGTGATGAATAGCATCTAATCATTGCTTTATTGGAAAGACTTGGGCACCAAGATCTCATCTCACTACCATACTCCTTCCTCCATTTCCCCCAGCAGTACCAATCTGACGCTTTTTGGAACATCACCAGTAACTGGAACAGTGCAGCGTCTGCCTAACACTCCCCTTTTCTTCCCATGTTAATCATTCCTCTACATCAGTTCTCTTGTGTAACTTTTTAATGAGAACAAAATGTATGCATGAGTGCAACAGAGTGGGACTTGACGAAGCACTTTTGAACGATTAGGCTTGACTAACAGGTCTGTCATGCCACTGCCAAAGCTTCTTTTCTTTTTTACTTTTCTCTCTTTCTCTATTCTCCCCATCGCTCTCCACACAGCAGAAGCGAGGGTGAGAGAATGAGCAGCATCAGAATAGGGGGAGATTAAAATCAGAACTGAATTGGGGCCCGAGATTGGTTTGCAGACAGTCAGGAAAATGGAAGATGGAATGGAAACAGAGGGGGTTGGGGGATGGATGAACAATAGTAGAAGGTCATCGCGCTTATACAGCGGGAAAATGAGGATAGTCAAGACAAAGAAATGGGTCTGTTATTTGCATCTGCTCCTGAATGGCAAAATCTTCACATTTTCTGTGATAGGCCGAGCTCACTCAGTGCACAGGCTCTGGGTGTTCATCTGTACTTGTCGCGAAATGAGCACATCCTTTTAAGAGGCACCTCACTCTCATCTCAAAAGGCTTTGAGGGCTTTGTGGGGTTGTATTCCAGTTCATGCATTAAAGCCGCTTGGTTATTATGCAGCTGTAGTTTCCAATTCCATGTCATTAGTTGTCTCCAAGTGAATTTAATGAGAAATTATGGCAGTTTTAGTCAGCCAAAAATAGTCTCACAAAATAATCCTCTTTAATGACCTCTAGAACTCATCTACGCTTGAGATATATGTAGATTTGATGATATGATGGCTAATACCGTAATATGTAAAACACATATTTATTGATGGTGGAGGTGGAGGTGTACATTTATTTAATTCAATATCATGTCAATTTTATAGCATGTGGTACATGCTTTTGCAGTACATAGTACAGATTTCGAAGGATGGCTTTTTAGTGGGGCTAACAACAAAACAAGAACAAATGTTGTAAAAAAAAATTATGTTTATGTGTATTTACAATATACCACCTGGACTGTGTTTCAGCCTCAAGTTTTTGGTATCAAATTATTCTAAAACTGGGGGTTTCTATTGGTTGTCTGTTGCACTAAGTGTCAAAGAGACACTTTTCATAAAACATTCATTTTCTTTTATCTTAGTTGGTGTGTGAATGCTCAAAAAGGGACAATCATCGATTTCCCACTAATGCACATTCTTGGTCTTTCTTTCCTTGTCTTCCCTTCAGTGGCAAACATTCTGTGGAGAGAGGAAGGTATGTTTGTATTTAAACTATTTAAAAACAAATAAAATTGTATTGGTCACATACACATATTTAGCAGATGTTGTTGCAGGTGTAGCGAAATGCTTGTTTTCCTAGCTCCAGCAGTGCAGTAATATCTAACAATACACACAGATCTATAGGTAAAATAATGGAATTAAGAAATGTATAAATATTAGGGTGAGCAATGTATAAACATATACTGTATACAGTACTAGTGAAGTACTACCCATTGCAGGAATTTTTGTTTTTACTATTTTCTACATTGTAGAATGATAGTGAAGACATCAAAACTATGAAATAACACATATGGAATCATGTAGTAACCAAAAAAGTATTAAACAAATCAAAATATATTTTATATTTGAGATTCTTC
This sequence comes from Oncorhynchus masou masou, assembly GCF_036934945.1. Lineage (NCBI taxonomy): Eukaryota > Metazoa > Chordata > Actinopteri > Salmoniformes > Salmonidae > Oncorhynchus > Oncorhynchus masou. Next base: position 68,376,501 of record NC_088243.1, on the reverse strand, counting down.
AAAGTAGCCCCCCTTTGCCTTGATGACAGCTTTGCACACCCGCTTCATGAAGGTGAGCCTTGTTAAAAGTTAATTTGTGGAATTTCTTTCCTTCTTGATGCGTTTGAGCCAATCAGTTGTGTTGTGACAAGGTAGGGGTGGTATACAGAAGATAGCCCAATTTGGTAAGAGATCAAGTCCGTATTAGGGCACGAAAAGCTCAGATAAGCAAAGAGAAATGAGAGTCCATCATTACTTTAAGACATGAAGGTCAGTCAATGTGGGACTTTTCTAAAACTTTTAATGTTTCTTCAAGTGCAGTCGCAAAAACCATCAAGCGCTATGAGGTAACTAGCTTTCCTGAGGACTGCCACAGGAAAGGAAGACCCAGAGTTACCTCTGCTGCAGAGGATACATTCATTAGAGTTACCAGCCTCAGAAATCAGCAATTAACTGCACCTCAGATTGCAGTCCAACTAAATGCTTCAAGTAACAGACAACATCAACTGTTCAGAGGTTACTGTGTGAATCAGGCCTTCACGGTCAAATTGCTGCAAAGAAATCACTACTAAAGGACACCAATAAGAAGAGACTTGCTTGGACCAAGAAACACGAGCAGTGGACATTAGACTGGTGGAAATCTGTCCTTTGGTCTGATGAGTCCAAGTTTGAGATTTTTGTTTACAACCGCCATGTCTTTGTGAGACACAGAATAGGTGAATGGATGATCTCTTTATGTGTCGTTCCAACTGTGAAGCACGGAGGAGGAGGTGTGGGGGTGCTTTGCTGGTGACACTGTCAGGGATTTATTTAGATTTCAAGGCACACTTAACCAGCTTGGCTACCACAGCATTCTGCAGCAGTAAGCCATCCCATCTGGATTGTGCTTAGTGGGACTATCATTTGTTTTTCAAAAGGACAATGACCCTAAACACATCTCTGGGCTGTGTAAGGGCTATTTGACTGAGAAGGAGAGTGATGGATTGCTGCATCAGATGACCTGGCCTTCACAATCACCCGACCTCAACCCAATTGAGATGGTTTGGGATGAGTTGGACTGCAGAGTGAAGGACAATCAGCCAACAAGTGCTCAGCATATGTCTGAACTCCTGTTGGAATGCTTATATGTATGAACTCCTGTTGGAAAAGCATTCCAGGTGACTACCTCATGAAGCCGGTTGAGAGAATGCCAAGCGTGTGCAAAGCTATCATCAAGGCAAAGGGTGGCTACTTGAAAATTTAAAAAAATTACTACATGATTCCATATGTGTTATTTCATAGTTTTAATGTCTTCGCTATCATTTTACAATGTAGAAAATAGGAAAAATAAAGATAAACCCATGAATGTGTAGGAGTGTCCAAACTTTTGACTGGTACTGTATTTATTTGGAGTACAAATAAATGTGATATGATGTATAGACATTATGGACAGTATGTTGATAGAATAAGTATATCTGTATATATATCTGTATATCTGTAGAATACGTAGGATAGAATAGTATATATGCAGCAATAGTTGACTAGAATACAGTATATACATATGAAATGAGTAAAACCGTATGTAAACATTATTAAAGTGACCAGTGTTCCATTTTTAAAGTGACCAGTAATTCCATGTCTATGTACATAGGGCAGCAGCCTCTAAGGCGCGGGGTTGAGTAACCGGGTGGTAGCAGGTTAGTGACAGTGACTTAGTTCAGGGCAGGGTAATGGGTAGAGGCCAGTGATGGCTTTTTAACAGTCTGATGGCCTTGAGATAGAAGCTGTTTTTCAGTCTCTCGCTCCCAGCTTTGATACACTTGTACTGATCTCGCGTTCTGGATGATAGCAGGGTGAACAGGCAGTGGCTCATGTGATTGATGTTCTTGATCATCTTTTTGGCCTTCCTGTGACATCGGGTGCTGTAGGTTTCCTGGAGTGCAGGCAGTGTGCCCCCGGTGATGCGTTCAGCAGACCACACCATCCTCTGGAGATCCCTGCGGTTGCAGGCGGTGCAGTCGCCGTATCCTGCTGTGATACAGCCCGATAGGATGCTCTCACTGGTGCTTCTGAAAAAGTTCAAGGGTCTTAGGTGTCAAGCCAAATTTCTTCAGCCTCTTGAGGTTGAAGAGGCACTGTTGCGTCTTCCTCACCACACTGGGTGGGTCATTTCAAATTGTCATTGATGTGTACATCGAGGAACTTGAAGCGTTTCACCTTCTCCACTGCGGTCCCATCAATGTGGATGGGGGCTTGCTCCCTCTGTTGTCTCTTGAAGTCCGACGATCAGCTCCTTCACTTGTTGACGTTGATTGAGTTGGAGGCATGCGTGGCCATGCAGTCATGGGTGAACAGGGAGAACAGAAGGGGGCTGAGCACGTACCCTTGTGGGGCCCCTGTGTTCAGGCAGTCCATCAGGAGGTCCAGGACCCAGTTGCATGGGGTGGGGTTCAGACCCAGGGCCCTGAGCTTATTGAACAGTGAATTACTGTATCATGTTATGAGGTAGATTAAATGACATCGATTGACACAAATTCAATGGAAATGTCAAGCTGTCCTAATATGGATACTGTACATTCGTTTCTATAATGACACTGTCTAACGAATAGTGTTGGGGAGTAGTTCCACTACATGTAATTCAACTAGTAATTTAATTACATTTTGTAGTAGCTTTTTGGTAGTTTAACTGAATTAAAATTTTCGTAGTGTTTTCAGTAGTTACTTTTACTATTATTATTTTTTTGCCATGTCAGTGGTGTATCTAACTACTGAAACTATCACTAAAGTTTATGCAACCAAAGAAACTACATTTACTGATAGCGAACAGCTAATATGTAATTTTTCCAGGTATATTGAACTAGCTAATTACCTCCACTGTTAAGGTTTAACCAGTGGTGTAAAGTTCATTACTTAAGTAAAAATACTTTAAAGTACTACTTAAGTAGTTTTTATGGGTATCTGTACTTTACTTTACAATTTATATTTTTGACTATTTTTACTTTTACTTCACTACATTCCTAAAGAAAATAATTTACTTTTTACTCCATACACTTTCCCTGACACCCAAAAATACTTTTAGGTGTCAAAAGCCCAGCCAATCAGAGTTTTTCCCCACAAAAGGGCTTTATTGCAGACTGAAATACGCCTCAGTTTCATCAGGGTGGGTGGTCTCAGGCGATCCTGCAGATGAAGAAGGCAGATGTGGATGTTCTGGAATGGAGTGATTTCACATGGTCTGTGATTGTGAGGCCGGTTAGACGTACTGCCAAATTCTCTAAAACAACGTTGGTGGCGGTATACGGTAGAGAAATTAACATGAAATTATCTGGCAACAGCTGTGGTGGACATTCCTCAAAACTTGAGACATCTGTGGCATTGTGTTCTATGACACAACTGCACATTTTAGAGTGGCCTTTTATTGTCCCAAGCACAAGGTGCACCTGTGTAATGATCATGCTGTTGAATTAGCTTCTCAATATGCCACACCTGTCAGGTGGCTGGATTATCTTGGCAAAGGAGAAATGCTCACTAATAGGAATGTAAACAAATTTGTGCACACAATTTGAGAAAATTGTATTTTGTGTATAAGGAAAATGTATATATAGACTTTCTTTTTTCTAATGTCATTGACTTGTTTATTGTGTTATTGGCTTGTTTATTGTTTACTCCATGTGTAACTCTGTGTTGTTGTCTGTGTGTGTCACACTGCTTTGCTTTATCTTGGCCAGGTCGCAGTTGCAAATGAGAACTTGTTCTCAACTAGCCTACCTGGTTAAATAAAGGTGAAATAAAAAATAAATAAATAAATAAAGGGATTTATTATTTCAGCTTATGAAACATGGGACCAACACTTTATATTTTTGTTCAGTGTAGTATTTTACTTGGTGACTTCTATTAAGGTATCTTTACTTTTACTCAAGTATGACAACTGAATACTTTTTCCACCACTGGTTTTAACTGTGCTGTATGTCATGCTACATGCCAGTTGCCATAGTCGTTTGTTGTTCACCTTGTAATAAACCCTGTGTCTGACTTGTAACAAGGTTATATTTCTCACCCAGGTCTTGGAATTGCCAATATGTTCTATGTGTTTTACGAGGATGGTATCAAAATCATCCAGCCAGTGGCATGTGAGATCCAGAGACACATAAAGCCCAGTGAGAAGCTACTGGGACTTCAGGTAAGATGCCTACCACAAAAAGAAACACTTCCATTTCATGTAACATTGTGCTAGGTGATGGGCTACTGCTAGTAGATTAGCTGTTAGCTAATTAGCATGATTAGCTTGAGGACCAACCACCCACAGTATGATTCCTTCAGGCCTTCTAACAGAAACACTTTTTCTTCTTGCTAGCTGTTAGCTGTGTCTGTACAAACAGTAGTTGCAACCCATAATAAATAGGTAGTAGTGTACTGCAGCTTCGTACATCGCACTGTTCTGTAAATTTGACCTTATTTTAGCGCCCCAAAAACGGAATACTTCCAGGTCAACTGTAATAGGAATACCATTGTAAAGCACAATAAAATTCCAGTAAAATCAATGACGAGACCTTCATGCTGCCCGTCTCTGCATGATCGAAGAAGGCAATGGAGCTCCACTGGGTATTTTTTTAAATGGTGGGTGGGGAAGCGAAAGCTACTGCGTGATAATGAAATTGGGAGATACAGTGGAGCAAAAAAAGTATTTAGTCTGCCACCAATTGTGCAAGTTCTCCCACTTAAAAAGATGAGAGAGGCCTGTAATTTTCATCATAGGTACACTTCAACTATGACAGACAAAATGAGAGAAAAAAAATCCAGAAAATCACATTGTAGGATTTTTCATGAATTTATTTGCAAATTATGGTGGAAAATAAGTATTTGGTCAATAACAAAAGTTTCTCAATACTTTGTTATATAAACTTTGTTGGCAATGACAGAGGTCAAATGTTTTCTGTAAGTCTTCACAAGGTTTTCACACACTGTTGCTGGTATTTTGGCCCATTCCTCCATGCAGATCTCCTCTAGAGCAGTGATGTTTTGGGGCTGTTGCTGGGCAACACGGACTTTCAACTCCCTCCAAAGATTTTCTATGGGGTTGAGATCTGGAGACTGGCTAGGCTACTCCAGGACCTTGAAATGCTTCTTACGAAGCCACTCCTTCGTTGCCCAGGCGGTGTGTTTGGGATCATTGTCATGCTGAAAGACCCACCCACGTTTCATCTTCAATGCCCTTGCTGATGGAAGGAGGTTTTCACTCAAAATCTCACGATACATGGCCCCGTTTATTCTTTCCTTTACACGGATCAGTCGTCCTGGTCCCTTTGCAGAAAAACAGCTCCAAAGCATGATATTTCCACCCCCATGCTTCACAGTAGGTATGGTGTTCTTTGGATGCAACTCAGCATTCTTTGTCCTCCAAACATGACGAGTTGAGTTTTTACCAAAAAGTTACATTTTGGTGTCATCTGACCATATGACATTTTCCCAATCTTCCTCTGGATCATCCAAATGCTCTCTGGCAAACCTCAGACGGGCCTGGACATGTACTGGCTTAAGCAGGGGGACACGTCTGGCACTGTAGGATTTGAGTCCCTGGCGGCGTAGTGTGTTACTGATGGTAGGCTTTGTTACTTTGGTCCCAGCTCTCTGCAGGTCATTCACTAGAACCCCCGTGTGGTTCTGGGATTTTTGCTCACCGTTCTTGTGATAATTTTGACCCCACGGGGTGAGATCTTGCGTGGAGCCCCAGATCAAGGGAGATTATCAGTGGTCTTGTATGTCTTTTATTTCCTAATAATTGCTCCCACAGTTGATTTCTTCAAACCAAGCTGCTTACCTATTGCAGATTCAGTCTTCCCAGCCTTGTGCAGGTCTGCAATTTTGTTTCTGGTGTCCTTTGACAGCTCTTTGGTCTTGGCCATATTGGAGTTTGGAGTGTGACTGTTTGAGGTTGTGGACAGGTGTGTTTTATACTGATAACAAGTTCAAACAGGTGCCATTAATACAGGTAATGAATGGAGGACAGAGGAGTCTCTTAAAGAAGAAGTTACAGGTCTGTGAGATCCAGAAATATTGCTTGTTTGTAGGTGACCAAATACTTATTTTCCACCATAATTTGCAAATAAATTCATGAAAAATCCTACAATGTGATTTTCTGGATTTGTTTTTCTCATTTTGTCTGTCATAGTTGAAGTGTACCTATGATGAAAATTACAGACCTCTCTCATCTTTTTAAGTGGGAGAACTTGCACAATTGGTGGCTGACTAAATACTTTTTTGCCCCACTGTATGTCATGTGGGGAACAGCTCTTTTCACCCCATTTGTCCAACTTATCACCTCCAAAATGTAAATACATTTTGCAGTAAATACTGCAGAGTCTTTGGTAACTATGAACTCTAATAATTATTTGTGTATTTGACATTTGATCTTGCAATGCTTGACATATAATAGTTTATTTTGTGGTTGCAACCCATAATAAATAGGTAGTAGTGTACTGCAGCTTCTACACATCTTGCCATGGGGCAAAGAAAAAAATGTTCATGATTAAAGCTAATATCCTGCAATTCTACACGTATTGCCATGGGGCAGAGAGACGAATGTGCAGTTTTATAGCTATGCTCATGCTGTTCGACACATTTTGCAATAACGCTGAGTGGGGGGGGGGGGGAGGGGAATCTCTAGGTCCCCACACCTTGCACAGAGGCTGTGGGGGTGTATGGTAGGTCAGTGGGCTGCAGGGGTGTATGGTAGGCCAGTGGGCTGCAGGGGTGCATGGAAGGCCAATGGGATTAGGGGGTGTGAGGTACGCCAGTGGGCTGCGGGGGTGTATGGTAGGCCAATGGGCTGCGGGGTTGTGAGGTACCCCAGTGGGCTGCAGGGGTGTGAGGTAGGCCAACGGGCTGCGGGGTTGTGAGTTACGCCAGTGGGCTGCAGGGGTGTGTGTACAAATATGGAGTTAATTGTCTCTCTGCTTCTCATGTATTAGATTAACTGAAAGATCATGCACTTTTGTGCTCCCAAAAGTCTCCCTCTCTCTCTCTCTTTCTTTCTCTCTCTTGTTGAATTGCCATTTGACGTTGAAATGGTTCTCGCTCTCTGCTGCGCCTTCACTTTTGAACCAGTGTATTATTCAAAGCAGGTCGCTGATAGATGCCTCTTACATTTACACATGTACTGAAATGGGTGCTTTCCTCCTTTTCCCCTTTCATCGATTGGACAGCTGTTATGTGCGAAGGTGCGTTATGAATGTACAACGATCAGGCCCGGGCTCCTCTGAGAGACGGTGTCTGTATTAGAATATCAATCACAGTGAACTCTATGGCAGCAGCACATGCACTGTCTACAGGGAATGTTGTGTGAGTACATTAGCTCAGAGGCTTAAGTTCATTCTGGATCCCTAGTGTAGATGAGCATTGATTGATCGTTCATGGTAACGACCCAACAATTAATTATTCTTAAGTAGTATATGGCCGTCTTACTGTGATACACGTGGCAGATGAAGAGGGGATGCAATGCTGTGAGGAATTCCAAGTACAGTGAGTAAGGAGGCGGACATATTTCCTGAGGCAGGAAGCAAGGGAGGCTACAGAACAGGGTTTTTTAGGTTGAAGGTTTGTGTTTGTTGTGTCCAAGGCTAAGGATTAGTCTTACTTGTACTACAAAATCAAATATGATCTACAGAGCACAAATTGTCCCCAGGCAGCTTGCTCGCCCAACAAGCTTCACATTATGTTTTCTATACTTCTAAATCTTTTAATTTGATCCAATGACAATGTTGGTTGAAACTGACATGTTTTTTTTCTGCTTAGCTGCCTAGGGTCTCACACATGCTCAGTTGCGACATACTGCAGTGTTGTCTACAGGAGGGTAAGAGGTAGAGTCTCTGAGGTAGAGTCTCTGAGGTAGTCTCTAAGGTATTCAGTCTCCAGATGGATTCTGATTTGATAGAGGCAGAAATTAGAAATCTGATTAAATCCTAGAGGTTTTAATAGTTTTGATCACAAACATGTCCATGAAAATGTATCTTCATTTATCTTGTTGACTGCCAAGTCTGTGATTGAAAGTAAATTGTCTAACAGTTACGACTGGACGACTGTGTGATAACACTCTCCGTAGCCGATGTGAGCAAGACCTTTAAACAGGTCAACATTCACAAAGCAGTGGGGCCAGATGGATTACCAGGACTTCTACTCAAAGCATGCACGGACAAACTGGCAAATGTCTTCACTGACATTTTCAACCTCTCCCTGACCAAGTCTGTAATACCTACATGTTTCAGGCAGACCACCATAGTCCCTGTACCCAAGGAAGTCGAGGTAACCTGCTTAAATGATTACCACCCCGTAGCACTCACGTCGGTAGCAATGAGGTACTTTGAAAGGCTGGTCATGGCTCATATCAACAGCAGATACCCCAGACCCGCTCCAATTCGCATACCGCCCCAACAGATCCACAGACAACGCAATCTCAATCGCACTCCCCACTGCCCTTTCCCACCTGGACAAAGGAACACCTATGTGAGAATGCTGTTCATTGACTACAGCTCAGTTTTCAACAACATAGTGCCCACAAAGCTCATCATTTAACTAGGCAAGTCAGTTCTTAACTGAATAAAGGTTACATTTTCGTCTTATTTTTTTATTTTAAAAAGTTTGCTGACGACACAACAGTGGTAGGCCTGATCACCGACAACAATGAGACAGCCTTTAGGAAGGAGGTCATAGACCTGGCAGTGTGGTGCCAGGACAACAGTCTCTCCCGAAATGTGAGCAAGACAAAGGAGCTGATAGTGGACTACAAGGGCTGCAGTGGAGCGGGTCGAGAGTTTCAAGTTCCTTGGCTTGCACATCACCAACGAACTATCATGGTCCCAACACACCAAGACAGTCGTGAAGAGGGCTCAACAACACCTTTTCCCCCTCAGGAGACTGAAAAGATTTGGCATGGATCCCTAGATCCTCAAAAAGTTCTACAGCTGCACCATCGTTAGCATCCTGAACAGTTGCATCACCGCCTGGTATGGCAACTGCTCGGCATCTGACCGCTACAGAGGGTAGTGCGTACAGCCCAGTACATCACTGGGGCCAAGCTTCCTGCCATCCAGGACCTATATAATATGCAGAGTCAGAGGAAAGCCCCAAAAATTGTCAGAGACTCCAGTCACCAAAGTCAGACTGTTCTCTCTGCTACCGCATGGCAAGCGATACCAGAGCACCACGTCTAGGACCAAAAGGCTCCTTAACAGCTTCCACCCCCAAGTCATAAGACTGCTGAACAATTAATGAAGAGGCCATCGGACTATTTACGTTGACCCCCCCCCCCATTTGTTTTGTACACTGCTGCTACTCGCTGTTTGTCTATGCATAGTCACTTCACCCCTACCTACATGTACAAATTACTTAGACTAACCTGTACATGTTATGTTGACTTGGTACCCCCTGTATATAGCCTCGTTATTGTTATTTTATTGTGTTACTTTTTATTATTTTTTACTTCAGTTTATTTGGTAAATATTTTCTTAACTATTCTTGAACTGCACTTTTGGTTAAAGGCTTGTAAGTAAGCATTTCATGGTAAGGTCTACACTTGTTGTATTCGGCACATCTGATTACATAAACATGAGCACCCACGTGAACATAAGCACTTGAGCTAAGACCTACTGTATGTAGGTCTCTGTGGCTGACGTGAGTAAAACATTTAAACGTGTTAACCCTCACAAGGCTACTGGTCCAGACGGCATCCCTAGCTGCATCCTCAAAGCATGCGCAGACCAGCTGGCTGGTGTGTTTACGGACATATTCAATCACTCCCTATCCCAGTCTGTTGTCCCCACATGCTTCAAGATTTCTACCATTGTTCCTGTACACAAGAAGGCTGAACTAAATGACTACCACCCCGTAGCACTCACTTCTGTCATCATGAAGTGCTTTGAGAGACGACAGTGGCTTGCGAAAGTATTCACCCCCCCTTGGCATTTTTCCTATTTTGTTGCCTTACAACCTGGAATTAAAATAGATTTGATTTACACAACATGCCTACCACTTTGAAGATGCAAAATGTTTTTTTTATTGTGAAACAAAAAAGAAATAAGACAACAAAACCGAAAACTTGAGCGTGCATACAGTAACTATTCATCCTCCCAAAGTCAATACTTTGTAGAGCCACCTTTTGCAGTAATTACAGCTGCAAGTCTCTTGGGGTATGTCTCTATAAGCTTGACACATCTAGACACTGGGATTGTTGCCCATTCTTCAAGGCAAAACTGCTCCAGCTTCTTCAAGTTGAATGGGTCCTGCTGGTGTACAGTAATCTTTAAGTCATACCAGAGATTCTCCATTGGATTGAGGTCTGGGCTTTGACTAGGCCATTCCAAGACATGTAAATGTTTCCCCTTAATCCACTTGAGTGTTGCTTTAGCAGTATGCTTAGGGTCATTGTCCTGAAGGAAGGTGAACCTCCGTCCCAGTTTCAAATCTCTGGAAGACAAACAGGTTTCCATCAAGAATTTCCCTGTATTTAGCGCCATACATAATTTCTTAAATTCTGACCAGTTTCCCAGTCCCTGCCGATGAAAAAAAAAACAAAGCATGATGCTGCCACCATCATGTTTCACTGTGGGGATGTTGTTCTCGGGGTGATGTGAGGTGTTGAGTTTTCGCCAGACATAGTGTTTTCCTTGATGGCCAATAAGCTGACCAGAGTACCTTCTTCTGTATGTTTGGGGAGTCTCCCACATGCCTTTTGGCGAACACCAAACGTGTTTGCTTATTTTTTCTTTAAGCAAGGGCTTTTTTTCTGGAAACTCTTCCGTAAAGCCCAGCTCTGTGGAGTGTACGGCTTAAAGTGGTCCTATGCACAGTTACTTTGCAGCTCCTTTGGTCTCTTTGTTGCCTCTCTGATTAATGCCCTCCCTTGCCTGGTCTGTGTGTTTTGGTGGGCGGCCCTCTCTTGGCAGTTTTGTTGTAGTGCCATATTCTTTCCATTTTTTAATAATGGATGTAATGGTGCTCTGTGGTATGTTCAAAGTTTCAGATGTTTTTTTTATAACCCAACCCTGATCTGTTCTTCTCCAAAGCTTTGTCTCTGACCTGTTTGGAGACCTCCTTGGTCTTCATGGTGCCACTTGCTTGGTGGTGCCCCTTGCTTAGTGGTGTTGCAGACTCTGGGGCCTTTCAGAACAGGTGTATATATACTGAGATCATGTGACAGATCATGTGACACTTAGATTGCACACTTTAGTTAACTAATTATGTGACTTCTGAAGGTATTTGGTTGCACCAGATCTTATTTAGGGGCTTCATAGCAAATGGGAAGAAAACGATAAGGGGATGAATACTTTTGCAAGGCACTGTAGTCAAGGATCATATCCCCTCCACCTTAACGGCTACCCTAGACCCGCTTCAGTTTGCATACCGTCCCAACAAGTCCACCGACGACACAATCGTCATCACACTACACACTGCCCTATCCCATCTGGACAATACCTATGTAAGGACTACCTATGTAAGAATGCTGTTCATTGACTACAGCTCAGCATTGAACACCATAGTACCCTCCAAGCTCATCATCAAGCTGGAGGCCCTGGGTCTCAACCCCGCCCTGTGTAATTGGATCCTGGACTTTCTGAAGGGCCGCCCCCATGTGGGGAAAGTAGGAAACAACATCTCCACTTCGCTGACCCTCAACATTGGGGCCCCACAAGGGTGCATGCTCAGCCCCCTCCTGTACTCCCTGTTCAACAACGACTGCGTGGCCATGCACGCCTGCAACTCAATCATCAAGCTAGCAGACGACACAACAGTAGTGGGCTTGATTACCAACAACAACGAGATAGCCAACAGGGAGGAGGTGAGTGCAGGAAAATAACCTCTCACTGAACGTCAACAAAACAAAGGAGATGATCATGGACTTCAAGAAAAAGCAGAAGGTAGCTCCCCCTATCCACATCGAAGGGACAGCAGTGGAGAAGGTGGAACGTTTTAGGTTCCTCGGCATACACATCACAGACAAACTGAAATGGTCCACCCACACAGACAGTATTAGTGAAGAAGGTGCAAAAGCATCTCTTCAACCTCAGGAGGCTGAAGAAATTTGGCTTATCACCCAAAACCCTGACAAACTTTTACAGATTCACAATCGAGAGCATCTTGTCGGGCTGTATCATAGCCTGGTACGGCAACTGCACCGGCCTCAACCGCAAGGCTCTCCAGAAGGTGGTGCGGTCTGCACAATGCATCACCGGGGACAAACCACCTGCCCTCCATGACACCTACAGCACCCTATGTCACAGGAAGGCCAAAAGGACATCAACCACCTGAGCCAGTGCCTGTTGACACCGCTACCATCCAGAAGACGAGGTCAGTACAGGTGCATAAAAGCTGGGACCGAGAGACTGAAAAACAGCTTCTATCTCAAGGCCATCAGACTGCTAAACAGTAATCACTAACTCAGAGATGCTGCTGCCTACATTGAGACCCAATCACTGACCACTCTAATAAATGGATCACTAGTCACTTTATACAATGCTCTATAAGTAATGCTACTTTAATCATGTTTACACATCTTACATTACTCATATCACATGTACATACTGTATTTTATACCATCTATTGCACCTTGCCTATGTCGCTTGGCCATCGCTCATCCATATACTTACATGTACATATTCTCATTCACCCCTTTTGATTTGTGTGTATTTGGTAGTTGTTTTGACTACACCCGCATTAAAATCTGCTAACCATGTGTATGTGACAAATACAATTTGATTTGATGTGTGTAGTATTGGAATGGTATATTGGCAAATCAACAGGACACCATCTTCACCTCGCTCTGAAAGTCATCCTCTCTGCCCAGTAGTACCCACACACAAACCAACGGCCACACACATACACACACTCCGCCATTCACACTCTCTGCTGGATGTCAAATCTTGGGTTTACTGAGGGGATTGGGCCCGTGGCGATGTGTGACACCTGTCAGAGAAACCCCCCTCTGTGACAGTAGGATGCGACTGCGTGGCCCAAACCGGGCCATGATGCCCCAAACAAATCCTCCCACATCCCAGAACAGAGAACAGACGCTGGGGCTGAGCTGGGCTCACAGGCCACGGGAGGGGAGACAGGGACAGAGCAGAGGATAGAAGGACAGAGCCTGCACAGCTCAGTCCACACGTGTACAGCATGCCAAATTTAGCCAGGTTGAGGGGGGTGGATATAGGGACTTTGGTGGCTTGCACACAGGAGGTAGGGAGATGGGAGATGTTGGTTCTTGCATAACATACCAGAACACAGCAATCTGTGTGTATGTGTGTGTATTGCTGTTGTGATAAGAGAGGCTTGGACTTGGGGATGGCTGATAATATAATTAACATTTTAGTAACTTAGCAGACGCTCTTATCCTGCACTCTGTTGTCCTAGCTTCAGGGGGAAGAAAGAAGATGAAGATAACTTGTCATCTTTATCAATGTTGCACGATATATGTACAGTATTAACTGTGTGGGGTTGTGTGTTTGTTTTATTTTCAGGCTGAGGTTTGCCCCAAGTCAGCGGGGGAGGCCGAGCAGAAGTGTGTGTGGTCATCGGCAGTCAACGTGAAGGACACATTTATTTATGTTACACAGCCAACCTTGGCCAGGGTGCTTGTCGTCGACATTACAGCTCAGAAGGCTGTCCAGGTAATTTCGGGCCCCAAAAATGTAATAATCAACATTACCTTCATCTTTGGACAGGTTCTGCTGTGGAGTGTTATGGAGTAAACACAATGCCAAACCAAAAGTATGGCATCCATATTAGGAAGTCCCTTAGATGGCAGACAATTGGCTACAAAGCAATGTCTGTAATGTTGTATTGTTATAAAAATGTGTTTATATAAATTGTGCTTTTTTTCATATCTGTGCCCATTCTCCTCACTCCAATGTGTCCATTTCCATGGCATTCAAAGCATTCATAGAGGAAGCCTTGAGTCAAAAGGACCTTGAATATTTGTTTCACACTTTTAATGCAAATGTGTTTTTCTGTTGTTTTTAATATTGTTTCCAAACATCATTGAATAAATTACGAAGTTGATATTTCAGAGAGGGTTACACTATTCACAATAACTGACAAAAATGTAGCCCAAAAGCTAGCTATTCTGGTCAATGGAAGGACACAGCCTTTTTCACAAAGCTTCAGTTGAGTCAGAATTCATCTTGATACAAATGCACTGTCCTTCATTTAGGAACTTTATTCACCGTAAACGTCAATTAACGTTTACCCACCTATTATTTTACCTCTACATCATTGCTGACCATGACACCCCCCCCCCAATTAAAAAAAAAAAAATCAAATAAATAAATTGTCAGCCTATCATTGCATGGGAATGGTTATGATGAACGAAAAGGATCCAATGTTCTTCCAGTAGGAGGGTGCCTTAAGCAGGTTGTGTACGTTCCGGCTTAAAAAGGTGTGTGTGTCTCAGAGTAAAATGACTCTGCAAGGGGACCAGAAAGTGTCCAATTTCTGCTGCAAAAAACTCCCCAGGGCCCACCGGTAGTCAGATTGTTGCGACCGTCTCAGGCTCATTATTGAGTCACGTGGAGGTTTGGTTCCATTACTTTAGATGAGCTAATGCTAATTAGCCACCTGATCGTCCCTCAGCTCTACCAAGGAAAGAAAAATGACATTGTCTCCGAAAATGTAGTTGTACTTTAAATTGACTGGCTAGGTGTAGCTTTAAATTAACTTACTATGTGTGGCTTTAAATTAACTTTCGAGGTGTAGCTTTAAACTAACCTACTATGTGTAGCTTTAAATTGACTGGATAGGTGTGTCTTTGAATAGTGTGGTGAGAATGTCCTACATAGTTGGTACCCCTGTATTGTATGCATTATACATAAACTTTATAAAGTTATAAAGTACTTATTTCAATAACAAAAACCAGCCTACTTTATTTATTCTGTGTAACTCATAGCATAGCCACTATCACAGACACAGAGTAGGTACAAGTGACTATGGATGCAGTAACACTCCTCCAGGGGGAGGAAGGGAAGAGAACAACAACATTGTGTGCACACCTGTTCCCTCTGATGACTACACCCTCAGAGATTAGCTAGGACTCAACACTTCTCTCTCATATCTCCTCGTATGATAAATCCCGCTACGACATGTTTACTCTCACTGTAATACCATACACTTTACCATGAAGCTGTTAAAATGCGCCATTACGATTTCATAGTAGACTAAACTTGACATTACGGGAAGGACAAAAATACCATTGAGATTGTTTTGGTGTCTGCTCTAATTTCCTAGAAAGAATGACAATTATAGCTTTTTGGACCAAACTAGCATTGTGTTGTTTTTCTCTCTGTTCTCATTGTGTGTTGGCTACTGTCAATCTGTACCCGAGTGGACGTAATGCATGGGAGCCACTCAGCTGTCACAGACATGTCTCATCCGTCGGAGCCGACTGGAACACATCATAGCCAGGTGTCAAGGAATTTATACGGATTGAAAGCAATTTCTTTGTTGTTGTAGAGCAATTGCCACTGTTACCGCTCGATTTGAAATGCTGCTCCACCTCCAAACATCTCATACATAAAAAAGGCGAGCCTCCCTTCTATCTTGTTAAAAAGGAAAACTGGATTCTTCCTGTCAAATCCAATGCATTAGCAAATGAGGAAAGTTTTGATATGGGCTGTGCTGACCGTCAAATGTATATCTGTTCAAAAACGGTGTTGAATTTTCCTGAGCTGCTCTTAAGTGCAGTCATGGCTTCAAATAGTTGTGCTTGTACCAAGCTGTGCTTGATTGAGCTCGGCTGGCGTGATGAGACCAATGCAAAACTCCCAAAAGTCCACCTGGCACGCCAGGAAATCTAAAGCGTGATGAGACTGATGAAGAGCTGGGCTATATGAGGTTTATTCTTGTGGGTGCTTTCAGACGGTGAGCACCGATCCTTACCCAGTGAAGCTGCACTATGACAAATCCCACGACCAGGTGTGGGTCCTCAGCTGGGGAGACATGGAGAGGAACTTCCCCACTCTGCAGGTAACTGTTTGATATCACACCAAAATACAATACATTGTGTTGGTTTTGATACTTTCTTGATACTAAAGTAATTTTATGTCAAATACTATAATGTTTAGTGTAACTCACTATTTATTGACAATATATATATATATGTAACTGAAAACTGCTGTTCACAAATGCTCTCCATCCAACCTCACTGACCTTGAGCTGTTTTGCAAGGAGGAATGGGAAAAAATGTCAGTCTCTCGATGTGCAAAACTGATAGAGACATACCCCAAGCGACTTACAGCTGTAATCGCAGCAAAAGGTGGCGCTACAAAGTATTAACTTAAGGGGGCTGAATAATTTTGCACGCCCAATTTTTCAGTTTTTGATTTGTTAAAAAAGTTTGAAATATCCCATAAATGTCGTTCCACTTCATGATTGTGTCCCACTTGTTGTTGATTCTTCACAAAAAAATACAGTTTTATATCTTTATGTTTGAAGCCTGAAATGTGGCAAAAGGTCGCAAAGTTCAAGGGGGCCGAATACTTTCGCAAGGCACTGTATATATATATATATGTTATGAGGGGGTGTCAAATCATTGTGATGTGCCTTACAATTGATGTGCCTTCTAATAATTACTATTCTTCCACTGGGACACATTCTCAACTGTCAATCCAAGTTTTGTCAACAACCCTTTCCCAGATGGCACAGTTCCAGGTGGCATTTTCTGTTTGCAGCTCGATACAAGTTATTAGCCAGCACTGCTGCTGGGTTGTTAGGAGGTGCCAGTCTCTCTAGTGCATTGAGGCATAATTAAGACTAGCCTGCCTGTGGGTGCGTGCACGCACACACACACACACACACACACACACACACACACACACACACACACACACACACACACACACACACACACACACACACACACACACACACACACACACACAGGGCCTCTCCTAGCAGTGTGAGTTTGTGTCAGAGGCGATACAGGAGGCAAACACAGTGAATAATTCATGTGGCTCATGTTAAATATCTCCCCCCTCTTCTCCTCCGTTCCCCTCCCCTCCCTCTCTCCTGGTTTGGTGCTAGGTGATCAATCAGGCCAGCGGGAGTGTGTCCCACCATACCGTCCACACCCAGCCAGTCGGCAGACGCTTTGATAGGGTGGATGATTTCTTCATTCCTGCCGCTAGCCTCATCATTAATCACATCAGGTATGTCAGTGTCGGTGTGTGTGAGAGAGTCAGTGTGTGTGCATGTGTGTGTGGGTGTGTGTGTGCAAGAGTGTCGGTGTTTGAGAGTGAATCTAAAGACAGTCGTTTAACTCCCGAGCATCACCCCCTCCCCCTTGCCTCGGATAAGCGCCCCCCGCCTTCAGAAAAGCGGGTGGGGCGCGTTCACTGAACCACCACTTGTCAGCAACAAAGAGTCGACATATGCAGAGCAGATTGATTTGGACCATGCACTTTTGACGGACACTCACCGAGACTCCGAAGCTTGAACTTGATACAGAAGGCTGGCACATTACCAAGTTGGAGAGGTGGAGGAAGCCAAGTGCCAAGCAGGAGGTCTCCGGGATTTAAGAATGTTAACAGTCACCCGGCGAGTTGCATTCGCTAGCCCTAGTTGTAATTAGGGCCACCAAGATCTGCCTGAAAGGGTTGCTAAAAAACACAGAAAAGTAATCAGAATTTACAGTTGAAGTCGGACGTTTACATACACCTTAGCCAAATACATTTCAACTCAGTTTTTCACAATTCCTGACATTTAATCCTCGTAAAAATGTCCTGTCTTAGGTCAGTTAGGATCACCACTTTATTTTAAGAATGTGAAATGTCAGAATAATTGTAGAGAGAATGATTTATTTCAGATGTTATTTCTTTCATCACATTCCCAGTCGGTCAGAAGTTTAGATACACTCAATTAGTATTTGGTAGCATTGCCTTTACATTGTTGCGGCGAGCAAACCCGTATCCGGGAGCGTAATCATAGCCTCAAATGCATTAGCATAACGCAACGGACATAAATACCCCTAGAAACTTTTCCTATTCATGAAAATCGCAAATGAAATGAAATAAATATATTCAAACACAAGCTTAGCCTTTTGTTAACAACACTGTCATCTCAGATTTTCAAAATATGCGTTTCAGCCAACGCTAGACAAGCATTTGTGTAAGTTTATCATGGCATAATGCTATGCTAGGCTCTGCTGGCAGCCGGCAACATTTTCACAAAAAATAAGAAAAGCAACCAAATTAAATAATTTACCTTTGAAGAACTTCGGATGCTTTCACTCAGGAGACTCCCAGTTAGATAGCAAATGTTCCTTTTTTCCAAAAATATTATTTTTGTTGGCGAAAAAGCTCCCGTTTCTTCACCATGCTTGGCTGAGAAATCGACCGAAAAATTCTACAACTATAACAGCAAACTTTTTTCAGCTACATAATATCGACAGAAACACGGCAAACGTTGTTTTATGATCCATCCTCAAGGTGTTTTTAACAAATATATTCGAAAATATATCCGTCGAGGCAGTTGGTTTCTCATAAGAAGCGATTGAAAAAATGGCTACCTCAGTATTTTACGCAAGGTTTTCTGCGGGAGACACCATGTGACCACATGCCATATATGGTCCATTACAGCCATTCTTCAAGGGAAATGCCTATTAAGACGTCACAATGCTGTAGACACCTTGGGGAAAACGTGGAAAATGTAAGCTCATTTGTAGCTCATTCACAGCCATATAAGGAGTCATTGGCACGAGGCGGTTTCAAAAATGCGACACTTCCTGGTTGGATTTTATCTGGGTTTCGCCTGTAACATCAGTTCTGTGGCACTCACAGACAATATCTTTGCAATATTGGAAACGTCAGAGTGTTTTCTTTCCAAAGCTGTCAATTATATGCACAGTCGAGTATCTATCTGTGACAAAATATCTTGTTTAAAACGGGAACGTTTTTCATCCAAAAATTAAAATAGCGCCCCCTAAATCCAACTGGTTAACTTGGGTCAAACGTTTCGGGTAGCCTTCCACTAACTTCCCACAATAAGTTGGGTGCATTTTGACCCATTCCTCCTGACAGAGCTGGTGTAACTGAGACAGGTTTGTAGGCCTCCTTGCTCAAACATACTTTTTCAGTTCTGCCCACAAATGTTCTATTGAATTGAGGTCAGGGCTTTGTGATGGCCACTCCAATACCTTGACTTTGTTGTCTTTAAGCCATTTTCCCACAACTTTGGAAGTATGCTTGGGGTCATTGTCCATTTGGAAGACCCATTTGCGACCAAGCTTTAACTTCCTGACTGATGTCTTGAGATGTTGCTTCAATATATCCAAATCATTTGACCGTCTCATGATTCCATCTATTTTGTGAAGTGCACCAGTCCCTCCTGCAGCAAAGCACCCCCACAACATGATGCTGCCACCCCCGTGCTTTGCGGTTGGGATGGTGTTCTTCGGCTTGCAAGCATCCCCCTTTTCCTCCAAAGATAACGATGGTCATTATGGCCAAACAGTTCAATTTTTGTTTCATCAGACCAGAAGACATTTCTCCAAATAGTATGATCTTTGTCCCCATGTGCAGTTGCAAACCGTATTCTGGCTTTTATATAGCATTTTTGGAGCAGTGGCTTCTTCCTTGCTGAGTGGTCTTTCAGGTTATATCGATAGAGGACTTGTTTTACTGTGGATATAGATACTTTTATACCTGTTTCCTCCAGCATCATCACAAGGTCCTTTGCTGTTGTTCTGGGATTGATTTGCACTTTTCACACCAAAGTATGTTCATCTCTAGGAAACAGAACGCGTCTCCTTCCTGAGTGGTGTGACGGCTGCATGGTCCCATGGTGTTTATACTTACGTACTTGTTTGTACAGATGAATGTGGCACCTTCAGGCATTTGGAAAATGCTCCCAAGGATGAACTAGACTTGGAGGTCTACAATTGTTGTTCCGAGGACTGGGCTGATTTATTTTGATTTTCCCATAATGTTAATAAAGTTTGAGTTTGAAGGTAGGCCTTGAAATACATCCACAGGTACACCTCCAATTGACTCAAATGATGTCAATTAGCCTATCAGAAGCTTCTAAAGCCATGACATAATTTTATGGAATTTTCCAAGCTGTTTAAAGGCACAGTCAACATAGTGTATGTAAACTTCTGACTCACTGGATTTGTAATACAGTGTATGATAAGTTAAATAATCTGTCTGAAAACAATTGTTTGAAAAATTACTTGTGTCATCCACAAATTAGATGTCCTAACCGACTTGCTAAAGCTATAGTTTGTTAACAAGAAATTTGTGGAGTGGTTGAGAAAGTAGTTTTAATGACTCCAACCTAAGTGTGTGTAAACTTTTGACTTCAACTGTATGTTTAGAAAGCCAAACACCATGGTCTCTTAGATGTAGAAGTTTCTGAAAAGAAACAAAAATACGTTTTCTAATTTTGATCAGCTGTATATTTTTGATGTATCTCAGAGGTGGATTATTACAGTCCAGACATTACAGTACGGGTGTTACGGTTTTCGTGGTGTGATGGAGAGTCCGACCAAAATGCGGCGTGTAGATTGCGATCCATGTTCAATAAACAAACGTAAAACACGAATCAATTACAAACACTACAAAACAAAGAACGTAACGAAAACCGAAACAGCCCATACTGGTGTAAATAAACACAGAACAAGGACATCAGGACACTAAGGACAATCACTCCACTAAGCTACAATCCCAATACAAACACACCACATACAAAAACCCATGCCACAACCTGGCCTGACCAAATAAATTAAGACAAACACAAAATACTTTGACCAGGGCGTGACAGAACCCCCCCCCCAAGGTGCGGACTCCCGGATGCACACCAAAAACTATAGGGGAGGGTCCGGGTGGGCGTCTCTCAATGGTGGCGGCTCCGGCGCGGGCCGTGGACCCCACTCTATTAAAGTCTTAGTCCCCCCTCCTCGCGTCCTTGGATAGTCCACCCTCGCCACCGACCATGGCATAGTAGTCCTCACCCAGAACCCCACTGGACTGAGGGGCAGCTCGGGACTGAGGGGCAGCTCGGGACTGAGGGACAGCTCGGGACTGAGGGACAACTCGGGACTGAGGCAGCTCGGGACTGAGGGGTAGCTCGAGACTGAGGGGTAGCTCGGGACTGAGGGGTAGCTCGGCACTGAGAGGAAGCTCAGCACTGAGAGGAAGATCAGTACTGAGAGGAAGCTCAGCACTGAGAAGAAGCTCAGCACTGAGAGGAAGCTCAGGCAGGTAGTTGGATCTGGCAGATCCTGGCTGGCTGGCGGTTCTGGCAGATCCTGGCTAACTGGCGGATCTGGAAGAGTCTGGCTGACTGGCAGATCTGGAAGATTCTGGCTGACTGGCGGATCCTGACTGACTGGCGGATCTGGAAGAGTCTGGCTGACTGGCGGATCTGGAAGAGTCTGGCTGACTGGCAGATCTGGAAGAGTCTGGCTGACTGGCGGATCTGGAAGAGTCTGGCTGACTGGCAGATCTGGAAGAGTCTGGCTGACTGGCAGATCTGGAAGAGTTTGGCTGACTGGCGGATCCTGGCAGACTGACGAATCTGGAAGAGTCTGGCTGACTGGCGGATCTGGAAGAGTCTGGCTGACTGGCAGATCTGGAAGAGTCTGGTTGACTGGCGGATCCTGGCAGACTGACGGATCTGGCTGCTCAATGCTGACTGGAGGCTCTGGCTGCTCCATGCTGACTGGCGGCTCTGAACACTTGGTGTTGAGATGTCTGTTACTTGAACTCTCTGAAGCATTTATTTGAGCTGCAATTTCTGAGGCTGGTAACTCTAATGAACTTATCCTCTGCAGCAGTAACTCTGGGTCTTCCTTTCCTGTGGCGGTCCTCATGAGAGCCAGTTTCATCATAGAGCTTGATGGTTTTTGCAACTGCACTTGAAGAAACATTCAAAGTTCTTGACATTTTCCGGATTGACTGACATTCATGTCTTAAAGTAATGATGGACTTTCATTTCTCTTTGCTTATTTGAGCTGTTAATACCATAATATGGACTTGTTATTTGACCAAATAGGGCTATCTTCTGTTGATTGGTTACAACTCATTAAGAAGAACTTATTGGTTACAACGCATTAAGAAGGAAAGAAATTCCACAAATGAACTTTTAACAAGGCACACCTGTTAATTGAAGTGCATTCCAGGTGACTACCTCATGAAGCTGGTTGAGAGAATGCGAAGAGTGTGCAATGCCGTCATCAAGGCAAAGGGTGGATACTTTGAAGAATCTCAAATATAAAAAATGTTTGGTTACTATATGATTCCATTTGTGTTATTTCATAGTTTTGATGTCTTCACTATTATTCTACAATGTAGAAAATAGTAAACAAAGAAAGACCCTGAAATAGTAGGTGTGTTCAAACTTTTGACTGGTACTGTAAGTGAATTTGTCCCAATAATTTTGGTCCCCTAAAATGGGGGGACTGTACAAAAGGTGCTGTAATTTCTAAACGGTTCACCAGCTATTGATAAAAATACCCTCAAATTAAAGCTGACTCATATTAAAGCTGACAAATTAAAGTCTGCACTTTAACCTCATAGTCATTGTATCATTTCAAGCCAATACTGTGTCACTGTCCCAATACTTTTGGAGGTCACTGTATACAAACACTCACTCTAACACACTACACTGACACTCTCACACCAAACCCACACACATTAACATATGCACAAATATGCACACACATAACACATGTACACATTGCCCTATGTGCACTAGATTGAACAAGATTGAACTTCCCAAGGTGTGATCGGTAGGCAGACTCTCACCCTTTAGGTCCAATGGAAAACAAACCCTGCCCACTTTTGACAGATTAAACTCAATTGAGCACACCTACTGATAGCTTTTCATGCTAAATAACTCCATTAGCCTCAGCCAAGATCGATCCATTGTGGGTGTGCCCAACAACTCCCCCAAACCAATATGCAGTCAGTGTACCTCATAGCACAAAACTGGAGTCCAGGGCACTAAACATCACAATATACAAAGGCTTTGAAGGCTTTTAGATTTGCCAGGCAAAACCATCTGGGGGCATTGGGGAGTTGTGAATTGATGCCAAGGATATGGTGTTGTGCATAAGGCCTTTTTAAATACCCTATCCCTTGGAAACGTCTGATAACGCTGCTTACAAGAGCCCCTTGATTGTGATCTTAGGGCACATGGAGTCTCTAGTCAATGTTTTTGCCGACTCTATTATTGAGGTCTTGGACTTCAATTCCGTTCCAATCTTTTGTGCTGTTGTGTCTACTTGGCTTGGTGGTGAGCCGAACAGGGTTGAAAGTTTTGTTGGCTGTATTGTATGTCATGTTTTTACGTTTAGGTCTGTGAATGGACAAGGGCCAGTAAGAGTCTGTCGGTATACATTGCAGTGTTCATATGCATGATTAAATATACATGATTTAACATACATTATTAAATATACATTATTTAATATACAGATATTTTCATATTGGAGGATGGTTAGAAATAAGGACATTATTGACCCATACATAACACATTCATACCGATACATGACATATTCATAACCCATACATGGCAAATTCATAACCCTTACATAATCAATTCATAAGCAGTGCATAATTTTGAAAAAGTCACATGCGCCAAATACAACAGGTGTAGACCTGAATGTGAAATGCTTAGTTAAAAAGCCCTTAACCAACAATGCAGTTCAAGAAATAGAGTTAAGAAAATATTTACTAAATAAACTAAAGTTAAAAAAAATGTGATGTAACACAATAAAAGAACAATAACAAGGCTATATACAGGGGGTATCGGAGGTCATTTGTACATGTAGGTAGGGGTAAAGTGACTATGCATAGATAATAAACAGCGAGTAGCAGCAGTGGAGAAACAAAGGGGGGGTGTTAATTGAAATAGTCTGTGTGGCCCTTTTGATTAATTGTTCAGCAGTCTTATAGCTTGGGAGTAGAAGCTGTTAAGGAGCCTTTTGGACCTAGACTTGGCGCTCCGGTACCGCTTGCCGTGTGTTAGCAGAAAGAACAGTCTATTACTTGTGTGACCGGAGTTTTTGACCATTTTTTGGGCCTTACTCTGACACTGCCTAGTACATACACTACTATTCAAACGTTTGGGGTCACTTAGAAATGTCTTTGTTTTTTAAAGAAAAGCATATGTTTGTCCATTAAAATAACCTGAAATTGATCAAAAATACATTGTAGACATGGTTAATGTTGTAAATGACTGTTGCAGCTGGAAACGGCTGATTTTTTTTGGGAATATCTACAAAGCCTTACAGAGAGAGACCCATTATCAGCAACCATCCCTCATGTGTTCCAATTTTGTTAGCTAATCCAAGTTTATCATTTTAAAAGGCGAATTGATCATGAGAAAGCACAGCTGAAATCTGTGTGCTAATTAAAGAAGCAATAAAACTGGCGTTCTTTAGACTAGTTGAGTATCTGGAGCATCAGCATTTGTGGGTTTGATTACAGGCTCAAAATGACCAGAAACAAATCACTTTCTTCTGAAACTCATCAGTCTATTCTTGTTCTGAGAAATGAAGGCTTTTCCATGCGAGAAATTGACAAGAAACTGAAGATCTCATACAACGCGAGGTACTACTCCCTACACAGAACAGCGCAAACTGGCTCTAACCAGAATAGAAAGAGGAGTGGTAGGCCCCAGTGCACAACTGAGCAAGAGGACAAGTACATTAGAGTGTCTAGTTTGAGAAACAGACGCCTCACACGTCCTCAACTGGCAGCTTCATTAAATTTTACCCACAAAACACCAGTTTCAACGTCAACAGTGAAGAGGCGACTCCGGGATGCTGGCCTTCTAGGCAGAGTTGCAAAGAAAAAGCCATATCTCAGACTGGCCAATAAAAAGAAAAGATTAAGATGGGCAAAAGAACACAGACACTGGACAGAGTAACTCTGCCTAGAAGGCCAGCATCCCGGAGTCGCCTCCGGGATTCTTTAGGGGCTCACATTCATTAAAATAACTGAATAAACTTCACTCCATTCTGCTAGTAAGCAAACTCTGTGATATTCTTCTATAGCAGGTGTACATCTTGCACTGGCTTACTTTTTGTCAATTTGATATTAATTGTACAGTAAGCCTAATGGAAATAGCAACAAGATTAGTAGCCATGTTTTTTGGTGTTCTCTCCCATTAAGTGACAACAACTTTAATTTCCTCTGTTTATGAATGGAGTTCCAATTAACAAAAAAGCAAACTATTGCAAACTATTATAAAGTATGCAATCAAAAGTACAACAAAGTATACAGCTCATAACTCTTTTCACATAATTTCACAGTATTTGGAAAAATCTGCATAGTGTACCCATGGGAGGCATGCTGATAACAAAACAACAAAAACAACTGGCAATTTGTATTTTGCTCAATGTGTTGATATATGATATGGGTTTACAAGCCCAAATGTCACTTTTACTGTTCATAAAGTAAACAAGTCCATTTTTCTTGATTACTTTTCCAACCAAACTACTTATTTTTAGATCAAATTAAGCTGAAGGAAAAATTGTCATATTGACCTTCATATATCAAGCACTCTGTTTTATACCACTGTAGATGTGTTCAATTCACTGATCTGTCCTAATTAACACATTTGTGGAGAGTAAGGACATTTATCATGGGTACTAGGGATGTCCTACAATGTACACTATACTAATGATATGTTCTCATGGCACTTCATTCTATTCATAGTTGCTTGCATTGACACAGTACTCCTTTGTCCCTACCAGGAGTCCACCAGCAACTGCATTTTCCTTTCCTTTCTTCTCTTTCTCTCATTGATCAAATTATAACGATTTTTTTAATGTGTTACCTTTGAATTCACTTCGCTCCCTGTCGGTGTGATTTTTTTTTATTCGACTGTGCTCGTTGTGGGATAAAAAGCTCACTGGGGAGAATTCCTGAGGATTTTGTGTTGGAAGTTGGAGAAACTCCCAAAGCACATTTTTAAATGTTACTTATATATCAAAAGATCAAGTCCATGGCAATGGACCATGCAGTCCCTCCTATCTCATTATAACCCAATGCAGCACCTAATTCATGTCAACCATTAGTCCATTTGATGACGAAGTCCCCAGCCCTAGCTTCCCAAATGGACTATACAATCTCTGGATCAATGCTTTACTTCACAGTGCTGATAATGTGCTCCATCACTCTCTAACCGTGAATTTCTGTCCACATGAACAGACAGCGGGGGCGTTTAAAATTGCATAAAAGAAGATGGATGATACCAAGATTGAAGTGCATGTCAGAATTAATCAGACAGCATTCAGATTTAATTGAGCCTTGTCAGCTCCGCACTTTCTCCCTCCAGACTTTAAAGAGATAATTCTAATGTGTCATTATCACTATATAATTTTTAATGTATAATATAGTATTTTCAATGATTAATATGCACATTGAAATCTATTACTATGAAGCATAGGGCAGACAATTTCAACTCCGCATGCAGAGATTGCTCATCTGAGTCGATAAGAAAATGGCCACTGATGTGAAATGTCTAGACCGTATCCACCCCGCTCTTCTTCTCAAACCAATCTAAAGGCATTTTCTTTGAGGAACTGAGATATTGTAGCTAAGAGATTCTCACACCCCTCTGTCAAAACTATTTAGTTCATTCATTATAATAATAGGAGAGGTGGTGGAAATGGCAGGCCCTGTCACTGTTAAGATGTTCATGACAGCGTAAGCGGGGAAAATGTGCACCTATTCAATAGTCGTGAGGATAACAGACCTAGTACTTCTCTTTACAAGCATAAATGTAATTCTACTCTCCACAGTTGTAAATGTACTGTAACTGTAGTCGTGGTGAAGTTTGCATGATTTCTATTCTAATGTGAAATCAGGAAGCATGTGCAAATGAATTCAAGCCTGTAGGTATTAATTAATTCATTCATTCATCCATTAATAAATAGGCATTAAATAAAACCACTTTTACGCTTTTTTTGTGTCGACCCTCTAAAGTGCGTATATTTGTTTTATGTTTGCCACAAAAACACTGAACAAGTATATTAACATTCAAAATGTCTTCTTTCTGTCTAGATTTGGAATCGCCCTCCACAGAAATGAACCGGCACTCCACAAGATCAACCTGGAGACCACGTCGTCAGTGAAGAACATCAGCCTGCGCGAGTACAACTGTATCCCCAAGTCTCTGGCTTACTCCCACCTTGGCGGCTACTACTTTGTCAACTGCAGGCCTGATTCCACAGGCGCCACCCAACCCCAGCTCATCGTGGACAGTGTGACAGACTCTGTGATTGGACCCAACGGGGACGTCACCGGCACCCCGTATGTGTCCCCGGACAGTCACTACCTGGTCACTGTGGACGACCACGATGGCCTGATGAGGATCCAGCAGATCACGGTGCGCGGGGAGATTGGCAAACCCTTCGACATCCACACCAACCTCCACCTGTCTGACGTGGCCTTCCAGCCGTCGTTCACAGAGGTTCACCAGTACAACATATTTGGTACTTCGGGACGCCAAACGGACTCTCTGTACGTCGAGCTGAGCACAGGCAATGTGAAGATGATCAAGAGCCTGAAGGAGGCCACCAAGACTTCCGATTGGCCGTGGAGCAGTAGGAACCGCGTGATGACTGGCAGTGGACTTTTCGGACAGTACCTCATGACCCCGTCCAGAGAGTCTATCTTCATCCTGGATGGTCGTCTCAACAAGCTCAACTGCGAGATCACTGATGTCATCAAAGGCAATGTAGTGGCGTGGGTTGGCGAGTCGTAGGCCGGTCTGTGTTCAGACACATCCTATGTTATTATTAAGGTAAAGTTGCACTGAATTTTGTTGCAGATATATAATTTATTGGGTGTGACGAAAAAAGTAAGACATTTTCAAAGCCAGAATTGACTGTTCAAAACCGTTTGGATGCTGGGACCTTCATTCCAAAAATTAGGGAGCGATTTGTTGGTGTTGTTTGCTAGCTGAGTTGAAATCTTGGCTTTCAACTGGGTGGTTCCACATGTAGTCAACATCAAGTTGCACTCCAAGATCTTCTAGAGGATCCCTGTTAAAATTAGACAAATTATCTGCATATTAGGCTTTTTTTGATTGCAAATCTCACATATTTCAATTGGCTTGATGTTTTTCAATAATCACATCAACTGGCATTTCTCTAAAACGAGAGAGAAAAGATTTCTAGATTGTCCTACTTTGTTTCATTTACCCCTTTCCCTCTTTTTTTCCTGTGCCTTGAAGGAAAACACTCCAAAAGAGGAATTAACCTAATTGTTCCCGTTGCGGCTGCAGATTACATCTTTTTGTCTTTGACCCTTCTTCATGGTGAGAGATGCTCCAAAAATCCATGTTTTTCCAATTTTCTTCATCTCGGACTGACCATTCTGGGCTAATTAAAACAAGCTCTTGCTGAGATCCAGTCTCATTTGAAGTGGAGACTGAGAGATTGAGATTGAGTTGTCCATTATGATGCAGTGCTGCTTGGTCACCGTTGATCTCAAAAAGTCATCAACAGAGCAAATGGTCTATTTTGTCCAACAACCCAAGTCTCAACGACAATGGTAATAAATTGATCCATCTTAATATTTGTGGGATAAATTAATTAAAGTTTCCCACTTTGTGTCACAATGTCAGTGTGTGTATGTCAATTTGAAGAATACCCCTGGCCCAAATGGTGTCATACTATATATGATATATATACTTGCATATTGTCAGTCAATTTTGGCAATGTGTAACAAATATTTAATAATGAAAGAAAGATACATTTGTTTAGTTGGAAGTGGGCTTTTGTGGTTGTAGAGCATAGAGGGCCTTGAGCTGTATGAGTCTAATGAGTATACAATATATAGAGAGAGACAGTAAAGAGAGAATAGAGACAGTAGAGAGAGACCTGGGTTTATAAGCTTAAAATGCGAGTCACATTTCTTTTAAAATCTTACAAGGCAGAGCACAGTTGGATGAATCAGTTGTACCTATGAAACCTGACAAGTACATGGCTCGTTGTGCTTAGGACACAAAATTGTTTCCTCGGAGTACACCTTCTATGCATTTTCACCAACACAAACACAATGAAGAATATGTTAATCCAGTTTTTTTAAATTCAAATGTTTGGCACTTGGTTGTCTTATGGACAGGCCTGTTTTATGTTCCAATTGATGAGACATTTAATACATTTTGATGTTTTGTTTTATTTGGTCAATTCAATTTCAGTTCATTTAAATATTTTTTTCTTATCATATTTTGTTTGGTGTTGTCCCTTGATACCCATAGGACTGTACTGATTACCTCTGACTTTTCTTATTGTGTTCTTTATATAGAAGCAGAGTTGAATGAGTTCCTTAACATGGTATGTTTCACAACTTTGAGGGCTTTGTTCATTATTTTGAGTGTATACGCACCCTCCTTTATAAAAATGAAAAGAGCACCATGGTCATCTCGCTATAGATGAGGTAAAGGAGTCAATGGAACGCAGACTGTTCCATTGACCAGATTGGCGCACATTCAATAGATCTGATTGAACAAAGTGGATATTCGTCAGAACCGTCAAGATTTGTGTTTTGTAAACAGGCCCACAATGTGCTTACTTATGTCTCATTTTCAGGTTTAGAAGAAGAGACTTCTAAATAATAACTCCCGTTCGTTGATGGTAGTCAAAGTTGTTTTTTAGCTGTAATGCAGTTGATTGGTGATGATGACATTAACATGTGTAGGGGTTGACACCCATACAAGCATTATAATCCAATTTTTACTTCAACATAGTGTGAAATACACATTTAAACAATAGCCTAAATGTAGACTAATTTTGCTGGGGGGCAATGAGGCGACTCGGGATCTTTCCCCCATTGCCCTTTCCCCCACTCATTTCCAACGCAATTCCATTGTTTTGTTCGAGTTCCCTTGACCCCTTTACCGCATCTATCCTTGACCAAGTACATGTTGATGTCACCCACTGAAACGTTGTCATTTCCATTATAGCCATGTACTGTTTGTTGATTCATGTGGTCATTATTTATGTAGAGAATACACGCTTGACATTTTACCTGAAAATAAAGTATATACCTTTGAAAATACCATATAAAATGCCAGAATCTCCTTTCTGTGGAAAATGTGTTTCAAACATGGTTTCAGCCCAAATATCAATGCCCTTGAAAACCCAAGTTCAACACAGTTCAGCCTCTTCAGTTATGCTGCTCACATTTACACATTCAGCGAATATGAACATACAGTATCCTTCTCAAATATCTATTTGAAAGAGCTTTGGAAAAGTAATTTAATTTGAATGACCCTTATATTGATTCAGCAGTTTTTGTCACTCTTATGAAACTAATTCCACACCCAATCTTGTCTGCTTGAGATTAAGGGAGACCCACACAATGTGTGTGCTCATACATAACTTCTTGATGGGCACTTCACATAACCATGATCTTATAAAAAATGCAATCATCATTAGATATTGCAATAGCTGAGTACATAGAGTTCTTAAAGGGGTGCTGAACTTCCTGATTGGCCTCATTTTTTGGCTTAGTCATTAAGCAATGCAGAGGCCATGGCTGAAGCCAAACAAGAGTTGTCTTGGAGGGGTGGTTTATTGTGGGTGTCTTGTGTGTGTTTGACCGTGGTAAGCGTTTGTACATTCACTCTGCCAAAACAATGCACAGTTATAGTCACTCACCCTTCTTTCAGCTACTGTGACAAAATTGTTTTGACATTGGATATCCTAGCTCTGGGGATAGTTAGGGAATTTCAGTAAATTACACTATGTAAATGTGACAATATATTCATGTTGCACAACTTTTAGTTGTCTCATTAAATGATTTTAATATTTGCATATGAATTTCTACAATGTATAGTTGGTTGAGGTTAAGTCATTGAAATGTGGAGCTATTGACATTTTTTTATATTCTCCCATGTACATTATGTAATTTAGTGATGGTCCCTAACTTGCCCCATAGGGATATCAAATGTCAAACCAAATTGACCATGGACATTAAGATAGGGTGGAGTGTAGCTGCTCTCCAAATTGAATATTACTTGGGTGTTGTCAGCGGTTGTCACGTGGGCAGGATTAAAATAAACCCAACCCAAGGAAAATGGTTACGATATCCTTAATTTCGTGACATAACATTCTATCATCTCACAAATGTCTGTTTTGGACGAGACTGTCTTTATGACCCAAATGATCCTATTTACACTTTGTAGAACATTTTGACACAAGAATAATGTTTATTGCTCATATTGATGCCACATAGGCCATTTTCAAAACAAGTTGTTTTCTAGAGGCAGTCGCTCTTTAATTAAAAAAAAAAGATGTTTAAAAGTAGGCAAGACTTGTAATTGCATATGAAGCAAGTAACAATCAGAGTATGAGCACCAGACTGAACTGCAGTCAAATAGAGAAAGGGAATGTATTAGAAACAGAAGAACATTATCATAATGGAGAGTGACAGCTGTAAATAGAGCCATTGTTTTCCCCCCCTCTCTTGCCCAGGAGTCCTGTACTACTAGCTTTATGCCAGTCACTAACATTTATTTGAGATATTACATTAAGAAGTACATAGTGT
Organism: Oncorhynchus masou masou; assembly: GCF_036934945.1. NCBI lineage: Eukaryota > Metazoa > Chordata > Actinopteri > Salmoniformes > Salmonidae > Oncorhynchus > Oncorhynchus masou. The sequence continues at coordinate 68,345,002 of NC_088243.1, read as the reverse complement.
GCCATCTAGCCTTAACAATAGACAGCTAGCTTGCTCAGGGACATCCACGTTTGTCATATACAGTGCCTTCAGAAAGTGTTCATACCCCTCTACTTATTCCACATTTTGTGGTGTTACAACCTGAATTCAAATTGGATTAAAAAAATAATAATCGCCCATCTACACACAATACCCCATCATGAACAAGTGAAAACATGTTTGTTTAAAGACATTTTTTCAAATTGATTGAAAATTAAATAAGTATATTCACACACCTGAGTCAATACATGTTGGAATCACATTTGGCAGCGATTACAGCTGTTCTGGATAAGTCTCTAAGAGCTTTGCATACCTGTATTGTACAGTATTTGCACATTATTCTTTATAAATGCTTCAAGCTCTGTCAAGTTGGTTGTTGAACATTGCTAGACAGCCATTTTCAAGTCATGTCACATATTTTCAATACGATTTTTGTCAAAACTGCAACAAGGCCACTTAGGAACATTCAATGTCATCTTGGTTAGCAACTCCAGTGTATATTTGGCCTTGTGTTTTAGGTTACTGTCCTGCTGAAAGGTACATTTTTCTCCCGGTGTTGGAAAACAAGGTTTTCCTCTAAGATTTGGCCTGTGTTTAGCTCTATTCCGTTTCTTTATACGTAAGTATAAAGTAACAACTTCCTCGTCCTTGCCGATGACAAGCATACCCATACCCAAACAGGATGCATGTTTTGGAGTATTTTTATTCAAGTTTCAATGTCATATGCACAACTACAGTGACATGACTTTCTAAACCTAACAATGCAGTAATCAATAAGAATGAAACAGTGAAAATGAAAAGGTAGAACAACACACAAGAAATAAAACTATAAATAAGAAGAACATGAGAAAGTAAGTAAGCATACTATATACAGGGTCAATCAGTATCATATTTACAATGTGCATGTCACGTTCTGACCGTAGTTCCTTTGTTGTGTCTTTGTTTTAGTATGGTCAGGGCGTGAGTTGGGGTGGGCAGGGGTGGGCAGTCTATGTTATTTTTTCTATAATTTGGGATTTCTGTGTTTGGCCTGGTATGGTTCTCAATCAGAGGCAGCTGTCAATCAAACGTTTGAGTTGTGGGTGATTATTTTCTGTTTTGTGTCTGCACCAGACAGAACTGTTTCATTTTGTTCTCTTTGTTGTTTAATTCTTAAGTGTTCTGAGTTATAATAAATATCATGAACACCTACCACGCTGCGCATTGGTCCTTACCTTCCACCAACAACAGCCTTTACAGTGCAGGAATACTTGAGTCAGAGGTAAATACAGCGCATTCAGAAAGCATTCAGCCACCTTCACTTTTTCACACATTTTGTTACGTTACTGCCTTTTTCTGAAATCGATTAAATTGTGTTTTTTATGTATATATATATTTTTTACAAATGTATAAAAACATATAGATATATTTATATATAAAATAAATATATATTTTTACAAATGTATAAATGTATAAATATATATACATTTGCAAAAAAATATATATATATTTTTTTATACATTTGTAAAAAAAAAAAGTTTTTTTATATATATTTGTAAAAAAAGGTGTATATATATTTTTTTATACATTTGTAGAAGAAAATATATATATTTACAAATGTATAAAAAAAACTGATATCACATTTACATAATTATTCAGACCCTTTACTCAGTACTTTGTTGAAGCATGTTTGGCAGCGATTACAGCCTTGAGTCTTCTTGGGTATAACACTACAAGCTTGGCACACCTGTATTTTTGGAGTTCCTCCTATTATTCTCTGCAGATCCACTCAAACTATATCAGGTTGGATGGGGAGCGTCACAGCACAGATTTTTTCAGGTCTCTCCAGAGATGTTCGATCGGGCTCTGGCTGGGCCACTCCTGCGTTGTCTCGGCTGTGTGTTTAGGGTAGTTGTCCTGTTGGAAGGTGAACCTTTGCCGCAGTCTGATGTCCTGAGCGCTCTGGTGCACGTTTTCATCAAGGACCTCTCTGTACTTTGCTGCATTCATCTTTCCCCCGATCCTGACTAGTCTCCCAGTCCCTGCAGCTGAAAACATCTCCACAGCATGATGCTGCAACCACCATGCTTCACCATATAGATGGTATTGACCAGGTGATGAGCAGTGGTTTCCTCCAGGCATGACACTTGTTATTCAGGCCAAAGAGTTCACTCATGGTTTCAGCAGAACAGAGAATCTTGTTTCTCATGGTCTGAGAGTCCTTTAGGTTTCTTTTGGCAAACTCCAAGCAGGTTATCATGTGCCTTCTACTGAAGAGTGGCTTCTGTCTAGCCACTCTACCATAAAGGCCTGAAAAGTAGAGTGCTACAGTGATGGTTGTCTTTATGGAAGGTTATTCCATCTCCACAGAGGAACTCTGGAGCTCTGTCAGAGTGACCATGGGGTACTTGGTCACCTGCCTTTCGAAGGTCTTTCTCCCTCTATTGCTCAGTTTGGCCAGGCGGCCAGCTCTAGCAAGAGTCTTGGTGGTTCCAAACTTCTTATATTTAAGAATGATGGAGGCCACTCTATTCCTGGGGACCTTCAATGTGGCAGACATTTTTGGGTATTCTTCCCCAGATCTGTGCCTCGACACAATCCTGTCTCAAAGCTCTACGGACAATTCCTTCGACCTCATGGCTTGGTTTTTGCTCTGACATGTCCTGTCAACTGTGGGACATTATATAGACAGGTGTGTGCCTTTCCAAATCATGTCCAATTGATCGTCATAATGAGTGGAACAAGATGCAGCGGGGTATGGTTCCATCCTTTTTATTATGAAGTGAAACTCAAAGAAAACAATAAATGCACAAATGAAATGTGAAGCTGCTACAGTGCTCACAGGCAACTATACAAAGTCAAGATCCCACAAAATACAAAAGGGGAAATGGCTGCCTAAATATGATCCCCAATCAGAGACAACGATAGACACCTGCATCTGATTGGGAACCATCCCAAACCAACATAGAAATATAATTACCTAGATGACCCACCCTAGTCACACCTCAACCTAACCAACATAGAAAATAAAAAGCTCTGTATGGTTAGGGCGTAACACCAATCAATTGAATTTACCACAGATATGCTCCAATCAAGTTGTAGAAACAATTCAAGGATGATCAACGGAAACAGGATGCACCTTAGCTCAATTTCAAAGGGTCAGAATACTTCAGTTTTTTATTTTTAGTACATTTGCAAAACTGTCTAAAAATGTGTTTTCACTTTGTCATCATGTGTTATTGTGTGTAGATAAGGGGGAAAAAACAATTTAATACATTTTAGAATAAGGCAGTAGTGTAACAAAATGTGCAATAGTGAAGCGGTCTGAATACTTTCCAAATGCACTGTATGTATAGGGATAAGGTGACTGGGCATCAAGATATATGATAAAAAGCGTGGCAGCAGCGTGTTTGATGATTGTATGTGTGTGTGTAGAGTCATTATAAATTAATGTGCATATTATGTGTGAGCACATGATGAAATGAGTATTTGTGTGTGTGTTGGAGTGTCATTGTGTTGGAGTGTCAATGAGCATTGTGAGTGTGTAGGGCCCTGTGAGTGTGCACAGAGACAATGCAAAATAAAAATAACAGAATGGTCAACTTAGATTGTCCGTGTAGTCATTTTGTTAGCTGTTAACTTCAGTGAACAAAAATATGAACGCAGTTCATATAAGGAAACAGTCAATTGAAATACATTAAATTGGCCCTAATCTATGGATTTCACATGACTGGGAATGCAGATATGCGTCTGTTGGCCACATACCTTTCCAAAAAATGTAGGGGCGTGGATCTGTGGAATGTTGTTCCACTCCTCTTCAAAGACTGTGCGAAGTTGCTGGATATTGGTGTGAACTGGAACACGCTGTCGTACAAGTCGATCCAGAACATCCCAAACGTGCTCAATGGGTGACATGTCTGCTGAGTAACTAGACCATAGAAGAACTGGGACATGTTCAACTTCCAGGAATTGTGTACAGATCCTTGCGACATGTGGCCGTATATTATCATGCTGAAAGATGAGGTGATTGCGGTTCAATGGGCTTCAGGATCTCGACACGATATCTCTTGGAATTCAAATTGCCATAGATAAAATTAAATTGTGTTCATTGTCAGTAGCTTATGCCTGCCCATAGCATAACCCCACCACCACCATGGGGCAATCTGTTCACAATGTTGACAGCAGCAAACGGTTAGCCCACACAATGCCATACACAGTTGAAGTCGGAAGTTTACATACACTTAGGTTGGAGTCATTAAAACTTATTTTACATTTTTCTTGTTAATAAACTATAGTTTTGGCAAGTCGGTTAGGACATCTGCTTTGTGCATGACACAAGTAATTTTTCCAACAATTGTTTAAAAACAGATTATTTCACTTATAACTCATTGTATCACAATTCCAGTGGGTCAGAAGTTTACATACACTACGTTGACTGTACATTTGAATCAATTGGATGTGTACCTGTGGATGTATTTCAAGGCCTACCTTCAAACTCAGTGCCTCTTTGCTTGACATCATGGGAAAATCAAAAGAAATCAGCCAACACTTCAGAAAAACAACTCCACAAGTCTGGTTCATCCTTGGGAGCAATTTCCAAACATCTGAAGGTACCACGTTCATCTGTACAAACAATAGTATGCAAGTATAAACACCATGGGACCACACAGCCGTCACACCGCTCAGGAAGGAGACGTGTTCTGTCTCCTAGAGATGAACATACTTTGGCGTGAAAATCAATCATAGAACAACAGCAAAGGACCTTGTGAAGATGCTGGAGGAAACAGGTACAAAAGTATCCATATCCACAGTAAAACGAGTCCTATATCGCCATAACCTGAAAGGCCACTCAGCAAGGAAGAAGTCACTGCTCCAAAACCGCCATAAAAAAGCCAGAATACGGTTTGCAACTGCACATGGGGACAAAGCTCGTACTTTTTGGAGAAATGTTGTCTGGGCTGATGAAACAAAAATTGAAATGTTTGGCCATAATGACCATCATTATGTTTGGAGGAAAAAGGGAGATACTTGCAAGCCGAAGAACACCATCCCAACCGTGAAGCACGGGGGTGGCAGCATCATGTTGTGGGTGTGCTTTGATGCAGGAGGGACTGGTGCCCTTCACAAAATAGACGGCATGATGAGGTAGGAAAATGATGTGGATATATTGAAGCAACATCTCAAGACATCAGTCAGGAAGTTAAAGTTGGTCGCAAATGAGTCTTCCAAATGGACAATGACCCCAAGCACACTTCCAAAGTTGTGGCACAATGGCTTAAGGACAACAAAGTCAAGGTATTGGAGAGGCCATCACAAAGCCCTGACCTCAAGCCTATAGAAAATGTGTGGGCAGAACTGAAAAAGCATGTGCGAGCAAGGAGGCCTACAAACCTGACTCAGTTACACCAGCTCTGTCAGGAGGAATGGGCCAAAATGCACCCAACTCATTGTGGGAAGCTTGTGGAAGCCTACCCGAAATAAAAGTTTTTATTTCTTTCATCACATTCCCAGTGGGTCAGAAGTTTACATACACTCAATTAGTATTTGGTAGCATTGCCTTTACATTGTTTAACTTGGGTCAAAATCATTCTTTCTACTATTATTCTGACATTTCACATTATTCTGACATTTCACAGACAAGGACATTTTACTAGGATTAAAAGCCAGGAATTGTGAATAACTTGGCTAAGGTGTATGTAAACTTCCGTTTCAACTGTATGTCATCGGATATAAGCCCGGTACTGTTGAACCCGTGATTTATCCATGGAGAGCACACTTCTCTAGCGTACCAGTGGCCATCGAAGGTGAGCATTAGCACCCTGAAGTCGGTTATGTCTCCGAACTGCCGTCAGGTCAAGGCCCTGGTGAGGATGATGAGCACGCAGATGAGCTTCCCTGAGACTGTTTCTTACAGTTTCAGTTGTGCAAACCCACAGTTTCATCTTCTGTCCGGGTGTCTGGTCTCAGATGAAGAAGCCGGATGTGAAGGTCCTGGGCTGGCATGCTTACACGTGGTCTGCGTTTGTGAGACCGGTTGGACGTACTGCAAAATTCTCTAAAGTTACGTTGGAGGTGGCTTATGGTCGAGAAATTAGCATTCAATTATCTGGCAACAGCTCTTTTGGACATTCCTGCAGTCAGGATGCCAATCGCACGCTCCCTCAAAACTTGAGACATCTGTGGTTGTGTGACAAATCTGCACATTTTAGAGAGGGCTTTTTTTGTCCCCAGCACAAGGTGTACCTGTGTAATGATTGTGCTGTTTATCAGCTTTTTGATATGCCACACCTGTCAGGTGGATGGATTATCTTGGCAATGGGGAAATGCTCACTAACATGGATGTAACCAAATTTGTGCCAACTTTTTTTGAGAAATATGCTTTTTGCGCATATGGAAAATTCTTGGGATGTTTTATTTTATCTCATGAAACATGGGACCAACACTTTCCATGTTGCATTTCTATTTTTGTTCAGTATATTTAGTAGTCTGATGGCTTGGGGATAGAACCAGTAATACTTACCATATGGAAAATAACAGTTTTTGGCTTGGGTGGCTGGAGTCTTTAATGATTAACCCGTCCTTCCTTTCCCGCTACCTGATATAAAGGTCCTGGATGGCAGTGAGTTCGGCCCTAGTTATGTACTGGGCTGTCCTCACTACACACACTGTAGCGCCATGCGATCAAGGGTGGTGCTATTGCCATACCAAGCAGTGATGCATCCAGTCAAGGTGCTCTCAATGGTAGAGCTGTAAAACATTTTGAGGATCAGAGGGTCCATGACAAACCTTTTCAACCTCCTGAGTGGGATGAGGCGAATTCACGTGTTCTTCATGACTGTGTGCGTGTGTGTGGACCACTTTATGTCCTTAGTGATTTGATATTGAGGAACTTGAAGCTCACGCCCTCCCTCCCCCCATGTTTCCTGTAGTCCATGATCAGCGCCTTGTTCCTACTGACGTTGATGGAGAGGTTTGTCTTCTGGCACCACACTGCCAAGTCACTGACCTCCCATCAGCATGTTGTAAGCAAACTTGAATATGGTGTGGGAGTCGTGCATGGCCATGCAGTTGTATGTAAACAGGGAGTACAGGAGGGGACTACGCACACACCCCTGTGGGGCCCCCATGTTGAGGGTCAGCGTGGTGGAGGTGATGTTGCCTACCCTCACCACCTGGGGTTTGCCCGTCAGGAAGTTCAGGATCCAGGTGCAGGTGAGGTGTTCAATCTAAGGGTCCTAAGCTTGGTGACGAGCTTAAACAGGAAAATGGTGTTGAATGCTGAGCTGTAGTCAATAAAAAATATTCTCACATAGGTATTCTTCTTATATAGGAAGGTGAGGGCAGCGAGGAGTGCAACTGCGATTACGTCGTCTATGGATCTGTTGGGGTGGTATGCAATTTGGAGTTGGTCTAGGGTGTCTGGGAGTATGGAGTTGATGTGTGCCATTTTAATACGTTTTGATTATAGACTGGGAAGGTGGAGAGTTTTTTTAAATGACTGTGAATATGCCTGCCAGCTGTTCTGCACATGCCATGAGAACGCACCCTGGAATACAGTTGTCCCCTTGCGGGTGTTGACCTGATTAAAGACCTTACTCACGTCGGCCTCAGAGAGCGAGATCACCCAGTCTTCTTCCTTTGTAATCCGTAATGGACTGTAGCCCCTGCCACATGCGGCGGGTGTCGGAGCCTGTGTAATATGGGGTTACTTAAGTGGTGATCTATGGTACTACATTGGTGTGCTAGAGGTGTAACTACAGACCCGGGTTTAATCCTGGGCTGTATTACAAACGGCCGTGATCGAGAGTCCCATAGGGCGGCGCACAATTGGCCCAGCGTCGTCTGGTTAATGGAGGGTTTGGCCAGCGTAGGCCGTCACTGTAAATATGAATTTGTTCTTAACTGACTTGCCTACTTAAAAAAAAATATGATTCTACCTTATTCCTATACTGTTCTTTTGCTTGTTTGATGGCTCTGCAGAGTTCACTGCAGACTTCATGTACTTGTTCCTTTCCTCAGCCATAACCTCAGTGTTAATAGCCCTGTGTTCGGTAGCCCTGTCCTTTAGTTTAGCGCAAACCTCAAAGTTAATCCAGGTCTCGAAACATATTATAATCAGCACTAGCAAGGCATAATCTCTGATTCTGGTGACCATTTCTCAATGGAGCGAGTCACTGGTACTTCTTGTTTGAGCGCATGCCTGTAAACAGGAAGCAGGAGTCCTGACTTCTGATTTGATTTGCCGAATGCGGATGAGGGAGGGCCTTGTATGCTTGCTTGCGTGAAAAATAATAGTAGTCTAGGACTTTATAGCCCCTAGTGGTGAAGGTGACATGTTGATGGATGTTGGGCATCACGTGTGATGCAAAATTTTAATCATTGTCAAACAGAAAAGCAGCCTCCGGATGTATGTTTTCCTGCTTGTTTATAGCCTCTTGCAGTTTTATAAGTGCCAGCTTGTTGTTTTTCTTGTCCTGAGATGGAATTTATACAACAGTCATGATGACAGTTAAAAACTCCTTCTGGAGGTAGAAGGGTCTGCATTTGACCATCAGGTATTCCAAGATGGGTGAACAGTGGATGACACTTCCACGGCGTTCGAGGTGTTGTTAATGAGGAGGCAAACCTCTCCCCATCTCGATTTCTTGAATCCACTGTCCTGTCTGCATGATGAATGCAGAATCCATCAAGTTGGCTAGCCACGGGGAGTATCTTGTCCGAGAGTCATATTTCAGAAAAGCAGAGAATATTGCAGTTTTTAGAGTCCAGTTGGTAGCAAATCTGTGATCAGAGTGGCCAGTAGAATGGAGGGAAGAGGTTGACAGTTTTCCCTTCACCTTTATCTTGCCAGGATTCCTCCTCCCTTGCTTCTGTAATGCTGGCATTTCCTCTTGGGTAGCCCGAAAATTTGGTTGAAATTATAGAAGAACCCAGGGCAGATGAGTTGGAGTCGAATTTAAGGCTGGAATTTAGGTTAATAACTGCCGATATGATGTTGAAAAGTTCTAGTCAGTTGTAATAAATGATAGCGTATACATTTCAAGAAAATAAAGTAAAAAATAAACATAAACATTATCATAAAATAGTTTGGTCAGACCTTGCAAAAAGGCGGCCATCCAGTACAGTGCCTTGTTATAACTTTCTGTACAGGCTTCATATTTCTCACTCTGTAATTTAGCTTAGCATTGTGGAGTAACTACAATGTTGTTGATCCATCCTCAGTTTTCTCCTATCACAGCCATTAAACTTTGTAAACTGTTTTAAAGTCACCATTGGCCTTATGGTGAAATCACTGAATTTCTTTCCTCTCCGGCAACTGAGTTAGGAAGGACGCCTGTATCTTTCTAGTGACTGGGTGTAACATTTCGATATACCATCTAAAGTGTAAATAATAACACCATACTCAAAAGGATATTCAATGTCTGCTTTTTTTATTTTACCCATCTACTCATAGCTGGCCTTCTTTGCGTAGCATTGGAAAACCTCCTTGGTCTTTGTGGTTGAATCTGTGTTTGAAATTCATTGCTTGACTGTGTGGGGTACAGAGATGAGGCAGTCATTCAAAAATCATGTTAAACACTATTATTGCAAACAGAGTGAGTCCATGCAACTGATTATGTGACTTGTTAAGCACATTCAGTGCTTCAGTCATCAGCTGAATGCGGGATACTCCTGAACTTGTTTAGGCTTGTCATAACAAAGGAGCTGAATACTTATTGACTCAAAATGTCAGCTTTTCATTTTAAAATAATTTGTAACAAAATTCTAAAAAAATAATTCCACTTTTACATTATGGGCTATTACGTGTAGGCCAGTGACACAAAATCTAAGTTTAACAAATTTTAAATTCATGCTGTAAAACAGCAAAAAGTGGAAAAAGTCAATGAGCGTTAATACTTTCAGAAAGCACTGTAGGTCACACTGACGTTTAAAGCCATTCTGAGGAGTTTCGCAGCCTAGCTTCAGTTGTACACCATCCGCTGAGGTTTTCCCTCCTGATCCGTAGTGATTAGGCAAGTCCGTGCCACTCTCATCAAAGACCGGCACCCGTTGCCGCCACCACACTACCCCTGTCACCCAGCTGATGAGCCCCAGCTTGATTTTCCCACCAGACCGATTTTGCATTACGCTATAACTTGGGTCTCCTTTAGTCTCCTTTACTCCATCTCTTGATTAGACTGATACATTACATTAATAGCCTCCTATGCTCCATCCCTTTAATAAAAATGCCAGGAGAATGCATGACTCCGGCAAGGCAAAAACAAGGTGGCTGGCAGTGCCTTAGTTATATATTGTAAAGCCCTTCATCTTCCAGTGCATTTCCATGTGGGGGGGACCTCTTCCCTCCACTCCCCAGTTCACCTCCAAGAGTCAAATGATGTATTCCCCCATCCTTTCTCCATTTGCGGACTAGCCCTTTCACCATGTTCCAGGCCCAGGCATTGGTAATGCTGCAGTTCTCAGTCCATCCCGCATTCAGCTGATGACTGATCGAGGTCGCCATTTGTGGATACTCATCATGCATTCTACCTTGTTTCCACCAGCCCCCTCTCTGCCTTCAATCCCCCAGCTTTAACACTCTTACATCTCTGAATGGCTGAATGGAAACAACAGCATTCACTGGATCTTTTCTGCACTGATTGGGTGTAAGGGTTATTTGGGGTAGGATGAAATCAACATAAAAATGTATTGGTTCCTGGTTAATAAATTGATGTTCATCATGGTTGATCAATTTCAGCAATAGAACATCATCCATTGTGTTCAACATTGGGAGCCAGTGTGTGTGTGTTTGTGTGTGTAGTGTGAAACCTACTAAAGAGAACAATAGTCAACAGGAAGCACCCATTGTCACCTTAACTGGCTGTGAGAACACTCCCCTTAGTTTTCCCTCTGTCAAAGTCATTGGAAAGACTCTGTGATGCTGGAAGGATGTGACCGATAGCAGCCCGAGCCCTGAGTGTGTGATAAGATGGTGGCGGCGTCACACCTTGTCCCCTTTGGTCCCAGTTGTCATGCTGAGGCTGCCGTGATCAGCCGGGCATGACACCAGGTCCGCGCTAGGCGACTGAACACACATCAATGACAACGGGATGCACACACAGCCACCTTTTCCTGCCTCTGAGAAGCACTGGAGCGATGCTGCAAGAGATAAAGAAGCCAAGCGGTCTACTACAACCAACCAAATTCAAACATTCTGCTCTTTGTTTACCTGACACTACATGTTTTTAAAATGGCAGTTAGTGGATTCTTCTCAAGGGTCAGATTATGTCATATATTATACATTTATGTAGATATCAACAAACATTGCTTCAGGTTGCAGTGGGTCCCTGACAAATTCAATACTGACATTAACACGACTCCCTTGGGAAAGAGTTCTTCTGATCTCAAAGGGACTTCCTGGTAAAATGGTTAACTAAAATAGTATGTCTTTTGATAACACTAGATTCTTATAATAATAATTCAATCAGTGATAAATAGAGATAACTGTGATAATGGTTTGAGAGAGGTGCAGGTGTCTGTGCATCGGCCATTGCTCATCTCGGTATTGACATTGAGCAACAAACCCAGCACCATGTTAACTATGCCACAAATCAAGAAGGCCTTGTTTGCGCTGGAACTTGGGACCACAGTTTGTAGTACAGGCACAGCAATGGACACAGACATGTATCCTAGCCAGGCAGTCATCAATTGGAAAATATCCCTCTTGCTTGCTGCCACTGGAGTGGATGTTTGCAGAGTGGAGGAGCATATGTGCTGCCACTCTTGCGGGCTGTCAGATGTGGAGGAGATGTGCTGCCAGTGTTACTGGTTGCCAGATGTGGAGGAGATGCATCCACCCCCCTGTGAGGCTCTAGCAGAGACAGAAGGAAAACATCCTGCAGCTTCCTCACAGAGGCAGACTGGGGCCCACACTGGCAACTGCACATGTACGCAAACACACACATACACACACACCGACACCCCCAAAGGACCAGTTGGATGGCTGGAACGCCACAGAGGGAGTGAGCCATCTGGTTAGGCATGAGTAGGAGCCTAATATGACGTACCTGACTGAATAGCAAAGGGAACACAAAACCTGAGGGAACACAAAACCTGGTTATTTATTGTCTTACTAGCTACCATTGGCAATAATCAATCAAAACTAGTCCTATATTGATTGGCGTTGTGAATGAATAGAGAAAAAATAAAGGTAAAAATATTGCGAGGGCAAAATGGGTAGTGACAGAATGACATTTGATTGTGTGATAAAGGAATACATTGGGGATTAATAAATAAACATTCAGCCCGACAAAGCCATCAGATTACTTCTGTTTTGTTTGCATTGGTAACAAGATTCTTAATCTCCCTGAAGTCTCTTCACCAAAAAAAGCCTCCACTGCAAAGAGAATAAAATATAACTTATTTTTACGTTGTCTCAACATACGTTTGTTTTTGTTGTGGTTAGAAATATAATTTGCATCAGAATAAACAAAAACATTCTGAGACTGGTCAATACACTGTTGAGTTGGGAAATCCAATACAATGGAGCTAGCAAGTGTATACACTGAGTATACAAAACATTAAAAACACCTTCCTAATATTGAGTTGCAGAACCTTTTCCCTCAATTAATCAGGGCATGGACTCTACAAGGTGTCGAAAGCATTCCACAGGGATGCTGGCCCATGTCGACTCCAATGCTTCCCACAGTTGTGTCAAGTTGGCTGGATGTCCTTTGGGTGGTGGACCATTGATGCACACGGGAAACTGTTGAGCATGAAAAAGCCAGCAGCGTTGCAGTTCTTGACACAAACCGATGCGCCTGGCAACTACTACCATACCCCGTTCAAAGGAACTTACATTTTTTGTCTTTCCCGTTCACCCTCTGAATGGCACATACATAATCCATGTCTCAATTGCCTCAATGTTTAAAAATCCTTCTTTAAACTGTCTCTTCCCCTTCATCTACTGATTGAAATGGATTTAACAAGTGACATCAATAAAGGATTATAGCTTTCACCTGGATTTACCTGGTCAGTCTATGTCATGGAAAGAGCAGTGCTACAGGCATTCATAATGTTTATTTCCCCTAATAATCCTGCCCCACCAGAATGCCTGTAACACTTTTTCAACACAAATCCTACTGGGCACACCACATCATTTCAATGTTGAGAATTGGGTCATTTCATTGATATGTTGATCAATGAGATTACAACCTATTTTCACCCACTCAAAAAGACAGCCAAAAATGTGTAACCCCATGGGCTAGTTTAAATATATAATATAATATATATCCCATTTAGCAGACGCTTTTGTCCAAAGCGACTTACAAGTCGGCTGGGGCCACTACTTTTACATATGGGTGGCCCCAGCGGGAATCGAACCCACGACGCTTGGCGTTGCAAGCGCCATGCTCTACCGACTGAGCCACACAGGACCCCATAGGCTAGTTTAACCCCATAGGCAAGTTCTCATTTGCAACTGCGACCTATCTTGATAAAGCAAAGCAGTTCGACACACGACAACAAAGAGTTACACATGGAGTAAAACAAACATGCAATCAATAATACAGTAAGAAAATATATACACAGCATGTACAAATGAGGTAGGATAAGAGAGGTAAGGCAATAAATAGCCCATGGTGGTAAAGTAATTACACTGCTCAAAAAAATAAAGGGAACACTAAAATAACACATCCTAGATCTGAATGAATGAAATATTCTTATTAAATACTTTTCTTTACATAGTTGAATGTGCTGACAACAAAATCACACAAAGATTATCAATGGAAATCAAATTTATCAACCCATGGAGGTCTGGATTTGGAGTCACACTCAAAATTGAAGTGGAAAACCACACTACAGGCTGATCCAACTTTGATGTAATGTCCTTAAAACAAGTCAAAATGAGGCTCAGTAGTGTGTGTGGCCTCCACGTGCCTGTGTGACCTCCCTACAACGCCTGGGCATGCTCCTGATGAGGTGGCGGATGGTCTCCTGAGGGATCTCCTCCCAGACCTGGACTAAAGCATCCACCAACTCCTGGACAGTCTGTGGTGCAACGTGGCGTTGGTGGATGGAGCGAGACATGATGTCCCAGATGTGCTCAATTGGATTCAGGTCTGGGGAACGGGCGGGCCAGTCCATAGCGCCAATGCGTTCCTCTTGCAGGAACTGCTGACACACTCCAGCCACATGAGGTCTAGCATTGTCTTGAATTAGGAGGAACCCAGGGCCAACCGCACAAGCATATGGTCTCACAGGGGGGTCTGAGGATCTCATCTCGGCACCTAATGGCAGTCAGGCTACCTCTGGCGAGCACATGGAGGGCTGTGCGGCCCCCCAAAGAAATGCCACCCCACACCATGATTGACCCACCACCAAACCGGTCATGCTGGAGGATGTTGCAGGCAGCAGAACGTTCTCCACGGCGTCTCCAGACTCTGTCACATCTGTCACATCTGTCACAGTGTGAACCTGCCTTCATCTGTGAAGAGCACAGGGCGCCAGTGGCGAATTTGCCAATCTTGGTGTTCTCTGGCATATGCCAAACGTCCTGCACGGTGTTGGGCTTTAAGCACAACCCCCACCTGTGGACGTCGGGCCCTCATGGAGTCTGTTTCTGACCGTTTGAGCAGACACATGCACATTTGTGTCCTGCTGGAGGTCATTTTGTAGGGCTCTGGCAGTGCTCTTCCTGCTCCTCCTTGCACATAGGCGGAAGTAGTGGTCCTGCTGCTGGGTTGTTGCCCTCCTACGGCCTCCTCCATGACTCCTGATGTACTGGCCTATCTCCTGGTAGCACCTCCATGCTCTGGACACTACGCTGACAGACTCAGCAAACCTTCCTGCCACAGCTCGCATTGATGTTCCATCCTGGATGAGCTGAACTACCTGAGCCACTTCTGTGGGTTGTAGACTCCGTCTCATGCTACCACTAGAGTGAAAGCACCGCCAGCATTCAAAAGTGACCAAAACATCAGCCATGAAGCATAGGAACTGAGAAGTGGTATGTGGTCACCACCTGCAGAACCACTTCTTTATTTGGGGTGTCTTGCTAATTGCCTATAATTTCCACCTGTTGTCTATTCCATTTGCACAACAGCATGTGACATTTATTGTCAAACAGTGTTGCTTCCTAAGTGAAATGTTTTTGTGATTGACTTGGAGTTACATTGTGTTGTGTAAGTGTTCCCTTTGTTTTTTTGAGCAGTGTACAATATAGCATTTAAAACACTGGAATGGTAGGATGTGCATAGGATGAATATGCAAGTTGAGATACTGGGGTGCAAAGGAGCAAGATAAATAAATAAATACAGTATGGGGATGAGGTACATTGGATGGGCTATTTACAGATGAGTAATGTACAGGTGCAGTGATCTGTGAGCTGCTCTGACAGCTGATGCTTAAAGCTAGTGAGGGAGGTAAGAGACTCCAGCTTCAGAGATTTTTGCAATTTGTTCCAGTCATGGGGAGCAGAGAACTGGAAGGAAAGACGACCAAAGGAGGAATTGGCTTTGGGGGTGACCAGTGAGATATACCTGCTGCAGCGCGTGCTACGAGTGGGTGCTGCTATGGTGACCAGTGAGCTGAGATAAGGTGGGGCTTTACCTAGCAGAGACTTGTAGATAACCTGAAGCCAGTGGGTTTGGTGACGAGTATGAAGCGAGGGCCAACCAACGAGAGCATACAGGTCGCAATGGTGGGTATTCTATGGGGCTTTGGTGACCAAACGGATGGCACTGTGATAGACTGCATCCAGTTTGTTGAGTAGAGTGTTGGAGGCTATATTATAGATGACATAACCGAAGGCGAGGATCGGTATGATAATCTGTTTTACGAGGGCATGTTTGGCAGCATGAGTGAAGGATGCTTTGTTGCGATATAGGAAGCCGACTCTAGATTTAATTTTGGATTGGAGATGCTTAATGTGAGTCTGGAAGGAGGGTTTACAGTCCAACCAGACACCCAGGTATTTGTAGTTGTCCACGTATTCTAAGTCAGAGCCGTCCAGAGTAGTGATGCTGGACGGCGAGCAGGTGCGGGCAGCGATCGATTGAAAAGCATGCATTTAGTTTTACTTGCGTTTAAGAGCAGTTGGAGGCCACGTAAGGAGAGTTGTATCGCATTGAAGCTCGTCTGGAGGTTAGTTAACCTTTTATAACTAGGGGCGCTATTTTAATTGTTGGATGAAAAATGCTCCCGTTTTAAACTAGATATTTTGTCACGAAAAGATGCTCGACTATGCATATAATTGACAGCTTTGGAAAGAAAACACTGACGTTTCCAAAACTGCAAAGATATTGTCTGTGAGTGCCACAGAACTGATGTTACAGAAAAAACCCAGATAGAAATCCAATCAGGTTGTGCCGCATTTTTTGAAACCACCTCATGGCAATGACTCCTTATATGGCTGTGGAGGAGCTAGGAGTCAGCTTACGTTTTCCACGTTTGCCCCAAGGTGTCTGCAGCATTGTGACGTATTTGTAGGCATATCATTGGAAGATTGACCATAAGAGACTACATCTACCAGGTTGTCGCTTGGTGTCCTCCGTCACAATTATTGCGTAATCTCCAGCTGCAGTATTTTTCCTTTTGCCTCTGATGAGAAACTAACTGCCACTAATTATTTTTCATCGAATAGAATTGTGAAAAACACCTTGAGGATTGATTCGAAACAACGTTGGCCATGTTTCTGTCGATATTATGGAGCTAATTTGGAAAAAAGTTTGACTTTTCTTGTTTTTGTGAAAATGTTGCCTGCTGAATGCTAGGCTTAATGCTATGCTAGGCTATCAATACTCTTACACAAATGCTTGTGTAGCTTTTGTTGAAAAGCATATTTTGAAAATCTGAGACGACAGTGTTGCTAACAAAAGGCTAAGCTTGTGTTTCAATATATTTATTTCATTTGCGATTTCAATGAATAGGAAACGTTGCGTTATGGTAATGAGCTTGTGGCTATGATTACGCTCCCGGATACGGGTTTGGAGTCGCAAGACGTTTTAACAAGGAGGGGCCAGAAGTATACAGAATAGTGTCGTCTGCGTAGAGGTGGATCAGAGAATCACCAGCAGCAAGAGCAACATCATCGATGTATACAGAAAAGAGAGTCGGCCCGAGATTTGAACCCTGTGGCACACCCATAGAGACTGTCCAGACAACAGGCCATCCGATTTAACACACTGAACTATATCAGAGAAGTAGTTGGTAAACCAGGCAAGGCAATCATTTGAGAAACCAAGGCTGTCAAGTCTGCCAATAAGAATGTTGTGATTGACAGAGTCGAAAGCCTTGGCCAGGTGGTTGAATACGGCTGCACAGTAATGTCTCTTATCGATGGCGGTTATGATGTCATTTAGAACCTTGAGCGTGGCTGAGGTGCACCCATGACCAGCTCTGAAACCAGATTGCATAGCGGAGAAGGTATGGTGGGATTCGAAATGGTCAGTAATCTGTTTGTTAACTTGGCTTTCGAAGACCTTAGAAAGACAGGGTAGGATAGATATAGGTCTGTAGCAGTTTGGGTCTAGAGTGTCACCCCCTTTGAAGAGGGGGATGACCGCGGCAGCTTTCCAATCTTTGGGAATCTCGGACGTTAAGAAAGAGAGGTTGAACAGGCTAGTAATAGGGGTTGCAACAATTTTGGCAGATTATTTTAGAAAGAGAGGGTCCAGATTGTCTAGCCTGGCTGATTTGTAGGGGTCCAGATTTTGCAGCTCTTTCAGAACATCGGCTATCTGGATTTGGGCAAAGGAGAAATGGTGGGGGCTTTGGCGCGTTCTTGTGGAGGGTGTCGGGCAGTTGACCGGGGAAGGGGTAGCCATGAGGAAAGCATGGCCAGCCGTAGAGAAATTCTTATTGAAATTCTCAATTATAGTGGATTTATCGGTGGTGACAATGCTTCCTAGCCTCAGAGCAGTGGGCAGCTGGGAGGAGGTGCTCTTATTCTCCATGGACTTTACAGTGTCCCAGAACTTTTGAGTTAGTACTACAGGATGCAAATTTCTGTTTGAAAAAGCTTGCCTTAGCTTTTCTAACTGCCTGTGTATATTTGTTCCTAACTTCCCTGAAAAGGTGCATATCACAGGGGCTATTCGATGCTAATGCAGAACGCCACAGGATGTTTTTGTGCTGGTCAAGGGCAGACAGGTCTGGCGTGAACCAAGAACTATATCTATTCCTGGGTCTACATTTTTTGAGAGGGGCATGCTTATTTAAGATGGTGAAGGCATTTTTAAAGAATAGCCAGGCATCATCTACTGACGGGATGAGGTCAATGTCATTCCAGGATACCCCGGACAGATCGATTAGAAAGGCCTGCTCGCAGAAGTGTTTCAGGGAGCGTTTGACAGTGATGAGGGGTGGTCGTTTGGTCGCAGACCCATCACGGATGCAGGCAATGAGGCAGTGATCGCTGAGATCTGGATTGAAAACAGCAGATGTGTATTTGGAGGGCGAATTAGTTAGGATGACATCTATGAGGGTGTCCGTGTTTACTGATTTGGGGTTGTACCTGGTAGGTTCATTGATAATTTGTGTGAGATTGAGGGCATCAAGCTTAGTTTGTAGGATGGCCAGGGTGTTAAGCATATGCCCGTTTAGGTCACCTAGTAGCACAAGCTCAGAAGATAGATGGGGGGCAATCAGTTCACATATAGTATCGAGGGCAGAGCTGGGGGCAGAGGGAGGTCTATAGCAAGCGGCATCAGTGAGAGACTTGTTTCTGGAAAGGTGAATTTTTAGAAGTAGAAGCTCAAATTGTTTGGGTACAGACTTAGCCTGCAGAGTTCTGTATTACTTTCTATCTTTGCAGTAGATTGCAACACCACCCCCTTTGGGAGTTCTATCTTGGCGGAAAACGTTATAGTTAGCAATGGAGATTTCAGGTTTTTTTTGTGGTTTTCCTAAGCCAGGATTCAGACACGGCTAAGACATCTGGGTTGGCAGAGTGTGCTAAATTAGTGAGTAAAATAAACTTAGAGAGTAGGCTTCTAATGTTAACAAGCATGAAACCAAGGCTTTTACGTTTACAGAAGTCAACAAATGAGAGCAACTGGGGGTGGGAGTGGAGCTAGGCACTGCAGGACCTGGATTAACTTCTTGCGTCGAGCAATCCCGGATCCGGGATCCTATTTATAGCCTCAAGCTCATTAGCATAATGCAACGTTAACTATTCATGAAAATCGCAAATGAAATGAAATAAATATATTTGCTCTCAAGCTTAGACTTTTGTTAACAACACTGTCATCTCAGATTTTCAAAATATGCTTTTCAACCATAGCTAAACAAGCATTTGTGTAAGAGTATTGATAGCTAGCATAGCTATAAGCCTAGATTTCAGCCAGCAACATTTTCACAAAAACAAGAAAATCATTCAAATAAAATCATTTACCTTTGAAGAACTTCAGATGTTTTCAATGAGGAGACTCTCAGTTAGATAGCAAATGTTCAGTTTTTCAAAAAATATTATTTGTGTAGGACAAATCGCTCCGTTTTGTTCACGTTTGGCTATGAAAAAAACCTGTATCCAGTTATAGCCTCAAGCTCATTAGCATAACGTAACGTTAACTATTTATGAAAATCGCAAATGAAATGAAATGAATGTGCTAGCTCTCAAGCTTAGCCTTTTCTTAACAACACTGTCATCTCAGATTTTCAAAATATGCTTTTGAACCATAGCAAAACAAGCATTTGTGTAAGAGTATTGATAGCTAGCGTAGCATTTAGCGTAGCATTTAGCGTAGCATTTAGCGTAGCATTTAGCGGGCAACATTTGCACAAAAACCAGAAAAGGATTCAAATAAAATCATTTACCTTGAAGAACTTCGGATGTTTTCAATGAGGAGACTCTCAGTTACATAGCAAATGTTCAGTTTTTCCTGAAAGATTCTTTGTGTAGGAGAAATCGCTCCGTTTTGTACAGCACGTTTGGGTACCAAAAAAAAACGAAAATTCAGTCATCAAAACGGCGAACTGTTTTCCAAATTAACTCCATAATATCGACTGAAACACGGCAAACGCTGTTTAGAATCAATCCTCAATGTGTTTTTCACATATCTCTTCATTGATATATGTTCGTGGTAGTCTACTTTCTCCGGTGAATCGCTTGGAAAAAGACGTGCAGTTGAAGATGACACACCAATTTCGACGGAGGACACCGGGCGGACACCTGGCAAATGTAGTCTCTTATTGTCAATCTTCCAATGATATGCCTACAAATACGTCACAATGCTGCAGACACCTTGGGGAAACGATAGATCGGGCAGGCTCATTCCTTGCGCATTCACAGCCATATAAGGAGACAATGAAAAACAGAGCCTCAAAAATCCTGCTCATTTCCTGGTTGAAGTTTCATCTTGGTTTCGCCTGTAGCATCAGTTCTGGGGCACTCACAGACAATATCTTTGCAGTTTTGGAAACATCAGAGTGTCCTCTTTCCAAAGCTGTCAATTATATGCGTAGTCGAGCATCTTTTTGTGACAAAATATTGCGCTTAAAACGGGCACGTTTTTTTATCCAATAATGAAATAGCGCCCCCATAGATGTAACAGGTTAACCTCCACATCAACAGAGGAGCAGAAGAGAAGTAGGATAAGGGTCGGCTAAAGACTATACGAACTGGCCGTCTAGCACGTTCAGAACAGAGAGTAAAAGGAGCAGGTTTCTGGGCACGATAGCATAGATTCAAGGCATAATGTACAGACAAAGGTAAGGTAGGATGTCAGTACATTGGAGGTAAACCTAGGCATTGAGTAATGAAGAGAGATATAGTCTCTAGAGATGTTTAAACCAGGTGATGTCATCGCATATGTAGGAGGTGGAACAACATGGTTGGTTAAGGCATATTGAGCAGGGCTAGATGATCTACAGTGAAATAAGACAGTAATCACTAACCAGGACAGTAATGGACAAGGCATATTGATATTAGAGACAGGCATGCGTAGCCAAGTGAACATATGGGTCCAGTGAGTGGTTGGGCTGGCTGGGGACACGGTGATTCAGACAGTTAGCAGGCTAACAAGCTAACAGTTAGTAGGCTGTAGCTAAACAAGCTAGCAGCTAGTAGACCAGGGCAAGCTAGCAGTTAGCAGGCCGGGTTAGCAAGCAAGCTGTTAGCATGGGCTTGCAGTTAGTAGACCGGGCAGGCAAGCTAGCAGTTAGCAGACCTGGTTAGCAAGCAATCAGTTAGCAAGGGCTAGCAGTTAGCAGACAGGGCAGGCAAGCTAGCAGTGGGTTAGTAAGCAGATAGCAGGGGCTAGAAAGTTAGCCTTTGAGGGGGGGGGGGGCGTCGCGATGGGGGTAAGTCTGTTTTTTCCTCTTCGTGCAGTGACGTCGATAGACCAGTCGTGGAATTAGTAGGGTTCCAAGTAGCTCTAGGTAGCTAGCAGGCCGATATTGTAACCCAGGAGTATGCTTCGTTGGTAGCACAGGAGCCCTGGCCGGGCTATCTTCAAGCTAAATTGGTGCTTGCTCTGGTGTTACGGATCCCTTTTTGGCCCGACAGTCTAGGGGGGATGGTAATGAGACCCGTAATATAACTCATGCAAATTATAATTGTGACAAAGTAAAAGTGAGAACGGAATAACCAGGACAACTGAAATCTACCGTCAAACTCAAGGTTTATTTGAAAACACACGGTAATGGGGGGAGCAGGAAAAGGGGCTGAGCTGGACCCAAGGAAAGAAACAATAAGTATTCAAAAAAAACTAAGCTAGACTAGCCTACTTTAACAATAGCTAACTAACTAACCAAAAATACAGTGGGTGGTCCGCCCAGTACTAACTAGTGTATTTTAACAAAGTCTACCTACGGGTAGTGTATGCCCATGGGCGACTTGTCTTGGTTTCCCCTTTTCCCACCAGCAATCAAACACAAACACCATAACCAAAACAATACTCACAGGATACATACACACACACACACACAGGATACCTGTATCCGTAACATCTGGGATGGAAACGCTAGCCAGGAGTAGTCATCCGGGATTGCGGTTAGCTAGTTGTGAAGATCCAGATGAAAATGTTCAGTTTGCGGCAGGAATCAGGGGATAAAAATAACAGGTCCGTTATGCTCTGGTTAGAGTCACATTGTTCGAACTGGCGAGAGCTTTCCGAGCTGAAGGTTAGCTGATGACCGCTGGCAATTGTTTGCTGACTGATATCTGGTAGTTAGCTGGCTAGCTTCAGTTGAAGGATTCCAGATCCGAAGTAAATATAAATACTTTAGGGAAAAAAAGCAGATCCACACCACATTGAGTGAGGCGGGTTGCAGGAGAGTATTTAGATGAGGTTTAGCAAAATATTTTAAAGGATATGCGACGAAAAATATGTAAAACGATATATACAAGGGACACGACAGGACAAGGACGTCTGACTGCTACGCCATCTTGGATCTGATACATACATTTCTCAACAATTATTCTCACAATAGCACATTGATAATAGTCGGTGGGGATTTCTTTAAAATTATTCTCACGATACCACATTGGTAATAGTTGGTGACAAATATCAAAGCTTGGTTAAAAATCAGATAGGAGACCAAAGGGAAAGCTGTTTGATAGATCAAGTTTCAAGTAGGAGGTGCTGCCCAGCCTATGGTGTTTTTCTTATAGTGGATGTCTGACGTTGTTTCAAAGGTACAAATTCAACGTATTTCAAACAAGGTTTGTCAATGTTTAAAACTGTTAACCATGATGACATAATCCTGTGCTTGAAATTTCACCTGCAAAACAACAGTTTAGTTGATGACTTTCTTCATATGCAATGTATTTTTTACACATAGATTCCTTGTCACAATAGGTTGACAAATGATGTTGAAACAATGTTGATTCATCCTTTTGGTGCCCAGTCTACCCATGACCCTCGGTCAAATGCAGTCCTTTCTTGGGACTCTTCTGTTTTCTATATACCCAACTTCCTCCCTTCCTTACTGCAGGGTCTCCCCCTACTTGTCCTTACAGCAGGGTCTCCCCCTACCTTTCCTTACTGTAGGCTTTCCTCCCTACCTTTCCTTACTGCAGGGTTTCCGCCCTACCTTTCCTTACTGCAGGGTTTCCTCCCTACCTTAATGCAAAGTTTCTCATCTACCTTTCCTTAATGCATGGTTTTAATGTAAGAACACACAAATAATGGATCAGAAATATCCCTATACATTGGTAAAATGCATTTCCCTGTTCAGCATTTTAAACATGGTGTCTTGCAGGCAATGAATTACAGAAGCACTATTTTGGCAATCAATTAGTGAAGCATGACAAAAGATGGTTAATTGGCATTTAGCAAATCTAGCCAAAACAGATGAATCAGCATTTTGTAAGATATTCTGTTGTAGTTATTAGCATCTTCCTGACATTTCCATTATCATATCAGACAGATACGGTTGACTGACTATTAAAGTGACATATCTACGTGATTTAACAATTAGTCCATCCTTGTCAGATCTATAGGCATTCAAATGCTATGTTATAGCTCAGTTCCACACACTGTGTTTCAATAGCATGTACAGTGCATTTGGAAAGTATTCAGACCTCTTGACTTTTTCCACATTTTGTTACGTGTCAGCCTTATTCTAAAATGGATTAAATAGTTTTCCCCCCCATCAATCTACACACAATAGCCCATAATGACAAAGCAAAAACAGGTTCTTAAAATGTTTTAAAATGTCTAAAATAAATAAAAAATGGAAATAATCACACTTAAATAAGTATTCAGACCCTTTACTCAGAACTTTGTTGAAGCACCTTTGGCAGTCTTTACAGCCTCGAGTTGTCTTGGGTATGACGCTAAAAGCTTGGCACACCTGTATTTGGGGAGTTTCTAACATTCTTCTCTGCAGATCCTCTCAAGTTCTGTCAGGATTGGAAGGGGAGCGTTGCTGCACATCTATTGTTAGGTCTCTCCAGAGATGTTTGATCGGGTTCAAGTCCGGGTTCTGGCTGGGCCACTCAAGGACATTCAGAGACTTGTCCCGAAGCCACTCCTGCATTGTCTTGGCTTTGTGCTTAGAGTCGTTGTCCAGTTGGAAGGTGAACCTTCACCCCAGTCTGAGGTCTTGAGTGCTCTGGAGCAGGTTTTCATCAAGGATCTTTCTGTACTTTGCTCCGTGCATCTTTCCCTTGATCCTGACTAGTCTCCCAGTCCCTGCCACTAATACACATCCCCACAGCATGATACTGCCACCATGCTTCACCATAGGGATGGTGCCAAGTTTCATTCAGACCTGACACTTGGAATTCAGGCCAAAGAGTTCACGCTTGGTTTTATCAGACCAGATAATCTTTTGGCAAAGCAGGCTGTCATGTGCCTTTTACTGAAGTGTGGCTTCTGTCTGGCAACTCTAACATAAAAGCCTGATTGGTGGAGTACTACAGAGATGGTTGTCCTTCTGGAATGTTCTCCCATCTCGAAAGAGGAACTCTGGAGCTCGGTCAGAGTGACCATCGGGTTCTTGGTCACCTCGCTGACCAAGGCACTTCTCCTCCGTTTGCTCAGTTTGTCCAGGCAGCCAGCTCTAGGAAGAGTCTTGATGGTTCCAAACTTCTCCCATTTAAGAATGATGGAAGTCACTGTATTCTTGAGGACCTTCAATGATGCAGAAATGTTTGGGTACCCTTCCCCAGATCTGTGGCTTGACACAATCTTGTCTCGTAGCTTTATGGACAATTTCTTCAACCTCATGGCTAAGTTTTTGCTATGACATGGACTGTCAACTGTGGGATCATATATAGACAGGTGAGTGCCTTTCCAAATAATTTCCAATCAATTAGATTTACCACAGGTGGACTCCAATCAAGTTGTAGAAACATCTCAAGGATGACAGGGCGGCAGCGTAGCCTAGTAGTTAGTGTTGCACTAGTAACCGAAAGGTTGCAAGTTCAAATCCCCGAGCTGACAAGGTACAAATCTGTCGTTCTGCCCCTGAAAAAGGCAGTTAACCCACTGTTCCTAAGCCATCATTGAAAATAAGAATTTGTTCTTAACTGACTTGCCTGGTTAAATGCTCAATGGAAACAGGATGCACCTGATCTCAATTTTGAGTCTCATAGCAAAGGGTCTGAATACTTATGTAAATTAGATATTTCTGTTTTTTAAAAGGTAATACATTTGCAAACATTTCTAAACACCTGTTTTGCTTTCTCATTATGGGGTGTTGTGTGTAGATTGCTGGGATTTATTTTTCTAAATCAATTTTAGAAAAACGTAATACAATATGGAAAAAGTGAAGGGGTCTGAATACTTCCTGACTGCACTATATATGACGACATCAGGCATAAAGAGATCAAGCCATTCATTATCAACAGCAACAAATACATCAGTAAACTACAAAGAAGTTTCTCGTCTCCGGGTAAACACGAGGTACACAGTTTGGGTTCTTTGTAGCATGTAAATCATTACTTCTTGAATCGCAGCTGTCTAGGGAAATACCCAAACTTGTTCTCCCTTTTCAGTTACATTCCACTACCAGAGAATTTTAATTACCAGACAGAGAATGCATTGACGGAGATTATGAGAAAATAGGGAGAAACAAGCAATACTTTACATTACAGAGTCAAACAACAGGCCAATACACAAATCCCTAATTACTTACATTCATTAATCTCCTCTCTCCATTCACCCTCCTGAGACAAGGACATGCAGACAGAGTACGTCTTTACATATTGCACTATAGGCTACAGTGCCTAGTGAGTCTGCACCTTTTACAGGGGTGTGTAGACTTTCACAAGTAAATATATTGAAACCGTACACCACGGTTTACACAATGAATGTCTGATTAAAGGTTTCAGCCTAGTGAACATGGTATTAAAAGGTACATGTCACACTTTACATGTCTGGTGATGACAATGTGGATGCTTACAAGGATTTCACAGTTAATGTACTGCAGGCTGCTGATTACTGGGTTTTGTTTCTCCTTTTGAACCTTGACCTCCTGTTGAACCCTGAGCTCTCCCTGATATTCCTCCCAGAGGGGGTTTTCCAACCCCACCTTTCACTCCTCTCCATCTTGTCACTCACTCTCTCTCCCTAGTGCACTGACATGAGATACTGAAGCTTGCTGATGCCCTACCCTAATAATTTTGCAAATCAATGGTTATAATGGTCACATGCACATTTTTAGCAGATGTTATTGCAGGTGTAGCGAAATGCTTGTGTTCCTAGCTCCAACAGTGCAGTAGCATCTAAGGCAGTAGGGATGACTACGTGTTCTCTTGCTAAACTTGTGAATTTGACAATTTTCCTGTCCAACTTAGCATTAAAAATGTAACGAATATGTTTGGATGTCAAGGAAAATGTATAGAGTAAAAAGTACAATATTTTCTTTAGGATTGTAGTGATGTAAAAGTAAAGGTTTTCAAAAATATAAAGTACCAGTTAAAAGTTTGGACACAACTACTCATTCATGGGGCTTTCTTTATTTTGGACTATTTTCTACATTGTAGAATAATAGCGAAGACATCAAAACTATAAAATAACACATATGGAATCATGTAGAAACCAAAAAAGTGTTAAATAAATCAAAATATATTTTATATTTGAGATTCTTCAAAGTAGCCACCCTTTGCCTTGATGACAGCTTTGCACACTCAACCATCTCCATGAGGTGGTCACCTGGAATGTATTTCAATTAGCAGGTGTCCCTTGTTAAAAGTTAATTTGTGGAATTGCTTTCCTTCTTAATGTGTTTGAGCCAATCAGTTGTGTTGTGACAGGGTAGGGGTGGTATACAGAAGATAGCCCTATTTCATAATATATCAAGTCCATACTATGGCAAGAGCAGCTCAAATAAGCAAAGAGAAACGACAGACCATCATTATTTTAAGATATGAAGGTCCGACAATCTGGCACATTTCAAGAACTTTCAAGAAAGTTTCTTCAAGCGCAGTCGCAAAAATCCATCAAGCGCTTGGGCCAAGAAACACAAGCAATGGACATTAGACCGGTAGAAATCTGTCCATTGGTCTGATGAGTCCAAATTTGAGATTTTTGGTTTCCACCGCTGTGAGATGTAGAATACGTGAATGGATGATCTATGCATGTGTGGTTCTCACTGTGAAGCATGGAGGAGGAGGTGTGATGGTGTGGGGGTGCTTTGCTGGTGACACTGATTTATTTAGAATTCAAGGCACACTTAATCAGCTTGGCTACCACAGCATTCTGCAGCGATATGCCATCCCATCTGGTTTGCGCTTAGTGGGACTATCATTTCTTTTTCAACAGGACAATGACCCAACACACTTCCAGGCTATGTAAGGGCTATTTGATCAAGAAGGAGAGTGATGGAGTACTGCATCAGACGACCTGGTCTCCACAATCATCCAACCTCAACCCAATTGAGATGGTTTGGGATGAGTTGCATTGCTGAGTGAAGGAAAAGCAGCCAACAAGTGAGTAGTATATTGCTGTGTATATTAAGTATAATAAGAAACCCTATTACCAGTCTGTTCAACCTCTTTTGCATTATCTGAGATCCCTAAAGATTGGAAAGCTGCTGCGGTCATCCCCCTCTTCCCCCTCTTAAAAGAGGGTGACACTGTAGACCCAAACTCTTATAGTCCTGTAACCATCCTGCCCTGCCATTCTAAAGTCTTCGAAAGCCAAGTTAATAAACAGATCACTGACCATTTCAAATCCCACCGTACCTTCTCCGCTGTGCAATCCGGTTTTCGAGCTGGTCACGGGTGCATCTCAGCCACACTCAAGGCACTAAACGATATCATAACCACATCGATAAAATACAGTACTGTACTGCCGTCTTCATCGACCTGGCCAAGGCTTTCGACTCCGTCAATCACCGTATTCTTATCGGCATACTCAACAGCCTTGGTTTCTCAAATGACTGCTTCGCCTGGTTCACCAACTACTTCTCAGATAGAGTTCAGTGTGTCAAATCGGAGGGCCTGTTGTCCGGACCTCTGGCAGTCTCTAGGGGGTGCCACAGGGTTCAATTATTGGGCTGACTCTTTTTTCCGGACCTCTCTGTATATATCAAT
Organism: Oncorhynchus masou masou; assembly: GCF_036934945.1. Lineage (NCBI taxonomy): Eukaryota > Metazoa > Chordata > Actinopteri > Salmoniformes > Salmonidae > Oncorhynchus > Oncorhynchus masou. Next base: position 68,317,041 of record NC_088243.1, on the reverse strand, counting down.
GTTGCTCTTGCTGCTGGTCCACCTCTATGCAGACGACACCAGTCTGTATACATCCTTCCGTGGCCTCCAACTGCTCTTAAACGCAAGTAAAACCAAATGCATGCTTTTCAACCGTTCGCTGCCTGCACTCGACCGCCAGACTAGCATCACTACTCTGTACGGTTCTTACTTAGAATATGTGGACAACTACAAATACCTAGGTGTCTGGATAGACTGTAAACTCTCCTTCCAGACTCACATTAACCTCTTGATACTCCCCACCCCGGATCCGGGATCGTGAATAAAGCCTCAGGCTCATTAGCATAACGCAACGTTAACGATTTCTGAAAATCGCAAATAAAATGAAAATAATGCACCTGCTCTCAAGCTTAGCCTTTTCTTAACAACACTGTCATCTCAGATTTTCAAAATATGCTTTTGAACCATAGCAAATCACTAATTTGTGTAAGAGTATGCTAAGCTAGCTTAGCATTTTGAGTAGCATTTAGCACGCAACATTTTCACAAAAACCAGATAACCAAATAAATAAAATAATTTACCTTTGAAGAGCTTCGGATGTTTTCAATGAGGAGACTCTCAGTTACATAGCAAATGTTCAGTTTTTCCTGAAAGAATCTTTGTGTAGGAGAAATCGCTCCGTTTTGTACATCACATTTGGCTACCGAAACAAACCGAAAATTCAGTCACCAAAACGTCAAACTTTTTCCGAATTAACTCCATAATATCGACCGAAACATGGCAAATGTTGTTTGGAATCAATCCTCAAGGTGTTTTTTCACATATCTCTTCATTGATATGCAGTTCGTGGAAGCCTGCTTTCCCCTCAGAATCGCATGGAAAAATACCAGCAGCTGAAAAAGACGCACCAATTTCGACGGAGGACACCGGGCGGACACCTGGAAAATGTAGTCTCTTATGGTCAATCTTCCAATGATATGCCTACAAATACGTCACAATGCTGCAGACACCTTGGGGAAACGACAGAAAGGGCAGGCTCATTCCTCTCGCATTCACAGCCATATAAGGAGACAATGGAAAACGGAGCCTCAAAAATCCTGTTGGTTTCTTGGTTGCCGTTTCATCTTGGTTTTGCCTGTAGCTCCCGTTCTAGGGCACCCACAGAGAATATCTTTGCAGTTCTGGAGAATTCAGAGTGTTTTTTTCAAAGCTATCAATTATATGCATAGTCAAGCATCTTTTTGTGACAAAATATCTTGTTTAAAATGGGAACGTTTTTCATCCAAAAATGAAATTGCGCCCCTAGAGTTTCAAGAGGTTTTAATCATCTCCAATCCAAAATTCAATCTATAATCGGCTTCCTATTCCGCAACAAAGCCCCCTCCACTCACGCCTCCAAACATACCCTTGTAAAACTGACTATCCTACCGATCCTCGACTTTTCGATGTAATTTACAAAATAGCTTCTACTCGGCAAACTGGATGCATTCTATCACAGTGCCATCCGTTATGTCACCAAAGCCCCTTATACCACCAACCACTGCGACCTGTATGCTCTTGTCGGCTAGCCCTCGCTACATATTCGTCGCCAGACCCACTGGCTCCAGGTCATCTATAAGTCTATGCTAGGTAAAGCTCTTTCTTTCCTTCCAGTTCTCTGCTGCCAATGACTGGAACGAATTGTGAAAATTGCTGAAGCTGGAGACTTATATTTCCCTCACTAACTTTAAACATCAGCTATCTGAGCAGCTAACCGATCACTGCAGCTGTACATAGCTGTCTGTAAATAGCCCACCCAATATACCTACCTCATCCCCATATTGTTTTTATTTACTTTTCTGCTCTTTTGCACACCAGTATTTCTACTAGAACATCACCATCTGCTCATCTATCACTCCAGTGTTAATTTGCTAAATTATAATTACTTTGCTTCTATGGCCTATTTATTGCTGTCACACCCTGACCATAGTTTGCTTTGTATGTTTCTATGTTTTGTTTGGTCAGGGTGTGATCTGAGTGGGCATTCTATGTTGTGTGTCTCGTTTGTCTGTTTTTGTGTTTGGCCTGATATGGTTCTCAATCAGAGGCAGGTGTTAGTCATTGTCTCTGATTGGGAACCATATTTAGGTAGCCTGTTTGGTGTTGTGGAGTGATTGTTCCTGTCTTTGTGTTTGTTACACCAGATAGGGCTGTTTTCGGTTTTTCACATTTTCTTGTTTTTTTTTGTATATTGTTCTATTTTCATCTTATTAAAGATGTATCACAATAACCACGCTGCGTTTTGGTCCGCCTCTCCTTCAACAGAAGAATCCCGTTACAATTGCCTTACCTCCTCACGCCTTTTGCACATGCTGTATATAGAGCTTTTTTTTCTTTTATTGTGTTATTGACTGTACACTTGTTTATTCCATGTGTAACTCTGTGTTGATTTTTGTGTCGCACTGCTTTGCTTTATCTTGGCCAGTTCGCAGGTTACCTGGTTAAATAAAGGTAAAATAAAAACATATTTAAAAAAACATGTGGGAACTCCTTCAAGACTGTTGGAATAGCATTCCAGGTGAAGCTGTTTAAGAGAATGCCAAGAGTGTGCAAAGATGTCATCAAGGCAAAGGGTGGCTACTTTGAAGATTCTAAAATATAAAATGTATATTTGGATTTGTTTAACACTTTTTTAGTTACTTGTTAATGGGATTTATCTGTTAATTGAATGATTAGAAGATTCCACCCTGAAACCATAGAATTGATTAGAATGTATACAATTATAATCAATAAATGTGTAGTTATAGTCAGAATTAGGGTACAACAATATAGCTAATGTTTGTCTTTATGGTATTTTTGAAGACAGACTGTCGGAAGCAAAATTCGGTGCCGGCCTGACCAGAGATTTGGGAGAGAACGGGGAGTACGGCTCAAGGTCTCCCTAATCTCTGTCGGCTGGGTAGTGAGTAGCAGGACATAGTGTGCGTCTGTTAGTTTGAATTTGTGTGCGTAGCAGGACATTGTGTGCGTATGTTTGTGTGAATGTGTGTGCGTATGGTTGTGTGAATGTGTGGGCGTGAGATGTCAGTATAAAATGAATTGTTTTGTATTCTTGACTTTAGAACGTTCCCGTGAACTAACCTTTTTGACTATTTTAGCTGGGCCTCCGTCTGTTTCATTCAACCAGGATCTTACAAATTCTGGTTTGCAGACGGAGTAATAGAATTAAATTGGGTTTATGTACCTTGAGAACATAATTCTCTTATCATTACTAAATGGCTTCATGTGTGTTATTTCATAGTGGTGATGTATTCACAATTATTCTACATTGTAGAAAATAGTCAAAATAAAGAAAAACACTTGAATGAGTGGGTGTGTCTAAACATTTGACTGGTACTGTAAATGTAAAAGTAAAGTACAGATACCCAAAAAAACTAGTGTGTTTTAGTGTTTTAGTGTTTTAGTGTTTTAGTTAAGTACTTTACACCACTGGCCATGGCCCTCACCTCCTCCCTGTAGGCTGTCTCGTCATTTTTGGTCATCAGAAGTACAGTACTTAGCAATTTCTTCCCAATGTTGTACGACCTTATTAGTCTGAAATCTTTGACAGCAGACCTGGATCAAATACAGGTAGGCTATGCCAAATACTTTCAAATACTTGAGGTGCTCTTGTTTTAGAGTGCCCAATATAATAGAATCAACATTAGTGTCCCAAAAGTGTTAACACTTCGCTGAACAAAGTATACCTCCAGCAAAGTGTTTAAAATTAACTTGACTCAGGTCTATTCGCAAAAAGCATTAAATATTTTCTTACTCCTCTCACTTTGCTAGCAGGATTCTCATTTTGAGTGCTCGTCCAGCATTACAATGTATTGTCATCTGAGAAATAAAATTGTTTTCTAAATATTATTGTGATTAAGACCTGGTATGGCTTTCATACCTCTTTAAAATATCTGTTCTGCTCACCTTAGCTCTGAAAAGTCAGAGAAAAAGGAACACCTTGCACAGTGGTATGTTAATAGCTCCAACTTAAGATCTATTCATACAGCACATTGGGTTGACTAGAAAATGAGGTACAGGAATGAATAACGCATGATAAAGTTAAATATGCATGATTTAATGATTCAAAATGAGGCTGAAAGAGCTGCTACTATGATGGATTTGTTTTTCTGTAGGTAACTGCATTTTTGTGAATTCCTCTGGGAAAGCTAGACATGGCGAGAGAGGTGAATCTGAAATCCAAAATAAACTGTCTATGTACTCTTGAGAGCAATTGTATTTCACTATTGAGTTATGGGGTTTTTACAATGCATTTAGCTTGCGATATTTGCTGAATTAATCGAATTTGAGCTTTATGAATTAAAGAGGAGCCACGTAAATTACAATTCTTAATTCACTTGACTAGTCAGCCATGAAATAAATGAAACCTTTCTGGAAGAAAAAGACTCCTCAGATTCCATGTGAGTAATGTCGAAGAAAGGCACCTGATCGTGTCGTCCTGAATTAATGTAACAAAGTTTCACTGCAGATAAAGTTGGCAGAGGGAAATGCTAAAGGTCAATATAGATAGACTGCAGAAACACACTTTCTCTGAATATACCTCTCATGGTCTGAATGATTTCAGATATGAGTTCACCTCTGAAACACAAAAATATAAGAAACACAAAAACATAAGAAAAACAAAAACAACAGAACGTCTACAGAGCACGAATACCTCACCAGATAAGGTTTGTCCTCATCGAACCTGAGTCAGATATACTGTTGATGCTGGAATGCTATCCTGTGCCATACTGCTACAGTATATCAGATCATTTGGAAGGCAATCTGAAATTCACTGTTTTCATCAGTCACACAGATATTCTATACAGTTGTGGCCAAAAGTTTTGGGAACGACACAAATATTAATTTTCACAAAGTCTGCTGCCTCAGTTTGTAGGATGGCAATTTGCATATACTCCATAATGTTATGAAGAGTGATCAGATGAATTGCAATTAATTGCAATGTCCCTCTTTGCCATGCAAATGAACTGAATCCCCCCCAAAAACATTTCCACTGCATTTCAGCCCTGCCACAAAAGGTCCAGCTGACATCATGTCAGTGATTCTCTCGTTAACACAGGTGTGAGGGTTGACGAGGTCAAGGCTGGAAATCACTATGTCATGCTGATTGAGTTCGAATAACAGACTGGAAGCTTCAAAAGGAGGGTTGTGCTTGGAATCATTGTTCTTCCTCTGTCAATCATGGTTACCTGCAAGGAAACGCGTGCCATCATCATTGCTTTGCACAAAGAGGGCTTCATATGCAAGGATATTGCTGCCAGTAAGAATGCACCTAAATCAACCATTTCTCGGATCATCAAGAACTTCAAGGAGAGCGATTCAATTGTTGTGAAGAAGGCTTCAGGGCACCCAAGAAAGTCCAGCAAGTGCCAGGACCGTCTCCTACAGTTGATTCAGCTGCAGGATTGGGGCACCACCAGTACAGAGCTTTCGCAGGAATGGCAGCAGGCAGGTGTGAGTGCATCTGCACGCACAGTGAGGCGAAGACTTTTGGAGGTACAGGGATTGGACTGCTGAGGACTGGGGTAAAGTCATTTTCTCTGATGAAACCCCTTTTCGATTGTTTGGGGCATCTGGAAAAAAAGCTTGTCCAGAGAAGACAAGGTGAGCGCTACCATCAGTCCTGTGTCATGCCAACAGTAAATCATCCTGAGACCATTCATGTGTGGGGGGTTGCTTCTCAGCCAAGGGAGTGGGTTCACTCACAATTTTGCCTAAGAACACAGCTATGAATAAAGAATGGTACCAACACATCCTCTGAGAGCAACTTCTCCCAACCATCCAGGAACAGTTTGGTGACGAACAATGCCTTTTCCAGCATGATGGAGCACCTTGCCATAAGGCAAAAGTGATAACTAAGTGGCTCGGGGAACAGAACATCAATATTTTGGGTCCATGGCCAGGAAACTCCCCAGACCTTAATCCCATTGAGAACTTGTGGTCAATCCTCAAGAGGCGGGTGGACAAACAACAACCCACAAATTCTAACAAACTCCAAGCATTGATTAAGCAAGAATGGGCTGCCATCAGTCAGGATGTGGCCGAGAAGTTAATTGACAGCATGCCAGGGTGGATTGCAGAGGCCTTGAAAAAGAAGGGTCAACACCGCAAATATTGACTGTTGAATACTTATTGACTCAAGACATTTCAGGTTTTCAGTTTCAAAAAACATAACTCCACTTTGACATTATGGGGTATTGTGTGTAGGCCAGTGACACAAAATCTCAACGTTTCATCAACTTCATGTAATTGTCAAGAAAAGCCTTTGACACTTATGAAATGCTTGAAATTATACTTCAGTATTCCATAGTAACATCTGACAAAAATATCTGAAGACACTAAAGCAGCAAACTTTGTGGAAATTAATATTTGTGTCATTCTCAAAACTTTTGGCCACGACTGTACACCCATAGAAGTACCATTCACTGCCTTCATCAGTCATGCAAATATACAGCCAATGAAGTACCGTCCAGCTCTGTCCTCTCTCTCCTACCTCCAGCTGTCCTCTCTCACTCTTTCTACCTACAGCTCTATCCTCTCTCTCCTTCTCCCTTCATCTCTGTCCTCTCTCTTTTTTATATTTTTATATTTTATTTTACCTTTATTTAACCAGGTAGGCTAGTTGAGGACAAGTACTCATTTACAACTGCGACCTGGCCAAGATAAAACGTAGCAATTCGACACATACAACAGGGTTACACATGGAATAAACAAAACATACAGTCAATAATACAGTAGAACAAATGAAAACAAAAAGTCTATATGCAGTGAGTGCAAATTAGGTAAGTTAAGGAAATAAATAGGCCATGATGGCAAAGTAATTACAATATAGCAATTAAACACTGGAATGGTAGATCGGCAGAAGATGAATGTGCAGGTCGAAATACTGGGGTGCAAAGGAGCAAAATAAATAAATAAATACCAGTATGGGGATGAGGTATGTAGATAGGTCTGTTTACAGATAGAGTTCCTGTACATAGCCTCTTTCCTACCTCCAGCTCTGTCCTCTCTCCTTGTTTTCTCACAATGACTAATCGTCCTCTATACTGTAGTTGTGGGTGGTTTCAGACTGTACTTTTATACTGTGCCCATTGTTTACGTAATGGACCAAATTGAAAGTGTTTGTCTTCAGAAAGTTTTCATACCCCTTGACTTATTCACATTTTGGTGTTACAGTCTGAATTCAAAGTTTATTAAATTGCATTTTTTTCTCACCCATCTACACACAATGCCCCATAATCACAATGTGAAAGCATGTTTTTATACATTTTTGAACAAATTTGGAAAATGAAATACAGAAATATCTAAATTACATGAGTATTCACACCCCTGAGTCAATACTTTGAAGAAGCAACTTTGGCAGTGATTACAGCTGTAAGTCTTTCTCATTATTATTTAAAAAATTCTTCAAGCGCTTTCAAATTGGTTGTTGGTCATTGCTAGATAACCATTTTCAGGTCTTGCCATAGATTTTCAAGTAGATTTAAGTCAAAACTGTAACTCGGCTACACAGGAACTGTCTTCTTGGTAATCAACTCCAGTGTAGATTTGGCCTTGTATTTTAGGTTATCATCCTGATGAAAGGTGAATTAATTAATCTCCCAGTGTCTGGTGGAAAGCAGACTGAATCAGTTTTTATTTTAGGATTTAGTCTGTGCTTAGCTTCATTCCATTTCTATTTTATCCTCAAAAACTCCCCAGTCTTCAATGATTACAAGCATACCCATAACATGATGCAGCCACCACTATGCTTGAAAATATGAAGAGTTGTACTTAGTAATGTGTTGTATGTGATTTTCCCCAAACATAACATGTTGTTTTCAGGACAAAGGGTTTATGGCTTTGCCACATTTTTTTGCAGTATTACTTTGGTGCCTTGTTGCAAACAGGATGCGAATTTTGGGATATTTTTATTCTGTACAAGCTTCCTTCTTTTCACTCTGTCAATTAGGTTAGTATTGTGGAATAACTACAATGTTGTTGATCCATCCCAGTTTTCTCCTATCACAGCCATTACATGTTGTAACTGTTTTAAAGTCACCATTGGCCTCATGGTGAAATCTCAGAGCGGTTTCCTTCCTGTCCGGCAACAGAGTTAGAAAGGACGCCTGTATCTTTGTAGTGACTGGGTGTATTGATACACCATCCAAAGTGTAATTAATAACTTCACCATGTTTAAAAAATGTTACTCATCTACCAATAGGTGCTCTTCTTTGCGAGGAACTGTCTTTGTGGTTGAATCTGTGTTAGAAATTCACTACTCGACTGAGGGAGCTTACAGATAATTGTATGTGTGAGGTACAGTGATGAGGTAGTCCTTCAGAAAAGTCCATGCAACTTATGTGACTTGTTGAGCAAATTGTTACTCCTGAACTTATTTAGGCTTGCAATAGCAAAGCTGTTGAATACTTGACTCAAGACATTTCAGATTTTCAGTTTCAAAAAACATAACTCCACTTTGACATTATGGGGTATTGTGTGTAGGACAGTGACACAAAATCTCAATTTAATCCATTTTAAATTCAGGCTATAAGACAACAAAATATGGAAAAATTCAAGGGAAAATAGTGGATCAAAGATGTTTTGAAATTCTCTAAAGATACTCAAAATCGAAAACATATATTTTTTCTAAATGTGGTAAGCTACTGACAGATCAAAGAGCTGTATGCCTGGCAATACTGAACATCCAAAAGAAGGCAGATTGATTTTGTTTTGGGGAGGAAAAGACCAAGAAGATAGTATACAGTGAGATTCCTGCAACAAAATGAACCACACAATAAATAGTGCACACCTTGATCTGACCGAGACCTTAATATCCACACCAACGGCTCTTTTACTGCCTCCATCGTCCTTCCACCTGCTCCCTCCATCTCTCCCAGACCTCTTTTTGGCTGTGTTTTTTCTCAGCAGATGGGAGTTGGGGCTTTTCACTTTTCTATGCTCTTCTATATTTAACTCGGCTTTATGGATTCTGACTGTGGAACTGTGGTGCAGCTCATAGAGTAAGTTCAACTTTTTCCCTTTGAAGACCTGAAGGGCAGCTCTGCTTTTTGCAGATGAACGGGAGAGCAATGGGCTGGTCTTGGCTTCTTCCCAGGCCCTTCTACAGGCAGCAGCTCTTTGGAGTGATAGCTCTTTCTTCTTGAGCTAGCTCGCTAGCTAGCTACAGTACCATCTGACAGACCACAACCCCCTCTGCCTCCCTCCACTTGTCTGGCTGTACGGGAAGGGATGTGCCATGTGCTCGAGGAGCTCCAGTCAAGCAGAACACCCACCTCAGATGTAGTCCATTCTTTTCATCATGAGAGGGTATAAAGAAAGTCTCCCACTCTCGTTTTGCCTCTATTGTCAATTGGGTCGGTGTCAAAGTAACAGAAAGCTTTGTGCAAACGGATAGAGATTCTGTCAGCCTCAAGATCTCTGTGGGGGTTTGCATGCAAACCAAATATACAGGAAGAGAAAAGTAAGCCCAAAAGAACACGATATGCCATCTTATATCCACTAAACAACCACTGAAGTGCACCTTAAAACCCTGTCACTCACAACAGTTGCAGTGGGATTAATCTAAAAATGTCTCTTTTTACGATGATTTCACCTCATTATATATTAACATTATATCATAAAGAGCACATCATAAAATACACATTTCCCATCTCAGAGGTGAAATGAAAAAATTTCTATAGTATGTGCCTATTATGCGCCAAATAAAGTAACAGGGTTGACAATGTCACCTTAAATCAGCCATGAATCCCTTTGTGACAGGGGGAATGGAAGGTTGTTGTGTGTGACAGGGAGAATGGAAGGTTGTTGTGTGTGACAGGGAGGGGCAATTGAATGCAAGCTTCACAAAAACAATGAAATTGTTAAAACATTTCTAACCTGTCTATCTATAGGTAACAGGGTTAACTTGCAACCCACTCAGTTTTACACCACTAAACACCAGCAAATGGTCAAACATTTGCCATGATTAGACTTTTATATATTCAGTGTTTCTTTTGAAAAAAATATTTAAAACGAGAGTTCAGTTCACGTAACAGTGTTAACCTTAAAATGAGGGACAGACGTAAATGAATCAATATTCACATTAAATAATAAGAATCTTCAGAAGTTACTTTGTCAAAGCAACAAAATAACTTGGGCTTTACAATGATGGTGAAAACTTTGAGAAATTTGTGGATTAAATGGGTTGAAATATTCAGAGAAGAGGGCTTTTTATTTTTTTATTTCACCTCTATTTAACCAGGTAGGCCAGTTGAGAACAAGTTCTCATTTACAACTGCGACCTGGCCAAGATAAAGCAAAGCAAGGCGACACAAACAACAACACAGAGTTACACATGGAATAAGCAAACGTACAGTCAATAACACAATAGAAAAAAATCTATATACAGTGTGTGCAAATGAGGTAAGATTAAGGAGGTAGGGCAACAAATAGGCCGCAGTGGCAAAGTAATTACAATTTAGCAATTAAACACTGGAGTGATAGATGTGCAGAAGATGAATGTGCAAGTAGAGATACTGGGGTGCAAAGGAGCAAAAAATAAATAACAATATGGGGATGAGGTAGTTGGATGGGCTGTTTATGTACAGGTGCAATGATATGTGAGCTGCTCTGACAGCTGATGTTTAAAGTTAGTGAGGGAGATATGAGTTTCCAGTTTTAGTGATTTTTGCAATTCGTTCCAGTCATTGGCAGCAGAGAACTGGAAGGAAAGGCAGCCAAAGGAGGAATAGGCTTTGGGGGTGACCAGTGAAATATACCTGCTGGAGCACGTGCTACGGGTGGGTGCTGCTATGGTGACCAGTGAGCTGAGATAAGGTGGGGCTTTACCTAGCAAAGACTTATAGATGACCTGGAGCCAGTGGGTTTGGCGATGAATATGAAGTGAGGGCCAGACAATGAGAGTATACAGGTCGCAGTGGTGGGTAGTATGTGGGGCTTTGGTGACAAAACAGATGGTACTGTGATAGACTGCATCCAGCAGTGTTTGCCTGATCATGAAACATTATCCTGAGCTTTCTTAAATCTCCTAAATATAGGACAGACACTTTAAAACCTTATTATCTTTTTTGCCATTTATGAATGTGTTATTCAATGCATTTCTATGGGCTATAGCAGTAAAGGCCATATTCAATATTTTATCAAATAATTCTTATATATTTGTTGGAATACCTAAAGGGGTCTTAAGATTCAAAATCAAACAGCTAATTGATCCATTGTATGACCATCTTAAAACAATTCCACATGTTAGCTTAGTAGAACCCCTCCCCAATTGCTTCGACCTTTAGAGGTTAAAGGTGACTTCATTTAATAACAGGTTTTTGAAATTCAATATTGGTCACAAGTTCTACTTAAAATATGAAAAGGTATTCCTTCAGTGGAAAGACCCATCTAAAAGTACTGCATTCACATTCCATCTTCAAGATGCAAGTGTACGACTGCAAGTGGATATTGTTCGCATTCAGGTCAGAGAGCCAATCAGAATTCTGATGTGACCATCAGCCAGGTAACTGGCAGTGTAATTTTGTGCTCGGATGGTTTTTGCAATGCCCTTTGATATCCACGTTTTATGTCCATGAGTCTTCTACTGTATCTTTAACTGATGGGTGGCTCTTTTTTTGAGCTCTATTCCAGAGTGGGGAACATGACATGGGTAACATCCATGAGAATGTCGAGTTTAGAGCTCAAAATCCTCTTTAAATCCCTCTGTTAGAGAGAATTTGTAGTGAATGGATTTCAAACACAACATTTTGTCCATTGCTTCCCTCTCCTCTCATATCAAAACATAACTTTATTATTAGCATTATCCACAGCTCTCTTGTTGTTGTGATATGAGGGCTCCTATTCAACCTCTTATGCAGGAGCTGAAGACATAAAGGGATGAGCTCTTCAATGCTGCCTATTCACAACGGCCTACATTTCTCAATTTATTATTTGATTAGGATCCCCGTTAGCTCTGCTATGAAAGAGCATAAGTAGTGTCTCTTTTGAGTTTCTCAGAATGACTGCAGGTTTTAAGAGGAACGAGCTGTACTTGTTCCTATTCACTGGACAATAGGCCTTTCACAAATCAGTACAATCCAAGCAAGTGTAATCTTCAGACTTTAAGACTATGACATACAAAATAGTCTCAGCGTCGTTTGCTCAAGTTGACATTTTTATTACTTACATAGTTTTTCCTCTTCTTCCAATTCCATTTCAATTCAGAAAGAACCAATCTACAAGTACTGAAAGTACTGAATACCAATGCACCAAGTCTGGAACCCTGAACAGCTTTTACCCCGAAGCCATATGACTTCTAAACAAGACTGCTAAATAGCTAATCAAATGGCTACCCAGACTACCTACCTTGACCCTTTTTTTGCATCAACTCTCTTGCACTGACTCTATGCACACACATTGGACTCTACCCACACACTCACACATACTTACACTGAATCCCCCACCCACACACACACACTACACCCACACACACACATTGTCACGGCTGATTTCCTCCTCTTCGTCTGAAGAGGTGTAGCAGGGATCGGGCCAAAATGCAGTGTGGTAAGTGTCCATAGTTGTTTTTAATGAAAAAAACGAAACACTACAAAACAATAACCGAAACGTGAATAACCGAAACGTGAATAACCGAAACGTGAATAACCGAAACGTGAATAACCGAAACGTGAATAACCGAAACGTGAATAACCGAAACGTGAATAACCGAAACGTGAATAACCGAAACGTGAATAACCGAAACGTGAATAACCGAAACGTGAATAACCGAAACGGCACCATGTGGTGAAACAGACACGGAAACAATCACCCACAAAGTACCCACAGAATATGGCCGCCTAAATATGGTTCCCAATCAGAGACAACGATAGACAGCTGCCTCTAATTGAGAACCAATCTAGGCAACCATAGACATACAATATACCTAGAAAGGAAACAGCCCCATAAACATACAAAACCCCTAGACAAGTCACAAAACACATACATCACCCATGTCACACCCTGACCTAACCAAAATAACAAGGAAAACAACGAATACTAAGGTCAGGGTGTGACACATATAAAAAGCACACACATGCTTACTGATGCCACACACACACACAACACTATACACACACAACACTACACACATGCGCACACACACACACAGCCATATTATTTTTTACTCCCTATACACTGTGTACAAAACACTGCTCTTTTCCTGACTAGGTGAATCCAAGTGAAAGCTATGATCTCTTATTGATGTCACCTGTTAAATTCACTTCAATCAGCATGTGACAATTTGTATTTAATTTTTTTGAAGTCAAACAAATTCCAAATCCAAATTGTCCTCATTAAAGAGCATTGGAAGATAATTGGAATTGTATTGTAACTACTGAATTGATTGGAATTTAAATGGAATTGACTGCAACCCTGCTCACATACACATGTGGGATCTTACATTTGAGGCAGTTTGTTGTTAAAAGGGAAAAAATCCTGCATCAACAGGAAATGTGAATTATGTGGATTATAATTAATTTACATTTTTGTAAGAGCTGATACATTTTTCGTAAAGGAACATCAACTATGCAATTTCAACCTCAAATACGCCACAGGTTTTTCTGCAATAGGGTGATCAAATTAAGATCCTTCATCTGTAGCAGTCAATACAAAATCTGTGATCATGAACATTTAAAGTGACTCATTAACAGGAGTGGAAGTAACAAATTACAACCACTCACGTTCCTGTAATTGAGTAGCTTTTCTGTGTACTTGTATTTTTTGAGTATTTTTCACATTTACATTACATTTAAGTCATTTAGCAGACGCTCTTATCCAGAGCGACTTACAAATTGGTGAATTCACCTTCTGATATCAGGGGAACAGCCACTTTACAATAGTGCATCTAAATCATTTAAGGGGGGGGGTGAGAAGGACTACTTTATCCTATCCTAGGTATTCCTTGAAGAGGTGGGGTTTCAAGTGTCTCCGGAAGGTGGTGATTGACTCCGCTGTCCTGGCGTCGTGAGGGAGTTTGTTCCTCCATTGGGGGGCCAGAGCAGCGAACAGTTTTGACTGGGCTGAGCGGGAACTGTACTTCCTCAGTGGTAGGGAGGCGAGCAGGCCAGAGGTGGATGAACGCAGTGCCCTTGTTTGGGTGTAGGGCCTGATCAGAGCCTGGAGGTACTGCGGTGCCGTTCCCCTCACAGCTCCGTAGGCAAGCACCATGGTCTTGTAGCGGATGCGAGCTTCAACTGGAAGCCAGTGGAGAGAGCGGAGGAGCGGGGTGACGTGAGAGAACTTGGGAAGGTTGAACACCAGACGGGCTGCGGCGTTCTGGATGAGTTGTAGGGGTTTTTCAAAGGCTGTACTTTTTACTTAAGTACATTTTTTATGAAGTAAAGTACTTAAGTACATTTTCAAAACCATCCGTTACAGAGTACAAGTTAGAAAAATTATGTCTTGTTTTGCACGCTTTGTACAAAATAATAAAATGCAGTACAACAGGACATTTCTTAATGTAGCTCTTAATTAGCTAGCTATAATTGGCATGTTCACGTGTCTCATACCATGATCAACTGACCACGACTTCACCACCTGGGTGGTTTTAACCAATCATAGCGCAGTATAATACGGCGGTAAAATGCATCTATTTACAATTCAGTATGTTTACACATATGACAACTACAAATGATGCACATAATCATGGTAAGCACATCAAGTTTTTGCCTTTTGTAACAGCTAGGACTGTTCACTTGTTTGTCATTAACAAGTAACATGACCAGATGGACCAATACAATTCAATTTCACGCATCGCGCAAAAAACAGCCCAATCACAGCTGTGTGTGTGTAACGGCGTTCTTCGTTTGTCAAAAGAGAGTCGGACCGAAATGCAGCGTGTTGGTTACTCATGTTTTTTAATGAAACAAATGACGATTACATGAAAATACTAAGACAAATACAAAACAACAAAACGGAACGTGAAACCTAAGTACAGCCTATTTTTTTTTCTTTTTATAAAAATAATTTATTATCTTCAATACCATTCATTCTTTACAACTCATAATTTGCATACATACTCAAATAATGGTATTTTAATTAAACTAATTAAACTAAACATAAACCCCAAACAAAACCTCAGGGGAGCATCTTCCCTCCCCGTAACCCTACAAAATACCTTTCCCTATCTCCCCGTCCCTAATCTATCCTCTTACAAATCTAAATGACACCCAGCCCTAAACCCCCCTTCCACCTCTCCCGAGCAGCATGCTGCCCCCACTTCCTCTCCTCCCTCTTCATCCTCCCCTCAAATCTCCTTCCACCCTCCTCACTATCCCTTCCACCCCCCAATCTCTCCCTGTCTTCACCATGTTCTGCCTTGCTTCCCACAGCCCCCGTTTAAAGAGACTCATGAGAAGCCAGAGCAGAAACCTGTCCCTATCCGTCCCTCTCGCTCTCCCTACACCCCTCTCTAACCTGGCCCATACAAAAGAGACGGCAACACATCCACCTTTAGGATCAGGACTTTGCCCATAAAAGACAAATACCTAGCTTTCCACATTGCTAGCTTCCTCTGTACCACTGCGATATGCATGTTCCAGTTTAGTGTCGCTGAGCCGGAGGTCTCAAAATGGACCCCGAGAATCCTCAGGGCCTCCTCACAGAGAGATAACCCCCCAGGCACATCCGTTCTACTGCGCCATCTTCCGTAAAACTTGACGGAAGACTTTGCATGGTTCAGAACTGCTCCCGACGCTCGGGTGAAATCCCCAAAGATGGCAAGGGACCTTGTCAGGCACGAGTCCTTGCACAACAGCAAGGAAGTGTCGTCGGCGTACTGCGTCATCTTAACATGCAGCCCACCACTTCCAGGGATCAGCAAACCTTCCACCCCTGTGTCTGCCCTAATGGCAGCCCCCAGAGGCTCCATGTACAGAACGAAGAGGAGAGCCGAGAGTGGGCACCCCTGCCTGACCCCAGACGAGGGGTCAAAAACGTCACCCAAGTGACTATTTACACTAACTCGGCACCCCGCTCCGACATATAATGTACGAATCCATCCTATAAACTTCTCCCCAAATCCTAATTGACCTAACACTCTGAATAAAAAGGATCTATTCACGCGATCGAAGGCTTTCACCTGATCTAGCGCTGCTACCATAAAAGGCAGTCCTCTATCTTCAACCCAAGCGATGGAGTCCCTGATTAACTGTAGGTTCCATCTAATAGAGCGGCCCTCTACCCCGCACGTCTGATCCTCATGAACGACGTAGGGAAGGGCTGTGCGCAACCGGTCTGCTAAAACCTTTGCAAGTAGCTTGTAATCTACACACAGCATGGTCAACGGCCGCCAGTTGCCAAGGTCTGTTACTTCCCCCTTCTTATATAAAAGTGACAGCACACCAACAGCCATTGATCCCCCCGGGACCCCCGTCTCAAGGATGACCTTCAAGACTTCGAGGACCACTGGTCCAAGTATACCCCAAAACTTGAGATAAAACTCAGCCGGCAGCCCATCCATCCCAGGCACCTTCCCTTTTCCCATCCTCCTAAGAGCGCTCTCAACCTCTTCTAGTGAGATCTGGGCCTCCATCACTTCTCTAATGTCCTCCGGCAACCGCCTGGACAAGTGTTCTAAAAACACATTTCCATGCTCTACATCTATTTCCCTTTCCTTAAATAAACCTTGGAAATGATCAGTTGTCACCCTGACCATATCCTCTGGTTCTCTAACTATACTACCATTTTCTTCCCTAACACCATGCATTACCTTTCTACTCTGTCTTGCCCTAACCAACTTAAAGAACATAGCAGAACAAGTCTCATTATGTTCTAGAAATCCACTATGCGCACGCTCCAAGAAAGCTCGAGCCTTCCGCTCCTGCAACTCCCTGAGCTGCGCCTTTAGGGTTGCGGATCTCTCCCAGTCAAACGACCCGCCGAGGTTGCCTGCCTCGTATTCAAGTTCAATTAACCTTTGGATACGATCCACCTCCCTCCTCTCCTCCCTTTTTTTCCTCTTGCAATACCCTATTATAAAAGCCCTAATCCTCACCTTAACTAATTCCCACCACTCTAACACCCCCTCGCACATGGACCGGAGGCCCTCAAGCCTCCAAAAGAAACCATAAAACCCGTCAACAAAAGCCTGCTCCTCCAGCACATCCCGATCTAGCTTCCAGTACCGCCTACCAAAGAGGCAGACTGGCGACCCCACCTGCAGGAGCACCCCGTCGTGATCCGAAAAGAAAACAGGCAAAAGCCGCCCAGACAACTTACCCAAAGACCTGGGTACAAAAATATAGTCGAGCCTCCGCTCAACCCCCCTGGAGTTGCGCCATGTAGGACCGTCCATTTTCGGAGTAGTGTGCAGACCACCATCTACCAGACCATGGCAAGCCATTAACCTGGCAATGGCGCCTGCACTGCTATCCCCCCCTCTTCCTAAATCTATATTAAAATCCCCCCTATCACTAATTTCCTATTTGTGACACACAGGGGCGTCAGACAGTCAACCATCTCCCTCCTGTCTGCCACCACCTGTGGCCCATACACCACCACTAATCTAAATTTACAATCCCTTATCGTGACATCCACCCCTATAATCCTCCCCTGCATTACCACAAAAGAATCCTCCACTTTTACCTCCCTGTGCCCACACAAAATCCCTACCCCCGATGAGTGCACCCCCCAACACCCCAAACCGACTCCCCCTTGTCCCACTCCCTCTTAAACCTACTAACATCCCCTCCATCCCTCAGGTGAACCTCCTGTAAAAAAACAAAAATCAAACCCCACACCCTCCAAATAACTAAAAACCGCCCTCCTCTTAACAAAATCCCTTAAACCCCTTACATTTAAACTAACAAAAGTAAAATTAGACTCCATGAAAAAATAAAAACATGTAATACACTCATTCTAAACCCAGACAGAAAAAAAAAACAGGACACTCACCCGATGCTCCCCTGCTCCATATCTACCGGTGAGAACACCATCCGTAATCCCGACATCCCCCCCTCTTCCTCCATCACACCATCCCAGGATGCAGGAATAGTGTTTGGCTCCGGGGTGCCCTGCACCCTGGGTCTACCCCCACAATCCTCCCCCTCCCCAGTGTTGCAGCTGGTTTGGAAAAAAATTGGGGAGGCTGAGTCCCCAAACAAAAAACTCCCCACCTCCTCCTGTACCCAGTCCTGAGTCTTGTTAGGTGTGTCCCCACCCAACAGAAGTTGAGGGCCTGGGGAAACCAGCAGCAACCCAGAGGTTTCTCCCACCCCCATCACTCTCTTGGCCATCCCCTCCCCCTCACTGTCAGCCAGTCGCACCCTCCTCTTCATTCTCTTCTTTGGTGATGGCGGCAGTGGAGAGATACCACCCTCCCCCCGCCAGCTCCTCCACCATACCCCTCATCTCTTCCACCAGGGCACTTTCCCCCCAGTCCACTTGCTCTTCCACCGTCTCCTTCTCCACCACTCCTCCCTCGCTTTCTTCTCTCTCATGCTCCTCCACTTGGTTACCTTCTTCTGCCGCTTTTCCTTTTCCTTTCTCCTACTCCCGTGCCTTCCGTTTCCTTCTCTCTTCCATCCGCCGCTTCTTGCTCCTCTTCCTTCCTTGTGGCCTTCCCCTCTGGAACTGTACTCTGGTCATGAGGCATGCTTCCTTCCCCTCCTCTTCTTCCCCCATCCTCCGCTCCTGCTCCCCCCCCCCCCCAGCCGCAGACGCATATGACCTCTGACGGGCCGGGCACCCCCGCCACAGGTGTGCTGACGAGCCACACCCATGGCACGTCTTAGGCTTGTCACAATCCCTCACCTCGTGATCCTCAGATGCACAAAATCTGCATTTTCTTGTACTGCACGAGGCGAATATGTGACCATAGGCCATACAGCGCCTGCAAAATGGGGGCTGACGTGCATAAAACAACGTCCCCCTGTCAGCCCCTAGGGAGAACATAGCAGGAGGATGGAGGTAGCCACCATGTCCCTTTGGGTCCTCTCTGAGGAGGGCCTGGAAGCCTCTCCTCCCATTCCAAAACCCAAGGGAGTCTTTGAGGTGCCTTGCTGAGGAGACGTTATCCATGTATCTCCCCAGAAAAGCCCTCACCTCTTCGTCCTTAACGTAAGGGTTGTAAATGTTTACAGTTACAACCCTAAAGTTATTCTTTTCCAGGCTTGTTATTTCGTAGTGGCACATCGGCCTCTCACCTCCCACTGCTCTTGCCCTTCTCAGGATATCATCATGTTTTTCCTCTGTATATAGTGCCACGTCGTATGCTCCCTCCAACGAGTTGCCTTGGAAACAAAACACGTCCTTCACCGTCAGCTTTAGAATCCCCATCAATATTATCCTTCCAAAAGATTCCCGTCCTAAAGGCTCCAACTCCTTTTCCTTCCAAGCAAACCGAATCGTGTTGGCCAGCCCAATCCCAGGGACCGACCGTGTTGATGTATTTAGCACCATCTCCGCAAGGAGAATGGCGCTCGTTCTCTTCTCTTCCAAAACAAGTAAAAAGAAAAACCAAAGTGACCGAGCCTATCTGGTGAAACTACACAGAGACAGGAACAATCACCCACGAAATACACAGTGAAACCCAGGCTACCTAAATACGGTTCCCTATCAGAGACAACAAGAATCACCTGACTCTGATTGAGAACCGCCTCAGGCAGCCAAACCTAAACTAAACACACCCCTAATCAACCACAATCCCAATGCCTACAAAAACCCCAATACGACAACACAATAACATAAACCCATGTCACACCCTGGCCTGACCAAATAATTAACTAAAACACAAAATACTAAGACCAAGGCGTGACAGTATGCAAACAAATGATGATCGGTAGCAGGATTTTCTGCAGTAAAAAAGGTAGCTACATGCCATGAAATAAAAGGTTTTCTAATCAATTTGAAAAATAAATGGAGCCTAACAAGATTGATCAGGTTCAGGAGACAATACAGACACACACAGAGACAGCCAGTGGCCGGGTCTTCTGAAGACCATGAGGAAGGAAATCCCTGGCCGCATCTCAAAGAACACTTCAGCTTCAAGCAGAGAAGTGGAGACAATGTAATTATGGAAATTAAGCTCTGCTTACCAAAGATGGTGGAGGTGGCTGCCTACAAAACCTCTGCGTCAAACATGTAATGGTAGGAAAGTAAAGATATAGATATATTTTATCGCCATGAATGGTGTTTGTGTAGGCTATGTAATGTAGCTAACAAAATGTTGCTACTAGCCAGTTGCATTCAATCTGTAGCATAATGCTAACATTAGCAAGCTCATCCTGTTGCTAGCTAGTTAGAAGCTAACCCTGACCAATGTCTTTACACAGCATAAGGAACTATAAGATGTAGTGCGGGCTACTACAGCATTGACATTATGTTGGCTAGTAGCTAACCATCCCCATAATGTAAGTTGTTGGGGATAGCTAAAAGTGAAATGAATGAACTTGTGAAGATAAAAAAAAAAATCCTTTTGAGACCTGGAATTTTTTGTTATGTGAACTATCTTTTTTTGCTTTCTTATTACCTAGTAACTATATCTGGTTGGATCACTGAGTTTCGATTAATAGCCACAAATCATGTTTGGTAAAACTATAGTTCTTATAACTGTAGAAAAGAAAGAACAATATTCCCCAACATCCGTATGCATTTGGACAGTGACATTATTCAAAACATGTTGTAATTTCTAAATTATTCATTTGATACGAATAAAAACAACTTCTTATAGCTTTGTCTGCACTTTAACCACATTGTCATTGTATCTTTTAAAATCCAATGTACTGGACTACAGAGCCAAAACAAAAATGTTGTCTTTATGTTGTGTACAATCATCGACACGGAACTCCAACATGTAGCACCAGTCATGTAGATTTATTCTGATAGGAACGGCACAAAATTGCACGTCATGCAATGCACATCTCACCATCCAACTCTGCACTCACGCACGCTGGTTTGGTGTTCACTGGGCTAGTTACCAAAATAATACAATTACAATATACAATATAATATCTTTAACAATGTATGTACCTGATAGGAACGGCACAAAATTGCACGTCATGCAGTGCACATCTCACCATCCAACTCTGCACTCATGCACTGTACAAAATATATGAGCCCCCTCCCACCAGACACAGTAAGTTGCTAGCTAGTACTGGCGGGAATTCTTTACAACAAAATGCACAACAAATATTCTCCAAAAACCGCTGCATCTTATGTGTGATGTTCAAATAACATTTACAAACAATTTGATATAAATTGTACATTTAAAACCTCTTGAAACTCCCCATCCCGGATCCGGGATCGTGACTAAAGCCTCAGGCTCATTAGCATAACGCAACGTTTACGCAAATAAAATGAAAATAATGCGCCTACTCTCAAGCTTAGCCTTTTCTTAACAACACTGTCATCTCAGATTTTCAAAATATGCTTTTGAACCATACCAAATCACTAATTTGTGTAAGAGTATGCTAAGCTAGCTTAGCATTTTGAGTAGCATTTAGCACGCAACATTTTCACAAAAACCAGATAACCAAATAAATAAAATAATTTACCTTTGAAGAGCTTCGGATGTTTTCAATGAGATGACTCTCAGTTACATAGCAAATGTGCAGTTTTTCCTGAAAGCGTCTTTGTGTAGGAGAAATCGCTCCGTTTTGTACATCACATTTGGCTACCGGAACGAAACGAAAATTCAGTCACCTACAACGTCAAACTTTTTCCGAATTAACTCCATAATATCGACCGAAACATGGCAAACGTTGTTTGGAATCAATCCTCAAGGTGTTTTTTCACATATCTCTTCATTGATATATCGTTCGTGGAAGCCTGCTTTCTTCTCTAAATTCCATGGAAAAATACTTGCAGCTGAGTTTTGCGCACCAATTTCGGCGCAGGACACCGGGCGGACACCTGGTAGGTCTCTTATGGTCAATCTTCCAATGATATGCCTACAAATACGTCACAATGCTGCAGACACCTTGGGGAAACGACAGAAAGGGCAGGCTCGTTCCCCTCGCATTCACAGCCATATAAGGAGACAATGGAAAACGGAGCCTCAAAAATCCTGCTGATTTCCTGGATGCCGTCTCATCTTGGATGCCGTCTCATCTTGGTTTTGCCTGTAGCTCACGTTCTAGGGCATATATCTTTGAATATCTTTGCAGTTCTGGACACGTCAGAGTGTTTTCTTTCCAAAGCTACCAATTATATGCATAGTCGAGCATCTGTTTGTGACAAAATATTGCGCTTAAAAACGGGCACGTCTTTTTATCCAAAACTTATATAGCGCCCCCAGAGTTTCAACAGGTTAAATCATCACTTGAGAGTATAAAAATCACTTTTGATGTACAGAGCTTTGCAACCAAAAACTTACCGCTGGTTTGGTGCTTGTTCACTGGGACGATTCTAACTGGAACATCCCCCCTCGTAAGCAAGCCACGCAAACCAGCCAATAAGATGCCATGTTGAGTAGGTAAAGGCAAGACAACTCAAACCAAAAACCCATTGGCTTAACAATAAAGTGGCAAGGGGAATCACCAATATAACCCTGTTACATTTACCCAAATACGTACAGATTGCACTTTTTGTGCTGGTTTAATTTATTAAGTATTTATTATTAATTTATATAACTAAACTGGTCAGGCTACAGTGCCTAGCAAAAGTTTTCATCCCCCTTGCCGTTTTTCCTATTTTGTTGCATTACAACCTGTAATTTAACATGATTTTTATTTGAATTTCATGTAATTGACATACACAAAATTGTACAAATTGGTGAAGAAAAAAAAATTGTTTAAAAATATATATATATTTAAAACTGAAAAGTTGTGCGTGGATATGTATTCACCCCCTTTGCTACGAAGCCCCTACATAAGATCTGGTGCAACCAATTACCTTCAGAAGTCACATAATTAGTTAACTAAAGTCCACCTGTGTGCAATCTAAGTGTCACATGATCTGTCACATGCTCTCCGCATATATACACCTATTCTGAAAGGACCCAGAGTCTGCAACACCACGAAGCAAGGGGCACCACCAAGCAAGCGGCAACATAAAGACCAAGGAGCTCTCCAATCCAAACAGGTCAAGGACAATGTTGTGGAGAAGTACAGATCATGGTTGGGATATAAAAAAATATCAGAAACTTTTTAACATCTTACAGAGGACCATTAAATTCATTATTAAACAATGAACAAAAAACATGGCACCACATCAAACATGCCACGAGAGTGCCGGGCACCAAACCTCACAGACCAGGCAAGGAGGGCATTAATCAGAGAGGCAACAAAGAGGCCAAAGATAACCCTGAAGGTTGCTGCAAAGTATCAGTCCACTTTAAGCTGTACACTCCACAGAGCTGGGCTTTAGAGTGGCCAGGAAAAAGGCATTGTTTAAAGAAAAAAATAAGCAAACACATTTGGTGTTTGCCAAAAGGCATGTGGGAGACTCCCCAAACATACGGAAGAAGGTACTCTAGTCAGCGATGTCATTTCCAAAATAGCTTCCAACACTACTCAGCAAATTGGATGTAGTCTATCACCGTGCAATCTGTTTTGTCACCAAAGCTCCATATACTACCCACCACTGCGACCTGTATGCTCTATATGCCCACTGGCTCCAGGTCATCTATAAGTCTTTGCTCGGGAAAGCCCTGCCGTATCTCAGCTCACTGGTCCCCATAGCAGCACCCACTCGTAGCACGCACTCCAGCAGGTATATTTCACTGGTCACCCCCAAAGCCAACTCTTCTTTGGACACCTTTCATTCCAGTTCTCTGCTGCCAATGACTGGAACGAATTGCAAAAATCACTGAAGCTGGAGACTTATATCTCCCTCACTAACTTTAAGCATCAGCTTTCAGAGCAGCTTACTGATCATTGCACCTGTACATAGCTCATCTCTAAATAGCACACCCAACTACCTTATCCCCATATTGTTGTTTATTTATTTGCTCCTTTGCACCCCAGTATCAATACTTGAACATTAATCTTCCCGCACATCTATCACTCCAGTGTTTAATTGCTAAATTGTATTTATTTCACCACTATGGCCTATTTATTGCCTTCCCTAATCTTACTACATTTGCACACACTGTATATAGACTTTTATATTGTGCTATTGACTACGTTTGCTTATCCCATGTGTAACTCTGTTGTTTTTGCTTAGCTTTATCTTGGCCAGGTCACAGTTGTAAGAACAAAAAAACTATGTTTGAGCACAGCCAGACATGGACTCACCTCAACCTCAACAGAGAATTTGTTAGGTCTGAATGTATTTGAACAACTCAAATTTATCTCAGTATCTGAGAATACCAAGTGTGGAAGTCTGTGTTAGATTGCAATGCCAATAATATGATTGTGTTGCCAGCTACATACAACAGAGTTTACTGAAACACTGAATATATGAACAACGTGTTGTTTTCAATGTTCAATGTTTGGCGTACCTTGAAGAATCATCTTGACACAATCACACAGGATGAGACTGAGCATCTAAGGGAGCATTCATCTGATGAAGAAGATTTCTTCTCATCACTGACAACCAAACGGTCAGAAGGTACAGGGGAGCTTGATGGGTTTCTTGCTAGTCCATCGGACAAAATGGATTTACTTAATTTGTTTCCGTACATAAAGAAGCTGTCCCTCAAACTCAACACAGGCCTGCATGCATCTGCCGCCTGTGAGTGTCTTTTTCAGCTGTGCTGGACTACCCACCACTGCTTAGCGTGCCAGAATAGACTCAATTAACTTAGAAAATCAGCTCCTACTGAAACTGAATGGCAAATTCAGAGAGAAGGTAGTTATGTGTTCGATAGGTAGTTCCACAAAAAATATCTGTAAATGTGATTTTGAAGATTTAATATTAAAATCAGCTGTTCTGGATCTTATCTTGTTGGTTATTTTCTGGTGTTTTATGGAACATTTAGCCTGTCAAGCATTACATGTAAACTATTACATATACAGTAGTATATAGAAAAGTAATCATTTTTGCTATTCATTTGTTATTGAAGCTTGCATTCAATTGCCACACCCTTTTCATATGAACTTCCATTCTTGTAAAAGGAGAATAAAAATAACCATCAAAATTGAAATAGTAAATTATTTTAAAGTAACTTTTACTCTGAGAACTTTTTAAATGTGCTACTTTTACTTTAGTAGTTTTTTAACACCAGTACTTTTAATTTTACTTGATTACAATTACATTAAAGTAACAGTACTTCTACTTGAGTAGGATTTTACAGTACTCTTCCCACCCCTGTTCATTAGAGAACAGAAGTATGGTATGGGTGACCTCTAGTATCATTAAATTCTGGAACATAGGTACTGTCAGTTGGTTTTGCTATGGTGACACAGAATGGCAAGAGTGTAGTGTGATCTGTAAGATTCAGGTTCCGTCAAAGAGGGAAAACTTCTTATCTTAAATGTATTCATGTGAACATCTTTACTTTCCCACCCCCTGCCCATTGCCCCATTGTACCCAGAGTCATGCCTCCACAGGCTCTTTGAGACGCCGAAAAAATTCATCTGATCACTGACTTCATTTCCATGTGTGAGAGGTGCTGTTAGGAGAGCGCCAGCAGAGACAAGCCAATTCAGATGCAAATAAAATCGTTCAGAGTACCACTCTGCCATAGAGGCTATGCACAGCACGGGCTAAGCGCTAGCGCCTGTACCAAGGGAGCCGGACTGCAGATGCTAATCACACAAAGTAGGCAATCTTCCAGCAATATTGACAGGTCCCTCCATTTTACAGGCCTATTTCACCGTCTTTACCGTGCCCCAGGCTCTGGAGAGATTTGCATGGATTTGTACGTACAGTACTGTACTGGTGGTTCCTTGGAAAAGATGTGGGCAAAATATCAAACAGCAGATCAACAGAAAAGTGCCAGTGATGCTACCTACTAACTCTGCCGTTAAGGATTGATCCTCACATCTCTCGTGATACTGGTGTAGTTGTCTGGCCTTTGTCGGCGGGGTCATTTCTATTATGCGGTGCTTTTTGGACCTTAGAACTTATGGTGGGAAAAGTGTACATTTTTATTTTGTTAGCATTCTATCAGAAAAAGTACATGTTTGACTTTCAGAAAAACAGATTGGTCAAGCTCAGGCACTTAATATTTTTTTAGGTGCATTTTCCAACCTGTTAGGTGCTTAATCCTAACAGGGTGGAAATGTGGAGCCAAATTAACCATAGCTCTGTGATTGAGCAAGATTGAGCTAGCATAAAAGTGAACACTTGAACAGTATTTTAACTTCTCTATCAGACATATTTCAACATTTTGAATTCTTCTAAATGTTCTCTATAGTTTAATCTAACATGGTGGAAATATGAGCGGGACATACAGACGAAAAACGTGAACCATGGAAAACTGAGTTTATTTTTATTTAGCTTTGCACCATTGTTTCCCCACCAAAGAAATGACATGTAGTGTCATTTTAAAGTCATATGTTGAACATATTTTGTCTGTTTACAATGCTTAACTGCTCTGGACTACTGAGTTCCTCCAAGATCTCTCTCTGTCTCTCTCTGTCTCTATCTCTGTGTGTGAGAGAGAAATGGATAAACAAAAGTAAAGAGTAAATATTACACTCACACAAGTTCCAAAAGAATAAAGACATTTCAAATGTTATATTATTTCTATATACAGTGTCATAGCGATGTTCAAATAGTACAATAGGGAAAATAAATATGGGTTATAAATACAATGGTGTTTGTTCTTCTTGTGGTAACAGGTCACAAATCTTGCTGCTGTGGTATTTCTCACAATATATATATATATATATATATATATATATATATATATATATATATATATATATATATATGGGAGTTTATCAAAATTAGATTTGTTTTCAAATTCTTTGTGGGTCTGAGTAATCTGAGGGAAATGTGTCTCTAATGTGATCATACATTTAGCAGGAGGTTAGAAAGTGCAGCTCAGTTTCCACCACATTTTGTGGGCCGTGTGCATATAGACTGCCTACGGGGACCTTTCTCAATAGCAAGGCTACGCTCACTTGAGTCTGTACATAATCAAAGATTTCCAAAATGTTGGGATAGTCACAGTGGTCAGGTATTCTGCCACTGTTTACTCTCTGTGTTGGGCCAAATAGCATTCTAGTTTGATTTGTTTTTGAAATTAATTATTTCTAATGTGTCAAGTAATTAGCTTTTTTTTCTCATGATTTGGTTGGGTCTAATTGAGTTGCTATCATGGAGCTCTATGGGGTCTGTCTGTGTTTGTGAACAGAGCCCCAGAACCTGCTCTGCATGCATTATTTGGTGTTTTACATTGTACACAGAGGATATTTTTGCAGAATTCTGCATGCAGAGTCTCAATTTCGTGTTTTTCCCATTTTGTAACTTTTTGGTTGGTGATTAGATCCCAGGCCTTACAACCATAAAGAGTAATGGGTTCTATAACTGATTGAAGTATTTTTAGCCAGATCCTAATTGGTATGTCAAATTGTATGTTCCTTTTGATGGCATAGAAGGCTCTTCTTGCCTTGTCTCTCAGATTGTTCACAGTTTTGTGGAAGTTACCTGTGATGCTGATGTTTAGGCCGAGGTACAGTGCCTTGCGAAAGTATTCGGCCCCCTTGAACTTTGTGACCTTTTGCCACATTTCAGGCTTCAAACATAAAGATATAAAACTGTATTTTTTGTGAAGAATCAACAACAAGTGGGACACATTCATGAAGTGGAACGACATTTATTGGATGTTTCAATTTTTTTTTTAACAAATCAAAAACGGAAAAATTGGGCGTGCAAAATTATTCAGCCCCCTTAAGTTAATACTTTGTAGCGCCACCTTTTGCTGCGATTACAGCTGTAAGTCGCTTGGGGTATGTCTCTATTAGTTTTGCACATCGAGAGACTGAAGTTTTTTTCCCATTCCTCCTTGCAAAACAGCTCGAGCTCAGTGAGGTTGGATGGAGAGCATTTGTGAACAGCAGTTTTCAGTTCTTTCCACAGATTCTCGATTGGATTCAGGTCTGGACTTTGACTTGGCCATTCTAACACCTGGATATGTTTATTTTTGAACCATTCCATTGTAGATTTTGCTTCATGTTTTGGATCATTGTCTTGTTGGAAGACAAATCTCCGTCCCAGTCTCAGGTCTTTTGCAGACTTCTTCCAGAATGGTCCTGTATTTGGCTCCATCCATCTTCCCATCAATTTTAACCATCTTCCCTGTCCCTGCTGAAGAAAAGCAGGCCCAAACCATGATGCTGCCACCACCATGTTTGACAGTGGGGATGGTGTGTTCAGGGTGATTGGCGTAAAAGCAACACAGCCCAACATAACGTTTTGCATTGTTGCCAAAAAGTTCAATTTTGGTTTCATCTGACCAGAGCACCTTCTTCCACATGTTTGGTGTGTCTCCCAGGTGGCTTGTGGCAAACATTAAATGACACTTTTTATGGATATCTTTAAGAAATGGCTTTCTTTTTGCCACTCTTCCATAAAGGCCAGATTTGTGCAATATATGACTGATTGTTGTCCTATGGACAGAGTCTCCCACCTCAGCTGTAGATCTCTGCAGTTCATCCAGAGTGATCATGGGCCTCTTGGCTGCATCTCTGATCAGTCTTCTCCTTGTATGAGCTGAAAGTTTAGAGGGACGGCCAGGTCTTGGTAGATTTGCAGTGGTCTGATACTCATTCCATTTCAATATTATCGCTTGCACAGTGCAAGTCCGTTAAGAACAAATTCTTATTTTACAATGATGGCCTACTCCGGCCAAACCCTCCCCCAACCCGGACAGCGCTGGGCCAATTGTGTGCCACCCTCGGGGACTCCCGATTGAGATACAGCCCGGGATCGAACCAGGGTCTGTAGTGACGCCTCTAGCACTGAGATGCAGTGCCTTAGACCGCTGATCACTATCATTATATTTGGATTAGCATTATTAAATGTAAATTGTATAAAGAACTTGTGTTTGTCTTGATATTCTGGGAAATAACTCCAATTGATTCTCAAAGAATTCACACCTTCAGATGAAATAATTTATTACTATTTTTCAAATTTGTGTCTTATAGAGTTATTGTACATTTTTAAAAGTCAGGCCTTCTTAGAAGACCATTTTGTCCAATAACACGACTGATTCCCCATTAATATTTTCATAGGCTGCGGTACAAACACTTAAAAGAAACACCCTATCCCCTCAGCCCTCAAATTAAGTGGACACTTCCGATGACGTATCATCAACGTGTGACAAGTATACAATTGCAGGGCAATGGGTGAGGGAGACAGGTATGATTTTTAAATGGACCACCCTTGGCCGGAAATTCGTCAATGGTTCACCCCTCCATGATTGTGTTTTCAGCCACCGCTAACTTGTGGGTGCTTTATATGCTCTACAGTCAATTATGATTGTATGTCTACTTATATGAAATATATCATTATTAATACATGCCTACTGTATGATAGCTAGCAAATGAATTAGCTAACTAACGTTAGCCTGCCAAGCTGGAACTTCTGGAGAAGGAAAATTGTTTTATTTCTACAATTTCCAATAGAAAACCAAACAAAACATATTTACTTTTTTACGAGACACGTTTGTGCCATCATGTGCATTAGTTGCACAATTTCAAACTTATTTGTATTCGTTTTTGCTTACACTTGTGTGTTGACTTCTCCATTGATGTTGTTTTTAAGTTTCTGCAAATTGAATTATGGGGAGTTTCAGGCCCCGGAGTGAACATAATTATACGCTCGCAAAGCTGACTAAAAATGAGGGCTGAGGGCCTTACGTTTCAAACCCACCTTGCTTGGCTAATCATTTGGACCACCCTCCAAGATGGCGACAGGTATTTCCCCAATGGAATAAGTCGAGGGTAAGTGGATGAGGGTGTGTCCTTTAAAGTGTTTGGACTTCAGGCATGGTAAATAAGGATACACACAACCTTAGAGACGGTTCCTGAATGTGGTGTCATTGTAGGAAGGAGTTGTTTTCTTAAAGGAGAATATATAAAATAATAATAAATATAAAATCGGGATTTCTTTTTTTATTGATGAGTGAGAATTTAACTAGAACTATAAAATAATGAAGAAAGATTTTAAATATTGTATTTTACTGCTCATATTTCTCATGGAAGTTGATCAATACCACCCTGGTATATGGCAAAAATGCTAAATATACTGAAAGTTTTCAAAATGCAGAAAACTCCCTTTCAAAATCCATATTTTTAAGGTAAGGAAACCTGACCTATTTAAAGCCTTTTGGAATCCACATTTTACACAAAATAAGAAATGGTATTTCCTGGGGACAGAAAACACACGGCATAATAGGAATGACATAATTGCCTTGCCTAGCTGCTCCATAGCATATCACTAAATATATATTCCATTAAATGGACTCCCCTTTAAAAATAGGAATGGCAGACACTGCTTTCCATTTGCTCTCCATGCATGTACAGTATTTACAATATCATTGGTTCTGGTGGAAACAATGTTTACATACACCTGAGTGGCTCTGAGATAAGTAAACTAACCTTACTTAGAAGTTAATTGGTACATAATGTAACACTATAGGCATTACAGTAAGAGTTGAGCTCACATTGTATTTCCCCTTTTTGACAGATGTCTTATGCCTTTCAAAGCAAAATATGACAACATTGATATGGATGGGCTGACATTTGTAGAGGCCTGAGATTGCGGGACACTTGAAGCAAATGGAACAATTAGACGAGTGAATGCTGGGCAAAATCCTTCGGCCTGGACTTAATGGTCCCTTATCGACAAGCTAATTCCCCTGTGGAATAGGATGTGCCAAAGCAGGAAACAAATGGAAGGAATGGAAGCTTGTATCTTGTAAAAAAAACTGTCACAACCAGTTAAAATGCCAGTTAGTGACTGTAACCCAAACTCTTTCTCACCGGCTTTACCATACTGGAAGCCGTCAGTAGACTACCTGCAGACCTACTGTATTTTCATCACTTGAAAGTAACAGGTATGCTTTAAGCCATTCATTTTGCAGCCTTATATTTCTATTGATGAGTCAATTGAGGTAAATGTTCAGTGCCATTAGAAAGTATTCATACCCCTTGACTTATTTCACATTTTGCTGTGTAACTGTAACAACGTTCTTCGTTTGTAGCAAGAAAGTCGGACCGAAATGCAGCGTGTTGGTTACTCAAGTTTTTTAATGAAACAAAATGACGATTACATAAAAATACTGAGACAAATACAAAAACAACAAAACGGAACGTGAAACCTAATTACAGCCTATCTGGTGAAACTACACAGAGACAGGAACAATCACCCACGAAATACACAGTGAAACCCAGGCTACCTAAATACAGTTCCCAATCAGAGACAACGAGAATCACCTGACTCTGATTGAGAACCGCCTCAGGCAGCCAAACCTATGCAACACCCCTACTCAGCCGCAATCCCAATAACTAAAAAACCCCACTACGAAATACAACAACATAAACCCATGTCACACCCTGGCCTTACCAACTAATTAACGAAAACACAAAATACTAAGACCAAGGCGTGACAGAACCCCCCCCCCCCTAAGGTGCGGATTCCCGGACGCACCTCAAAACCATAGGGAGGGTCCGGGTGGGCGTCTGTCCATGGTGGCGGTTCCGGCTCGGGACGTGGACCCCACTCCATAAATGTCATAGTTCCTCCCCTTTGCGTCCTGGGATGATCCACCCTCGCCGCCGACCATGGCCTAATAGTCCTCACCCAGAACCCCACTGAACTGAGGAGCAGCTCGTGACTGAGGGGCAGCTCGGGACTGAGGCAGCTCGGGACTGAGGGGAAGCTCGGGACTGAGGGGCAGCTCGGGACTGAGGGGCAGCTCGGGACTGAGGAGCAGCCCAGTACTGAGAGAAAGCCCAGCACTGAGAGGAAGCCCAGTACTGAGAGGAAGCCCAGCACTGAGAGGAAGCCCAGCCAGGCACTTGAATCCGGCAGATCCTGGCTGGCTGGCAGTTCTGGCAGATCCTGGCTGACTGGCGGATCTGGAAGAATCTGGTTGACTAGCAGATCTGGAAGAGTCTGGTTGACTGGCAGATCTGGAAGAGTCTGGTTGACTGGCAGATCTGGAAGAGTCTGGCTGACTGACAGATCTGGAAGAGTCTGGCTGACTGGCAGATCTGGAAGAGTCTGGCTGACTGGCAGATCTGGAAGAGTCTGGCTGACTGGCAGATCTGGAAGAGTCTGGCTGACTGGCGAATCCTGGCAGACTGACGGCTCTGGCTGCTTCATGCTGACTGACGGCTCTAGCTGCTCCATGCTGACTGGCGGCTCTGGCTGCTCCATGCTGACTGGCGGCTCTGGCTGCTCCATGCAGATTGACAGCTCTGGCGGCTTCTTGCAGACTGACAGCTCTGACTGTTCCATGCAGACGAACAGCTTTGGCAGCTCCTTGCCGACTGGCAGCTCCTTGGAGACTGGCAGCTCCTTGCCGACTGGCAGCTCCTTGCAGACTGGCAGCTCCTTGCAGACTGGCAGCTCCATGCAGACTGGCAGCTCCATGCAGACTGGCAGCTCCATGCAGACTGGCAGCTCTGGCTGCTCCAAGCAGACTGACAGCTCTGGCTGCTCCATGCAGACTGGCAGCTCTAGCTGCTCCATGCAGACTGGCAGCTCCTTGCAGACTGGCAGCTCCATGCAGACTGGCAGCTCTAGCTGCTCCATGCAGACTGGCAGCTCTAGCTGCTCCATGCAGACTGGCAGCTCTAGCTGCTCCATGCAAACTGGCAGCTCTAGCTGCTCCATGCAGACTGGCAGCTCTGGCTGCTCCATGCAGACTGGCAGCTCAGGCTGCTCCGAACAGGCAGGAGGCTCCGGCAGCGCTGGAGAGGAGAAAGGCTCTGATAGCGCTGAACAGGCGGGAGACTCCGACAGCGCAGGAGAGAAGAAAGGCTCCGACAGCGCAGGAGAGGCGAGGCGCACTGTAGGCCTGATGCGTGGTGCTGGCACTGGTGGTATTGGGCCGAAGACACGCACAGGAAGCCTGGTGCGGGGAGCTGCTACCGGAGGACTGGTGTGTGGAGTTGCCTCTGGATAGACCGGACCGTGCAGGCGCACTGGAGCTCTTGAGCACCGAGCCTGCCCAACCTTACCTGGCTCGATGCCCACTCTAGCCCGGCCGATACGCGGAGCTGAAATATACCGCACCGGTCTATGCACCCGCACTGGGGACACCGTGCGCACCACTGCATAACACGGTGCCTGCCCGGTCTCTCTAGCCCCCCGGTAAGCACAGGGAGTTTGCGCAGGTCTCCTACCTGGCGTAGCCATACTCCCTGAAAGCCCCCCCCCAAGAAATTTTTGGGGCTGATTCCCGGGCTTCCATCCACGTCGCCGTGCTGCCTCCTTATACCAGCGCCTCTCCGCTTTAGCCGCCTCTCGTTCCTCCTTGGGGCGGCGATATTCACCAGGCTGAGCCCAGGGTCCTTTTCCGTCTAATATCTCCTCCCAAGTCCAGAAGTCCTTTGATCGCTGCTCCTCACAATTAACAGGGAGAGTAGGCTCAGGTCTGACTCCTGACTCTGCAACTCTCTCTCTGAGCCCTCCCCCAATAAATATTTGGGGGTGTCTTTCGGGTTTCGCTCTGCGCCACCGTGTCTTTCTTTTCGACTCCATTCTCCTATAGCCCTCTTCGCACTGCTCCAGCGAATCCCAGGCGGGCCCCGGGACTCTCTCTGGGTCGGCCGCCCACCTGTCTATTTCTTCCCACGTCGTATACTCCAAGCCTCTGCTGTCCATAACATCCTCCCTTCGCTGCTCCAGCTGCCTGTTACCACGCTGCTCGGTCCGTGTGTGGTGGGTGATTCTGTAACGACGTTCTTCGTTTGTCGCAAGAAAGTCGGACCGATAATGCAGCGTGTTGGTTACTCATGTTTTTTAATGAAACAAAATGACGATTACATAAAAATACTGAGACAAATACAAAAACAACAAAACGGAATGTGAAACCTAATTACAGCCTATCTGGTGAAACTACACAGAGACAGGAACAATCACCCACGAAATACACAGTGAAACCCAGGCTACCTAAATACGGTTCCCAATCAGAGACAACGAGAATCACCTGACTCTGATTGAGAACCGCCTCAGGCAGCCAAACCTATGCAACACCCCTACTCAGCCGCAATCCCAATAACTAAAAAACCCCACTACGAAATACAACAACATAAACCCATGTCACACCCTGGCCTGACCAACTAATTAACGAAAACACAAAATACTAAGACCAAGGCGTGACAGTAACAGCCTGAATTCTAAATGTATAGTTTTATTTTTCACCCGTCTAAACACAATAACCCATAATGACAAAGTGAAAACATGTTTTAAGAAGTTTTGGAAAATGTACTGAAGATTAAATACAGAAATATCTCATTGACATAAGTATTCACGCCTGAGTCAATACTTTGAAGAAGCACCTTTGGTGACGATTACAACTGTGAGTCTTTTTGGGTAATTCTCGAAAGAGCATTGCACACCTGGATGTTATGTACTTGAGTGAAGACCCAAAAGCGGTTTTAACAGAAAACAGAGTTCTTTAATGAAAAACAGGAATGGCATAAATCCTCTTCCAACGTAGTCAATGGAACAAAAAGAACGTTAGTATAATGCAGGATGCACCTGCCAGGCAGACTCCGACAGGATAGGACAAGGTGGAAGCAAACGAGACGACAGCTTGCTTCTGGCATCAAAAACACAAACAAGAATCAGACACTGAAAGTAGCAGGAACAGAGAGAGAAATAGAGACCTAATCAGAGGGGGAAGAGAGAACAGGTGGGAAAGAGTGAATGAGCTAGTTAGGGGAGATGTAGAACAGCTGAAGAATGAGAGACAGAGAAGGTAACCTAAAAAGACCAGCAGAGAGAGACAGAGTGAAGAGAAAGGACAGGAACAGACATAACAAGACATGACACTGGATTTTACAATATTTGCCCATTCATATTTTTTGTCAAGTTGATCATTGCTAGACAGCCATTTTTAGATATTGCTATAGATTTTCAAATCGATTTAAGTAAAAACTATAACTCGGCCACTCAGGAATATTCAATGTCATCTTGGTAAGCAACACCAGTGTAGATTTGACCTTGTGTTTTAGGTTATTGTCCTGCTGAAAGGTGAAGTAGTCTCCCAGTGTCTGTTGGAAAACAGACTGAAGCAGGTTTTCATCTAAGATTTGACCTATGCTTAAAGCTCCCTAATCCTTGCCGATGACAAGCATACCTATAACATGATGCAGCCACCACCATGCTTGAAAATATGAAGAGTGGTACTAGGTGATGTGTTTGATTTGCGCCAAACATGTTTTGTTTTCAGGAAAAAAAGTTTCTTTATTTGCCACATTTTTTGCAGTTTTTTACTTTAGTGCCTTATTGGAAACAGGATGCATGTTTTGGAATATTTTTATTCTGTACAGGCTTCATTCTTTTTCCTCTGTCAATTAGGCTAGTATTGTACAGTAGAGTAACTACAATCGTGTTGTTGATCCATCCTCAGTTTTCTTATCACAGCCATTAAACTCTGTATCAGTTTTAAAGTCACCATTGGCTTTATGGTGAAATCCCTGAGCGGTTTCCTTCCTCTCTGGCAACTGAGTTAGTTGTATCTTTGTAGTGACTGGGTATAATACAAAGTGTACTTAATAACTTCACTGTGCACAAAGGGATATTCAATGCTTTTTTAGTATTTATCTATCTACCAATAGGAACCCCTCTTATGTGAGGTTTTTGTGGTTGAATCTGTTTGAAATTTACTGCTCGACTGAAGGACCTTACAATTATCTGTATGTGTTTATTTTAATTGAATTTCTTATTTCACCTTTATTTCACCAGAAAGGCAAGTTCAGAACAAGTTCTGATTTACAACTGTGACCTGGCCAAGTTAAAGCAAAGCAGTGCAACAAAAACAACAACACAGAGCTACACATGGAATAAACAAATGTACAGTCAATAACACAATAGAAAAATCTATGTACGGTGTGTGCAGATGTAGAATATTAGGGAGGTAAGGCAATAAATAGGCCATAGTGGGGATATAATTACAATTTAGCATTAACACTGGAGTTATAGATGTGCAGATGATGATGTGCAAGTAGAGATACTGGGGTACAAAAGAGAAGAAAAAAAACAATATGGGGATGAGGTAGTTGGGTGGTTATTTACAGATGGGCTGTGTTCAGGGGCAGTGATCAGTAAGCTGCTCTGACAGCTGATGCTTAACGTTAGTAAGGGAAATATGTCTCCAGCATCAGTGATTTTTGCAATTCGTTCAAGTCATTGGCAACAGAGAACTGGAAGGAAAGGCAGCCAAATGGCTTTGGGGATGACCAGTGAAATATACCTGCCGGAGCACGTTCTACTGCTACTGGTGGATGTTGCTATGGTGACCAGTGAGCTGAGATAAGGCGGGGCTTTACCTAGCAAAGACTTATAGATGACCTGGAGCCAGTGGGTTTGGCAATGAATATGTAGCGAGGGCCAGCCAACGAGAGCATTCAGGACGCAGTGGTGGGTAGTATATGGGGCTTTGGTGACAAAATGGATGGCACTGTGATAAACTGCATCCAATTTGCTGAGTAGAGTGTTGGAGGCTATTTTGTAAATGACATCGCCAAAGTCAAGGATCAGTAGGATAGTCAGTTTTACTAGGGTATGTTTGTCAGCATGAATGATGGAGGCTTTGTTTGCAAAATAGGAAGCAGATTCTAGATTTAATTTTGGATTGGAGATGCTTAATGTGAGTCTGGAAGGAGAGTTTACAGTCTAACCAGACACCTAGTTATTTGTAGTTGTCCACATATTCTAAGTCAGAACCATCCAGAGTAGGGATGCTAGTCGTGAGTGAGGGCAGCCATCGATGAAAAGCATGCATTTAGTTTTCTAGCATTTAAGAGCAGTTAGAGGCCACAGAAGGAGTGTTGTATGGCATCAAAGCTCATTTGGAGGTTTGTTAACACAGTGTCTAAAGAAGGGTCAGATGAATATAGAATGGTGTGGTCTGCTTAGAGGCGGATCAGAGAATCACCAGCAGCAAGAGCGACATGATTGATGTAAACAGAGAAAAGTTGCTGCGGGGGGTGTAGAGCTGTTTGCCGGGGTAGGGGTAGCCAGGTGGAAAGCATGGCCACCCGTAGAAAAATGCTTGTTGAAATGATCAATTATCCTAGATTTATCAGTAGTGAGAGCGTTTCCTAGCCTCAGTGCAGAGGGCAGCTGGGAGGAGGTGCTCTTATTCTCCATGGACTTTACAGTGTCCCAAAATTTACAGGATGCAAATTTCTGTTTGGAAAAAGCTAGCCTTTGCTTTCCTAACTGACTGTATATTGTTTCCTGACTTCCCTGAAAAGTTAAATATCGCGGGGGCAATTCGATGCTAATGCAGTTTGCCACAGAATGTTTTTGTACTGGTCAAGGGCAGTCAAGTCTGAAGTGAAGCAAGGGCTATATCTGTTCTTAGTTATTTTTTTTGGGAACCGGGCATGCTTATTTAAGATGGTTAGGAAAACAGTTTTAAAGAACAACCATAAATCCTCTTCTGACGGGATGAGGTCAAAATCCTTCCAGGATACCCGGGCCAGGTCGATTATAAAGGGCTGCTCGCTGAAGTGTTTTAGGGAGCATTTGACCACGGACCCATTACGGACGCAGGCAATGAGGCAATGATCGCTGAGATCCTGGTTGAACACAGCAGAGGTGTATTTAGAGAGCAAGTTGGTCAGGATGATATCTATGAGGGTGCCCATGTTTACAGATTTAGGGTTGTACCTGGTAGGTTCCTTGATCATTTTTGTGAGACTGAGGGCATCTAGCTTAGATTGTAGGACTGCCGGGAGGTTAAGCATATCCCAGTTCACCTAACAGTACGAACTCTGAAGATAGATGGGTGCAATCAATTCACATATGGTGTCCAGGGCACAGCTGGGGTCTGAGGGGGGTCTATAATAAGCGGCAACAGTGAGAGACTTATTTCTGGAAAGGTGGATTTTTAAAAGTAGAAGCTCAGAATTGTTTGGGCACATGCCTGGATAGTAGGTTCACCAGACGTGCTACCTGTCCCAGACTTGCTGTTTTCAACTCTCTAGAGACAGCAGGAGCGGTAGAGATGCTATAAAACGCCAACTGATATTTCCTCCTGAGGTGCTGATTGTAAACATCAGCACCTCAGCGGTTGCATTAAGAACAAGTTTATCTTTAATTCTATGTAAAACATGTATCTTTCATCAAAGTTTATGATGAGTATTTCTGTTATTTGATGTGGCTCTCTGCAATTTTCTCTGGATGCTTTGGAGGCATTACTGAACATGGCGCCAATGTAAACTAAATATGAACTTGATTGAGCAAAACATACATGTATTGTGTAACATTGAGTCCTGGGAGTATCATCTGATGAAGATCGTCAAAGGTTAGGTATACATTTTATCTATATTTCTGCATTTTGTGACACCTCTCTTTGGTTGGAATATGGCTGAATGCTTTCTGTGACTAAAACAGTTCTGGCTGGTGCACACACAACAGAAAATAATCACCCACGAAACACAATAGAAAACAGGCTACCGAAATATGATTCTCAATCAGGGACAACGATTGACAGCTGCCTCTGATTGAGAACAATACCAGGCCAAACACAGAAATAGCAAATCATAGAAAAACTAACATAGACAACCCACCCAACTCACGCCCTGACCATACTAAAACAAAGACATAATAAAATAACTGGTTAACTGGTGTGTGGGGTACAGAGATAAGGTAGTCATACACAAATCATGTTGAACACTGTACTTGCATATGTTTACTTATTTAGACTTTCCATAAAAAAAGCATTGAATACTTATTGACTCAAGACAATTTTTTATTAATATTATTATTTTAAAAAACATAATTCGGCCTCCCGGGTGGCGCAGTGGTTAAGGGCACTGTACTGCAGCGCCAGCTGCGCCATCAGAGTCCCTGGGTTCGGGCCCAGGCTCTATCGTAACCGGCCGCGACCGGGAGGTCCGTGGGGCGACGCACAATTGGCCTAGCGTCACATTGGTGCAGCTGGCTTCCGGGTTGGTTGCGCGCTGTGTTAACCTCTTACATCTATGGGGGCGCTATTTCATTTTTGGATGAAAAACATTCCCGTTTTAAACAAGATATTTTGTCACAAAAAGATGATATAATTGATACCATTCGAAAGAAAACACTCTGACGTGTCCAGAAATACCAAGATATTCTCTGTGCGTGCCCTAGAACGTGAGCTTCAGGCAAAACCAAGATGAGATGGCATCCAGGAAATGACAAGGATTTTTGAGGCTCTGTTTTCCATTGTCTCCTTATATGGCTGTGAATGCGAGAGGAGTGAGTCAACCCTTTCTGTCGTTTCCCCAAGGTGTCTGCAGCATTGTGACGTATTTGTGGGCAGATCATTGGAAGATTGACCATAAGAGACCACATTTACCAGGTGTCCGCCCGGTGTCCTGCGCCGAAATTGGTGCGCAAAAGTCACCTGCCAGTATTTTTCCATGCGATACAGAGAGGAAAGCAAGCTTCCACGAACTGCATATCAATGAAGAGATATGTCAAAAAACACCTTGAGGATTGATTCCAAACAACGTTTGCCATGTTTCGGTCGATATTATGTAGTTAATCCGGAAAAAGTTTTACGTTGTAGGTGACTGAATTTTCGGTTCGTTTCGGTAGCCAGACGCAATGTAGAAAACGGAACGATTTCTCCTACACACAGACGCTTTCAGGAAAAACTGCGCATTTGGTATGTAACTGAGAGTCTCCTCATTGAAAACATCAGAAGCTCTTCAAAGGTAAATGATTTTATTTATTTGGTTATCTGGTTTTTGTGAAAATGTTGCGTGCCAAATGCTACTCAAAATGCTATGCTAGCTTTGCATACTCTTACACAAATTAGTCAATTTCTATGGTTCAAAAGCATATTTTGAAAATCTGAGATGACAGTGTTGTTAAGAAAAGGCTAAGCTTGAGAGCAGACGCATTATTTTCATTTTATTTGCGATTTTCAGAAATCGTTAACGTTGCGTTATGCTAATGAGCCTGAGGCTTTAGTCACAAACCCGGATCCGGGATGGGGAGTTTCAAGAAGTTAAGAAGCAGTACGCATGACTTTCAACCTTCGTCTCTCCCGAGCCCGTACGGGAGTTGTAGCGATTAGACAAGATAGTAGCTACTACAACAATTGGATACCACGAAATTGGGGAGAAAAAGGGGTAAAAAAAACAACATAATTCCACTTTGACATTCTGGGGTTGTCACGACTCCGACCGAAGGTGGCTCCCCTTCCCGTTCGGGTGGCGCTCGGCGGTCGTCGTCGCCGGCCTACTAGCTGCCACTGATTCTTTCCTCCCCCTCCTTATGTGTTTATTGAGTACACCTGTTTTGAGTTGGGTATAATTAGGGCGGCTTTATAAATCAGCCGGCCCGCCAGGTTCTTTGTGCGGGATTAATTATTGTGACCTTCTGTTTTGTGTAACTTGTGTGCACGTCTGTTTGTTACGTGTTTTCACATTTCGTGG
The DNA here is from genome assembly GCF_036934945.1 of Oncorhynchus masou masou. Classification (NCBI taxonomy): domain Eukaryota; kingdom Metazoa; phylum Chordata; class Actinopteri; order Salmoniformes; family Salmonidae; genus Oncorhynchus; species Oncorhynchus masou. The sequence continues at coordinate 68,276,560 of NC_088243.1, read as the reverse complement.
GTTTTGTCCCCGTGTTTGGGGCGTTTGTTTTGTTATACGCCCTGTGTTTTCGTGGGGTTGGCTTATGGTCACCGTGTTGTGCATTAAAGTAGCACTACCCTGAACTCTCTGCTTCCTGCGCCTGACTTCTCACCCACGACACTCAGAACGCTACAGGGGTGTTGTGTTTAGGCCACTAACTTAAATAAAGTTTCTAAGTGCAACTCAATAGTAGGAAGGTGTTCATTTTTTTTGTCCACTCCATGTGTATACATTATATACTAATATATATAACACAAAGTGTGTATTGTTTTGTATTGTTTTGTATTGTTTTGTATTATTATTACACTGTTGGAGCTAAAAACACAAGCATTTTGCAAATCTGTGTGTACGTGACCAATAAACTTGATTAGATTTATAGAGCTAGACTGGCCCACTTGGTCATAACACTCTCAGTAAGACTGGATCCAGGGTGACAGTACGTGACGTGTAGAAAGGGAGGATGCTAATTCCATTTAGTCTCAAAGGAACCAAAGCAGATGGCAAACGAATACAGGGAGGAAAGGACATTATGTCCAAAATAGCTAGTCCATAATTAAAACTGTGTGAGTCTGAAGTGAACTTCAGTCAGAAATCATCTGTCTTTAAAGTGAAGTTCTTCAGTCCTTTATTTTATTAATTGTATTTATATGTTATGCATAATTTCATAAAAGAAGACTACTAATTTGGGCAAAGAAATACACAACATTAGAGCTACAATTACAATTGAAAAGATACTCTTTATAATATACATTTGTTGTGTTTTCTGTAATATTCTCAGCAGTCATGTAATACAGAATCTACACAAAGCAACCTGCAAAACAAAAGCCTCATTGGCGATGACGGAAATTGGCATCCATCCGATGTCACTTTAATGGTCATAAGATTTAGAGAACAGGTGGTGTCTGTTCCACCACAACAGGATTGTGGGTAGTGGGGACGGCGGAGAGCATTTCTCTGTGTGTTCTAGATTATATACCGAAAGGCAGTGTCCACTGAGCTGTTCAGTTGTGAAATGAGAACAGCTCCAGTTGTAATCAAGGCTGGGCCACAAAACATCTGAATCCAAGTCGTAAAACAAGTGCGCATGAAAACAGAAGTACTATGTCTGTTATAGAGATTCCAAAGCATGATCATACTAGATGTTGACAAATGGGGGATGGATGAAGCATTACATTACATTGGATTTTTCATCATAGGAGCATATAAACTGGGATTATATAGTATGTTAGTGTAATTACTATGAAATATATGCATGCATTAATTTTCACAAGCTTCAATAGCCTTATGCACAATCTGTATCCCACTCTTAACACATACAGTCAGGTCCCAAATTATTGGCACCCTTGATAAAGTTGAGCAAAAAAGAGGGTGGCAATAATTTTTGACCTAGCTATATGGGTTGAGAGTGGGATACATGTAGCTTGTCTAAGCATGTACCTCTGCTATTGTAAGTATGTTGAACACAATCAGTTCATAATGATGTTCACATATAATATGAGATCATATACTCCCTTTAGATAATATCGTTTTGAAAACATAATCTCATAGCAACAAGTTTAAACAAACATGTTTTAAAACCATTTCAAAGATTTTCCAGATTGTGACATAAGGCTAATGTACCTTGATAAAATGAATGCATGCATACCGTTTCATAGTAATTACTCTAATGTAATATTTAATTAAAGTTTAGTTGCTCCTATGATGGAAAATGCAATGCGATTTAACGCTTCATCCATTTCTAAACCGTAAGTATGATCATGGTTTGGAATCCCTATAAACAGCTTTAGTATTTTGGTTGTTTTACCACTAAATGAATGTTGGACCTGACTGTACATCAAGGGGGAAATATCAAGTTCATCATCATGAATTTTGATGTGTATCATTCATTTTGAACTGGGTGGTTCGAACCCTGAATGCTGATTGGCTGACAGCCGTGGTACAGTATATCAGACCATATACCACATGTATGACAAAATTACTTTGGTAACCAGTTTGTAATGGCAGTAAGGCACCTCGGGAGTTTGTAGTATACGACCAATATAGCACGGCGTGGCGTTGTGCCTTAGAACAGCCCTTAGCCGTGGTTTATTGGCAATATACCACACCGCTAGCGCCTTATTGCTTAAATATAATACTATTACTGCATTAATGCAAAACATCTTAAAATCAATCGACATTTACTTCATATGTTTCTTACAATCACACTAAGCCTGGGAGCAAATCTGCTTGTTATTAAGAGTTGATGCTGTTCAAGTCTAATCATTACATTTCAAAGTCTCTGCCAATCTTCAATAGTTGCATCATCCACACATTGGTTCGCATTTCATTAAACAGCAGAAATGTACTGTGATACATTGAAAGATCACTGTATATATGGTGTAAATTGACATACAATTGGTAATATCTGAATTCCTTGAATGCAATGTTGTTCTTGAACACAAATCCAAACAAGTTAAGTAGGCACAATATTACATAGCATGTAGGGTGAAACCTCAGCTGTGAAACATGATGTAACATAATCTCTGTAAATAGAGAAACTTTTGATGCATTTGACTGGTCGAGGGCAAATATATCCTTGGGGACTGTGCGTGGGGAGACATCAAAGAAAACTAACAGGCCGACTCAGAGGAATGTGTGTGTGTGTGTGTGTGTGAGTGAGAGAGTGAGAAAGACACTGTTTCTCCATGCGTTGGGTGTTGCTCTCCAAGGACACAATATTCCCTTGTTAACTTTTGATACAGAAATCACAAAAGAGTCAATTAAGTCAATCCGTAGAACACAGTCAACAATGCACCTTTAAAAGGCAATGTTACCTCTTTCAGTAAACGCTACAGATGTCGGCTCAGTTGGAAATTACCTCCAATTGTCATGCACACTATAACAAGGTTTCAGATTGAATCCCGGCCTAAGGAAGTCCATAAAGTAAAAACACTGGGCAATAAACTTTCATTCAATCGGAAGCCACCGTCAATTCACCCACAGTATAAGCAGAAACAACACTTCATGACCAGGCAGAATGCAAGTCTAATAACTTATTACAATGATTTTACCTTGATAGTTACATTAATCATACAATTTGATCCAAACATCTCTGGAATGTAACGTTACCATGATTTATATCAGTGTATAAACTATGGAATAATGATAGCATCTACCGTTGTCTTTCATACAATACAATATCCCAATACCAGCCCCAAAATGAATATTTCGTCTTTATATTTCTATTGTTCTTAGTCTCCATCCTTAATGGCTTACTATTAAACAACCCTGAATTTATAATACTATAAAGCCATACTGTCTATTTCATATTGATATTAGATCATATTTCTACCCACCTTGGTTAATTTATGCCCTTTCATATTGTGTCAATGGCTCACCTCACTGAAAACAAGCTCTACAGTTTGTAATTCACAGCAAAAATTAATGAACAAAGAAACATCCTCTCACTGTCAACTGTGTTAATTTTCAGCAAACTTAACATGTGTAAATATTTGTATGAACATAACAAGATTCAACAACTGAGACATAAACTGAACAAGTTCCACAGACATGTGACTAACATAAATGGAATAATGTGTCCCTGAACAAAGGGTGGGTAAAAAAAACAGTCAGTATCTGTGGCCACCAGCTGCATTAAGTTCCAGAGTGCATCTCATGGACTGCACCAGATTTGCCAGTTCTTGCTGTGAGATGTTTCCGGACTCTTCCACCAAGGCACCTGCAAGTTCCTGGACATTTCTGAGGGGAATGGCCCTCACCCTCCGATCCAACAGGTCCCAGTCGTGCTCAATGGGATTGAGATCCGGGCTCTTCGCTGGCCATGGCAGAACACTGACCTTCCTGTCTTGCAGGAAATCACGCACAGAATGAGCAGTATGGCTGGTGGCATTGTCATGCTGGAGGGTCATGTCAGGATGAGCCTGCAGGAAGGGTAACACATGAGGGAGGAGGATGTTTTCCTTGTAACGCACAGCGTTGAGATTGCCTGCAATAACATCAAGCTCAGTCCGATGATGCTGTGACACACTGCCCCAGACCATGACGGACCCTCCACCTCCAAATCAATCCCGCTCCAGAGTACAGGCCTCGGTGTAATGCTCATTCCTTCGACGATAAACGCAAATCCGACCATCACCCCTGGTGAGACAAAACCGCGACTCGTCAGTGAAGAGCACGTTTTGCCAGGCCTGTCTGGTCCAGCGATGGTGGGTTTGTGCCCATAGGTGACGTTGTTGCCGGTGATGTCTGGTGAGGTGTGATGTTCGGATCCTGTGCAGGTGTAGTTACATGTGGTCGTTCTGCCACTGCGAGGACCATCAGCTGTCCGTCCTGTCTCCCTGTAGCGCTGTCTTACTGTTTCACAGTACAGACATTGCAATTTATTGCCCTGGCCACATCTGCAGTCATCATGCCACCTTGCAGGATGCCTAAAGCACGTTCACGCAGATGAGCAGGGACCATGGGCATCTTTCTTTTGGTATTTTTCAGAGTCAGTAGAAAGGCCTGTAGTTTCCTAAGTTTTCATAACTGTGACCTTAATTGCCTACCGTCTCTATGACCGTTCCACAGGTGCATGTTCATTAATTGTTCATGGTTCATTGAACAAGCATGGGAAACAGTGTTTAAACCCTTTACAATGAAGATCTGTGAAGTTATTTGGAGTTTTACAAATTGTCTTTGAAAGACAGGGTCCTGAAAAGGAGCATTTATTTTTTTGCTGAGTTTATGTTCCTGCTGAAGGCTTGAATAGGCTACACTGAGATGGCACAATGAGACGACTGGCAGTACAACATATTTGGCTTATGATAAGTTATTTTTGGAGGCCTCCTGGAGATGCACTGCAACAATCAAACAACTGCAATGTGTTGCATCTCATCATTTGCTTGCATCTCATTAAAAAGATGAACGAGCACTGGCTGTAAATAAAGTAGGTGTCTGTATTTGGTGTGCACACATGTAACAAGACAGGAGTGTCCCACAATGAGACAGCAGAAATATTATTTTCAAAGTCACTCTCAAAGGGATGTATTACAGTAACATTAGGGTGGTGTTCATAAGGGCACACAACGGAAAATGTTTAAAAATGTTTTGCAATACAAACTAACATGTGTGCTTCTAATAGGACAAGTCCCATTTTAGCCAGTTTTCTCCTGTTTGGTGCATAATTACCAGAGGCAAGTGCAATGTCTGCAGACCTCCAGCAACAAAGTAACAGTGCTGAAGGGGCTAATGCATGAGTTAAGCCACTTAGTAGAGAAGGTGTCCTCCTGTTGCCAGTAAACGGCAGATTCTGAATCATGACTAAGCCAGTGTTGGTTTCCTTCCATGGGACTCTCGGTGAGAGGGACTGAGAAGAGCCCGAGGAAGCGAGAGAGGTCAAAAGCAGAATACATGACATAAGTTACAAAGTGAGAGAGGGGGGGGGACTTCTATAGCGGAGAAAAGGTTGGTCTAGAAGACAGTTAAGGCTTATTTTCCATTTGCTGGATTTGTCTATTGGTGTCTTCACCACAGAGAAGTAGCTGGTAAGAATTATAAATGCATGAGTGTCTGTGTGTGTATTCTTTGGTTAGAGTGGACAATACGATACTCCTTTTGTATGTGAACATAGTCTTGAAATAAAGGGGTTGGCATTACATTTGGGGCTTGGAGAATGACGGACAACTGTAGGGGGGACTGGAAAATAAAAATGTAAGCTATGTACTTTGTATTGAGACATTTGTTTGATTCACAATGCTGCCAAGTAAATCATATCCCCTTAAGTTCAATATCTTCTCATTTGTTTTGTGATAGTAAACAATAATAACCACAGGTTGTATGGTAATGATAGACATCTTATTTACCCACGGGCCCAGAATCTTAAACCAAACAAACTGCAAATCCACTTAATCCATGGATCTCATTCAAGGCTTATCACGTTATCTCAAATGTCATATCAAACGTAGCAATGTGTGGAGATCGCTTTGTGGAAGTTGGCACAGATCTAGGAACTGCCTTTCATCTCCAAAACATCATTAGTTCAACAAAGTTAACTCAATTACAGGAATATTTTTGTAAATGAACACGGGAGTGAATAAAGTCTGTAAAGTGGACATTATGGCAAGTAAAAACTGATTTGAATAGAATTATGTGTAATGGTGATTTGTATCACAATCTCTATAACTAATACAATCATTTTTTTGGATAGCATTTTTATTATGAATAACTAGGTTATTTAATTTTATACCATCATCTACGATGTGTATATACCATAATTTACTGCAGGGGTTCTCAAACCTCTCCTCGGGGACCCCCATGTAATTTAACTATTCCACCGCTAGCACACTCGATTCAAATTGTCAACTAATTATCAAGCCCTTGACTAGGTGAATCAGGTGAGGTAGTTCAGGCCTACAACAGCAATTTGAAACGTCTGAAGGTCCCCGAGAACACGTTTAAGAACCCCTGACCTGTTCCCACACCTCATCAATGGGCTGAAAACCTCTCATTCATCAATATATTCAATGTACTAATGAGCTCTGTATTGCCTGTGACATGATTTAATGACCAACAATGCAGGGAGAGAACTAGTTTGAGGGCATTGTTTACAAAAGATTCAGAGGGGTAATTTATTTCTATTAAGTTATTTAGTTTGTCCTCCTACTGTTTGTGTAGATACAAATGTATTAACATTGATACACAGATGTTGTCGGGATAATAAATATTGATATATGGATGTTATTGGAATAATGAACATTGATATACGAATGTTATTGGGATAATGAACGTTGATAAATGGATGTTATTGGAATAATGAACATTGATCTACAGATGATATTGGGATTATAAACATTGATATATGGATGTTATTGGAATAATGAACATTGATATACGAATGTTATTGGGATAATGAACATTGATAAATGGATGTTATCAGAATCATAAACATTAATCTACGGATGTTATTGGGATAATGAACACAACCAGTTAGTGATTGTCTGTTGTTGTCTATTGTTTTAATGAGCCACGCTAGCCACCACCATGCTAATATGGATTTGGTATGATACTGAAAGCAGAAATGAAATAAACCAGAAATTAAATAAACCCAAAGCCCGAGGCAAGGAAAGTTGCTGTGTCAAAAGTTCACCCGAAAAAAACTTGAAAGCTCAGCAATTTCAATTACTGACAGACAGCAATGCATTACAAAACGACTTAATAACTTGTAAGCCGATGGGAGAACGACTCATAATAATGGCTGGAATGGAGTTAATGGAATGGTATCAAACACACGGAAACCAAGTGTTATTTATGTGTTCAATAGCATTCTATTGATTCCGTTCTAGCCATTACTATGAGGCTGTCCTCCCCTAATAAGGTGCCACCGGCCGGCCACCTGTGGTCTGTAGATAACTCAAAGTCCAAGTGATTCATTCCCAACAGGCAATATCTGTGTCAGTAATATGCATCAAGACTAATGTGCGCGAAGGCGCTCGAAAACCCATTTCGTTTTGGAATGTGATATTGCAATGTGGAATTCCATTCCCAGAGATGCCCATGCAAATGTGATTAGTGCATCTTAAGGAGATGAGAATGAGGATGGTTGATTTGATTTGAAAAGGTTGGTCTAAAAGACACAGGGAAGGCTTATTTTGATTTTGCTGGATTAGTCTATTGGCGTCTTCAACACTGAGAAGAATCTGGTAAGAACTGTAAATGTGTGAATGTCTGTGTGTAATATTTGGTTAGAGTGGACAATATGTTACTCCTTTTATATGTGAACATAGTCTTGAAAAAAGGGGTTAGCATTACATTTGGGGCCTGGAGAATTGACACTTTTCATCAGCCAATATGTTTTATGTATGACCCAACTGACTTCGGGTTACACAACAACAGTAAGGGTGACTGGAAAATAAAGGTTTAATCTGTATTTGACTTTGCATTGAGACATTCTGTTTGATTCCCAAGGCTGACAAGTAAATCATATCTATCTAGTTCAACATTTTCTAATTAGGTGTGCTTGCTGAAGGCAAAGGACAAATCTAGATTTCTTACATACTCTTCCTATTATTGTTATTGTTCCTCCTGTAACTTCTTAACACCCAGACTGCCCCAGTTTAGACTGCTTTAGAAAGTATTTTTGATAGGATTTATACTTTTTGTACGACAACAATATTTAAATGAGCTCCCAATGCATTTCAATGGAAGTAAAAGAGCCATAGACTTACAGTACATGGGGAAAATTTGGGCAAGTATCTCCTCTATCACTGTTTAGGTATCAATGTAACAGGGTTGATTATGTTTCCACTTGACACTGCAAAAATATATATTTTATGTTTATGTATTCCTATTGGTTAGTTGTATTTACATATCAATAAGGTGTTATGCCATTGGTCATGCCTGCAGATAGGGGGAGATCGCAAATGTAAATTCTTCCCAATCCGATATTGACATACAAGCGGTCATGTTCTGAAATAGTGTAATCTATTTTCATATTTACAAGTTCACTATGTACATGTCTTGATGTGTGTTCTATATATAGGTGTACCATACCTGTTAGATATTGGGGCTGTCCTGGGATGTGCTTTTGTATGTTATTACTGTATATAGCTAGCATGCTCTAATTGTAATGGCCACATTAGCTCCCTGCTAATTCACAGTTATTTCCATGTTAACAGACAAATCACGAATATACAGCCATCAACATGCTGTTGTCCTGCACCAGTAGCGGTTGGTGCCGTCTAAGATGAGCGAGGACACAACTTTTTTTAAATGTGCATGGCCTTATTTCTATTACAGCATATTGGATGACTGCCATTCATATTGCATTCACTCAGCTCAATGTGACATTGATAGGTTAAGGCTACTGCTTTCAGTACTAGATTCATAATATGATCCTTTGATTGGGTGAACAACATGTCAGTTCATGCTGAAAGAGCTCTGATAGGTTGGATAGGTTGGTGTCATAGCTGTCATAATTACTGTGTAAGGCTATGGAAGGGGATGAGAACCATGGTTGTGTATTGAGGAGGATGGAAACTAGTTGTCCTCCGGCTTCACAATGGTGCTACCTTACAGAGTGCTGTTGGTGCTACTGTAGACCTTCATTACGAAACAATGTTTTAATCAATTATTTGGGGATGGGAATATATTTGGTATAGTACAGTATTATCTAAAAAGGCAAACTTTTTGAAAGTTTCAATATATTTATTTTTAATGAAATTCACTGAGAAGGATGGTCCCCCCCTTCCTCCTCTGAGAAACCTCCACTGTCCTTCACATCAAATGTGCTTTCTTGTGTCTATCATCAGAATAAACACCAATAAGCTGGGATCGCTGGCTGGACAGTCCTTTCTTTAAAAACACAATACGAGAGTTAACAAAATACGATCACATCTGTTACACTAGTGGCGAGACCAGTCTTCTTCTCTTCGCTGGACAGCTGTTACATCAACACAAAACCAACATTGAGATGTTCAGACTTACCCAATTTAGATTGCTTGATCAAGTGTTTAAAAAAAATCTATATATACTTTAACTATAACCATTTAACCTAGAGTCGATTTCTGGGCCTGCAGAATTCTAATAATTATAAAAGATGTCCCATCAAAATCTGTCTATTGAAGCTAGAGATGTCTTTTTGCATTGGATGCATCTCAATCCACCGCATCCGCCAATGTCCCCCTTTCTGCATCTGCGGTGAAAGGTAGCAGAGAAACAGCAGTATTTGTTAGACCATGAGACATCCCGAAAATCAGTCTTGTCACGAAAAAGTATGTAGCGCCCAAACGGAAATACACCTTTATGGAAAGATGAGACTCTCACGAACACGATGGTGTTCTCTGTTTTGCTCTACGACGCCCCACATGCCTCACAGGACTTATCTGAAGTCGGTACTGCAGATCTGCCAACTTCTGATTGTTGCGTCCAAACAGTTTGGGCTAAAAGACTTGTCCGAGGGTATCCAAGTACAAGTTTTAAAAAATGAATGGAAGTAAATGTGGAACAAGTTTTGTGCCTAAAATAAGGGGTTAAATAGGTGTCAACGCTGTTTTTAATAGTTTCCTGATATTTCTTATATCTCTAAGATATAGGAAAGTCACTTCGCAACAAACCCCCTTTAGATACTTTTCTGAATGATCTGTTGTTACATGTTGTGAATCTGTTATTCTGTATGTTTCTATGGGATAATAGCACTAAGGCCCAATTCATTGTTTCATCAAATAATAAAAAATAAAAATGTGATCATACATTTAGGGGTGTTGAAATAAAAATAAATCTAATAGCTAAATGACCATCTTAAAACAATTCCATATGTTAGCTAATATCAAATGATTTAAAACCAACAGTAACTCTTGAACAGTTTAAGCAACAGATACCAAACCAACTTTCACATGTTTAGGCTATCCTAACTTCAAATTCTAAACAACATTTATCATCTTTTGCCATATACATCAGCATAAATTAGCATAACATCACTCAGCAGCAGTAACCCTTGAACTGTTCCAGCTAGACACCAAACTGCTTTTCACATGTTCAGTCTGTCCTACAGTGCCTTCAGAAAGTATTCACACCTCTTGACCTTTTACACATTTTGTTGTGTTACAAAGTGGGATTCAAATGGATTTAATTGTCATTTTTGGTCAACAATCTACACAAAAAAATCTAATGTCAAAGTGGAAGAAAAATTCTAACATTCATAGAAAATGTATGAAAAATAAAACACTGGTATATCTTGATAGATACTGTACATATTCAGCCCCCTGAGACAATACAAGACATGTTAGAAACATCTTTAGCAGCGATTACAGCTTTCTGTCTTTTTATGTATTGTACAACAGCTCTGTCAAGTTATTTGTTGATCATTGCTAGACAGCAACTTTCAAGTCTTGCCATAGATTGTCAAGCCGATTTTAAGTCAAAATTGCACCTAGGCCACTCAGGATCATTCAATGTTGTCTTGGTAAGCAACTACGATGTAGATTTGGCCTTGTGTTTTAGATTCTTGACCTGGTGAAAGGTAAATTAATTTCCTAGTGTCTGTTGGAAAGTAGACTGAACTGGGTTTTCCTCTAGGAGTTTGCCTGTGCTTATAGCTGTATTCCGTTTTTTTATCCAACAAAACTCCCTAGTCCTTGCCGATGACAAGTATACCCAGAACATGATGCAGCCACCACCATGCTTGAAAATATGAGTGGATTTGCCCAAACAATGCTTTGTATTCAGGACAGAAAGTAATTTTTGCAGTATTACTTAACTGCCTAGTTGCAAACAATATATTTGTATTCTGTACAGGCTTTGTGCTTTTCACTCTGTCATTTAGGTTAGTATTGTGGAGTAATTACAATGTTTTTGATCCATTTTTTTCACAGCAATTCAACTCTGTTACTATTTTAAAATCCCTATTGGCCTCATGGTGAAATCCCTGAGCGGTTCCGCCCTCTCCAGCAACTGAGATTGGAAGGACACCTGTATCTTAGTAGTGACTGGGTGTATAGATACACCTTCCAAAGCCTAATTAATACATTTACCATGCTCAAAGAGGTATTATGTGTCTGCTTTTCCCCTTTTTTACATATCTAGCCATCGGTGTCCTTCTTTACGAGGCATTCAAAAACCTTGCTGTTTTTGTGGTTGAATCTGTGCTTGAAATTCACTGCTCAATTGAGGGACATTACAATTATATGTATGTGTAAGGTACAGAGATGAGGAAGTCGTTCAAAAATCATGTTAAATACTATTATTGAACACAGAATGAATCCATGCAACTTATTATGCGATTTGTTAAGCACATCTTTACTCCTGAACTTATTTAGGCTTAATATCACAAAGGGATTTAATAGTTATGGACCCAAGGTATTTCAGCTTTTAATTTTGTATTAATTTCTAAAATATTCTGCAAACAAAATTTCACTTTGACGTTATGTGATATTGTGTGGAGATCAGTGACACAACTATCTTGATTTAAACCATTTTAAAGGTTGTAACACAAGAAAATGTGGCAAAAGTAATGGGGTGTGAATACTCAAATGAAATTATATTTGTCATATGCACCAAATACTTACAAGCCCTTAACAAACAATACAGTTCAAGAAAGAGTTAAGAAAATATTTACTAGGTAAACTAAAGTAAACATTTTTACAAATAGTAACACAAAATAGAGTTGAAGTCGGAATTTACATTAGAGGTCGACCGATTTATGATTTTTCAATGCCGATACCGATTATTGGAGGACTTAAAAAAAGCCGATACCAATGAATTGGCCGATTTTTTTTTTTTTTTTAAATATATATATTTTTTTATGTATTTATTTATTTGTAATAATGACACTTGCAACAATACTGAATGAACACTTATTTTAACTTAATATAATACACTGATCAAATCAATTTAGCCTCAAATAAATAATGAAACATGTTCAATATGGTTTAAATAATGCAAAAACAAAGTGTTGGAGAAGAAAGTAAAAGTGCATTATGTGCCATGTGAAAAAGCTAACGTTTAAGTTCCTTGCTCAGAACATGAGAACATATGAAAGCTGGTGGTTCCTTTTAACATGAGTCTTCAATATTCCCAGGTAAGAAATTTTAGGTTGAGGTTATTATAGGAATGGCAGGACTATTTCTCTCTATACCATTTGTATTTAATATACCATTGACTATTGGATGTTCTTATAGGCACTTTAGTATTGCCTGCGTAACAGTATGGCTTCCGTCCCTCTCCTCGCCCCTACCTAGGCTCGAACCAGGAACACAGAGCAAGGGGAACAACTACTCTATGTCTCAGAGTGACTGACGTTTGAAACGCTATTAGCGCGCACCCCGCTAACTAGCTAGCCATTTCACATCGGTTACACCAGCCTAATTTTATTTATTTATTTAACCTGTAGGCAAGTTTAACCCAGGTAGGCAAGTTGAGAACAAGTTCACATTTACAATTGCGACCTGGCCAAGATAAAGCAAATCAGTTCAACAGGTACAACAACACAGAGTTACACATGGAGTAAAACAAACATACTGTCAATAATACAGTAGAAAAATAAGTCTATATACAATGTGAGCAAATGAGATGAGATAAGGGAGGTAAAGGCAAAAATGGCCATGTTGGCGAAGTAAATACAAAATAGAAATTTAAATATATATATATATATATATATATATAAACACTGGAATGGTAGATTTGCAGTGGAAGAATGTGCAAAGTAGAGAGAGAAATAATGGGGGTGCAAAGGAGCAAAATAAATAAATAAATACAGTAGGGGGAGAGTTGATAGGCTTGAAGTCATAAACAGCACAATGCTTGAAGCATTGTGAAAGCTGCTGGCAAGCGCACGGAAGTGCTGTTTGAATGAATACTTACGAGCCTGCTGCTGCGTACCACTGCTCAGTCAGACTGCTCTATCAAATCATAGACCTAATTGTAACATAATAGCACACAGAAATATGAGCCTGAGCTCATTAATATGGTCAAATCCGGAAACTTTCATTTCGAAAATAAAACGTTTATTCTTTCAGTGAAATACAGAACCGTTACGTATTTTATCTAACAGGTGGCATCCCTAAGTCTAAATATTCCTGTTACATTGCACAACCTTCAATGTTATGTTATGGGGCGGCAGGGTAGCCTAGTGGTTAAAGCGTTGGACTAGTAACCAAAAGGTTGAAGGTACAAATCTGTCGTTCTGCCCCTGAACAGGCAGTTAACCCACTGTTCCTAGGCCATCATAGAAAATAAGAATTTGTTCTTAACTGACTTGCCTAGTAAAATAAAGGATAAATTTAAAAAAAACGTCATAATTATGTAAAATTCTGGCAAATTAGTTCGCAACGAGCCAGGTGGCCCAAACTGTTGCATATACCCTGACTCTGCGTGCAATGAACACAAGAGAAGTGACACAATTTCCCTAGTTGAATATTGCCTGCTAACATTAATTTATTTCAACTAAATATGCAGATGAAAAAATATATACTTCTGTGTATTGATTTTAAGAAAGGCATTGATGTTTATGGTTAGGTACATTCGTGCATCGTTTATGCTTTTTTTTCGCAATGAGCTTTTATTAAATCATCCCCCTTTGGCGAAGTTGGCTGTTTTTGTTAGAAAGAAATAGTCTTCACAGTTGGCAACGAGCCATGCGGCCCAAACTGCTGCATGTACCCTGACTCTGTTGCACAGAACTCAAGAGAAGTGACACAATTTCCCTAGTAAAAAGAAATTCATGTTAGCAGGCAATATTAACTAAATATGCAGGTTTAAAAATATTGATTTTAAGAAAGGAGTTTATGTTTATGGTTAGGTACACATTGGTGCAACAACAGTGCTTTTTTCTTTTTCTTTTTTCTTTTTCTTTTTTTAAGAATATGAAATGTCAGAATAGTAGTGGAGAGAATTATTTTAGCTTTTATTTCTTTCATCACATTCCCAGTGGGTCAGAAGTTTACATACACTCAATTAGTATTTGGTAGCATTGCCTTTACATTGTTTAACTTGGGTCAAACGTTTCGGGTAGCCTTCCACAAGCTTCCCACAATAGGTTGGGTGAATTTTGGCCCATTCCTCCTGACAGAGCTGGTCTAACTGAGTCAGGTTTGTAGACCTTCTTGCTCGCACACACTTTTTCAGTTCTGCCAACACATTTTCTATGGGATTGAGGTCAGGGCTTTGTGATGGCCACTCCAATACCTTGACTTTGTTGTCCTTAAGCCATTTTGCCACAACTTTGGAAGTATGTTTGGGGTAAATGTCCATTTGGAAGACCCATTTGCGACTAAGCTTTAACTGATGTCTTGAGATGTTGCTTCAATATCCAAGTAAAACTTTTTTGAATGAAAAAACTCTGAAAAACACTCAAATTAAAACAGTTGGCTGCAGGTTCTCCTCAAGAATATGTCGGTATTTTGCACTGTCCATTTTCCATGCTATCCTGACAAGTGCTCCAGTCCTTGCTGAAGAGAAACACCCCCACAACAGGATGCTGCAACCACCGTGCTTTACTGTATGCATGGTGTTCTTTGGGTGGAAAGATGTATTGGGTTTTCACCAGACATATCATTTTGCGTTCAGGCCAAAAAGTTCATTAGTCTCATCTGACCACAGCACCCTTTCTATGCCTCTTGGCCTCGGAATCTACAATGCATTTTTGTTTGGCAAAGCTCAACCGAGACTTGATGTGGCTTTTTTTGAGGAGTGTTTTTTTTCTTAACCACCCTCCCATTGATGCCAGATTTGTGGAGCGCTTTTGATATTGTGGTCACATGCACACATTAATCAGTCTTTGCCATAAAGGCCTAAAGCTCCTTCAAAGTCGCCATTGGCTTCTTGGTAGCATCTCTGATCAGTCTCCTCCTTGCCCGGTCATCCAGTTTGGAAGGACAGCCTGATCTGTCACTCACTAACATTACTACTGCAGTCACTACTATTACTTATTTCACAACCATAAATTATTTCAACCAAGCACATCACATTTTCAAGAAATATACTTTTCTAGTTGGTTTTGAGAGAGTGGAGTATTAGCCTCAGATTGTATTGTAAAGACAAACGTATTTACCCAATGGCCCAGAATTTTAAACCAAACAAACGTTGAAATCCACTTACTCCATGCATCTCATTTAAGGCTTATCACGTTAGCCAAACTGTCAAATCAAATATAGTAATGTGTGAAGATCACTGCAAAGCAATGACATTGTATACTGGTTTGGGAAGTTGGTACAGATCTAGGAACTGCCTATCTTCAACATCTTTAAATTAAAAAAGTTAACTCAATTATAGGAATAAATGAATACTGTAAATTGGACCTTTTGATATTACATGGAAGAGAATTGTGTGTAATGGTGATTCGTATCACCATTCCTATATCTAATGCAATCAATTTTTAGATAGCATTTTTATTATGAATAACCAGGTTCTTTAATTTTATACCATCTATGATGTGTATATACCATAATTTACTGCAGGGGTTCTCAAACCTCTCCTCGGGGACGCCCATGTAATTGAACTATTCCACAGCTAGCACACTCGACTAATTATCAAGCCCTTGACTAGATGAATCAGGTGAGTTAGTTCAGGGCTACAACAACTTGAAATGTCTGGGGGTCCCCGAGAACAGGTTTGAGAACCCCTGACCTGTTCCCACACCACATCAGTGGGCTGAAAACATCTCATTCATCAATGTATTCAATGTACTAATGAGCTCTGTATTGCCTGTGACATTTAATGACCAACAAAGCAGGGAGAGAACTAGTTTGAGGGCATTGTTTACAAAAGATTCAGAGGGGTAATGTATTTCTATTAAGTTATTTAGTTAGTCCTACTGTTTGTGTAGATACAAATGTATTAACATTGATACACAGATGCTGTCAGGGTAATATGAATGAATGTTATCAGGATAATGAATTATTCATTAAAGCGAATGAGCTCTGTATCGCCAGTGACATTATTTAATGACCAGCAATGCAGGGAGGGAACTCGTTTGAGGGCATTGTTTACAAAAGATTCATGGTAGTAATGTATTTAATTTAGTTAGTACTACTGTTTGTGTAGATACAAATACTGAACATTGATATACAGGTGTTATCGGGATAACATCCGTATATCAATTTTCATTATCGGAATAATTAATATGGATGTTATCGGGACAATGAACATTGATTTACTGATGTTATTGGTATAATGAACAATTACGCACGCCTCTAGGAAGAGGGAATGCAACACCCTGCTACAACTCAACTCCCCGTGGTGTGAAAGAGGTATGGGACTGTAGGTGCGAGTAAGGATGACAAAAGGCAGAGAGTGGTACCGTTTACACTGAATTTATTCCCTCACACGGTAACATGGGGAAATGGGGCTGAACGGAACCAAAGCAAAGAAAGTAAATCTCAAAGCCCCCCCCTCTCCTACCGTACCTGCCTACCCACTACTTACCTAATTTAGCACCACCTGGTGCCCTAACCAAAATACAGGGGGTGGTCCACCCAGTTCTTACCTAGTGTGAATATGCTACGGGTATATGTATGCCCACGGGCCAATTGCCTAAACACTCTCTAGGTGCCTTCCCCTTCCCCCTGGGAACAAACATAACAGAATTTTACAAACAACTTCACAATCAAAAACAGTCATTTTGTCATGGACATACCTTAGTAGGACCGGCTACAAAATATTGGCAACAAATTATACCTCTGCTCAACGACGAAAACACAGAACATACTAATCACCTGCCTCTGAGAACCACCAACACAGTATATCGCCACCGACGCAGTATATCGCCACCGACACAGTATATCGCCACCGACACAGTATGTCGCCACCGACACAGTATGTCGCCACCGACACAGTATGTCGCCACCGACACAGTATGTCGCCACCGACACAGTATGTCGCCACCGACACAGTATGTCGCCACCAACACAGTATATCGCCACCAACACAGTATATCGCCACCAACACAGTATATCAGCCTTCTCTCTCAGCAATCCTCTCCTCTGAGCAACAGAATACTGGCTTATATATCTTCAGAGGGAATTGGTAATTGGAGACAGCTGCATCCTGACGAGGGGGCGGGGTCACCTCTCCAATCATCAATGGGGGCCGACCAATCAGCTGCTTGGGGAGAATTTCAGGAAGCCATTTCCTGAAATACATGCATGCAAATACACAAACCACAACACAGAAACTGGGGAATGTAACAACACAACCAGTTAGTGATTGTCTGTTGTTGTTGTCTATTGTTTTAACAAACCATGCTAGCCACCACCACGCTAATATGGATTTGGTATGATACTGAAAGCGATTAACCAGAAATTAAATAAACCCAAAGCCCGATGCGAGGAAAGTTGCCGTGTCAAAAGTTCACCCGAAAAACCTGAAAGCTCAGCAATCACTGCCGACTTCATTACCAGTAAACCGATGGACGTGTCTGTAGATAACTCAAAGACCAAGAGATCCATTCCCAACCCACAATATCTGTGTCAGTAAGACTCTGTAGGCTAATGTGTGCATAGTCGCTCAAAAACGCATTTAGTTTTGGAATGCAATATTTCAATTTGGAATTCCACTCCCAGAGATGCCCATGCAAATGAGGTTGGTGCATCTTAAAGAGATTAGAATGAGGATGGTAATGGCATTGCGGCGCATAAGGTTACGAACTCTGAATGAAAAGGAAGTGCCTAAAAAATGTAAGGTATATGGCCCGGCTTCTGAAGGATATTTAGGCTGCTTTTGCAGAGTTCATTTTGGATGAAAGAATGCTCCATCTATTCCACATGTCATGAATATGACTGTCAAAATCTTTTTTTTAAAGAATGGTTTATGATGCCATTACGAGCCAATATAAATGGGGCACGCGAGCCTCTCAAGCTTGGGTCCCTCTGAGATGTTTTGTACTCTTCAAAATGATTGTGTTTCACGTCTCATTTGTCATATTTACACATTTATTATGCCTGATGCTACAACCCTGTCTCTACTGTGATGTATGAGAGGGAGGGAAATCTGAATTCCTAGCATTTTACAATGTGAAAAAAGGCCATTGAGCAAAATGGCCTTTTTATCTCTTGTTCATCTCTGTTAGCTTTTGATAAAGTGATGCC
The DNA here is from genome assembly GCF_036934945.1 of Oncorhynchus masou masou. Taxonomy (NCBI): domain Eukaryota; kingdom Metazoa; phylum Chordata; class Actinopteri; order Salmoniformes; family Salmonidae; genus Oncorhynchus; species Oncorhynchus masou. The sequence continues at coordinate 68,257,982 of NC_088243.1, read as the reverse complement.
TGTCAAGTTTATGAAGCCGTGGCATCGCCAGCCAAAGTAATAGCACAACTTTCTCCTATGTATCCATGTCAAAATTACCACTGAGCAAAAACTGATTGAGCCAACTTTGTTTCCACATCATTTCAACAAAAACTTGAAGATATTGAATCAACGTCGGAAACTGATTTAGATTTGCAAAAAGTCATCAAGGTAAAGGGAATTTCATTTTTTATTTTTTTACCCAACATTTAACCTAAATTCATTTTTTTTGTTGATTTCACATTGAGTTGATGTTAGTTGACAACAAATCCAAATCAGTATTGGTGTGTTGGTAAAATCTGCCAAGTCAAGCCAGTAGAAAATCCATATTACAACCAATGTTGTGATAATAGCATTGTTTGATCTATAACCCATTCATTCATACGCCAGTGTGACATACAATAAGACCCCGATGACAAAAAGACAACAGTCATGACATTGACAACAGTCACACAGTGGCAGAATAAATTCAACTACACGTGCGTTTGTTTCATCACAATTTCCGGAGAGCAACAGCTGTCCGGTGAAGACCACAAAGCAAATATTGCATGTAACCAACAGTTATATGACCTGCAGCATGGTCAAGCAAGTTGATTTCGACAGTTTACTAAACCACTACTAATTTAGAACCACAGAGTTACCGCAAGTCAGCACAAAGACAACAGGAGCACTGCCTCTGCTATTCCAGCACAATCTTCAAATCAACACGGCTATATATGCTTAGTTTAATACTCTGAAAACAAACTTAAAGATACCAAAAACTATTTAGTCCAATTAATATAGCTAAATATCATGTGGCTGTCCATGGGACTTGTGTGTGTGTGCAAGTATTTTTATTTTGTAACTCACCCTACTTGTAGACTAGGTGAACATCAATGCCATCCTCCTCTCTTTAATACTGGCACAACGGTCTATGGCTCTGTCTTACAGTACACTTTTAGTTTTTGTTGTTATGGCGACCTAGTTAAAATGCTTGATAGCTTACCTTTTCACATGGGCAACAATGAACCAGCTAAGTTAGCTAGCTAATTAACGTGAGCCTAAAAGGGCTAGGCTACATATGATTTCAATCGTCTCAGGCCAGTGGCACAACATACTAATTTATGGTTAGGTCAGAATCACCGTCATTATCGTTGGCCTGTGCAGAGAATTAAGTTAAAACCACACGTCCAAATCCCTATCAACATCCATGGCTTTAGCAAACTAGCTGCTGCAGGACATCAACATAATCAGATCAGAAACAAAAATGCTAAGGATTTTATTTGATTGGTGTGAAGCCAAATACAATCTGTCTTCCCTTGGGGGGTGTTTTGATGCACCAGGACAACACACAGTTGAGCTCAGCTAATTATTTTATGTATATTTTTTATCAAGGTAGTCCAAATTCTTGCTGGCATCAATCAAACTCTATGGCCGCAACATGTCAGACTCTTTTGGTCCAGACAGCATCAGGTCCATGGGCTACACATACTGAGAGGCACTGTTTCCCTCGCTCAGATGATTTCTTCAGTCAGATTCAGATTTTTTACCTTTATTTAACTAGGCAAGTCACTTAAGAACAAATTCTTATTTTCAAAGACAGCCTAGGAACAGTGGGTTAACTGCCTGTTCAGGGGCAGAACGACAGATTTGTACCACCTTGTCAGCTTGGGGATTTGAACTTGCAACCTTCCGGTTACTAGTCCAACGTTAGGCTACTCCGCCACTTTCGAATTGATGGAGAAAAAGAAAAAAATCTGTCTGAAAAGACAGAAAGATAAATTATTTTATCGTTTACATTTTTTTATTCATGAAATATTTGGGGAATCCTGGCTTCCCTTGGCATCCATGAATACACGTCACTGACCAAAATTAAATCAAAACTAGACGTTGAAATGTTGTCTGTACCCAGTTGTATGTAATTTTCAAACTTAATTGTACTATTTTTTTTAGGGTATACACAAAGCAGGTTGGCATTTATTGTCATGATTTTGACCTGGAGGCAGCTCTGCTTTTCAAATCTGATTTTAATCTTAACCCTAACCTAACCCTAACCACATTGCTAACCCTAATGCCTAACCCTAACCTTAATTTATTTTATTTTATTTTATTTTATTTATTCATTTATTTATTTTTATGAAGTTTTCAAATAGTTCTACCTCCCGGGCAAGATTCATGGCAATAAATGTCTATCTGCATACACAAATCACAATATGTCACCTGTACAGGCTCCTTGTGATAAACCATAAACCATAGGCTATATTTTACCAGGCTTATATATGAGCCAGTATTGCATAGAACCGTTAAGTTACTGGTTAATTGGAAAATCAGAATGTCAATAACATAACTTGAAGTGTATCTGTAATGAGACGACCATACACGTGTGCATTTCAAATTATCAGCAGGTTGATTACCACTTGTTTTAAATGAAGTTGTATCGCTGATGCACAATGATACAGACTTGGCCCTTTAAGGCTAACACAAGATTTAATTCTACTGAAAAGACACAATGCCAATGAGATAATCATGGAGTACAGAAATTAGCATAGAGAAGAGGGGGGTATGCTTGAAATGGACTAATTACATCACAGGTTGGAAAATTGGAAGTCATCCGTTGTAGTTTTGAGTTTGTTGTCCACTGGTGCCGGTTGTGTCTGTTCTGCCCCTTGTGGGTTGATCTGTTGATCAGTGAATAAAACAAATATCTTTCAAGAAGGAAAGAGTATCAGGGCCCAGAATTTTTTAACCCATATATTTCAAAGGAACAGACTGTCATGAACATTACTTTGTTGTTGCTGCTAACAAATCTGCCAAATTCTTTTGAAAGCTGCAGACACAGAGATGAATAGGAAACATTTCATCTCTGCAACTTGACACAAAAACATGAACAAGCCTGCTCTGGGACAAGGAGCTGTGTCTTTCACTGCAAGAAGAGGCAATGTTTTGGTTTGTTAGAAATCATATTACAAATAACACACATTCATCTCCCACTGTAACATTTATCTCAAACTGAATTACAATGGATTTGCTGTATTCCAAACAATAAAGTTTCATTTATGCTTTCACATAAATCCACGTCATGGCGAGATGAGTGTGTGGTGGTCTTTTCATTTGTATACAGTACCAGTCAAAAGTTTGGACACCTACTCATTCAAAGGTTTTTCTTTATTTTGACTATTTTCTACATTGTAGAATAATGAAGACATCAAAACTATGAAATAACACAGTCTCAAATATAAAATATATTTTGATTTGTTTAACACTTTTTTGGTACCTACATATTATTCTTCAAAGTAGCCACCCTTTGTCTTTATGACAGCTTTGCACACTCTTGGCATTCTCTCAACCAGCTTCACCTGGAATGCTTGAAGAAACCCTCCTGACAATAAACCCCACAACTCACTATAGTTCATTTTCCGTTAGCACCACACTAAAATGGAGTGCACACTTTAAATATGTACTTCATTTATGTTACCTGAAAATATTTGTAGTATGATACAGTAGAGGCATGTTATACTATAAACATCTAAACTGTCGGTTGGATAGTTTAAAAAAAAAGAAAGAAAGTTGGACAACAGGTTTGTTCCCGTAGAGGCCATTGTCTGTGAAACATTAGCTGGACCAAATAAATGTTTTGCTACTTTCCCTAAGAAAAACTAAAGGCTAACCCATGAACACACCGGGCTTATTTCATAGTTAAGTGTCCGTACTTAAATAACCCAAGACTTGGGATGGAACAGAAGAGTTTGACCGTAAATCTCTTTGTGAGCCAAACTAGCGACTAGAAGCATTTCAGACGGTAAAAAGGGACAGATAAGGGGGGTGTTGGTGATGTGGGTGATAGCTCAAAAATGGAGTATTAAGACGGATGTAAATGAAAGGCTTTTGGTCACCAGCAGGAAGCTCAGCATGGTGCATTAGCCAAAGTCTATCTCATACAGGAGTGCTAAGAGCCGAAGCTTCAAAGGCTTTGCGCTGTGAATGGTGTGCCTCGGCTTTGTGCTTCACAGAGCTGCCACCGAGAAACATCCAGTAAGAGCAAAAAAGCCCTTCAAAAGCACACAGCTGCGAAAAGTGGAGTCTGTGCCTGAGGATGAGTGTTTAGAAAACAGGTGTGGTTTATGATGGGCCTATTATTTGAGTGGAAAAGACCCAGAAAATGAAGTGATATTGACGAGAATGTAGACCACAGCAAGGACTATTTTACTTTCCCTAAAGATGGCAATGGCTTTATAAATCAAATGTGACAGACATGGGATCATTCAATCAGTGGCCTGAATTACATTTACATTGCATTCCGAAAGTAATTATTGAATACATTTTAGAATAAGGCTGTAACGTAACAAAATTCAGATAATGTAAAGAAGTCTGAATACACTGTAAGTCATTTAGCAGACTCTCTTATTCAGAGCAACTTACAGTAGTGAGTGCATATATTTTCAGTAACTTTTTCATATTGGACCCATGGGAATTGAACACAACCCTGGTGATGTAAGCACCATGCTCTACCAAACTGAGCCACATGGCTGACAAACATCAGAGACTGACAGAGTATACCCAATGGAATCATAGTGGATATATTTTTATCCTCCAAAGATGTATTTTTTTATCCCTTCCATTGCCATTTTTAATGTAGCACATAATGCTAGAGTGGTTTCCCTGAGATGTGCATCATTTGGAGATAAGACATAAATCATTTAATGACACACCACAAAGGACTAATTTCATTATATAAGGATTTGCATGGGAAATATCGTTAAAATTAGATTAGGCAGGCAACCAAGTGTAGGAACTACACAATTATTATAAATGTATTTATTTTCACGTACATTTCCCAACCTGCAGTAAACAATATATTCAAGGGGCAAATGTAATGGTCTGGTAAGTTTGTTTGCTACTTTGTAAGTTCAGTGGATAATTATCATATATCTTATTTTTAAATGACCTCTGGTCTGGGCTGTAGAAAAATGTATGGAGAGCCAACTTATGACAGCGGCGAAATTATGCAAGTCACAGTGATGGACAGTGTGATTAAGAAAACACAATTCTCTGTTACTAATCAGCATATCCTTGATATGAACTTAATAGAACTTCCTGCAGACACACACATTAATATGTGCACACACACTCATACTTCATTAGAGTTCACTATAGAAAATGCACTCAGACACACACACACACACACACACACACACACACACACACACACACACACACACACACACACACACACACACACACACACACACACACACACACACACACACACACACACATCCACAAAACTGTAATTTGGCTAACAGCTCATCCATGTTCTATCAGTATACTAAGGTTTTGCATCCTGTGCTGTGTAGCTATAGAATTGTCTCTCCAGTCTCCTGTAAGCTCTGTAACACACAGCCAACAAGTGTGCTTCCCCATACAAAGAGGTCTCAGACAGTTAATAACTACTCTCCCCTGTAACTAGCTATCTGAAAACCTGACCTTTACATGTTCACTGTAATGCCCCTGGAGTCTTCTCTACTTACATTTGCCTCAGAAACTTGACCAAATATCATTTGAATTGCTTTTAACTAAAATAGTTATTTATACTTGAAAGAAATTAGGGAGTTATCACTTCAAGGTCACTTTGACAGATTAAAAGGAGCTGAAGAACATACGCACATCCAGGTACTTTTTAAAAATAAAAACACTGCACAATGCTGCTCATGGTCCCGGGTGATTTTATTATAACAACGTTTCGACACTTAGGTCTTCATTTGGCATCTCTATCCCAGATGGGGGTGGCAGGTCCTATATGTATGAAGGGGCAGTGACATCACTTCCTGAAACAGGAGGTAAAAATATCTAACATAGGTTCACTATATCAACTTTCAATGTATCAAAATATATGTCCATACTCAAGGGATGTGATCAATATTTACAGTAATATATATAGGACTTTGAAAGGTTCCATTGCCATCAGCTGTATATTTGACCATACCCACTCCTTGTGACTCTGACAGGCTGACTACATTGCTCACGTTGCGTGCGAGAGCGCTGCAAAATAAATGTAGAAATCTATATTATTCAATTATTTCACCCACACTGCTTGCGCACGCCAACGAGCCGACATCCACGTTATTTGCAAGATGAAGCGATGCAGGTACAGAGTACAAGGAGCCGGATGCCTCGTAAGGACCCGGAGAAACCGTCAATACTACTCGCCAACGTGCAATCATTGGACAATAAACTAGACGAGGTACGATCGCGAATATCCTACCAACGGGACATCAACAACTGTAATATCCTATGTTTAACGGAATCATGGCTGAATGACGATATAGATATTCAGCTAGCGGGATACACACTGCACCGGCAAGATAGAACAGCACACTCCGGTCAGACGGGGGGTCTGTGCATATCTGTAAACAACAGCTGGTGCACGAAATCTAAGGACGATTTTGCTCCCCCGAAGTAGAGTATATTGTGATAAATTGCAGGCCACACTACTTGCCAAGAGAGTTTTCAGCTATCTATTTTTTGTGGCTGTTTATTTACCACCACGGACAGATGCTGGCACTAAGACCACACTCAGACAGCTGTATAAGGAAATAAGCAAACAGGAAACCACTCACCCAGAGGCGGCGCTCCTAGTGGCCGGAGACTTTAATGCAGGGAAACTTAAATCAATTCTACCAAATTTCCATCACCAAATTTCCATAAATGTGCAACCAGAGGGAAAAAGATCACCTGTACTCCACACACAGAGACGCGTAAAAACCTCTTCCTCGTCCTCCATTTGGTAAATCCGACCACAACTCTATCCTCCTGATTCCTGCTTACAAGCAAAAATAAAGCAGGAAGCACCAGTGACTCGGTCTATAAAAACGTGGTCAGACAAAGCAGATGCTAAACTGCAGGACTGTTTTGCTATCACAGACTGGAACATGTTCCGGGATTCTTCCAATTGCATTGAGGACTACACCACATCAGTCACTGGCTTTATCAATAAGTGCATCGAGGACGTCGTCCCCACATTGACTGTACGTACATACCCCAACCAGAAGCCATGGATTACAGGCAACATTTGCACTGAGCTAAAGGGTAGAGCTGCTGCTTTCAAGGTGCGGGACTCTAACCCAGAAGCTTACAAGAAATCCTGCTTTGCCCTGCGATGAACCATCAAACAGTCAAAGCGTCAATACAGGACTAAGATTGAATTATGCTACACTGGCTCCGACGCTCGTCTTATGTGGCAGAGTTTGCAAACTATTACTGACCACAAAGGGAAGCACAGCCACGAGCTGCCCAGTGACACGAGCCTACCAGACGAGCTAAATCACTTCTATGCTCGCTTCGAATCAAGCAACATTGAGGCATGCACGAGAGCGTCAGCTGTTCCAGGCGGCGACTGTGTGATCATGCTCTCCATAGCTGACATGAGTAAGACCTTTAAACGGGTCAACATACTGTGGCAAAGAAGGGGGTCGAGTGATAAATGGCAGATATGTGAGAGTAGAACTAATAAACGGGCTCTGCCCGATCAATAAAATGGCCACCCCTGTCAGAACTACAGATCACAAAATGGCCGACCACCAAAACTACAAGTCCCAGAAGCAAGGGGAACCCTCAGAAGGTGGAGCCGACCCACAGATGAAGGGTCAAGAAAAACCAGGAAGAGAGAGAGAGAGTGGTGGAAGGATCAATGAACAATAGAGAAAGAGACAATAGAGATTGGCTGGATTTACGGTGTATGAGCTGGACTGTTTTGGACTTACCTGTTGTTGGCGTTTGGACCTGGACCTACCGAGAACCCGATTCGTGTACCGAACCCTGCTATCCTTGACCTCGCCTATGGCCTGGGTGGACCAGGACGGAGAAACAAACACACAGGTACTGTCCTGTTCGAAAGAACTCGCATTCTTGGGTGATTTGGTGACAGTTTACCACTTAGTTTGTGACAAACGCTCCTAACCTTGAAGAGGTTTGCCACAATACACAAGGCTGCAGGGCCAGACGGATTACCAGGACGTGTGCTTCGGGCATGTGCGGACCAACTGGCAGGTGTCTTCACTGACATTTTCATCATGTCCCTGATTGAGTCTGTAATACCAACATGTTTCAAGCAGACCACCATAGTCCCTGTGCTCAAGAATGCAAAGGCAACCTGCATAAATGACTACAGACCCATAGCACTCACATCAGTAGTCATGAAGTGCTTTGAAAGGCTGGTAATGGCTCACATCAACACCATTATCCCAGAAACACGAGACCCACTCCAATTTGCATACCGCCCAATGAGATCCACAGATGATGCAATCTCTATTGCAGTCCACACTGCCCTTTCCCACCTGGACAAAAGGAACATTGACTACAGCTTAGTGTTCAACACCATAGTACCCTCAAAGCTCATCACTAAGCTAAGGATCCTGGGACTAAACACCTCCCTCTGCAACTAGATCCTGGACTTCCTGACGGGCCTCCCCCAGGTGGTGAGGGTAGACAGCAACACATCTGCCACACTGATCCTCAACACTGGAGCTCCCCAAGGGTGCGTGCTCAGTCCCCTCCTGTACTCCCTGTTCACCCACGACTGCATGGCCAGGCATGACTCCAACACTATCATTAACACTCCCACTGACACAACAGTGGGAGGCCTGATCACTGACAACGACGAGACAGCCTATAGGGAGGAGGTCAGAGACCTGGCCAGGTGGTGCCAGAATAACAACCTATCCCTCAACGTAACCAAGACAAAGGAGATCATTGTGGACTACGGGAAAAGGAGGACCGAGCACACACCCATTCTCATCGACGGGGATGTAGTGGAACAGGTTGAGAGCTTCAAGTTCCTTGGTGTCCACATCAACAACAAACTAGAATCGTCCAAACACACCGACAGTCGTGAAGAGGGCACGACAAAGGCTATTCCCCCTCAGGAAACTAAAAATATTTGGCATGGGTCCTGAGATCCTCAAAAGGTTCTACAGCTGCAACATCGAGAGTTTCCTGACGGGTTGCTTCACTGCCTGGTATGGCAACTGCTCGGCCTCTGACCGCAAGGCACAACAGAGGGTAGTGTGTACGGCCCAGTACATCACTGGGGCTAAGCTGCCTGCCATCCAGGACCTCTACACCAGGCAGTGTCAGAGGAAGGCCCAAAAAAGTGTCAATGACTCCAGCCACCCCAGTCATAGACTGTTTTCTCTACTACCGCATGGCAAGCGGTACCGGAGTGCCAAGTCTAGGACAAAAATGCTTCTCAACAGTTTTTACCCCCAAGCCATAAGACTCCTGAACATGTAATTAAATGGCTACCCGGACTATTTGCATTGAGTGCCCCCCACCCCAACCCCTCTTTTACGGTGCTGCTACTCTCTGTTGATCATATATGCATAGTCACTTTAACGATACATTCATGTACATACTACCTCAATTGGGCTGACCAACCAGTGCTCCCGCACAGTGGCTAACCAGGCTATCTGCATTGTGTCGCACCCACCACCCGCCAACCCCTCTTTTACACTACCGCTACCCTCTGTTCATCATATATGCATAGTCACTTTAACCATATCTATATGTACATACTACCTCAATCAGCCTGACTAACCGGTGTCTGTATGTAGCCTCGCTACTTTTATAGCCTCACTACTGTATATAGCCTGTATTTTTACTGTTGTTTTATTTCTTTACCTACCTATTGTTCACCTAATACCTTTTTTGCTCTATTAGAGCCTGTAAGTAAGTATTTCACTGTAAGGTCTGCACTTGTTGTATTCAGCGAACATGACAAATAAACTTTGATTTTATTTATATCCCAGGACAAATTAGCTTGCAACAGCAAGCTAGCTAAATAGGACAAATTAGCGAGCAAGTGCAAGCTAGCTAGCGAAATTGCCATAAATGTTTAATGCTTTTCGACTTGTCCCCAAATTAATGTAATTGGTTCAGAGTTTGTTTTGATATTTTAACCTGCGTGTCGTGATCGCTTTTGGTGTGGTGGGGGGGGCAAAATACATTTATGCATGATAGCGCACGCGCACTGCCGGTTTGGGTTCCGTGTGAGGCTGTCCTAATATGGATACCATAGGAGAGATACTGTATCAGAACCAGGTAGCATCTAAGCAATTCACTTTGTAACTTGAAACAGTACTCTTCAACAATCTGACACCTGACCTGACAGGATAGGATGATCAGACCTATTGAATTGAAGTCTGAGCCATGGTAGCAACCATTAGAGTTTTTATATCACTTTCCACTCATAGCCCCGGTCATCCAGAATACGGGTTGAAAATGGTAGATGTTGTCATTGATAAGCTCCTTCACTGGAACGCAGTCGCTATACAGTAACATGCTGTAAATTTTGTCAGAGCTCAGGTTCTCCGCTTCACAGCGCTGAATGGGTTTTGACTGTCAGCCTTTATAAACTTGAGCACCGTGTGCGACAAGTAGATGCACCAATCCCTGCTGTAAATCGAGAGGAGCGAAGTGTTCTCAAAGATGAGACCTTAAGGATTACAATAAATACTGCCTTGGTGTAATACAAGCCAACCACACACCCATGAGTCTAAATGGGCATTTCACATTTCCATATTTGAAAACACTTATCAACGTTTATGATCACTATGTTTAATCCCCAGTTACAAGAATTATACACTGGGTTGACCTGAACAGAGTGAGTTTATGGTTGTCGTATTGTGAAGAAAATTTGCCACGGAACACACACTTGAATGCACTCATGACTCCATTCTATGTACACCAAAATTACAATCGGTTTGTCTGAAGTGCCTTTTGAAATCCTAAAACTGTAAGATCTTAATGTTGATAGCCATGTTGGCAATAGAATAAGCTTTAAAAAATGATGCCAGTCTGACCTAGTTGACGATTTATAATGGAAAGTTGTTGGATTGTGTAAACAACAACAGTAATTGTTTGATGGTGGAGATCCAGGGCTCCACACAAGTGCGCTTGCTTCAGTTCCTGAATGGCAAAACAAGGCCTGTGCCCGTGACATTCCCCAAATACCCGTTAGGGTGATTTCTCTCCTTCTCAGCTGTCTGTCACAGTCTCTGCACATTTGGACTCTTACCCTTCCCACTCCAGGTCAGAGGGGCTATCATTGTCAGCAGATGAAGATGCAAGTTTGGCTGGCAACCAAGTTATCAGTATGTTTATTTTTGGAAGATTGTGCATGCATCCAAGAAGTAAGTTGTTGGGTTTATTGTCGGAAGGGTTAATGCTACGTTATGGTGATTGACTCTAAGTAATTACCTTAGGCCTGATTACCTTGTTACATCTGTATCTTTATAGTACTGCTGCAGCTTATGTATATTTCAGATACTCCATGTGTATGTTGCTTATAAGTGCCTGTATTGCATTGACCGCATGAGTGTTTTGCAGTTGATGTTATTGTTTAGAGATGGTTCATTCCTATAGCCTGTATGCAGTACTTTACCTCTGCGTTTTTATAGTTCGGCTAGAGATTCTAGAAGTTTCATAGACTGTCCTCGGCACTACCGCATGTGCAGTAAGATTTATGACTCTGTGGCACCAGACACAGATCAGCTAAGATCTCCACCAGTCCTGAGAAAGAGGGCCATAAATCTCATCTGTCTAAGTAATTAGTTCTCTCGGTCTCCAGCGAGATGTTTATACATATACTGCTGTTGATGTGTATGCTGCTATGTGAATATCCCTATATAGATGCTATGCCATTCATTCCTGTGTAGATATTTCTATTGCATAGCTTACAACGTTGTATATTTGTTCTTACATTTCAGAACCACAAGTCCATCCTATGCTCAAAGATACTTCTGTGGTGTGTGTGAAACTGTGTGGTCGTGACCAAGAGATAATACAGCTCTGGATATGGACTCATTTCCCTTGTTCTTGCCGGACAGCCTGTATGTAGTGAGTCAGAACCAAAACCAATCAGCACTAAGTACTAGCTGCCGAGGGCATTCACAGCCAACTGCTCAGACCAGCTCCAGTTAACCGTTTTTACATAGTCCTTCATTTCAGTGGATTTAGCAGCCAACAGTTTTTACATGGTCCTTCATTTTGCCAGATTTAGCGTCAAACAGTTTTAACACTAGGAGAGCTTAAAAAAAGCACCTTATAGCTGAAGGCTCTTTCCTTGAGTCATAACGGTGCCTTGAAGTTACTTAGGAAGAGGTGTGTGGCCACTTGTAGACAGACTCCAGTTAGACCTCTCACTCAAACTCTCTTAATAATGTATTCTTATCTTGCACCTACTCCAAAATGTCAATGACTATTCTTATTATGTTACTGAATGTATCCAGAGTATTTTCAGATTTTGTGATGCTGTGAAAAGTACAGTAATGTAAAATGCACATAAAATCAACAGTGTAATGTTTGGTTTCCACCTTGTGTCAGGTGAACTGTTGTGTCCTCACCTTTGGTCTGATAAATTCCCCATGATCTCCAAAGTGTCCTTTCAATTGCTACCATGGTCATGTATATGTTTTTTTTATATAGTTCTTCTGTTTCAATTTGTCTCTATCCATATAGTGTAGGCCAATTTCCACGACTGTAAAGGGTTACTGAAGTTGCAAACATTGCCTACTCCTGCAGCTCTGCTCTGAAATGTACACAAGTGCTGACATTGAGTTTTGAAACGGTATGTTTCCTGGGAAAGAGTGATATTATTTTTGAAATTATTAACACCCTTGATAAAGATGAGCATTAATGACTGTGTGTATATATTGCTTGCATTTTGGTGGGGGAAATTAAATTATTTTATACTCATACAAGTGTCTGTTTTATTGTAAATAAGAATATGTTTCTAAACACTTCTACATTAACGTGGATGCTACCATGATTACGGATCATCCTGAATGAATAATGATGAGTGAGAAAGTTATAGAGGTCGGTCAAAGGTCACACCCCAAGACATGCTAACCTCCACTCTTTTTGGTAATGGTGAGAGGTTAGCATGTCTTGGGGGTATGATCTTTGACCCTCTGTAACTTTCTCACTCATCATTATTCATGATTCATTCAGAATGATCCGTAATCATGGTAGTATCCACATTAATGAAGACGTGTTTAGAAATATTCTGTTCTTATATACCATAAAAATGACTCAAATAAAAATACATGATTTACCATTAATTTCTATTGGGCACCAAATAATCTGAAACACTATCAAAACAAACTGCAAATGCATCCAGTCACGAGCTTGATGTTTATTTTATTTATCTGTTATTTTACCCGATAAGTTGACTGAGAACACATTCTCATTTACAGCAACAACCTGGGGAATAGTTACAGGGGAGAGGAGGGGGATGAATGAGCCAATCGTAAACTGGGGATTATTAGGTGACCGGGATGGTTTGAGAATTTAGCCAGGACACCAGGGTTAACACCCCTACTCTTACAATAAGTGCCATGGGATCTTTAATGACCTCAGTGTGTCAGGACACCCGTTTAACATCCCATCCGAAAGACAGCACCCCCAATAACTGCCCTGGGGCATTGGGATATTTTTTGGACCAGAGAAAAGAGTGCGTCCTACTGGCCCCCCAACACCACTTCCAGCAGCATCTGGTCTCCCATCCAGGACCAACCCTGCTTAGCTTCAGAAGCAAGCCAGCATTGGTATGCAGGGTGATATGCTGCTGGTGGTACGATGTAGTCATTGCGTGCTAGAAATATGGGACCAAATACTAAAATTTTGACTACTTAATTTATAAGAATCTTTAAAGGCGTTAATAATTTAGACCCCTACATTTTTTTCTCTGAAACTCTGAGCAATTGTATTAGTATAAAATATAATTTAGCATAAAATATGGCTCTGTATTTGAATAATTGCTCAACTTTATCAAGGGTGTCAATAATTTCAGACCCCACTGTATATATACAATGTAGTGTAGGTGAATTGAAAATGTTCAGGGCCCCAAAAAGTACTAGTGTACAGAGTTTCATGCTCTAAAATAAGTTTACATTCTTTTCACATATCACCTGGACTATTACAAGTTTAAACTGTACCGGATGATCCAAACATAGATCAAAATAATTGAAGGAACATATTTAAGACTCACTGTAAAACACAGCCAGAAGGGTAACTGTAACATGTGTCAGAGCTGGGTAAAATATCCAAATTGTCTCAAATGGTACAGTAATCATAGAGTCCCAGATTCCATGAAACCATCCCACGATTATGCAACGAAATGTCACAGAGAGATGTGTTGTAAACTCCCTTCTCTACATTTCACAAATCACCGGTCTTATAAGCATAAAAAGATGCTTTCAATCTCTTTGGCTTTGGCAGTGCATTTATAAGACACTCACTTATCCTGGACCATTGACATCCTGTCAGTAAAGAGCCAATAGTTTCTCCACTTGGTAATGAACCAGTGACCTCCGACAATTATGATGTTCACAGAGCCAATGTATCATGGCAAAACTCTCAGGGCTTCAAACTCCTTGTGTGCATGAAATCCATTTTCATGGCTATGTCTTTTATCTGTCACAATAATATGTAGAGGACATTCAATCGCCATTTCTCTCAATTTTTCAGCTTCGTGAGCAATTTCAGCCCAGCAAAGTTTGGGTGTGCAATTCTATTTCTACCCCCAAAAATCCTGTGCATTGGACCTTTCTAATATTGTAATTCTCTCGAGAGACCACCTTCTCACTGTGTGTGTGTGTTGCTTTCACAATGTTAATGTAAAAGAATGGAATAAAGACACTGGTTAATAAACAAGTAGCAGCACCTCAGCTGTTGCTGTAGTACATCCATACATGCTACACAGCACATGCTAAATAAGTCATTCATTTGGAATGGTGGTTATAGGTGATGATGACCGGGCTTTGTCATGTGTGGTAGGTAGTGTGGGCCAAACAGTTGCTAAGCACATCATTTCACAGTCAGTCTTCCTGGAGCATGTTTCTCTCCATCTCACTGATGACTGCGACAGATTGTTTCCATTGATTGGATAATTTTTCTTCAAACGGTGCAGAACATTCCATTATATTTGGGGACTGGCTTGAGCTCATGGAGAGATGGGTTAGGAAATAAGTCAAATACAATTTTGTTTGTCAGATTGCTTCGTAAAGAACATGTGTGTCACGACTTCCACTGAAGGTGGCTCCTATATCTGTTTGGGCGGTGCTTGGCGGTCGTCGTCGCCGGCCTACTAGCTGCCACCGATCCATTTTTTCCTTTTCTTTTGTGTCTGTCTGTTATTGTTATCACCTGTGTCTGATTAGTTTATTTCGGTGGGTTTATTAACCGCCGCTGGCTGCTAGTCTTTGTGCGGGATTCATTTAGCTTGTTAGCTCTGTTAGGGGTGCTTGTTTGCGCGCCACAGGGTTTTTTCCTCTCAGTCGTGGTACTGTGGGTACTATATTTAGGAGTAGAGGTTTCTCCTCCATGTGTTTCATGATTTTCCCCACCTGTTGTTGGTGGGTTGGGACTTATAATAAAGGACTGTGCAAACTGGTATTCCTTGCTCTCTTGCTCCTGACTCATGCACCTACCTCTTCTTAGGAGGCACCTAACAAGGTGTAGACTAACACGGAAGCCAAACCGGCTGCGCTCGTGTGCCATCATGCATACATTTATTTTGTCCCCCCACACCACACACGATCACAACACGCAGGTTAAAATATCAACACAAATTTAATTACATGAAATTGGGGACAGGTCAAAAAGCATTAAACATTTATGGCAATTTATCTAGCTAGCTCATTTGTCCTGGGATATAAACCGTATAACCCATAAAACTGCTACCATTTCTTCCGTCGCCATTTTAAGTTGTTATATAAACATTGAGTTGTTATTTTACCTGAAATGCACAAGGTCCTATACTCAGACAATTAATCAACACATAAAACGGTCAACCAAATAATTTCTAGTCATCTCTCTTCCTTCCAGGCTTTTTCTTCTCTTGACTTTATATTGCGATTGGTAACATTCATAAATTAGGTGCATTATTGCCACCGACCTCGTTCGTCTTTCAGACACCCACGTGGGTATAACCAATGAGGAGATGGCCTGTGGGTACCTGCTTCTATAAACCAATGAGGAGATGGGAGAGGCAGGACTTGCTCCTCAATCTGCGTCACAAATTGAACGGACTTCTATTTTAGCCCTTGGCAACGCAGATGCTCGTTGGCGCGCGCGAGCAGTATGGGTGCAATAATTGAATAATACAGATTTCTAAATTTATTTTGCAACGCTCGTGCACGCGAAGTGGGCGGTGTAGTCAGGGTATAAGAGTGAAATGCTTACTTGCGGGTCATTTTCCAACAATGCAGAGTTAAAGATAAAAAATATTAAATATAAATAGTAACACAAATAATAAATACACAGTGAATAACGAATACCAAATAACGAGTAAAAAAATAACATGTGAGTACCAGTACTGAGTGGATGTGTAGGGGTATGAGGTAATAACATGGCTATATACAGGGAGTACCAGTACTGAGTCGAAGTGCAGAGGTATGAGGTAATAACATGGCTATATACAGGAAGTACCAGTACTGAGTGGATGTGCACGGGTACGAGGTAATAACATGGCTATATACAGGGAGTACCAGTACTGAGTCGAAGCACAGAGGTATGAGGTAATAACATGGCTATGTACAAGGAGTACCAGTACTGAGTCAATGTGCAGGTGTACGAGGTAATAACATGGCTATATACAGGGAGTACCAGTACTGAGTCGAAGTGCAGAGGTATGAGGTAATAACATGGCTATATACAGGAAGTACCAGTACTGAGTGGATGTGCACGGGTACGAGGTAATAACATGGCTATATACAGGGAGTACCAGTACTGAGTCGATGTGCACGGGTACGAGGTAATAACATGGCTATATACAGGGAGTACCAGTACTGAGTCGAAGCACAGAGGTATGAGGTAATAACATGGCTATGTACAAGGAGTACCAGTACTGAGTCAATGTGCAGGTGTACGAGGTAATAACATGGCTATATACAGGGAGTACCAGTACTGAGTCGATGTGCAGGGGTGTGATGTAATTGAGGTAGCTATGTACATATAGGTAGGGGTAAAGTTACTAGGCAACAGGATAGATAGTAGACAGAGCTGTAGCAGCAGCATATGTGGAGAGGTAGCAGCAGCATATGTGGTGAGTGCGTGTGTTATTACCAGTATGCATGTGTGCGCATGGTAGGTGTGCGTGGGCGTATGTAGTGTGCATGTGTGTGTTGGGGTGTCAGTGTAAGTATGTGTGAGTGTGTAGGCATAGAGTCAGCACAAGAGAGTTGGTAAAAAAAGGGGCAATGCAGGTAGTCTGGGTAGCCATTTTATGAGCTATTTAGCGGTCTTGTTTAGAAGTCTTAGGGTTTGGGGGTAGAAGCTGTTCAGGGTTCTATTGGTAGCGCTTGGCATAGCAGAGAGAACTTGGTGACTGGAGTCTGTACATTTTTTGGAGGTTTTCCTCTGACACCTCCTGGATCATGGACACTCTTACTGACATTTGTGTCTGCTTTGCGTGATCTATTGTTGTCTCAATGCCCAATAATGTTTGTACCCTGTTGTGCCGCTACCATGTTGTGTTGCTACCATGTTCTTGTCATGTTGTGTTGCGACCATGCTGTGTTGTTGTCTTAGGTCTCTTTTTATGTCGTGATGTGTATTTTGTCCTATATTTTTATTACATTTATTTTTATAAATTTAATCCCAGCCTCCGTCCCCGCAGGAGGTGTTTTGCCTTTTGGTAGGTCGTCATTGTAAATATGAATATGTTATTAACTGTCATGCCTAGTTTTTTTTTCGTACTGTGTTATTGACTGTATGTTTGTTTATCCCATGTGTAACTGTGTTGTTGTATGTGTCAAACTGCTTTGCTTTATCTTGGCCAGGTCGCAGTTGTAAATGAGAACTTGTTCTCAACTAGCCTAGCTGGTTAAATAAAGGTGAAAAAAATGAAAAAAGGTTCAAATAAAAGATGGCAGGGAGCTCAGCCCCAGTGATGTACTAGGCTGTACTCACCACCCTCTGTAGCGCCTTGCGGTCCGGTGCTTTGCAGTTGCTTTACCAAGCTGTAATGCAGCCAATCAAGATGCTCTCAATGGTGCAAATGTATAACTTTTTGAGGACCTAAGGACCCATGCCAAATCTTTTCAGCCTCCTGAGGAAGAAGAGGTGATATCATGCCCTCTTCACAACCATGTTAATTCGCTAGTGATGTGGACACAGAGGAACTTGAAGCTCTCGACCCACTCCAACAGCTCCATCAATGTAGTCCATAATCCGCTCCTTTGTCTTTCTGACATTGGGAAATGGTTGTTGTCTTGTCACAACACTGACAGGTCCCTGACCTCCTCCCTCTAAGCTGTCTCATCGTCGTTGATGATCAGGCCTACCACCGTCGTGTCGTTGGTGTGGTAGTGGGTGAGGGGGATGGCTCGGGTTGCTTTTGAGTGTGTACGTATTATATCAAGGGTTAAACTAAATATTTTAATGAAAACATAACTTACCATGCAGTCTACCAGAGCAGGGAACTGACCCTTAGGAATGAGCAAAAGAAACCAATGCACATTGCAAGTTACAACTATACAATCATATAGTCAACTCATCCAAGCATAGAGTAGTATCTCTCTTTTTCTTTACCTAACTTCCTTCCTCAGGCCATTTAGAACAAACTGTAAATCCTTCCTTCCTTCAACTTCATCCCCTTCAGTCCACTACACTACACCACTATGATCACTAAACCAGTTCTGTATTGTGAAGCGATGGCAGACTTTGTGAGGCAGCAATCAAGCTGTCAGTGGCAAACTGAATTCTCTTCACATCGAGGACCAGTACACTGTGCAGTGTGCAGGTAGTGTTGGGTGACGCTTAACCTTTTAGTAGAGAAGCTGGGGCCCCCTGGAAAGAATGTCTTTGATGCCGAGCACTGTCTCCAGAGAATGTCATCTCTAATTGCCTAAGAGATCCATCTCTCTCTACCTCCCCCTTCATCCCACCATTTCTCACCCACCTATGAGCCATTCTGGTGTCCACTTAA
This sequence comes from Oncorhynchus masou masou, assembly GCF_036934945.1. Taxonomy (NCBI): domain Eukaryota; kingdom Metazoa; phylum Chordata; class Actinopteri; order Salmoniformes; family Salmonidae; genus Oncorhynchus; species Oncorhynchus masou. The sequence continues at coordinate 68,239,000 of NC_088243.1, read as the reverse complement.
TTTCATTTCAAGGTGCAGTTTGATGGGAAAGCATTTGAACAGCAAGCAACTAATGACTACCAGAAATACCCAATGTCCTGCCACAGCACAGTGCTTTCAGAAAGTATTCACACACCTTGACAATACCCCATAATGTCAAAGTGGAATTATGTTTTTCAATTTTTTTACACATTAATTAAAAATGAGAAGTTACATTTCTTGACTCAATAAATATTTAACCCCTTCATTATAGCAAATCTAAATAAGTTCAGGAGTAAACATTTGCTTAACAAGTCACTTAATAAGTTGCAAGGCTCACTCTGTGTGCAATAATAGTGTTTAAATCCCTAGAGTCGATGTCCGCACTCCCACATAAATCAAATTTGCATAATAAAACATTTCTAGCTAAAGATATGTTTTATTCCATGGGCTGCATCTCAATCCACCGCATTCCGCATCAGCAGTGGAAGGTGGCCGAGCTACAGCAGTATTTGTCAGTCCTTGAGACATCCCAAAAATCGGTCTACTCACGAAAACGTCTGTAGCGTCTGAACGGTTTGGCCTAAAAACTAACAAGACCACTCTATATGACCCCCACAAGAGTCACGGGACTCGTTTGATGTCGATTCCACCCATCTGCCAACTTTTGTCTGTCTTTAGCCGCCCTCCCGAATGGTACAGTGGTCTAAGACACTGCATTGCAGTGCTTGAGGCATCACTATAGACCTGGTTAGAGCCCAGAATGTGTCACAACCAGCCGTGACGGAGAGTCCCAAAGGGCAGTGCACAATTTGCCCAGCGTCATCCGGGTTGGCTGTCTTTACTATTATTCTACAATGTAGAAAATTAAGACAACCCCTTGAATGAGTAGGTGTGTCCAAACTTTTGACTGGTACTGTTTTTTGGGGGATACCTCAAAGGGACCTACATTTCATAGACATTAATCCATTAAATGGTCCTTGGTATGACCATTTTAAAACAATTCCAAGCTTAACCGATTATTAATTACACTTTGGATGGTGTATCAATACACCCAGTCATTATACAGATACAGGTGTCCTTCCTAACTCAGTTGCCAGAGAGGAAGGAAAACACTCAGTGATTTCACCAGGAGGCCAATGGGGACAGTTACAGAGTTTAATGGCTGTGATAGGAGAAAACAACGTTGTAGTTAAGCCACAATACTAACCTAATTGACAGAGGGAAAAGTTGGAAGCCTGTACAGAATAAAAAATATTACAAAACATGCATTGTGTTTGCAACGAGGCACGAAAGTAATTATTCAAATGAACGTGGCAAAGCAAATAACTTCTTGTCCTGAAAACAAAGTGTTATGTTTGGGGCAAAAACAATACAACACATTATTGAGTACCACTCCATATTTTCAAGCATAGTTGTGGCTGCATCATGTATATATATATAAAAAAAGATGTTATCCTTAAGGACTAGCAAGTTTTTCAGGATAAAAAAGAAAGGCAAAATTCTAGAGGAACACCTGGTTCATTGTGCTTTCCACAAGACACTGGAAAATGAATTTACCTTTCAGCAGGACAATAACCTAAAAGGCCAAATCTACACTGCAGTTGCATACCAAGAAGACAGTGAATGTTCCTGAGTGGCAAAATTACAGTTTTTACTTAGATCTACTTGAAAATCTATGGCAAGACCTGAAAATGGTTACACAACCAATTTAACAGAGCTTGAATAATTTTTTAAAGAATAATGGGCAGATATTGTACAATACAGGTGTGGAAAGCTCTTAGAGACTTATCCAGAAATTGTCACGCCCTGGTCGAAATATATTATGTTTATCTTCATTTATTTGGTCAGGCCAGGGTGTGACATGGGTTATTGTGGTGTGTTTTTGTCCTGGGGTGTGTGGGGTGTCTCGCATAGTCTATGGCTGCCTGAGGCGGTTCTCAATCAGAGTCAGGTGATTATCGTTGTCTCTGATTGGGAACCATATTTAGGTAGCCATATTCTTTGAGTGTTTCGTGGGTGATTGTTCCTGTCTCTGTGTTTGTAGTCACCAGATAGGCTATATAGGTTTTCACGTTCCGTTTGTTGTTTTGTATCGTAGCGGGAGCAGCGTAACAAGACTTTCTGGACTTGGGAGGAAATCCTCGACGGGAGAGGACCCTGGGCTAAACCAGGGGAGTGTAGCCGCCCCAAGGTGCAGCAGGAGAAGGAATGGACATTGGAGGACGAATTGTTCGGAGAAGGACCCTGGGATCAGCCTGGAGAATATCGCCGCCCTAAAGAAGAACTGGAGGCGGAGAGAGCTGAGAGGCGCTGGTATGAGGAGGCAGCGCGGCGACGCGGATGGAAGCCTGAGAGTCAGCCCCAAAAAAATATTGGGGGAGGCTCACAGGGAGTATGGCTAGGTAGGAGACCTGCGCAAACTTCCTGTGCTTACCGGGGGGCTAAAGAGACCGGGCAGGCACCGTGTTATGCTGTGGAGCGCGCGGTGTCTCCAGTGCGGGTGCACAGCCCGGCGCGGTACATACCAGCTCCTCGTATTGGCCAGGCTAGAGTGGGCATCGAGCCAGGTAAGGTTGGGCAGGCTCGGTGCTCAAGAGCTCCAGTGCGCCTGCACGGTCCGGTCTATCCAGTGCCACCTCCACACACCAGTCCTCCGGTAGCAGCTCCCCGCACCAGGCTTCCTGTGCGTGTCCTCGGCCCAGTACCACCAGTGCCAGCACCACACATCAGGTCGACAGTGCGCCTCGCCTCTCCAGCGCTGCCGGAGCCTTTCTCCTCTCCTGCGCTGCCGGAGTTTCCCGCCTGTTCAGCGCTGCCCGAGCCTTTCTCCTCTCCTGCGCTGCCGGAGTCTCCCGCCTGTTCAGTGCAGCCAGAGCTGCCAGCCTGCATGAAGCAGCCAGAGCTGTCAGTCTGCATGGAGCAGCCAGAGCTGTCAGTCTGCATGGAGCAGCCAGAGCTGCCAGTCTGCATGGAGCAGCCAGAGCTGTCAGTCTGCAAGGAGCTGTCAGTCTGCAAGGAGCTGTCAGTCTGCATTGGAGCAGCCAGAGCTGCCAGTCTGTATGGAGCTTCCAGTCTGCAAGGAGCTGCCAGTCTGCAAGAAGCCGCCAGAGCTGTCAGTCTACATGGAGCAGCCAGAGCCGCCAGTCAGCATGGAGCAGCCAGATCCGTCAGTCTGCCAGGATCCGCCAGTCAGCCAGACTCTTCCAGATCTGCCAGTCAGCCAGACTCTTCCAGATCTGCCAGTCAGCCAGACTCTTCCAGATCCGCCAGTCGACCAGACTCTTCCAGATCCGCCAGTCAGCCAGGATCTGCCATAACCACCAGCCAGCCAGGATCTGCTGGATCCAACTACCTGCCTGAGCTTCCTCTCAGTGCTGAGCTTCCTCTCAGTGCTGGGCTTCCTCTAAGTGCTGGGCTTCCTCTCAGTGCTGGGCTTCCTCTCAGTGCTGAGCTTCCCCTCAGTGCTGAGCTTCCCCTCAGTGCTGAGCTTCCCCTCAGTCCCGAGCTTCCCCTCAGTCCCGAGCTTCCCCTCAGTCCCGAGCTGCCCCTCAGTCCCGAGCTGCCCCTCAGTCCCGACCTGCCACCCTCAGTCCCGAGCTGCCCCTCAGTCCCGAGCTGCCCCTCAGTTCCGAGCTGCCCCTCAGTCCTGTGGGGTTCTGGGTGAGGACTACTAGGCCATGGTCGGCGGCGAGGGTGGACTATCCTTAGACGCGAGGAGGGGGGACTAGGACATTTATAGAGTGGGGTCCACGTCCCGCGCCGGAGCCGCCACCATGGACAGACGCCCACCCGGACCTTCCCTATTGTTTTGATGTGCGTCCGGGAGTCCGCACCTTAGGGGGGGGGGGGGGGGTTCTGTTACAACCTGGTCGAAATATATTATGTTTATCTTCATTTATTTGGGTCAGGCCAGGGTGTGACATGGGTTATTGTGGTGTGTTTTTGTCTTGGGGTTTTGTGGGGTGTCTAGCATAGTCTATGGCTGCCTGAGGCGGTTCTCAATCAGAGTCAGGTGATTATCGTTGTCTCTGATTGGGAACCATATTTAGGTAGCCATATTCTTTGAGTGTTTCGTGGGTGATTGTTCCTGTCTCTGTGTTTGTAGTCACCAGATAGGCTGTATAGGTTTTCACGTTCCGTTTGTTGTTTTGTATCGTAAGTTTTTTCATGTCTCGTTCATTTACATTCAAGAACATGAGTAACCACCACGCTGCATTTTGGTCCGCTTCTCCTTCAACAGACGAACGCTGTTACAGAAATACTGAAGGGGATTTTACAAAGTATTGACTCAGGGGTCTGAAAACTTATGTAAATTAGATATTTATGTAGTTCTTATTCAATAAATTTGCAAGGTGAGAATTTTTATTTATTTAATCCCTTTTGAATGTAACACAACAAAATGTGGAATAAGTCAAGGCGTGCAAATACTTTCTGAAGGCACTGTACACATGAATCCGCAAGAATAACTGCACATAGACATTAATTCTTAATTGTGGAACGAAATGAGATGTTCAGAAGCCCAGGACAATGGGAACTTGACTCGTCACACCTTCAACATTCTTTCTTCAACTCTGACTTTTAAGAAGCAAGCAAGCAATAATTGGAAAATCGTTTGTGAACTAATTAAAATAATGTGGGGCCTTTAAGATTTGCGATAAAGGTAATTAAGTGACTCCAATCGTCCAATCACGATCACTGAGCTTAATTTCATTTTCTCACGATGACTCGTCAAGATTGATGTATGACAACTAATTAACATTTAATGAAAGGGATCCTCTCTGAACCCCTGGTTTTATATTGAAATATAATTACGGCACCCTTGCACCTTTCTAAAAATCCATGCAGCGTCCCATGAAGCAAAGAAAATTTGTTATAACGCAGTATAATTTTTTGAACAATTTTTTGGGGGGTGACAAACTCATTCCTAACCCCCATAGTCTGTTAGTTGAATGTAATTCCCCATTAAATTGAGTGAGTGCGAGTGAATCGCCCTGCTTCAGAAACCACCCGTTCATTGTTCACAGCCAAACCCCTGCTCCGGCTTTCTGTCCTCATTTTTAATAAATAGCCAGGCTAGATTATGATAGTTTATAGTTATAGATGGGTGTGTTGCCAGGGTTGCAGTGGGGCCAGGGTTGCAGTGGGGTCTCGAAAAAATATCTTGATCATTCTTTGATCATTATGGCGAATTAGCCCATTAAATTTTTTTATTAAGATGGCTCATGATGTTCAGTAATTGTACTGTATTTAACTGTAAAAACATTAAATGATGTATCGAATTGCATGTTGGACCAATCATATTGTAGTATGTCTCCTGACTGCATCCTCAAATTGGTTGCCATATAATACAAATAATGTTTTGGGATGTACATACAGGCTACATCCTTCCGGAATAAGTAACAACTAATACATTCACTATAGTACATGTCCGTGTTATTATACACAAGCCGCAGTCGTTAACTCTTCACTATAGCCAATTGCACGCCACTAAGGCACAAGGGACACTTCAGGAACTGAAGGAAGAGACAATCGATATTAGTGCCGAAATACTCCAGTTTCTTTAGGCTACAAAATCAATTGAAAACCTAGGGATATGAATTTATTTTTGCTATTTAAAAACAAATACGCCCTCGTTTTTTTTGCCTCACTCGTCTTCATGCTCCATTAAGTATGTGTATACAGGTCTCACCCAGGGAATCAGATCTACAACGCTGTGCATAAATGCAGTGTTCACGATTTACATTCTCAATGTAATCTTTCATTCTCAATGTAACATTCTCAATGTAATCAGAGCTACTAATAAATATTATTGTTACAGCTAGTATAGGATGCCATAGCAATCCTATTTCCACATTGCACCCCATAAATGTATTTATTGCTGAAGACACAGTTGGTGGAATGCCACAAAATGCCACTTTGGAACTGTGTTAATACATTTTGGAACTGTGTTAATAAACGAACCGAACTACAGCCTTGTGTGATGGCAGAGTTACCGTTTATATGTTCACTTCCTCCACAAATATGAGGTTTCATTTCCGTTCTTCTCTAAGGCAAGGAATTAATGTAACAGACACAATAAGGTCAAGATGGTTCTCTTTAATGAATCCCCTCCCCAAATGCCTAAAAAATGTCAAGTTATCCTTGGAATTGTTGACCTCTAAGCGACATGTTACCATCTTGAGACTTCTTGTTGTAGTACACTTGTGGTTTGTTGGGAGTCTTCTAATAACTCACTCAATCATGAGCTGGATGCCTCCAGTTGTAGATGTCTTTGGCCCTGCAACAGCAGACAATGTTCCACAGAAAACAACCGTTATTTTTAACAAGCTGTACATTGGTTCTCTTATGTCTAGGGAATGGGTACTGTATAACAATCAGCTTGTAAGTCTGAACTTAAACCATTAAGATCAGTGTACTGTGTTAACCAGAGAGACAGCGACATGAGAAAACAAACAAACAGACAATCTGTGGTGAGTAATATTTTGTATCTAACTAGGCAAGTCAGTTAAGAACAAATACTTATTTACAATGACGGCCTAGGAACAGTGGGTTAACTGCCATGTTCAGGGGCAGAATGACACATTTTTATCTTGTCAGCTCGAGGATTCAATGTAGCAACCTTTTGGTTACTGGCCCAACGCTCTAACCACGAGGCTACCTGCTGCCCTAATAAGGAATAGTCTAGAATGTAGTGGATCTCTCTCTGTCCAACCAGTCATGAATATGAACTATGTCCAAAAAGATCTAGTTGCATAACTCAGTGGCCTAATAAAATGTCTTTGAATGATTCCAATATACATTTTGGAATATTCATATAACAGCTCATTTCTACATACTAAAAATGACAAATGTATCTGGTCAAAGGCTACATACAGTACATGCTAAATAGCTAATGTTTGGCCTTACGATTAAACATCTGGTTCAACCATTACACAAACCTGTTGTCCACATTGTTGCTCATCATTATGATTTTAGAATTTGAATTAATTGCGGCCATGTCTTTTGCACCATCTGCAGATGCTCTGACTCAATTAAAAACGGTTACACTACATACAAGGTGGATTGTTATGGCAAGAGTGACAGCCAAAGGCCAATACAATCCACAATCACAGGGAAAGACAGGGACAGAAAAAGCAATGCCATTTACTTACGAGACAGATAATACGAAATCTCACCATTACCGCCATGGCAGCCAAATCAAATTTGATAAACCTGAAATGGAATTTCAAATCTGTGCCATGTATGGATTGCATTTGAAGTTATAGTTATTATTGCCTTGGCCACTATTCAACTAAAAGGTGTTCACATTCTTGGCTACTTCATCTAAGAATACCCTCCATTAGTCACAGTTTGAAGAGTCCACTTTGAAAGGAGTACCAAAAATAAGCAGTTACAGGAAGCTGCAGCCCAATATGGGGACAGTGGATTGGGCGAGTGGGTGTGTCGAAAGGAGTGGGTGTATGGAAAGTGAATCAGCTAACGGGGCAGATTTGTTGCGACTCAAGACTGCTTTGCATAGCTGATTGGGCTGCACGACGAGTCGATAAGCCGACGACCAGTGCACCGGTGTTGTATCGACGTGCCTGATAACCTGAGGTGCTTCCTACTGGGCAGCTGTATCACGGTCGTGTTGCCGGCGATAGCTAACGTGGCCTCCCATGATTTTATTTGAAGTAGGATAGCAGCCTACACAGTAAATAACTAATATTGATAACCATCTAGAGGTCTCCTTGATACACACTGGTAACTGCCATTATTTTACCCATAGGACGATAATGCCCCCATCCAAAGGGCACGTGTGGCCACTGAATGGTTAGATGAGCATGAAAATGATGTAAACCATATCCTATGGCCGTCTAAGTCACCAGCTCTCAACCCAATTGAACAATTAGGGCAGATTCTGGAGCGACGCCTACTTCCAAGATGGTGTAGCAGTCAGACGTCTTTGTCCTGTCGTGTCCCTTACCTTTTTCTTCGCATATCTTTTAAAAATATTTTCCTAAACCTCAACTTCTAAATACTCTCCTGAAACCCGCCTCACGCAATGTGGTGTGGATCTGCTTTTTTATAAAGTATTTCTATTTACTTCGGATCTGGAATCCCTCATCTGAAACTAGCAAGATAACTACCTACCAGCTATCAGTTAGCAAACCATTGCCTGCGGTCTTCAGCTAACCTTTAGCTCGGAATGCTCTCACCAGTTCGAACAACGTGACTCAAACCAGAGCATAACGGACCTATTTCTCTCCATATCCCCGGATTCCTACCGCAAACTCTGAACATTTTCATCTGGATCTTCGCAACTAGCTAACCGCAATCCCGGGTGACCACTCCGGGATAGTGTTTCCATCCCGGAGCAAGCACCAATTAGCCTGAGGCTAGCCCGGCCAGGGCTCCTGTGCAACCACCGAAGCACACTCCTGGGCTACAATATCCAGACCCCTTTTTTAAATATTTTTTTACCTTTATTTAACCAGGCAAGTCAGTTAAGAACAAATTCTTATTTTCAATGACAGCCTGGGAACAGGGGTTAACTGCCTGTTCAGGGGCAGAATGACAGATTTGTACCTTGTCAGCTTGGGGGTTTGAGCTGGCAACCTTCCGGTTACTAGTCCAACGCTCTAACCGCTCTAACCACTAGGCTACCCTGCCGCCCCTTCTACTGCCGGTACGGGGCACGGAAACCCGCCAATCCTCTACGACTGGAATACCCACTTGGGAGATCACGTCGTCAGGCGTGTGAAGGATGGTGCGGGGCATGGACCACAAAAAATGTCCCCATTCCAGCTGCTGTGATGGACTACAACAAGAGCATGGGAGGTGTGGACCTGTCAGATGTGCTGATAGGATACTAAAATGTTCTTCACAAGACCATGAAATAGTACAAAACATTTTTCTATCATTTCATTGACATTGCTGTGGTGAATTCCTACATCCTCCAAAAGGAAATGGCCAAGAGCTGTGGACAGCCCCCCATCTCACAGCTAGCTTTCAGGGAGCTGTTCATCCAGGAGCTTGCTAGCTACAGCAAGTCCACTACAGCACCTTCTGCTCCAACCAGTGTGTTCACCTGCCCAGATTCATCTCTGCAGGCATGAATGTGCCACAGGGCAAACAGGGCACAGTAGGGAGACGTCGTTGTGCCCTTTGTCACAGGAAATGCCCCATCACCTGCACCACCTGTTCAGTAAGCCTCTGCTTTACAGCAGAAAGAGACTGCTGTGGGCCATGGCACCAGCAGCACAATATTGTGTAGAGGACTGAGGGTATTCACAATATTGTAATTAGAAAATGTGTAAATAGTTAACCTTGTTATTTGTTTGTTTATTATTCTTTTTTATTTTTGTTATTTTTTCATATGTATATATATTAATTTTGGGGGGGTGTGTGTTAGAATAGCATTATGTATTTTGTATATAGTTATTTCCTTCAAAATGTATCACTGTACCAATTCGGCCACTTGGGTACATTTGTGTGGGACACCTGGGTGACTTCATGCTCAATGTCATGCAGCTCGCTCATTTTTTGAAGTTATCTGTCTAAAACTTTGCTCAGCTATCTTGTGTTCTTCATTCAAATCATCCTCAGCATCCTATCTGTATGTTTGGATGTTCTTGGTCATTTGAAAGATGATGCAGCAACAATAAAAAACAGAAAACGTATGTTTATTTCCTTGTATTTTCTTCTACCAGATCTATTGTGTTATATTCTCATACATTCAATTCACATTTCCACAAAAGTCAGAGAATTTCCTTTGAAATGATACCAAGAATATGCATATCCTCTGGGCCTTAGGCAGTTAGATTATGTCTTTAGGCGGAAATTGAGAAGAAGGGGGGGGGTACCCCAAAGAGGTTAACTAACCTCCAGACGAGCTTCAATGCCATACAACTCTCCTTCCATGGCCTCCAACTGCTCTTAAACGCAAGTAAAACCAAATGCATGCTATTCAACCTATCACTGCCCGCACGTGCTCGCCGTCCAGCTACTCTGGACAGCTACAAATATCTAAGTGTCTGGTTATACTGTAAACTCTCCTTCCAGGCTCACATTAAGCATCTCCAATCCAAAATTAAATCTAGAATCGGCTTCCTATAGCATCCTTCACTAATGCTGCCAAACATACCCTCGTAATTAAATTTAATTTTCAATGTGGTCTACATTAAAGGAATCTTCATGTAATGTAACAGGCTTTTAAAATGCAATATTTGTGCAGAATCCTTTACTTAAAATATCAAAGGGATGTAAAAAAAGCACTCATTTCGTGGAATGACCCATATTATTATGTTAGGCAGACACTATTTAGTGGCAGAAGAACATTTTATGAATCTACAATATGTTATGTGTTTTAAATGAGTATCTCCTCATATTGTGTGTTCATATACTATCTTTTAAGTGTGTGCCATCCAAATGTAAATGCATATATGCCACACCCAGTAACCTTATTTAACCTGCTACGTGTCCAAGTAGGGCACTGGTCAGAAGTTCAGCACTAGAAAATAGAGTGCTATTTGATATACAGCCATAGTAGAGTAGGGAAAAATGTTGGTGGCATCACCTCTCCCATGCATGTAGACATTGCCAAGGTTTTGGTAAACATCACTGTCCCGGATCTACACTTTTTTTTACAGCACTTTAGCTGTTGTTGCATTGCATGCGCTATCACAACAGCGGCTCGTCACTTGACTGTGATTTGGAAAATTCCTTCCTGGATCAGATAATGTGTGAAAATAATACATTGTAACTAATCGGCTGGACACCAAAGGCGCATCCAACAAGTATTATGCATAATTAATGAAGAACCAGAGTATCGATTCAGGTTTTAAATATCAAGGTATGTTAACTCTTTCGGTTAGAAGCATTCGATTTCGCAATCATATACACGATTTTGGATTTGTGTGGAAATGAAATCTGTTTTCACCCTGTAACATAATGAGACACAAAATGTTACGTAGTTACACTTGCATTTCTGAGATCTGTCCAACAGATAGATCCAGGATTCTTACAGGGTTCATTTTCAATGTCTAATTTAACTGATTAATGCTTAATATATGATATGATGACAACTTACACTTCCATAAATGCAAGGACAGAAAAGTAAAGTTTTATGTCACACAATCTTGGACAAATCGGTCAAGACACCAACCATGATAAAGAGTTAAACATTGAATATAGCAATGATCCCCCTTATATCTTAATGTAATGACATGAAAATGATTAGAATTACTTTTCAACAGCTGTAACAAGTTGTCTAGTGTAGGAAATCCTTCGTACCCTAGTTTATAGAAGGACCCATATAGTGCACTACTTTTGACCAGAAACACACCCTGAGTTGTCTAATCCCAAATAACCCCTACCCCTATAGTCCCTACCCCCCTATAGCCCCTACCCCATATACATATATACATATTGGATATTTCAAACTTTTTTAACAAATAAAAAAATAAAAAATTGGGCGTGCAAAATTATTCAGCCCCTTTACTTTCAGTGCAGCAAACTCTCTCCAGACGTTCAGTGAGGATCTCTGAATGATCCAATGTTGACCTAAATGACTAATGATGATAAATACAATCCACCTGTGTGTAATCAAGTCTCCGTATAAATGCACCTGCACTGTGATAGTCTCAGAGGTCCGTTAAAAGCACAGAGAGCATCATGAAGAACAAGGAAGACACCAGGCAGGTCCGAGATACTGTTGAAAAGAAGTTTAAAGCCGGATTTGGATACAAAAAGATTTCCCAAGCTTTAAACATCCCAAGGAGCACTGTGCAAGCGATAATATTGAAATGGAAGGAGTATCAGACCACTGCAAATCTACCAAGACCTGGCCGTCCCTCTAAACTTTCAGCTCATACAAGGAGAAGACTGATCAGAGATGCAGCCAAGAGGCCCATGATCACTCTGGATGAACTGCAGAGATCTACAGCTGAGGTGGGAGACTCTGTCCATAGGACAACAATCAGTCGTATATTGCACAAATCTGGCCTTTATGGAAGAGTGACAAGAAGAAAGCCATTTCTTAAAGATATCCATAAAAAGTGTTGTTTAAAGTTTGCCACAAGCCACCTGGGAGACACACCAAACATGTGGAAGAAGGTGCTCTGGTCAGATGAAACCAAAATTGAACTTTTTGGCAACAATGCAAAACGTTATGTTTGGCGTAAAAGCAACACAGCTCATCACCCTGAACACACCATACCCACTGTCAAACATACTTTCACAAGGCACTGTAGCTCCTACCCCTCTATGCATTTGTTTATTAGTAACTTTTTCCAGTACTGCCAGTACTGCCTTGTCAGGTTTTGGGCAATATTTTGACATACAGCTCAAATAATGTGTTACCCATCATGTATCATTGGCCAAATGTCCCCAGTTGTTCATTAAAACAGCTCAGTTTGCGATGTGTGCTCAAAAATCACCAAACCTGACCATGATCTCGTGATGGGGTTGTCACAACGGCTACCTCCCTCGCAACCTTTACAACCCATGTCTCCAAACAGATCAATTGATGCTCCATTATTTCTTCTCCATTTCTAACTCCATCTTTATCTCCATTCACTTGTCATATTTTGTCTCAGTCTTCATAGAGTATGCATGTTCACGAGTAACGAGAGCAATGAAATCGGTCAATTGCCTCTTTTGTCAAAGAGTGAGTTCTAAGTGCATGTCAAGCCCACGCCCAGATGCTAAAAGGTGAACATACAGGCATATTAAGCCAAAGGTCACTTACGGGATATTCCCATTTATGAAATAGAGGGAAATCAGGAAACACGATCTGGAAGGCAATAATATCTTTATCTTCAATAGACTTGAGCAATAGTTCATTGGTATAATTCAAACTCTTCGAGGGGGGTGCATTGGCTGCCTACATTGTGACATATTAAAATCCCACTCACTTTATCATCTAGTTGAAAAAAACAATGAAAATGGACTTGAAATGACTGAACTCACAATAGTGTTTGATTATTAACTCAGGTATATAGAGGAATTAATTCATTTAATTTTCTTTTCAAAACAAGCTTAAGTATAATCAGGAGATTAAAGATTGTTCAAATTTCTTAAAGCAGTAGGAATAGACAGAAAATGTGCTGTATATGCGTTTTGATCAGAATAATAGTTGTGTATTAAAAAAACTAAAAATATTATTATATTACAGCTGATATGATGGGGATTTTGTAATCCAAGACCAAGTCTGAGAAATGGTCAACCACTTTCTGCTTCCTTCCACAAACAACATACAAAAGTGAACAGTTGACACACACCCCTACCTTAATGAATAATTCAGAATATCACCACACAGTGTCATAGAACAGACTATAGTATTTATTCATCTTTCAGTGGTCAGAGCATGCGAATATCATTACAGATAAAAGAGAGAACCCGTCTCATTAGCATGTAAACCCATTTGCCTTAATGAGATAGGCTAGCAAGTATAAAAACATATTTTTTTTTACCCCATCTCAGTAGTAAGTGCCTAATTAAGTGCCAAATAAACTAACAGGGTTGATCGTAACAGGGTTGACCATTTCATCAGCCATAAATCCCCTTGTGACAGAGGCAATGGAAACTTGTTGTGTGTAAGAGGGAAGGGCAAATGAATGCAAGCTTTTAAAAATGTAATCGTTAAAACCTTTCTTGCCTGTCTATCTATAGGTAAAAGGGTTGATGTGTTACAATGATGGTAAAAACATGTAGAAATGTGGGGTTAAGTGGGTTAAAATATTCATAGAAGTCACAGAGGATGCAGAGAGACAGGTCAAAATGCCGAATTTTCACACTTTAGCAAAACTTTATTCAAATTAGAAGTATGATTTATGGAATTTTCCATGTGGACTATATTAAAGGTCATTTCATTAAATATAAAAGGATGTTATGTGTGCACAATTTCTATGCAAATGACCCAGGTAACGCACGCTATAACATTAAATGTTGGTTTCCAGACACAGATTAATCCTGGTCCTGGAATAAAATAGTATTTCAATGGAGCATTTCAATTGAGAAGGCCTTTTAGTCAAGACCAGGACTGGGCGTAATATGTGTAATGGAAACTGGCCCTATAAATGAACTAATAGAGTTGAGAACTGATAGTGAATTTAAGTTATTTCAGTCATGGAGGCCATACAAGTGAACATAAAGTTGTTACAATGCCAAGTGAATAAGGCAGATAAGCATGGACACTACCTTAGAAAACTGTTTTACTTATTTATTGTTGTCCAGCACAGACAGCAGAACAGATGGGGACCATCTGTATAGTGCTAGGGCAAAAACCGAAATGTGCACCCAGGGGGGACCACAGGATCGGGTTTGAAAAACACCGCTCTACACTATACTCGCTTGTTTTGTCACATGAACTGAAATTAGACAAACTATTCGAATTTTAGCAACCTGGAAATGGCGGAGCAATTTCTGCACAGTGCATCTTTAAACTCTGCAGCTGAAATGACAGGAAACAAGCTGCATTTCCGTTTGCTTTCTATAGATTTTTTTTTTCGGATACAGGAACAGTTGAAGTCAGAAGTTTACATACACTTAGGTTGGAGACATTAAAACTTGTTTTTCAACCACATCACAAATTTCTTGTTAACAAACTATAGTTTTGGCAAGTTGGTTCGGACATCTACTTTGTGCATGACACAAGTAATTTTTCCAACAATTGTTTACAGACAGATTATTTCACTTATGATTCACTGTATCACAATTCCAGTGGGTCAGAAGTTTACATACGCTAAGTTGACTGTGCGTTTAAACAGCTTGGAAAATTACAGAAAATTATGTCTTGGCTTTAGAAGCTACTGATAGGCTAATTGACATCATTTGAGTCAATTGGAGGTCTACTTGTGGGTGTGTAAGAGATTTCCTCCTCTTCTTCCGAAGAGGAGAGGCGAAAAGGATCAGAGGACCAATATGTGGCGTGGTAAGTGTCCATGGTTCTTTTAATACGTAAATGTACACATGAACAACTGAATACAGAAAGAAGAAACGTGAAAACCCCAAACAGTCCTATCTGGTGCAAACACAGAGACAGGAACAATCACCCACAAACACACAGTGAAACCCAGGCTACCTAAGTATGATTCTCAATCAGAGACAACTAATGACACCTGCCTCTGATTGAGAACCATACTAGGCCGAAACATAGAAATACCCATATCATAGAAAAACAAACATAGACTGCCCACCCCAACTCACGCCCTGACCATACTAAATAATGACAAAACAAAGGAAATAAAGGTCAGAACGTGACACTGTGGACCTTCAAACTCAGTGCCTCTTTGCTTGACATCATGAGAAAATCAAAATAAATCAGCCAAGACAATTGTACACCTCCACAGGTCTGGTTCATCCTTGGGAGCAATTTCCAAATGCCTGAATGTACCACGTTCATCTGTACAAACAATAGTACGCAAGTATGAACACCATGGGACCACGCAGCTGTCATACTGCTCAGGAAGTAGACTCATTCTGTCTCCTAGAGATGAACGTACTTTGGTGTGAAAAGTGCAAATCAATCCCAGAACAACAGCAAAGGACCTTGTGAAGATGCTGGAGGAAACAGGTACAAAAGTATCTATATCCACAGTAAAACGAGTCCTATATCGACATTACCTGAAAGGCCGCTCAGCAAGGAAGAAGCCACAACTCCAAAACCGCCATAAAAAATCCAGACTACGGTTTGCAACTGCACATGGGGACAAAGATCGTACTTTTTGGAGAAATGTCCTCTGGTCTGATGAAACAAAAACAGAACTGTTTGGGCATAATGACCATCGATATGTTTGGAGGAAAAAGGGGGAGGCTTGCAAGCCAAAGAACACCATCCCAACCGTGAAGCATGGGGGTGGCAGCATCATGTTGTGGGGGTGCTTTTCTGCAGGAGGGACTGGCGCTCTTCACAAAATAGATGGCATCTTGAGGCAGGAAAATGATGTGGACATATTGAAGCAACATCTCAAGACATCAGTCAGAAAGTTAAAGCTTGGTCGCAAATGGGTCTTCCAAATGGACAATGATCTCAAGCATACTACCAAAGTTGTGACAAAATGGCTTGTGGACAACAAAGTCAAGGTATTGGAGTGTCCATCACAAAGCCCTGACTTCAATCCTATAGAAAATCTGTGGGCAGAACTGAAAAAGTGTGTGTGAGCAAGGAGGCCTACAAACCTGACTCAGTTAAACCAGCTCTGTCAGGAGGAATGGGCCAAAATTCACTTATTGTGGGAAGTTTGTGGAAGGCTATCTGAAACTTTTGACCCAAGTTAAACAATTTAAAGGCAATGCTACAAAATACTAATTGAGTGTATGTAAACTTCTGACCCACTGGGAATGTGATGAAAGAAATAAAAGCTGAAATAAATCATTCTCTCTACTATTATTCTGACATTTCATATTCTTAAAATAAAGTGGTGATCCTAACTGACCTAAAACAGGGAGTTTCTACATGGATTAAATGTCAGGAATTGTCCAACTTAGTTTAAATGTATTTGGCTAAGGTGTATGTAAACTTCCGACTTCAACTGTAGATCCATAATAATGATGCTGATGCATTTGTACAAACCCCCGTAGTTGCAAACCAAATGCTAGGCTAAGCAAGGGGAAATAATGTATTTAATGAAAACCTTATTGCATTTATCTGTCACACCCTGACCATAGTTTGCTTTGTATGTTTCTATGTTTTGTTTGGTCAGGGTGTGATATGAGTGGGCATTCTATGTTACATGTCTAGTTTGTCTAGTTCTATGTTTGGCCTAATATGGTTCTCAATCAGAGGCAGGTGTTAGTCATTGTCTCTGATTGGGAACCATATTTAGGTAGCCTGTTTGGTGTTGGGTTTTGTGGGTGATTGTTCCTGTTCCTGACTTGTGTTAGTTTGCACCAGTTTAGGCTGTTTTGGTTTTCACGTTACGTTTATTGTTTTTGTATTGATTCGTGTTTCCTTTGTTTCATTAAACATGAATCTCAATAGCCAGGCCGCATTTTGGTCTGACTCTCCTTCACATAAAGAAAGCCGTTTCAGATCTAGTAATTTACCGTGGTATATCCAGAACAGCGTAGTGATACTTCAAATAGAACAGTAAAACAAGTATCTCTGCATCATAAGAAATACAGCCTGAGGGGTTGTGGTATATGGCCAGTATGCCACAGCTAAGGGCCGTTCTTGGGTATGATGGGAAGCGGAGTGCCTGAATACAGCCCTTAGCCGTGGTATATTGGCCCTAGACCCCAAAACCCCGAGGTTAACATAATAAATAGAGCAGGAAACAAGTCATAAGCAAAAATACACGTTCTACAGAGATAAATTGTGGATGAAAGATCCAAATGTTTCTCTTTCGCCAATAAAAACATTAGTCAAGGAATCACAGTGTTACTATATTATATGTATTATATGTATACGTATATACTGTACTCTATATCATCTACTGCATCTTTATGTAATACATGTATCACTAGCCACTTTAACTATGCCACTTTGTTTACATACTCATCTCATATGTATATACTGTACTCGATACCATCTACTGTATCTTGCCTATGCTGCTCTGTACCATCACTCATTCATATATCTTTATGTACATATTCTTTATCCCCTTACACTTGTGTGTATAAGACAGTAGTTTTGGAATTGTTAGTTAGATTACTTGTTGGTTATTACTGCATTGTCTGAACTAGAAGCACAAGCTTTTCGCTACACTCGCATTAACATCTGCTAACCATGTGTATGTGACAAATAAAATTTGATTTGATTTATACTGTGTGCTGTCAAAGTGACCAAATCAACATTATGATGTCATCTCCCACCAACCGACAGTCTCTTGTCCTCGTGTTCTTTGACACTTCTTATGGTTATGACCATAGAATTAGGAATTAAAATACTAGAAATGAATATGAACCTTCTTATGATGGTCCAAAGGTCAGCCATGGTTTGCCAGTGGTGTGATATGTTATTGTGTAAAACAATGAATGTGAAGAATTGATCTGCTTTGTATGTGTGTTAGCTAGCTAGACATACATTTAGTCATATTAACTGCCAACATTTCATTCAAACAATGCAGTCAGTCCACAGCCGTACACTGGTTGAAATCTCGTTGATGACAGGACTTAGACAAGTTGTAAATGCAACAAGTACTGATATTGTATCATAATAGCACTCACAGCTTTCCAAGAAAACCCAATCTGAGACATTTATGGTCTGTTAACATGTATTTTCAAGGCTATTTATACAGAAAATTGGTAGACAACCTGTATAAACTGTATTTTTAACTATATGACAATATTTTAGGTTGACTATAATTCCATTACACAATTTCTGATTCATCACATGCCTTACTTTTATTGTACAGCATATGTAAACTGGAAGAGATGGAGATCAGCACACTGTCAAGAAAATGAATACATCCAGAAGCATATGTAAAAATCAGGAAATGCATTCATTACCAATCCTCCACTGTAGCGTTTCCCACACCCGGTCCGCGGGACCCCCAGCGGTGCAACTTTTAGTTTTTTTCCCTAACTTTACACAGCTGTTGATTAGTTGATTATTTGAATGAGATGTGTAGAGCTAGGGCAAAAACCAAAATGTGCACCCCTTGGGGTCCTGATGACCGTGTTTGTGAAACCCTGCTCTACTGCCATTCATTCCAATAACACTGGTTTTGGATTTGTCCCTGACCAAGATGGCTTCCATTTTCGCCCTGTTGTGGAACTTTGAGGGTTTATGACATAGCCCCTCTAGTAATTTAAAATGATCTCTATGGTTATGACACAGTTATGACAGGTGTCCAAACACTTGGTTGGTTAGTGACAAACTGTTATGTCAACATACTATTTTTCATAACACCTGACCCACAGTAACTGGTTTGGATACATACAAAATTACAGTCTTGTCCATTTGATATTCATGTCATGAGACCAAATAAAGTGGATGAAGGACAATTAAAAGGATAAGAAAAACGCCTTCAAAATGTTAATGGAGAGCTTTGTGGATACTGTAGCCATGTGTGGGAGTCAGAGGGTTGATCTGATCAGGTGTTGAAGCCAGAGGGTTGACCTGGCCAGGTGCTGGAGCCAGGGGATTGACCTGGCTAGGTGTTGGAGCCAGAGGGTTGTCCTGGCCAGGTGTTGGAGCCAGAGGGTTGACCCTCTGAAGTTTGTAGAAATGTGAAATGAATGTAGGAGAATATAACACAATAGATCTGGTATCAGATAATACAAAGAAAAAAACAACCGTTCTTTGTATTTTTTGTACCATCATCTTTGAAATGCAAGAGAGAAAGGCCATAATGTATTATTCCATCCCAGGTGCAATTTAGATTTTGTCCACTTGATGGCAGCAGTGTATGTGCAACGTTTTAGACAGATCCAATGAACCATTGCAATTCTGTTCAACATTTTGTATCAAGACTGCCCAAATGTGCCTAATTTGTTAATTAATAACTTATCATTTTCAAAATTGTGCACTCTTCCTAGCATGGTATTATTTCACTGTAATAGCTACTGTAAATTGGACAGTGCAGTTAGATTAAGAAGAATTTAAGATTTCTGCCAATATCTGATACAGTCAGATGTTTACATACACCTTAGCCAAATACATTTAAACTCAGTTTTTCACAATTCCTGACACTTTATCGTGGTAAGAATTCCCTGTATTTAGGTCGGGATCAAGTCCGGACTCTGGCTGGGCCACTCAAGGACATTCAGAGACTTGTCCCGAAGCCACTCCTGCCTTCTCTTGGCTGTGTGCTTAGGGTCGTTGCCCTGTTGGAAGGTGAACCTTTGTTTTCATGGTGCCAGGTTTCCTCCAGACGTGACGCTTGGCATTCAGGCCAAAGAGTTCACTCTTGGTTTCATTAGACCAGAGAATCTTGTTTCTCATGGTCCTGGAGTCTTTAGGTGCCTTTTGGCAAATTCCAAGTGGGCTGTGCCTTTTACTGAGGAGTGACTTATGTCTGGCCACTACCATAAAGGCCTGATTGGTTGAGAGCTGCAGATATGGTTGTCCTTCTGGAAAGTTCTCCCATCTCCACAGAGGAACTCTAGAGCTCTGTCAGAGTGACCATCAGGTTCTTGGTCATCTCCCTGACCAAGGCCCTTCTCCCCTGATTGCTCAGTTTGGCCAGGCAGCCAGCTCTAGGAAGAGTCTTGGTGGTTCCAAACTTCTCCCATTTAAGAATGATGGAGGCTACCGTGTTCTTGGGGACCTTCAATGCTGCAGAAATGTTTTGGTACCCTGCCCCAGACCTGTGCCTTGACACAATCCTGTCTCGGAGCTCTATGGACAATTCCTTCGACCTCATGGCTTGGTTTTTGCTCTGACATGCACAGTCGACTGTGGGACCTTATATTGAGAGGTGTGTGCCTTTCCAAGTCATGTCCAATCAACTGAATTAACCACAGGTGGAATCCAATCAAGTTGTAGAAACATCTCAAGGATGACCAATGGAAACAGGATGCACCTTAGTACAATTTTGTGTCTCATAGCAAAGGGTCTGAATACTTATGTACATTTCTAAAAAAAAAACTGTTTTCACTTCGTTGTTATATTGTATTGTGTGTAGATAGCTGAGGCAATTTTTTTATTTAATCAATTTTAGAATAAGGCTGTAACGTAACAAAATGTGGAAAAGTTCAAGGGTTCTGAATACTTTCCAAATGCACTGTAGCTCAGCCTTCAACACCAAATTACCTTCCAAGTTCATAATTAAGCTCGGGGCCCTGGGCCTTGTGCAACTGGGTCCTGGACTTCCAGATGGATGGCCCCCAGGTGGTGAAGGTAGGAAACAACACCTCCACTTCGCTGATCCTCAACACAAGGAACCCACAAGCATGCGTGCTCAGTCCCCTCCTGTACTCCCATTCACCCATGAATGCGTAGCCACACACACCTCCAAGTCAATCATCAAGTTTGCAGACGACACAACAGTGGTAGGCCTGATTACCAACAATGATGAGGCAAAAAAATCAAGAACATCAACCACCTGAGCCATGGCCTGTTCACTCTGCTATCATCTAGAAAGTGAGATCAATACAGGGAAGCTGGGACCGAGATACTGAAAAACAGCTTCTATAACAAGGCCATCAGACTGTTAAATAGCCATCACTAGCCGGCTTCCACCCAGTTATTCAACCCTGCACCTTAGAGGCTGCTACCCTATGTACATAGACATGGAATCACTGGTCACTTTAATAATGTTTAAATTATGTTTGCATACTGCTTTACTCATCTTATTTGTATATGCTGTAATTATATTCTACTGTATTTTAGTCAATGCCACTCCAACATTGTTTATCCTAATATTTATATATTTCTTAATTCCATTCTTTTACTTTTAGATTTGTTGTTATTGTTGTGAATTGTTAGATACTACTGCAGTGTTGGATCTAGGAACACAAGCATTTGGCTGCACCCGCAATAACAACTGCTAAAAAAGTGTATGTGACCAATAACATTTGATTTGAGTAGAACTCAGAGCTTATGTCAGATCAAGAGCTTTCATTCTCTTTCCCTGCCTCCTGGGATTGCTTTTATTTGCTGTCATGCTTGAGGGCTTCATATAGTCAAACTCTGGTAATTTCAGGTGAACAATAGAACGGCAGTTTGAAGTCTTGTATTCCATCAGATATCTTGAAATCAGTTCCAAACCAAACTAATAGAAAATGAAAACTGTAGCTTTTATACGTACATTTATAAAGGTGTTTAAGTCATAGTTTGTTGTTTAAAAACAGAAAACAAAAGTAAATATTGTTCTTGGACTGGACAATGGTCTTCAACAGCGCCTGGCGCGTCCAGGTCACATCTAACTCCGGTGGGCTGCACATTGCCCAAGCCTACAACAGTCTCCTGGTAGTCAATCAAGAGCCTTCACTCTCCTCCCTCAGCACCCTCCTCTGTCACAGTTTTCTCAGCTTATCTGATGGCCTGAAGCAGGATTGAGTAGGGGGAATCAGTGGTCACATCCAAAAGGGAGGTGAAAAATCAGTAAGACAGGTACAGACCATCAGGCCAGCCTTACCCCAGTTTCTCTGCTGAGGGTAGACACTCCTCAATCAAAATGTAGCACTCACCCAGGTGTCTGCTAGATTTTGATAGAGCGCCATTGATACACATCAGTCATTGGGATAAAAACTACAACAAGCCTCTGATGTCCAAGCCTGTGCCATCTCCAAGCTAGCTAGTCAAAAACTAAGCTAACTGAATAATAAATAAATAAAATAAATATTAATAATAATAATAATAAAAACAGCTTATTTAAAAAATGCTATATCTACAAATGTTTCACGTGTTTGTTTTTTCTTCAGAAATGATTGCTTAAGGGTACCTTTGTGTGTGTTTAAAATATTGCTGTTCTCAGATTTTTACTTCATAGATTTAGGATGTGTTTAACTGGAATGGAATGTGTCATGTCTTGTTATGTCTGTTCCTGTCCTTTCTCTTCACTCTGTCTCTCTCTGCTGGTCTTTTTAGGTTACCTTCTCTGTCTCTCATTCTTCAGCTGTTCTACATCTCCCCTAACTAGCTCATTCACTCTTTCCCACCTGTTCTCCCTTCCCCCTCTGATTAGGTCTCTATTTCTCTCTCTGTTCCTGCTACTTTCAGTGTCTGATTCTTGTTTGTGTTTTTGATGCCAGAAGCAAGCTGTCGTCGCGTTTGCTTCCACCTTGTCCTATCCTGTCGGAGTCTGCCTGGCAGGTGCATCCTGCATTATACTAACGTTCTTTTTGTTCCATTGACTACGTTGGAAGAGGATTTATGCCATTCCTGTTTTTCATTAAAGAACTCTGTTTTCTGTTAAAACCGCTTTTGGGTCTTCACTCAAGTACATAACAGAAGAATCAGACCAAGAATGGACCCAGCGGCTCCGGACCCTTTTCACTCCGCCGTCGAGATCCAGGGAGCGATGCTAGGCAGACACGAGGAGGAATTGTCTGCTGCTCGACATGCCGTTGAAACCCTGGCCGTCCAAGTCTCCGACCTCACAAGACAGGTTCACCAACTCCACCTCGATCCACCGCCCACTTCCAGGGTTTCCGAGTCTCCGGAGCCCAGGATCAACAACCCGCCGTGTTACTCTGGGGAGCCCACTGAGTGCCGCTCATTCCTCACTCAGTGTGATGTGGTGTTCTCTCTCCAGCCCAACACTTACTCCAGGAGCGCAGCCCGCATCGCCTACGTCATTTCTCTCCTTACCGGACGGGCGCGTGAGTGGGGCACGGCAATCTGGGAGGCGAGGGCGGAGTGTATTAACCAGTATCAGGACTTTAAGGAGGAGATGATACGGGTTTTTGACCGTTCTGTTTTTGGGGAGGAGGCTTCCAGGGCCCTGTCTTCCCTATGTCAGGGGAATCGATCCATAACGGATTATTCTATTGAGTTTCGCACTCTCGCTGCCTCTAGTGACTGGAACGAGCCGGCTTTGCTCGCTCGTTTTCTGGAGGGTCTCCTCGTCGAGGTTAAGGATGAGATCCTCTCCCGGGAGGTTCCTTCCAGTCTGGACTCCTTAATAGCTCTCGCTATTCGCATAGAGCGACGATTTGATCTTCGTCGCCGAGCTCGTGGAAAGGAGCTCGCGTTCTCCGTTGCTCCCCTCTCCACATCACTGCCACCTGCCGCATCACTGCCACCCTCCTCCGCCGGCTCGGATGCTGAGCCTATGCAGCTGGGGGTATCCGCATCTCGGCCAAGGAGAAGGAACGGAGAATCACCAATCGCCTCTGTCTCTACTGCGGCTCCGCTGGTCATTTTGTCACCTCATGTCCAGTAAAAGCCAGAGCTCATCAGTAAGAGGAGGGCTACTGGTGAGCGCAACTACTCAGGCCTCTCCTTCTGGATCACGCACTACCTTTCGGTCCATCTCCGCTGGCCCGGTTCATCTGCTTCCTGCAGTGCCTTGATAGACTCTGGGGCGGAGGGCTGTTTTATGGACGAGACCTGGGCTCGGGAACATGACATTCCTCTCAGACAGTTAGGGAGCCCACGGCCTTGTTCGCTTTAGATGGTAGTTCTCTCCCCAAGATTCAGCGTGAGACGCTGCCTTTAACCCTCACTGTCTCTGGTAATCATAGCGAAACCATTTCTTTTCTAATTTTTCGTTCACCTTTTACACCTGTTGTTTTGGGTCATCCCTGGCTAGTGCGCCATAACCCTTCTATTAATTGGTCTAGTAATACTATCCTATCCTGGAATGTTTCTTGTCA
Source organism: Oncorhynchus masou masou (assembly GCF_036934945.1). Classification (NCBI taxonomy): domain Eukaryota; kingdom Metazoa; phylum Chordata; class Actinopteri; order Salmoniformes; family Salmonidae; genus Oncorhynchus; species Oncorhynchus masou. The sequence continues at coordinate 68,214,850 of NC_088243.1, read as the reverse complement.
TGTGACCTGTTTAATGTCTGCTATCCCTCCTTTTTCCTCTGTCTCTTCTTCACAGGAGGAGCCTGGCGATTTGACAGGGGTGCCGGAGGAGTATCACGATCTGCGCACGGTGTTCAGTCGTTCCAAGGCCACTTCTCTCCCTCCACACCGGTCGTATGACTGTAGTATTGATCTCCTTCCGGGAACTACTCCCCCCGGGGTAGATTATACTCTCTGTCGGCTCCCGAACGTAAGGCTCTCGAGGATTATTTGTCGGTTTCGCTCGACGCCGGTACCATAGTCTCCTCCTCCTCTCCCGCCGGAGCGGGGTTTTTTTTGTTCAGAAGAAGGACGGGTCCCTGCGCCCATGCGTGGATTATCGAGGGCTGAATGACATAACAGTTAAGAATCGTTATCCGCTTCCTCTTATGTCTTCAGCCTTCGAGATCCTGCAGGGAGCCAGGTTTTTCACCAAATTGGACCTTCGTAACGCCTACCATCTCGTGCGCATCAGGGAGGGGGACGAGTGGAAGACGGCGTTTAACACTCCGTTAGGGCACTTTGAATACCGGGTTCTTCCTTTCGGCCTCGTTAACGCTCCAGCTGTCTTTCAGGCACTAGTTAACGACGTCCTGAGAGACATGCTGAACATTTTTGTTTTCGTTTACATGGACGATATCCTGATTTTTTCACCGTCTCTCTCGATTCATGTTCAGCACGTGCGACGCGTCCTCCAGCGCCTTTTGGAGAACTGTCTTTATGTGAAGGCTGAGAAGTGCACTTTTCATGCCGCCTCTGTCCCTTTTCTCGGTTCCGTTATTTCCGCTGAGGGCATTAAGATGGATCCCGCTAAGGTCCAGGCTGTCATTGATTGGCCCGTTCCTAAGTCACGCGTCGAGCTGCAGCGCTTTCTGGGCTTCGCTAATTTCTATCGTCGTTTCATCCGTAATTTCGGTCAGGTGGCAGCTCCCCTCACAGCCCTTACTTCTGTTAAGACGTGCTTTAAGTGGTCCGTTTCCGCACAGGGAGCTTTTGATCTTCTTAAGAATCGTTTTACATCCGCACCTATTCTTGTTACACCTGACATCTCTAGTCAGTTTGTTGTTGAGGTTGACGCGTCAGAGGTGGGCGTGGGAGCCATTCTTTCTCAGCGCTCTCTCTCTGACGGCAAGGTCCATCCTTGCGCGTTTTTCTCTCATCGCTTATCGCCGTCAGAACGTAACTATGATGTTGGTAATCGCGAACTGCTCGCCATCCGCTTAGCCCTAGGCGAATGGCGACAGTGGTTGGAGGGGGCGACCGTTCCTTTTGTCGTTTGGACTGACCATAGGAACCTTGAGTACATCCGTTCAGCCAAACGACTTAATGCGCGTCAGGCTCGTTGGGCTCTGTTTTTCGCTCGTTTCGAGTTTGTTATTTCTTATCGTCCGGGCTCAAAAACACCAAGCCTGATGCTTTATCTCGTCTCTTCAGTTCTTCTGAGGTCTCCACCGACCCCGAGGGATTCTCCCTGAGGGGCGTGTTGTCGGGTTGACTGTCTGGGGAATTGAGAGGCAGGTAAAGCAAGCACTCGCTCACACTCCGTCGCCGCGAGCTTGTCCTAGGAACCTTCTGTTCGTTCCCGTTCCTACTCGTCCGGCCGTTCTTCAGTGGGCCCACTCTGCCAAGTTAGCCGGCCACCCCGGCGTTCGGGGTACGCTCGCTTCCATTCGCCAGCGTTTCTGGTGGCCCACTCGGGAACGTGACGCGCGTCGATTTGTCGCCGCTTGTTCGGTCTGCGCGCAGACTAAATCTGGGAACTCTCCTCCTGCCGGCCGTCTCAGACCGCTTCCCATTCCCTCTCGACCGTGGTCTCACATCGCTTTAGATTTTATCACCGGACTGCCTTCATCAGCGGGGAAGACAGTTATTCTTACGGTTGTCGATAGATTCTCTAAGGCGGCTCATTTCATTCCTCTCGATAAGCTCCCTTCTGCTAAGTAGACGGCTCAGATCATTATCGAGAATGTTTTCCGAATTCATGGCCTTCCGTCTGACGTCGTTTCCGACAGAGGCCCGCAGTTCACGTCTCAATTTTGGAGGGAGTTTTGCCGTTTGATTGGGGCTTCCGTCAGTCTCTCGTCCGGCTTTCATCCCCAGTCTAACGGTCAAGCCGAACGGGCCAATCAGACTGTTGGTCGCATTTTACGCAGTCTTTCTTTTCGTAACCCTGCGTCTTGGTCAGAACAGCTCCCCTGGGCAGAGTACGCCCACAACTCGCTTCCCTCGTCTGCTACCGGTCTATCCCCTTTTCAGAGTAGCCTCGGGTACCAGCCTCCGCTGTTCTCATCTCAGCTCGCCGAGTCCTGCGTCCCCTCCGCTCAGGCTTTTGTCCAGCGTTGCGAGCGCACCTGGAAGGGGGTCAGGTCGGCACTTTGCCGTAATAGGGCGCAGACTGTGAGGGCCGCTAATAGCGTAGGACCAAGAGTCCTAGATATTGTTGCGGTCAGAGAGTATGGCTCTCCACTCAGAACCTTCCCCTTAAGACAGCTTCTCGCAAGTTGGCCCCGCGGTTCATTGGTCCGTTCCGTATTTCTCAGGTCATTAATCCTGTCGCAGTGCGACTTCTTCTCCCGCGCTATCTTCGTCGCGTTCACCCGGTCTTCCATGTCTCCTGTGTTAAGCCCGTTCTTCGCGCCCCGCTCGTCCCTCCCCCCATCCTTGTCGAGGGCGCACCCATCTACAGGGTTCGTAAGATTTTGGACATGCGCCCTCGGGGCCGTGGTCATCAGTACCTAGTGGATTGGGAGGGGTACGGTCCTGAGGAGAGGAGTTGGGTTCCCTCTCGGGACGTGCTGGACCGTTCGCTGATCGATGATTTCCTCCGTTGCCGCCAGGTTTCCTCCTCGAGTGCGCCAGGAGGCGCTCGGTGAGTGGGGGGGGTACTGTCATGTCTTGTTATGTCTGTTCCTGTCCTTTCTCTTCACTCTGTCTCTCTCTGCTGGTCTTTTTAGGTTACCTTCTCTGTCTCTCATTCTTCAGCTGTTCTACATCTTCCCTAACTAGCTCATTCACTCTTTCCCACCTGTTCTCCCTTCCCCCTCTGATTAGGTCTCTATTTCTCTCTCTGTTCCTGCTACTTTCAGTGTCTGATTCTTGTTTGTGTTTTTGATGCCAGAAGCAAGCTGTCGTCGCGTTTGCTTCCACCTTGTCCTATCCTGTCGGAGTCTGCCTGGCAGGTGCATCCTGCATTATACTAACGTTCTTTTTGTTCCATTGACTACGTTGGAAGAGGATTTATGCCATTCCTGTTTTTCATTAAAGAACTCTGTTTTCTGTTAAAACCGCTTTTGGGTCTTCACTCAAGTACATAACAGGAATGTTCGTATCCTATATATTTCACTATGACATGCAGTTGTCTAACCAAGCTGTCTTAAGGTGAATGCACTAAATGTAAGTAACACTGGATAAGAGCGTCTGCAAAATCATTGAAATGTAAAATGAGCTGGTGTAACTGAGTCAGGTTTGTAGACCTTCTTGCTCGCACACGCTTTTTCAGATCTGCCCACAAATTTTCTATAGGATTGAGGTCAGGGCTTTGTGATGTCCACTCCAATACCTTGACTTTGTTGTCCTTAAGCCATTTAGCCACAACTTTGGAAGTATGCTTGGGGTCATTGTCCATTTAGAAGACCCATTTGCGAACAATCTTTAACTTCCTGACTGATGTCTTGAGATGTTGCTTCTGTACATCCACATATTTTTCATTCCTCATGAGGCCATCTATTTTGTGAAGTGCACCAGTCCCTCCTGCAGCAAAGCACCCCCAACAGTCTTATGTCCATTTCTCGTGTTTGTTGGCCCAATCAAGTCTCTTCTTTTTATTGGTGTCCTTTAGTAGTGGTTTCTTTGCAGCAAGTCGACCATGAATTCCTGATTCACGCAGTCTCTGACCTCCTCCCTATAGGCTGTCTCATCGTTGTCAGTGATCAGGCCTACCACTATTGCAACATCAACTTAATGATGGTGTTGGAGTTGTGCCTGGACATGCAGTCATGAGTGAACAGAGAGTACAGGAGGGGACTGAGCATGCACCCCTGAGGGGCACCTGTGTTGAGTTTCAGCCTGGTGAATGTGTTGTTACCTACCCTTAACACCTAGGGGCGGAACGTCAGGAAGTCCAGGATCCAGTTGCAGAGGGAGGTGTTTAGTCCCAGTGTCTTTAGCTTATTGATGAGCTATGAGGGCACTATGGTGTTGAACGCTGAGCTGTAGTCAATAAATAGAATTCTCACATAGGTGTTCCTTTTGTCCAGGTGGGAAAGGGCAGTGTGGAGTGGAATAGAGATTGCATCATCTGTGGATCTGTTGGTATGCAAATTGTTGTGGGTTTAGGGATTCTGGAATAATGGTGTTGATGTGAGCCATTAATAGCCTTTCAAAGCACTTTATGGCTACATATGTGAGTGCTACGGGTTGTTAGTCATTTAGACAGGTTACCTTAGTGTTATTGAGGACAGGGTCTATGGTGGTCTGCTTGAAACATGTTGGTATTACCACTCAGAAAGGGAGAGGTTGAAAATGTCAGTGAAGACACTTGCCAGTTTGTCAGCGCATTCTCGCAGTACACGTCTTGGTAATCTGTCTGGCCTTGCGTCCTTGTGAATGTTTACCTGTTTAAAGGTCTTACTCACATCTGCTGCAGAGAGCGTAATCGCACAGTCATCCGGAACTGCTGGTGCTCTCATGCATGTTTCAATGTTATTTGCCTCGAAGCAAGCATAGAAGTAGTTTAGCTCGTCTGGTAGGCTCGTGTCACTGGGCAGCTCTCGGATGTACTTTCCTTTGTAGTCTGTAATGGTTTGCAAGCCCTGACAAATCCAACAAGCGTCAGAGCCAGTGTAAAACGATTCAATCTTAGTCCTGTATTGACGCTTTGCCTGTTTCATGGTTCATCGGAGGGCATAGCGGGATTTCTTATCAGCTTCCGGGTTAGAGTCCAGCTCTAGCCTTTAGCTCAGTTCAGATGTTGCCTGTAATCCATGGCTTCTGATTGGGGTATGTACGTACGGTCACTGTGGGAACTACGTCATCAATGCACTTGATGATGAAGTCAATGACTGATGTGGTGTACTCTTCAATGCCATCAGAGATATTCCGGAACATATTCCAGTCTGTGCTAGCAAAACAGTCCTGTAGCTTAGCATCTGCTTCATCTGAGCACTTTTTTATTGATCGAGTCAGTGGTGCTTCCTGCTTTAATTTTTGCTTGTAAACAAGAATCAGGAGGGTAGAATTATGGTCAGATTTGCCAACTAGAGGGCAAGGGAGAGCTTTGTATGCGTCTCAGTGTGTGGAGTAAAGGTGGTCCAGAGTTTTTTTCCCCTCTGGTGTGTGCACATTTAAATGTGCACATTTAATAGAAATTTGGTAAGACCGATTTAAGTTTACTCTACCTCAGGCCAGCAAAATCTTGAGACTTCCTTAGATACCGTGCACCAGCTGTTGTTTACAAAAATACATAGTCCCCTGCCCATTGTCTTACCAGACACTGTTGTTCTATCCTGACGATACAGCGTTAAACCAGCCAGTATGTTGATAATGTCGTCGTTCTGCCACGACTCTGTGAAGCACAAGATATTACAGTTTTGAATGTCCTGTTGGTAGTTTAATCTTCCGCGTAGGTCATCAATTTTATTTTCCAAAGATTGCACGTTTGCTTGCAGAATGGAAGGCAGTGGGGGTTCATTCGATCACCTACGAATTCTCAGAAGGCAGCCCACCTCCGGCTCCTTTTTCTCTGCCTTCTCTTCACTCAAATAACGGGGATCTGGGCCTGTTCCCGGGAAAGCAGTATGTCATCCACGTCAGGCTCGTCGGACTCGTTAAAGGGAAAAAAGGATTCTGCTAGTCTGTGTTGAGTAATCACAGTTCTGATGTCCAGAAATTTTGGGGGGTCATAAGAGACATTATGCAGTAACATTATGTACAAAATAAGTTTAAAAAAATAAGTTACAAACAACGCAAAGAAACAAACAAAAACACAATTGAATAGGAACACGTGAAACGTCAGCCTTCTTCTCTGGCACCATCTTAGTACAAAAACAGTTGATGTTGAGATGTGTTTGTTACTTGAACTCTGTGAAGCTATTTTGGCTGAAATTTCTGAGGCTGGTAACTCTGATGGACTTATCCTCTGAAGCAGAGGTTCCTCTGGGTCTTACTTTCCTGTGGCGGTCCTCATGAGAACCAGTTCCATCATAGGGCTTGATGGTTTTTGCAATTGTACTTGAAGTTCTTGAAATTTTTCGGATTGACTGACCTTCATGTCTTAAAGTAATGATGGACTGTCATTTCTCTTTGTTTATTAAACATGACAGATCATGTGACACTTAGGTTGCACACAAGTGGACTTTAGATAACTAATTATGTGACTTCTGAAATTAATTTGTTGCAACAGATCTTATTTAGGGGCTTCATAGCAAAGGGGGTGAATACATATGCACCCACCACTTTTCCGTTTTTTATCTTTTTGAATTTTATGAAACAAGTTATTTTTTAATTTCACTATTTTGTGTATGCCCATTACATGAAATCCAAATAAAAATCAATTTATATTACAGGTGGTAATGCAACAAAATAGTAAAAACGCCAAGAGGGATGAATACTTTCGCAAGGCACTGTATATATAATACAATTGAGGTGAGGGCAATGGAAATGCTTTTGGTGGTTGATCTGCTTCTGTTCTGTGGGTGGCACTCTAAACTCTTTTCGAAGGAAGGGTCCCGGTCTCTCCGAGGCGTGGTCTGCTGGTCATTGGGATGACAACCCAACTCGGGATGAGGAGGGTTTTTAGCAGGTGGAATAGTTAGGACCAATTGGAGGTTACTTAGTAGCAATATAAATATCATGTTACAGCTATATAGACACTCAATTATCATGTTACTTTTAATGGTGCATTTACAAACATGTATATAGCCAGTTATAATTGTAATGGTTTAGCAGAAAATAAGAAAAGACGATCAGTATTTACCTGGCTAAAAGAGAAGGAATATAATATCTATTGTTTACAGGAAACTCATTCTACAATTTTAAATGAAGTTTTGTGGAAAAGGGGCTAGTGGGGGTGAAATATATTTCTCCCATGGGCAAAGAAATTCAAAAGGGGTGATGATATTAATTAATAGTAATTTTGATCCAAATGTGCAAATTGTCCAAACAGATCCTCAAGGTAGATGGATGATTTTAAATATGTTATTGGACCATAAACAGATAAGGCTTATTAACCTGTACGGTCCAAATAAGGATGATCCAAGCTTATACATAATATACATAATAATAATAATTTATCAACTCTACAAGCAACACTAGACTCTATTATTATGATGGGAGATTATAATACTGTTTTAAATACCTCTATGGACCGTAAAGGAAATCACAATACAAACTATCACCCTCAGGCACTTCAGGAAATCATGAATGTCATGGATATATTGGAATTAGTGGCTATATGGAGGCTTAAATACCCTGACATAGTGAGATATACATTGCGGAGGCTTAATCAAGCTAGTCGTCTTGATTACTTTCTCTCTGGCACCAAAAGTTTAAAAAAAATGTTGATAGGGTACAGAATCCGGTCGGATCATCACATAATTGGCATATGTATTACTCTTACAGAATTTCCACATGGGCGAGGATATTGGAAATTTAATCAAAGTCTGCTGTTAACTTGTTTTAACTAGGACAGAATAATTTATAACTGACTTTTTCTGACATAACATAAGTACAGCTGTCACGTATACTCCCTAACCGGCCTCTAGGTCATCAGGCTGCTGATTATTACCATCATCTCGCGGACCTGCGCCTCATGACACTCCCTGGACTCCATCACCTCCTTGATTATCTTCCCTATATCTGTCACACCCCTTGGTTCTTTCCTCAGGTGTTATTGACTCTGTTTTCATGTCGGTGCGTTGTTTGTGTTTCGTGTTTATTGTTTCTTTTATTTATTAAAACACTCACTCCCTGAACTTGCTTCCAGACTCTCAGCGTACGGGTTATAACAGCAGATCCCTTTATTGTATGGGACACTTTTAGATGTGCCTTTAGAGGCCATGAAATTCAGTACTCATCAATAAAACAAAAGCAATTTAGGTTAAAAAAAGTTCATATTATCAAAGGAAGTTGAAGGACTAACAGTACATATAAAAACTGTACCATAGAGGTAACAGAGTAGGAAAAACAAGAAGAAATGGAGGAACTTATTCAAGAAAGATCCAGTGTAATATATCATAAAAATAAAGCAAACTGGATGGAATACAGGGAAAAATGCACCAAACTCTTTTTCAATCTTCAACATAGAAATGCTACCAATTTCTTTTTTTTACTGAAACTTGTTACAAATGATGGAGTAACTCATGATTCACCTAACTATATTTTGAAAGAGGAAGTAAAGTACTTTTAAGAATATGTTTTTGTATCAGTCTCCATCTCCACTAACCAAAGCTAATTGTATGGATTTTTTCATATTAATAATGTAAAATTAACATCTGTACAGAAAGACTCATGTGAAGGCCAAATTTTAGAGGAGGAACTTCTTGATGAAATCAATGCCTTTAAATATTGAAAAACTCCAGGGCTGGATTGCATACCAGTGGAAGTATACCACACTTTTTTATATATACTCAGAGGACCATTGTTAATATGTTTTAACCACTCCTATATAAATGGTAGATTATCGGACACAAGAAGGTCTGATTTGTAACGGCATTCTTCGTTTGTTGAAAGAGAGTCGGACCGAAATGCAGCGTGGTGGTTACTCATGTCTTTAATATAGAAGATAGCGATACATGAAATAACTTAAATAAATACAAAACAACAAACGGAACGTGAAAACTAATTACAGCCTATCTGGTGAACAAATACACAGAGACAGGAACAATCACCCACGAAATACAAAGTGAAACCCAGGCTACCTAAATACGGTTCCCAATCAGAGACAACGAGAATCACCTGACTCTGATTGAGAACCGCCTCAGGCAGCCAAGCCTATGCAACACCCCTACTCAGCCGCAATCCCAATAACTACAAAACCCCAATACGAAATACAACAACATAAACCCATGTCACACCCTGGCCTGACCAACTAATTAACGAAAACACAAAATACTAAGACCAAGGCGTGACATGATTTCATTATTAATGAAACAGGATCCAAGTGGTGTATATATAAAGATCCAGTTCATTTAAACAACTACACTTCAGTGTTGTGATACAAAAAATCTAACTTAGTTAAAGAATTAAAAAGGTTTTCTCAGATATTACTCATCCTAATCAGACATGTTTTTAACATGGACAATACAATGGAGATAATATAAGTCAAGTACTGGAAACAATAGAACGCTATGAAATATCAAGGAAAACAAGCCTGGTTTTCATAGCTGACTATGAAAAGACTTTTGATAGAGTACAACTGGAGTTTATATATAAATGCCTAGAATATTTCAATTTTGGAGAATCTCTTATAAAATGGGTTAAAGTTACGTATAGTAACCCAAGGTGTAAAATAGTAAATAATGGCTACATCTCAGAAAGTTTTAAACTGTCAAGAGGAGTAAAACAAGGTTGCCCACTATCGGCATATCCACTATTAGATCCAACAATAATATTAAGGGATTAGAAATCCATGGCTTAAAAGCAAAGGTGTTACTGTACGCTGATGATTCATGTTTTCTTTTAAATCCACAATTAGAATCCCTCCACAGCCTCAGAGGATCTAGATACTTTTTCTAACCTCTTTGGATTAAAACCAAATTATTATAAATGTAATATATAATGCATTGGATCACTAAAAAATGTAACTTTTACATTACCATGTAGTTTACCAATAAAACGGTCTGACAGGGATGTGGACATACTCGATATACATATCCCAAAACAAAGAAATGACCTCACTCACAACAATATAATAATAATTTTAGCAAAAATTTAAAACATACGGGGTCTGTAAAATGTACATAGGTTCAGCATTTTTTTTGTGAAATAACACAGTTACAAATATATGGCCAATAGAAATCAGAAAATCAGAATAGATTGATTGTGTCTGCAAAATGTGCATAGTAAACTCAGCAAATAAAGAAATGTCCTCTCACTGTCAACTGCGTTTCTTTTCAGCAAACTTAACATGTGTAAATATTTGTATGAACATAACAAGATTCAACAACTGAGACATAAACTGAACAAGTTCCACAGACATGTGACTAAGAGAAGTGGAATAACATGTCCCTGAACAAAGGGGGGATCAAAATCAAAAGAAACAGTCAGTATCTGGTGTAGCCATCAGCTGCATTAAATTCTGCAGTGCATCTCCTCCTCATGGACTGCACCAGATTGACCAGTTCTTGCTGTGAGATGTTACCCCACTCTTACACCAAGGAACTTGCAAATTCCCGGATATTTCTGGGGGAAATAGCCCTCACCCTCCGATCCAGCAGGTCCCAGAGGTGTTCAATGGGATTGAGGTCCGGGCTCTTCCCTGGCCATGACATAACACTGACCTTCCTGTCTTGTAGGAAATCACGCACAGAATGAGTAGTATGGCTGATGGCATTGTCATGCTGGAGGGTCACGTCAGGATGAGCCTGCAGGAAGGGTACCACATGAGGGAGGAGGATGTCTTCCCTGTAACGCACAGCGTTGAGATCGCCTGCAATGACAACAAGCTCAGTGCGATGATGCTGTGACACACTGCCCCAGACCATGACGGACCCTCCACCATCAAATCGATCCCTCTCCAGAGTACAGACCTCGGTGTAATGCTCATTCCTTCGGCGATAACCGCAAATCCGACCATAACCTGTGGTGAGACAAAACCGCGACTCGTCAGTGAAGAGCACTTTTTGCCAGTCCTGTCTGGTCCAGCGACGGTGGGCTTGTGCCCATAGGCGACATTGTTGCTGGTGATGTCTGGTGAGGACCTGCCTTACAACAGCTACTGCACTAGAAGAAACTTTCTTTAAAGTTATTGAAATGTTCCAGATTGAATGACCTTCATGTCTTAAAGTAATGATGGACTGCCGTTTCTCTTTGCTTATTTGAGCTGTTCTTGCCATAAAATGGACTTGGTCTTTTACCAAAAAGGGTTCCCCTATGGGGACAAATCGAAAGAACCCTTTATGGTTCTACGTAGCACCTTTAATTCGAAGAGTGTAAGGAGTGGTTTGTGACTCAAGCAGCTTCTTACCTATTTATTACCAATTGTTCAGCTCACACCACAGTTACACCTCCAACATTACAAAAACCACTTCCAACGCTCGATCTGATTGAATCGAGGCTTAAGGTTTTTTCATTATTCTGTGAATCTCAGCCATTCCGTCGACTCTGCTCAACTGTCTGCTATTAAATGCTTTATGACCATAAAGAAAAATGTGTTCCATTACACTGACCTAAAGACATGTACAGTATGTCAGGTTGGCTACACTTCTCTGCTCAACATCGACCCCCCCCCCCCCCCCCCCCAAAAAAGTGCGATAGCATGAGCTTGCATATCAGCTCAGTAAGACTGAACAGGCGAGAGTTAAACTGATTGTTTTGGTTAACAATTTACTGTCTGCCTACCCTTAAAAAAAACTAGAATAAATCACATCTGAAAAAAACTTGGTTTTCGGGCACATGTGTGAATCAAAAATAATTATGTGAAGAACTAAAAATACGTTTTTGTTGACATTTTCACAATTATGGCGCATGTGGTTTTTGAACACATGTGAAGTTTCACATGTACATTTGTGTGTTTTTCCCTCGTGATTATTTTTTTTTAACCAGCAGTGAAATGAATGTGCCAGAACATGCAACTGGAAAGAAGACAGCGGAAAGCAAAGTTCAGGTGAACAGCCAAAGAAGTTTTATTATCCTTGTAGTATTTTGTTTTCCTTTCAATATCCTTATTTCTATTTGCAAAACTAATCATTTTGTTCGTGACTTTTTTTTTGTGTGATTTAAAAAAAATATTAAATGGCACAAAAGTAACTCACTCACTAGTGGATCACACTATAATAACACTATTACACTATTACTCCCCAACAGTTTCAGTCGAAAGCTGAGGGATGGGGCTGGAGAAATGTAACCACTCTCAAATCCATAGACTCCGCTATCGATGCAAGGACTGACCTTCCATAAAATCCTAATTATAGTTGACTCCCAAAATGAAAATGGTGGATGGTGGATTTGTCTTTGTCCGTTAATTCGTACGTTAGTCACACACAATATCTCAGACAGCACTGGGACGATTTTGACAAAACTTGGGTGAAGGATGCGTCCTGCTATAGACATCCGGCATTTACAAAACTCCACTAATTGGCCCAAGGCGGGAGCTATAGCAAATAGCTGAAATGTGTTAGTTACGCGATATCTCAATTGACCCAAGGAGGACATTACATCATTTGTGGGGGAAGATCTGTTTACTGTTGCCTTGTATATGTTAGTGTGAAGTTTCATCTCTAATTCAAAACAATAGCCAAAAAACACATTTTATTAACACACAACAGTGCTTTCTCATTGAAATTATGACAGACGTTTCCACGGTAATCCTTCTCTAATTGGTTTCCAGTTCCAAGAAAAACATTTCCCAACATGTTTTGTAACCCAAACAAACTTGTATTTGGTTCCAATATAGAATTCCAAATGTTTTGTCACTCTAAAAAACATTGGCCTTTTAGCTTGAGCGTATGCCTCACTGTGGGCTTTCTAGTAAATGCCCTAATTTATAGCAACTCTCTCTTTTATAAAAAAAAGTGTTTACTGTTTTGATTACAACCCTTGAGAATAACTATATCAATGACAAATAGATGGACCCATTTAAATAAAGTGATTATACTTATAATGGTCTCCACCTCATGTTTTCCCCCCAAGGCTGTTCTCTCGAACAATGTCAATACTCTGTACATTCGTAATAAGAGCGAAAGAAAATCTGTCTGAACACATTTTCGATGGGGATGGGGGTGTTGATGAAGGAGGCAAAAGGCGAGTTGAGTGTATCAGCTAAATCAATATCCTTAGCTGGGCTTGCTCCAACATATGGGAATTTGGGAGTTATGTCTTGGTCTGATTGATTTTTACACCCCAAGCCTTCAGGACTATGGTGAATGTTAATTACCTGAATATAGGAATAAGCAGAGTGTAAAGGCATCCTAAAAAACAGAATGACAAAGACTAGCAGAGGTCCAACCCTTCCGTGTATCCGGTTGGCTCTGGAGGAATATAAAGCAAGAAGTTACTACATAATATTTACATTGACCTGCTCAGCACAAGTGTCTCATGAAAGTTGGAATTTATGGACTGTGTATGGATACAGAAGACATTGACCTGTGGAGGATGTGAAAAACATTGGAATACTTTTCTTTGTAGTGTACCATTAATGATTGCCAAGCATATCCCTCTCCCTCTCTCCAGCGATTGATGTCGCTGGTCTATTACCCTTCTGCCCTGTCAACTATTATTACGCACACCTGCTCCTCATCATTATGCACACCTGGACTTGATTACCTACTGCCGTCTGGGACAGAGGAGAGCTGGGTTCCTATGAGAGGTTCATGTCTCTGTTCAGGGCTGTCTTCGACCGTCCTCCAGAGGGCAGAGAGGTAGGCGAGCAACTTCTCCAACTCCAGCAGGGTGCCCATAACACAGCGGAGTACGCCCTCACCTCCCTCCTTTGGCTGTCCTAAAGCAGAGCCTAAACCCAGTAGGTAGGGGCCACACACTTCTGGTATCGCTGGAGAGTGCAGAGGCTCTGTCCCTATTTCTGCCAGGAGGGGCACCATCTTCCATGGTGTCTGGTACATCTCAACCCGTAGTCCACTAGGTCAGAGGTGTGGCACCGGGATCTTCCATCTCCCAGGGTAGGTGGAAGTATTCTATCATCATCGTTTTCTGCTAAACCCTTTCTGGTTCCCATTTCACTGGCTGGCTGTCCCTCAGGTGTTGTCTCTACAGCTCTACTGGACTACAGTGCCACAGGGAATTTTATCAACCAGGCCCTCGCCTCCCCACCAACTACCAATTCTCACCCTCTTTTCATGTTTCCCTCCTCAGGCCGGTGGTTTCTGGTCCCCTGGCTGATGCCGTCCCCCTCGACACCCCTCTGCCTCCCTTTGACATCGATGGAACCCCCGACTATGCCGTCAGCTCCCTACTGGACTCCCAACGTTGTGGGGGTCAGCTTCAGTACCTGGTGGACTGGGAGGGATATGGCCCAGAGGAGGACTGTTAGGTTCTGGGAGCTGACATCCTGGAACCCAACATTGTCCTGGATTTCAATCTTTTCTGGAATACCAATGATCTATCATGACTTTTCTGGAATACCAATGATCTACAATTACTTTTCATGAATACCAATATTTTGTTGTTTTAAAAGCCCTAAATAGTAAGAAAAGATACATTGTTGTTTTCAAATCCCTAAATACTAAGAAAATATACATTGTTGTTTTCAAAGAATATTAGAGGATGTTGTAAGAAAATAGAAGATTAAGTGTATATCCTTATCTACAAACCACACACACCTGCTATGATTATGTTATATGGCAGATATGCACACATGCAGATCACTGTCCTGTGAATAACAAAATCCAACGTGACAACGTTTCAAACTTCTTATCATATCCAAATATAAACTCAACTCGTTTGGGCAATTTGGTGCATAGACTTATGCATCCTATTCCAACACATGCAATAAAAAGCATAAAATCCCTAAATTATGCTTCAAAAGAAATGAAAGATGGAAGACAATGTTAGCTTTTCAATCCCAAAGTAAAGCTCACTCTTGAAATCACTCTCGATTGAATGGCTCACATCTGTGGCATCTTCATAACAATCCCTCCAAAATGGAGGTGTTGGTTTATCCACACTGTGAAGCTATTTACAAAGTACCATAAAGTTTGTTGATAACAGTTTCAGCCTGCAGGTTTAAAGCTTTATGATGCGATGCATTGTAAGACTCGTGATGTGTTTGTATAACCCCTTACAATGTATATACCTGCAGGCTTTTAGTACAGTGGAACCACATTGTTTCACCCTTATTTATTTCATGCGATTTCTTGCACCTCAAAGAGTTCTTGCACCTATCTGACAACGAACACATAATAAAAAGCATAAAAGTCCTAATTTACAGCTTATTTCTGAAGCAGCAGACCAAACCTTTTGGCATCCACACAATACAATGCTGGCTCTAAGGTTTCCACACTGAACCACAGTCAAAGGCATTAGTCAAAATATCAGTGGTCCCTTCTGCAATTGCTTCCCATGATGCTTATCTTTTATTAGCTCATTAAATTCCGTCTGGGCAGTGGTCGCTGATCTGTGGCGCTCACCGTGGCAACGCAAGTCAGCCAATTAGCAACAGCTTATCTTGCATTGAAGATTTGGTGGTGTAGAAAATAATTAAAGAGAATGAGAGAGAGTGTGGAAAAAGTTTAATTTAAAAGAGAAAACTTGAGGTATAAAATGTGTATGATTAGGCCATTGCAAATAACACACTGTGTGGTTTTCTGCCATTAGTTCATTGCTTCGTCAATTATTGTGGTTTTCTACTGAAAGAACTGTTTTGTTGGACATCACAATCACATGAAATAATGTCAATGATCAAATTAAGAGTCAAATAATGGGGTTCCACATCACTAAAAGCCTGCAAGTATACATTGTAAGGGGTCACAAGCACATTACAAGTCTTGCAATGCATTACAGTCTAGTCGGAAAGTATTCAGACCCCTTGAGCTTTTCCACATTTTGTTATGTTACAGCCTTATTCCAAAATGGATTAAATAGTTTTTTATCCTCATAAATCTACACACAATACCCCATAATGACAAAGCAAAATGTTTTTATTTTATTTTTTATTTCTGCATGTGTGTTAAAAATAAAAAACAGAATTATCACATTTACATAAGCATTCAGACCTTTTACTCAGTACTTTGTTGAAGAACCTTTGGCACAGATTACAGCTTCGCGTCTTCTTGGGTATGACGCTGCAAGCTTGGCACACCTGTGTTTGGGGAGTTTCTCCCATTCTTCTCTCAAGTTGGATGGGGAGCGTCACTGCACAGCTATTTTCAAGTCTTTCCAGAGATTTTCGATCGGATTCAAGTCCGGGCACTGGCAGGGTCAATCAAGGACATTCAGAGACTTGTCCCTGACTTGCCCTGCGTTGTCTTGGCTGTGTGCTTAGGGTCGTTGTCCTGTTGGAAGGTGAACCTTCGCCCCAGTCTGAGGTCCTGTGCGCTCTCGAGCAGGTCATCAAGGATCTCTCTGTACTTTCCTCCGTTCATCTTTCCTTCGATCCTGACTTGTCTGAAAAACATCCCCACAGCATGAAGCTGCCACCACCATGCTTCACCATAGGGATGGTGCCAGGTTTCCTCCAGACGTGACACTTGACTTCAATCTTGGTTTAATCAGACCAGATAATATTGTTTCTCATGGTCTGAGAGTCCTTTAGGTGGCTTTTGGCAAACTCCAAGCGTGCGGTCATTTGCCTTTTACAGATTGGTGGAGTGCTGCAGATATGGTTGTCCTTCTGGAAGGTTCTCCCATATCCACGGAGGAACTCTGGAGCTCTGTCAGAGTGAACATAGGATTCTTGGTCAACTCCCTAAACCAAGCCCTTCTCCCCTGATTGCTCAGTTTGGCCAGGCAGCCAGCTCTAGGAAGAGTCTTGGTGGTTCCAAACTTATTCCATTGAAGAATGATGGAGGCCACTGTGTTCTTGTTGATCTGCAATGCTGCAGAAATGTTTTGGTACCCTTCCCCAAATCTGTGCCTCAACACAATCCTGACTTGGAGCTCTACGGACAATTCCTTCGACCTCATGGCTTGGATTTTGCTCTGACATGTACTGACAACTGTAGGACATTATATAGACAGATGTGTGCCTTTCCAATCAATTGAATTAACCGCAGGTGGACTCCAATCAAGTTGCACAACCATATCAAGGAAGATCAATGGAAACAGGATGCACCTGAGCTAAATTTCAAGTCTCATAGCAAAGTGTCTGAATATTTTATAAAGAAGGTACTTCTGTATTTTTTTAATTTGAATTTTAAAAACATTTCTAACAACCTGTTTTTGCTGAGTCATTATGCGGTATTGTGTATAGATTGATGAGGAAAGCGATGAATCAATTTTAGATAAGGCTGTAACGTAACAAAATGTGGAAAAAATCTGAATACTTTCCGAATGCACTGTACAACATAACGCTTTATACATGCAGGCAAAAGTGTTATCAATAAATGTTATAGTACTTTGTAAATAGATTCACAGCGGGGATAAACCAACACTTCAATTTTGGAGGAATTGTTATGAAAATGCTACAGATGTGAGCCATTCAATCAAGAGGGATTTCAAGAGTGAGCTTCTACTCAGGATGAAAAGCTAACATTTTCTTCCATCTTCCATTTCTTTTGAAGCATAATTTAGCCAAACACCCCACCGAGACAAAACGAACATACTTGCAATTAGTTGCACTTAATGAGATGACCGTCTGAAGAGATGCTTTCCATCCTCTCTGGGAAGCCCTGTTCGCCATCGCCAGACATGTGTTGCACTAGGATGCCAGGGAAAATACGTTTTTTTAGGCTCTGGAAGTTTGTGAATCTTAATGAGCAAAAATGCGTCTTTATTCTGACATTTCCAAAAGGCACTGTTGTGTTGTCAAGTGTTATGTTCAAAGCTCACCTAGGCATTGAAAGGCTATGAATCTTACAATAATAAGTAAACATTTTGTCTTGACATCCCAAAAAGTAGTGTTATGTTGTCAACAGTATTTATGACTTTTACATAGTTCAATGTTATTCTTGGCTCCAAAAACCTCTTGATGTGTCTGGTTTTAGTTGTCCATGGTGCTGACAATGCTGACAGTGGTTGCACAAGTGCAAACTTGATGTGAATGTTTTCATTAGAGGATGGTGTGTCCATTCATTGAGGCTGTGAGTGGTTGGCACCAGCCTGACATGTCTTATTAGGGCCATATCTGGGGACTTGGCAGCAGTGGCTCTGTGCCCAAATAGCAGAGAGAGATTAGCAAAGAGGAACCCACTGAGCCCATGCACTTAGCTATCCTCACGTACACTGTGTGCAGTGTGTATGTGTGTCTGCACACACACACACACTTGCCATTTCCCACTGTACTTGAGCCACCATCCTGTGTGTGGGTAACCAACTCCCAAATGGTGCTCCTCTCCCACCTGTTCCCCCCCTCTTTCCCCCTCCCGCCCTGTCCCTCTGACAGTCCCCAGGCTCAATGTGTGGAGAGCACCATCAAGGACATAAAAAAATGCCTCTCGTTGGGAGAGATGCGTGCCAACTGAAGCGGTTTTAAACCTATCAAAGGGGGATCGTTTTCCTTTCATAGATCAATTAGGGTTGCCTTTAATAGAGCCTTCTGTGAATCAAAGGCCTTAAAACCGGTGGTGTCTCTCCATTGATTTCCATTGATTCCCAAGATAGAGCCTCAATCAGCAGTTGAATGGTGATTTTTGTTTATGGTGGTGATTTTCTAAAATGGTATTACAAGACAAAGTTATTGGATGACTTGCTCAAAGCAAAAATATAATGGTGCTAATAATTATGATAGTTAAGTGTCCATGTTATATTTCAAAACATAGTCAATAGCCAATTATCACCATTAACTTCACATTCGAACAAATGGAATAATACAAAATATTGACAAAGAGCATTGTTGACTTTTAAGACATGTTTAAGACCAATTTTCAAGCCTAAACAAATACAATGACTGTCTGTCTAAAATGTCAACCGTGTGTAACAGATGTTAAGCTTTGTGACACGGAACGTAAATGCCACCTTTTGCCCAATTTGTGTACAATGACAAGGGGTTGTAATCCATTCATCAATGTGCTAAATCAAAACAATCTGACCATAGTTTACACTCAATCTCCTGTGCAATTGCAACAGCTGACACTGTATGTAAACAATGTATGTAGGCACACTACATAAATGAGTGTGAATAAATTGTGTGCATTCATGCGAGCGTGTATTTGTGAGTGAAAGAGAGATAATGATGCAAAAGTAAACACAAAGAACCAAAGTAACACGTGTCAGAAGGGTTGCGGTTGGGGACAAACAGAACAGGAGAGAATGTGTTTATGCACAATATTCTATTTTATTTCAAAACACAGCAAAACAAACA
Source organism: Oncorhynchus masou masou (assembly GCF_036934945.1). Taxonomy (NCBI): domain Eukaryota; kingdom Metazoa; phylum Chordata; class Actinopteri; order Salmoniformes; family Salmonidae; genus Oncorhynchus; species Oncorhynchus masou. The sequence goes on along the minus strand of NC_088243.1, from coordinate 68,195,703 downwards.
AGACCACAAACCCTTAATCTGTAGCCTAGCAGATGGTAATTGGGGTGGCTGCATTTGCATACAAATCCCTCTGTACCCTTATTCTCCTTGCCAGCGCCAGTCCTTGTATACTACACCATGCTTAGTCTACCTCAGTCACGGAACTCAGAGATAGAGAAGACATCAAAAGGTAGCTGGACCGGACAGTGTGACCAGAAGGGGTGGGGAGAAAGGAGAAATCTTCTTTTGAAGCCCCCTCTTCTACTCAAAAACAGCCCTCGGGCTATTGAGTCAGTGTGGAATAGGTCAACAGTGTTGGTTGAAACTCTTGAACATGTTTAGCTTCCTGGACTTCCTTTCTGAGTTATAGCTGCCCAAATTGCTAGGCAGTCTTTGTGAATTATAGGATCTCATTGACTGACAGTGCCTTAGATTCTTAAAGTCTTAACAGGTTACAAGGGGATATGTAGCCTGTTTGAGTTATCCACATAGGCAGTGGGCACTAAAACATGTTAGCACCAGGGTCTCCAAGTCCATACTACAATCATATGTAACGGGGAAATCTGCAGTACTGTAAGCCACATCAACTGAGAAGTAGTCTGCTTTTGTACTTCCTTGTGTGTAGTCTCAAAATATGGGTCTCCCTTGAAAGTGGTAGCCATTCTGCCAATATCAGTACGCTGGGAGCAGGAAATTGACAAATAGGCTTGCCTCTCACATTTCTAAATGGCTGGTGTGATGAATAACACGGTTCCTTCACAGCATTGCTCCAAAATGACAAGGGGCTTTAATTCGTTCAGAGTGAAGAGAAAATTATTCCGAAATGACGCATCGCACAAGTAATGATGCATGATCCTTTTAAAAAGGTTTATGGAACTTGTTTGCTTCTTCAAGTGTCCTTGCATGTACAGTGTTTGCGTATGCCCTTACGGGAAAACCACATGAATTTCACCTTTTCAAAAACACATGTTTTCACGTGACCATGTGATCTTATGTGAAGTTAATGTGAAAACTGTTGACAACACATAGAGCAACATGTGATTACATGAAACCACATGTGAAGTGTTCAAAAAACACTTTAACATGATTTCACGTGACATTTTGTGAAAATCCTCATAGAAGTTTATGGTCTGTGGTGTAATGATGTTTTTGTAGGACTTGACAGCATTGACTCTCCTCACCTCTCGAGAAGGCCTTGTACTATCCTTATTCATAACCACTGGGGTCTGAGTCTTACCATCCATTGTCACTAAGGAGCCTTTTGTCAGAGTTATAGGAGATAGATGTGTACTATCCTTATTCATACAGTGGCTTGCGAAAGTATTCACCCCCTTGGAATTTTTCCAATTTTGTTGCCTTACAACCTGGAATTAAAAAGGATTTGGGGGGAGGTTATATAATTTGATTTACACAACATGCATACCATTGTGAAACAAACAAGAAATAACACAAAAAACAGAACATGAGCGTGCATAACTACTCACCTCCCCAAAGTCAATACTTTGTACAGCTGCAAGTCTCTTGGATTATGTCTCTATAACCTTGGCACATCTGGCAACTGGGATTTTTGCCCATTCTTCAAGGCAAAACTGCTCCAGCTCCTTCAAGTTGGATGGGTTCCCCTGGTGTACAGCAATCTTTAAGTCATACCACAGATTCTAAATTGGATTGAGGTCTGAGCTTTGACTAGGCCATTCCAAGACATGTAAATGTTTCCTCTTAGATCACTCAAGTACTGATTTAGCAGTATGCTTAGGGTCATTGTCCTGCTGGAAGGTGAACCTCCATCCCAGTCTCAAATCTCTGGAAGACTTAAACAGGTTTCCATCAAGAATTTCCCTGTATTTAGCATTTCTCGGGGTGATGAGAGGTGTTGGGTTTGCGTTGTCCTTGATGGCCAAAACACTCAATTTAGTCTCATCTGACCAGAGTACCTCCTTCCATATGTTTGGGGAGTCTCCCACATGCCTTTTGGCGAACACCTAACGTGTCTTCATGGTGCCGCTTGCTTGGTGGTGCCCCTTGCTTAGTGGTGTTGCAGACTCTGGGGCTTTTCTATAACAGGTGTATAGATACTGAGATCATGTGACAGATCATGTGACAATGACTGTAGATTGCACACAGGTGGACCTTATAACTAATCATGTGACTTCTGAAGATAATTGGTTGCACCAGATCATATTTAGGATTTCATAGCAAAGGGGGTGAATACATATGCACGCAAACACTTTTCCGTTTTATTTTTTTATTTTTTAAAGTGTTTTTTTTTTGTTTGTTTTACTACACTTCACCAATTTGAACTATTTTGTGTATGTCCATTACATGAAATCAAAATTACAGGTTGTAATGCAACAAAATAGAAAAAAAACCAAGGTGGATGAATACTTTTACAAGGCACTGTAACCACTGGGGTCTGAGTCTCACCATCCATTCAGTCACTAGGGAGCCTTCTGTCAGAGTTAGAGGAGATAGATGTATGTGCTGTCTTCTGGTTATCCATATAGTGAACAGAAATGTTTTTACCGTTTCACCGTGGCTGGTATCTTTGGGGTGAAAGGTACTGTATGCCTTTTAGCTCTGTGGTGTTTTGCAGTCATACAGGATATGAAATATGGCTTTTCCTGAGATTCTGTGTGGACATAGTCTGTCTTAAGAGCTAACAGTTGTTGTTTCAAAAACATGCACCAATATACTCTCCCACTCATTTAACAAAGTACTGTACATTGGAATGTCACCATTTCCCTAAAAACACTAATACATGATCTAGTTCCTGATTCATCCTAAGGAGAAGAAAAATACTGGCACCAGGTTTAAAAAACAAGTGTGAAGGATAATGTTTTTATTAACCTCATGCTACTTAACTGTCACCCTCAGGTTTTGAGTATAATGGTTCTATCTCTGCCAGCTTTGTGTTCAAATGTTGGGCCAAACCATTCACGAAGAGGGATAATACAGTGATCTGTTCACTGTACAGTGACACTAGCTGATGGGATCAAACAGTTCTCATCATTAGCTGTAACGGCAAGTCACAGGTGTCTTCTATACTCCCATGGATAGTTGCAGGGGGAATGTTTGAATTTAGAAAATGCTCCATTATTAAATTAAATCAATTTTGGCTCCATGAAGTATGTCACAGGGTGGACTTTAGCTTTCCTATTTAACTGAATTTTCATTGACCTATGCATGCTTTGACCAATGATTAACTTTAAAGGGTTACTGACAGCATTTTAACTACTTTGCAGATATGAAACAAACAGACAATCATAATATCAATCAAAAATATACAATTCCCTGTTTATGCTTCAAAACCAACTTTAGAAGAGGTATTAAAAATCCTTCCATTTCAATATTATCGCTTGCACAGTGCTCCTTGGGATGTTTAAAGCTTGGGAAATCTGTTTGTATCCAAATCCGGCTTTAAACTTCTTCACAAAGGTATCTCGGACCTGCCTGGTGTGTTCCTTATTCTTCATGATGCTCTCTGCGCTTTTAAGGACCTCTGAGACTATCACAGTGCAGGTGCATTTATATGGAGACTTGATTACACACAGGTGGATTGTATTTATCATCATTAGTCATTTAGGTCAACATTGGATCATTCAGAGATCCTCACTGAACTTCTGGAGAGAGTTTGCTGCACTGAAAGAAAAGGGGCTGAATAATTTTGCAAGCCCAATTTTTCAGTTTTTGATTTGTTAAAAAAGTTTGAAATATCCAATAAATGTCGTTCCACTTCATGATTGTGTCCCACTTGTTGTTGATTCTTAACAAAAAAATACAGTTTTATATCTTTATGTTTGAAGCCTGAAATGTGGCAAAAGGTCGCAAAGTTCAAGGGGGCCGAATACTTTCGCAAGGCACTGTAAGCGGACATTGTAAAGGGACATTTTTTTTCTGATAAAACAATAGCCAATTTGGGTCGCAGTTGCAAGTTTGTTTTGTAAAAACAGAAGTTTGATACCCGTGGGCTAGACTATCTATTTATGGCGCTAGCTATTTATTTAGCAAGCTAAAAACATAGAGCCTAATGTTAGCTAGCTGCTGGGAGGATTTCATGTCATTGGAAGACTGAGTGAGTGACCCTTTTTTCCCCCTCATATAGTGTTTTGGTGGCGACAGCTAGATATGCAGGTGTCATTTGGTTAGCAAGCATGACATGTGAATCACTTTGCCAGCTAGCTAGCTATGCAGAACTTGAACGACTGTTATCCACAGTTAGCATATATCTTAGTTGCCAATCAAATGTATTTGGCATCGATCAAATGGTAGGTCAGGCAAGTTCCCATTCAGTTGTCAAAACATGGGTTGGGACAAGCATGGATTGGCAAGCTGCAGAAGGACGAGCAGGCTACTATTCCCCATCGTTTATCAGCGCAACTAGCTGAAAAAGTTTTAGAGAGTTAATCTGATGTTTCCTCATTAGATTTTAGCTCATCTCGCTCTGGCTAGCATTAGTTGTTAATCTTGTTGGTTAGGACATTTACTTTGTGCATGACACTAGTAATTTTTCCACCAATTGTTTACAGACAAATTATTTCACTTACACTAAGTTGACTGTGCCTTTAAACAGCTTGGAAAATTAAAGAAAATGATGTCATGGCTGTAGAAGCTTCTGATTGACATAATTGACATAATTTGTGTCAATTGGTGTACATGTGCATGCATTTCAAGGCATACCTTCAAACTCAGTGCCTCTTTGCTTGACATCATCGGAAAATCTAAAGAAATCAGCCAAGACCTCAGCAAAGAATTGTACACCTAAAAGTATCTATATCCACAGTTAAACAAGTCCTATATTGAGATAACCTGAAAGGCCGCTCAGCAAGAAAGAAGCCACTGCTCCAAAACCACCATTAAGAATCCAGACTACGATTTGAAACTGCACATGGGGACAAAGATCATACTTTTTGGAGAAATATCCCCTGGTCTGATGAAACAAAAATAGAACTGTTTGGCCATAATAACCATCGTTATGTTTGGAGGAAAAAGGGGGAGGCTTGCAAGCTGAAGAACACCATCCCAACCGTGCAGCACGGGGGTGGCAGCATCATGTTGTGGGGGTGCTTCACAAAATAGATGGCATCACGAGGCAGGAAAATTATGTGGATATATTGAAGCAACATCTCAAGACATCAGTTAAAGCTTGGTTGCAAATGGGTATTCCAAATGAACATTCACCCCAAGCATACTTCCAAAGTTGTGGAAAAATGGCTTAAGGACAACAACGTCAAGGTATTGGAGTGGCCATCACACAGCCCTGACCTCAATCGAATAGAAAACGTGTGGGCAGAACTGAAAAAAAACACGTGCGAACAAGGAGGCCTACATACCTGGCTCAGTTACACCAGCTCCGTCTGGAGGAATGGGCCAAAATTCTCCCAATTTCTTGTGGAAAGCTTCTAGAAGGCTACCCAAAATGTTTGACCCAAGTTAAGCAATTGGAAGGCAATGCTACCAAATACTAATTGAATGTATGTCAACTTCTGACCCACTGGCAATGTGATGAAATAAATAAAATCTGAAATAAATCATTCTATCTACTATTATTCTGACATTTCACATTCTTAAAATAAAGTGGTGATCCAAACTGACCTAAGACAGGGAATTTTTACTAGGATTAAATGTCAGGAATTGTGAAAAACTGAGTTTAAATGTATTTGGCTAAGGTGTATGTAAACTTGCGACTTCAACTCTAGGCCTACTGTAGCTCTGATTGGCTAATGCACACCGGTCTGTTTAGACTCCGGTTCTGGACAATACAGTTGTTTTTATTATGTTTTATTTACTTAGGTAGCTACATTGCTAACCACCACCCATTGATGATCAATCAATCAAATGTATTTATAAAGCTCTTACATCAGCCGATGTCACAAAGTGCTGTATAGAAACCCAGCCTAAAACCCCAAACAGCAGGCAATGCAGACTTAGAAGCACAGTGGCTAGGAAAAACTCCCTAGAAAGGCAGGAACCTAGAGGAACCAGGCTCTGAGGGGTGGCCAGTTCTCTTCTGGCTGTGCCGGGAGGAGATTATAACAGTACATGGCCAAGATGTTCAAACGTTCATAGATGACCAGCAAGGTTAAATAATAATAATCACAGTGGTTGTAGAGGGTGCAACAGGTCAGCACCTCAGGAGTAATTGTCTGTTGGCTTGTCATAGCCGATCATTCAGAGTTAGAGACAGCAGGTGCGGGACAAGGTAGCACGTCCAGTGAACTGGTTAGGGTTCCATAGCCGCAGAAGGAACAGTTGAAACTGGAGCAGCAGCACGACCAGTTTGACTGGGGACAGCAAGGAGTCATCAGGCCAGATAGTCATGAGGCATGATCCTAGGGCTCAGGTCCTCAGAGAGAAGAGAGAAAGGGAGAAAGGGAGAGAGGGAATTAGAGGTAGCATACTTAAATTCACACAGGAAAGCGGATAAGACAGGAGAAATGCTCCAGATATAACAGACAGCCTTTGACACAAACTATTGGAGCATAAATACTGGAGGCTGAGACAGGAGTACAGACTACAATCCCTGTCTCTCAGTGTTGGGGAAGCTACTCTGAAAATATAGTTTACCTTCATCTACACTGATTGAAGTGGATTAACAGGTGACATTAATAAGGGATCATAGCTTTCACCTGGATTCACCTGGCCTGTCAATGTCATGGAAAGAGCTGGTGTTCCTAATGTTTGCACGCTCAATGTATAGTTTACTTGGCTTAAGTAACTTTGATTACAAAAAAAATCATATCATATTGGTCACTATGCCAGGGTTATCCCGAAATAAGACTGTCACTGTACCACATTGCCGGCTTGGCTGGGCCACAATGTAAAGATTTCACAGCAAGTGGAACTGATATTTAGTAATGATAGAGTAACTTTGATTGCCAATGACATTGTTGTGAATTGTGAAACAGGTGGTTCATAAATTCTAAACATTATAATGTTCCTCAATTAATTCAATGCATTTCAGCAGTAGGCCTAAGCTATCAAGTGTGTGCTCTCAGGACTCACTGAGTGCACCTCAAGTAGGCTATAGCATTGTCGAATAATACAAACTCTATTGGCAGTCAAGCAAAAGTCAATTGACCAAAGTCTTTTGTTGTTATATTTATGAAATAGTTTTCATGAAATCATTTGTGAGATGAGATGATTTCCACCCAATCACAAGGGCTCCTGAGTGGTGCAGAGGTCCAAGGCATTTTGGTGCAAGAGGCATCACGACAATCCTTGGTTCGAATCCAGGCTAAATCATATCCCGCCGTGATTGGGAGTCCCATAGGGTGGCTCAGCGTTGTCTGAGTTTGGCCGGGGTAGGCCGTCATTGTAAATAAGAATTGGTTCTTAATTGACTTGCCAAGTTAAATAAAAAAATAAAAGATGAAGACAAGGTGGAACTGGAAAATGGACAGGGATGTGTCTGACCTAAATGCACCACCATCAAGCAACTTAAAGAAGAGATCATCTGGCTGTTAGCTTGGCTGCGAGAAAAAGATAACCTGCTTTCTATGTACACGGCCTTGCTGTAACCCAGGCAACTCGAATCTCGGTTTTAAATGCCTTCTATAGCAAAGCTGTCGATGAGTCAGGGGGTATTGATCTGTCCCAATCCAAAGCTCAACTCCGCGACCCACGGGAGACTGGACACTTGCAAGGCGTAGTAGATCAGGGAGGCAGTCTAGTCGCCCTTAATCTATCAGAGAAGATCCGATCCAGCTATCAAACAGCTTTGCCCCGCTTGAGACAGACCTACCAGCCCTGGCAGTCAGCACGGATTCTGAGTGTATACCAACAGCCAGAGTCCACCCAGTGGCACCCTCCCCCACGGCCTCCAACCACCCTGCCCGAGGTAGTCCAAACCTGCTCCCACTCTTTCTTCCCCATCGGATTCCATCACGATCGCCATCATTGTGGGCAGTTCGATGGTGAGAGATTTTGGCCTGCCTACGGTCTGTGGAATGGCTAAAATCCACTGTCAACCAGCAGCCGTGTCCATGACATCAACTCCCTCCTGCCCACAGTTCTGGCCAACTACTCCAATATTGACACCATTGTCCCTCTTAGGTTTTAATGGCCTTCGCTTTAGGTGATCTTAGGAAGGACTACAAAAAAATGTAAACACCATCGCTAGCACAGAGAAGAAAATAATTAACTCTGGCCCCTTCCCGTGCTACCGAAGGATTTTGGAACTTTTCAGCCACCTTGTTGCCCTGAACGAGTACTTGAAGAAGCTTAGTAACAACAGGAATGTCTCTTTTTTGACCATTTTGATTTACTGTGGGAGCAACCAGCACTTTTTAAACAGACAGGATTCACCCTAACCACAGAGGTTCCAGGATTATTTCCAGCAACATTACAAACTGTTTTAGAGACTGGCAGACAGGGTCTGGTAGTGCTCCAGTCTTCCCTTTAAGAATATGCAACAGAGGACTTGGAAGGTATATCAACTTCTATAGAAATGGCACTATAGTTTTTGTGAGCAACTTAATTTATGTTCCTTTAACTCTGCCTTCTAGTGAGTTCATAAAAACTGTAATCTCCTATCATTCTGATAGATAAACTTTCTCATGAATGACCTCATTACTGAGTGCAAAGTTGATTGCATGTTTCTCACTGAAACATGGCTGTCTTCAGACTGTAGTGCCGCTCTTATTGAAGCCTCCACCCGGACTACAGCTTTTCATACTCTATCAAAAAAGGGTGGGAGGATAGCCTCTTTTTTACTAATTCTCTCAGCTGTAAGTACATTTCATTTGAGCATCATGCTATACTGTTTGTGTCAGCCACCAGTGCTAGCCATATCCCTGTAGGCCACCAAAGCACTGCCCCCACTTTCTTTACTGATTTCTCTGAACTATTGTATATTGTCCTTGAGAACTATGATAACATCATTGTGTTGGGCAATGTTAATATTTATGTTGAAAAAGAGACTGACTCCAAGGCTATTAAATTGATTAATCTTTTGAGCTCTATGCACTTTATCCAACATGTTACTGGGCCTACACATAACTGCGGCCATATTCTGGACATGGTAAATACCAAAGGGCTTTCTATTGACATATTCTCTATTGTTGATGATGCTTTATCTGATCACCACTGTAATTTTTATTACCTTGTTGCCTGTAGTACAGGGTAATACTGAATGACGTCTTATGGAAACACACCTCTGAAGTTGCTACAGATTGAGTGTATGAACAATTCTGCCTTCCTCTTGTGATGATTTAGTTGATAACTTTAACAGCAAATTAAGGTCAACCATTGATGCCATAGCTTGGTTGAAGGCTGAAAAAGGCCACTGGTCTAAAGAAAATATTGTGTCAAGCGATAATCAGGCAGGTCTGATGACAAAAAAAGAAAGACATTTCTTTCCTACTTTACCCATATTTTATTTTTAGCAAAAAAAGTAGTGCGTAGTTCCAGTAGTTAGCTACACCGCTACATGGCAAAAAAAGATTTATTAACTACTGAAAACACTACCTAGATTTGAGTTTTGTTCAACTACCACCAAGCTACAGCAAAATGGAATTAAATGACTAGTTGAACTATGTAGTTCACCACACCTCAAGACTGCCTGCTCTTCGCTGCTGTAATGATTTTCTTCTTCCTCTGACGAGGAGTATGAAATATCAGACCAATGCGCAGTGTGGTAAGTGTCCATAATATATTTATTAAACTGAACACAGAATACAAAAGAACAAGAGAAATAAATGAAAACAGAAACCGTTCTGTATGGTAAAACACAGACACAGAAAACAACTACCCACAACCCATAGTGGGAAAACAGGCTGCCTAAGTATGGTTCTCAATCAGAGACAACGATCGACAGCTGCCTCTGATTGGGAACCATACCAGGCCAAACACAGAAATACATAACCTAGAATACACAACATAGAATGCCCACCCCAACTCACGCCCTGACCAAACTAAAACAGAGACATAAAAAAGGAACTAAGGTCAGGATGTGACAACTGCAAAGTGAGCCTGCTGAACTGAACAGCAAGTTCTGAGAGAAGTGAAGGCTTTAGAACCTAATGTAGTCTGTACATTGTAGCCTATTTATAGTTGATCAATCTATTGCTAAATATATAGCCCTTCTCTATTTCAGGGGGGGTTTGGTTATTAATTTAGTGTTTCCATGATATTCTGTTGATTGCCTCCAGAGCTAATTTTGACATCAAATCCTTTGTGCCATTTGGCCTTCTATAAGTGGTTGAGTTAGTGAGTGAGTGAATGAGGCAAAGAAGTAGTTTGTGAGGGAGGGAAGGAGGGAGTGAGTAAGGGAAAGGAGTGAGTGAGGGAAAGAGGGAGTGAGTGAGGGATAGTGGGAGTGAGTGAGGGAAAGGAGTGAGTGAGGGAAAGCATGAAAGTGCAATTCTTTGTTTATGCACTTTATTTTGTATTGCTTATAATTTAACCAATAAATGTGTTTTTTTATATATAGATCCGCCTTGTTGCAACTCAAACAATAAATTAACTCAGTTCATACTGTACATGTATTTTATCCCTACCTTTTTCAATGTATGGAAACGATCAACAACGTTCAGGTAATTTTAGAGAAATTAAATGAGATACTTTTTACTTGAGTAGTATTTTACACCAGTAGTTTTACTTCTACTTGAATAGGATATTCCAGTACTATTTTCACCTCTGCTGTTATCACAGCTAATGATGAGAACCATTTGATCCCATCAGCTGCAGTGGCGCGTGCATTACTGATTGTGCACCACCACCCTCCTGTGTAACTCAACTCAATCACACTCTCAAGCCTAATTACCTTCAGCCCTCACCACCTGCAGCTCACCACTAATCCACCGCTAAGCTGTCTAACCTAAAGGGGTTACACACATAAATAATTGTGTAGGTGCTCGCACGCACACACCTACACAATTGTGTGCACTCACACACACACGCACACTTGTGTGAACACATGTAAATGTACACACTCATGCAGAAAGACACACACCCAAACACACACCCACAAACAGTGTTATAATAGTACAAAATAAATCTTAAACTGAAAGAAAACCAGCTTCTCTATCAAGAATGTATGCAAATTGAATGCAGACTGTGGCAAATCAAAAGTTAATGAATGTAAACAAAATGCACAAAAGGAATTATGTACACTTTCCTGATTTTGAGTTGAGACAAAGGTAAAAAAAATAAAAAATAAAAATAAAAATCGGTAAGTATAGACAAACAATGTTTCCTTCATTCTCTCATGACGTGACTCTTCTACAGTGTCCACAAAGTGTTCATGAATTACTCAACAAGTAAATAGTCAAAGCCTAGATCAATATCCCTGGCAGGCTTGGGCAGTGTTAGCATTAGGCCACGTGTCAAACTCATTCCACAGGAGGTCGAGTGTCTGCAGGTTTTTCACCTGGTTCTCTAGGGCTTAATTGAAAGGAAAAAAACAGAAACCAGCAGACACTAGGCCCTCCATGGAATGAGTTTGACACCCCTGCATTAGGCTAATAGATAACCTAACCCAGGGCTCTCCAACCCTGTTCCTGGAAAGCAAACCTACTGTAGGTTTTCACTCCAACCCCAGTTGTAACGATCCTGATTCAGCTTAACAACTAGCTAATTATTAGAATGAGGTGTGTTAGATAGGGTTGGAGCGAAAACCTACAGGACAGTAGCTCTCCAGGAACAGGGTAATGGAGAGCCCTGACCTCATTGGTGGTCCAGTGCTTCTGTGGAGGTTATACGTGTTGCACAGTTGGCTGTTTAATTGTCATCCAACTGGGAGGAAATTATGGTTTATGAACCCAGCAACAAATAAAGCTGATCCTCTCTTGAGTCACTAATGAGCAGGCTAGCATATTGCCTTATTTGTCGACAATACAAATGTTGGTAATTTTCGCTTTTATCGACCAAACATTGAGATTCTGACATGTTTAATGAGAACCAATTCCCCAATTAGGTCTGTAATTGAATTATTACCATATATTTGTTAGGGCACGAGAAGGGAGAAAGACAAGCTTGATTGCGGTGTCACCTCTGTGGCGTGGTGGCAGGTGGTGGGCAACAGCTGGCAGGTCCTGTCAGGGCTGCCCATTGTCCCAATCTTCCAGCTGCCCAGCTGGCCCTCGCCATCCTGTGCCTGGCTTCGGCCGCCTCGGTTCTCTCTCTCAGGGCATCATGGGATACTTCAGCCGAGTGTCATCCGCCGCCCGCCTGCCTCTTGTGTACCGCTAGCCTGGGAAAATGAATGTGTCGGCCAAGGACATTTGGCATGGGCTGGACTGTGAAGTGTTTGTGTGTGCTCATGTGCCTGTGTGCTTGCCTGCTTGCATGTTTATGTGAGCCAGTTTGAGTGTGTGCGATCGTGCGTGTGTCCTCTACAAAAATACCAGAATATCCCCATATATTTATTAGTGAGTGTTGTAAACGAAGCATGTTGCCAGCCCTTGTCCTCATAGCTCTGGGATCAGGCTTTGACAGGGTGAGGTCAATAGATCACGTGCCTGCTCTCCAACATTTATCTCCACAGCTTAACAAGTCAAGGGCAGAGTTCATGACTAACATAACACCTAAGAATAAAGGGAATGAAGGTCAGAATTATTTTGTTAGACTTATGTTGCTATTTCTCCCATACTTCCTCCAGCAAACTATTGTCACTGGTCAAATGGATGAGTGTGTTTTGTTTTCTGTAGATCTCAGAGTTTAGTTTACGGAAGCATATATCCCTGACGTCAAACAGCTGTGTTGCTTTGTAAAATGACATATTTCAGTCATGTAAATGACTTCAAAAAATTGGCTTCACAGCTAAACCGAGATTACTTCCTAATGTAGCAAAATGGCAGTTTGAAGTGACTCAAATACAATTGTTTTGAATACCTGATTCTAACCTATTCTTTTTCCTGCAGTCTGAACAGCCAAAAAGCACATGGAATCAGATATTTCAAACCACATTTGTATCTTTGGAATCAGATACAAATCCTGGCAATACGACATTGTCTGAACAGTCAAATCTGAATTATTTTCCCTCAAGCATATCTTGTTGCTGGCTAACTACTATGTCTACAGTTTTGACAGGAACATGTGGTAACTAACTAGCTTGATCATTGTTTACAAACAAATTAATGAATGTGCTAATCCTTCAAGACTTTAAAAGTGCACTATTATTTTGAACGTTCAAAATAACTGGGAAACATCCATGGCAGGCCATGTTGTCACGTTAGCTTGCTACATAACTTATGAGTGATAAGAAGCACGAGCGCCACCACCAATCAGCCTACACCACTGAGCACACACACATCATTACTAAGACAACTAGCGTAGCCATGTCAAATGACTGCTGTCTGAAGACACACGTATCTGATATGGTCACTTGTAACTTGCTGTTTGGACAGTCAGTATTCCAAAATGGATTTAAAAAACTAAACGGATTTGAGCATTAAGGTCTGCAGTGTGAACAAAGCTATACACCGCTCCCTCTAAAATGGTGCTACAGCACAGCAAGTGGTGTTTGCTGTGCCTTAAATCCGATTATGGCAAGTCACCTCTCTAATGAGCGAAGGTCATCCATCGCTTCATCTGTCACTGTCGTCTTTTTCACCCCCCTCTCCTCTAATTCACCTCCTCCTCTCCTTTCCTTAACAGTTCACTGCAATGCAGTGGTGGCTTTGAGAGACAGCAATGGCAAAGGGGGCATGTCAATGTTATCAGCATGCGACAGGCGCCGGCTTTGAGGGAGACCATGACTTTCCCTGCCACTCTTGCTCTCTGATTGCTGGCTAATTACCCCACCAGACCCATTTCCTTCCCAAAAAGCAGCTATGTGTTCATGTGTTAAAAAAGGCAGCCATCTTGGTGAATCAACTATTTTGGGGGAAGAGCGATTATGTTCCATCACTGGCTAAGAAGAGGTTAATCTCTCATGGACAAACTACGTAAACAGAAATGGTATCGTAGAACTGTCTTTATGAGCAGTAATAGTTCCGGTGCTTGGGTTTTTCATCACTGGTTATTCAATGCAGGCACTTACTTTGATAAACAAACCATATGGCTTACCTCCTGCCAAAAGCAACAGGAGGTTACACTACATTTGCATTAAAAGATAGAATCACCACCATAAAGGACATTTGATCGTTGTTTGGCCCCACACTCTTACCGCAGATTTGACATTTGGATATGGTATTGATTTTGTTTAATGTTTAATATGGGCTACAAGCAGCTAAAGGTCCCAGACTTAAAAAGTGGCTGCCCCTAAAAAGCAACTAAAACAGCCTACATGGTCATTATATGATTCCTTTTCAAAGACACAAGTAGGTATATCATATTTCAAATATGCACTGGTAAAATTAGGAAAAAGTTGAACAATAAAATAAGCACAGTAATTACCCTATACTTTAGCCCATTTTTAAGAATGAGAATTGTTCCACTGATCAGAATAAAGTAAATAGATTAAATCTCCTGAAGACAAGATTACATAAATCTATCCTTACACTCTAACCAAATTATTGTTCCATTTGATGTCCCCCCTCTAGAAACCTTTGGGTTCACAATCTGTTTGACAAAATTATTTTCATAGTTACAAATCAGGTCACACTACTAAACTTCCCTGCTAAAACATATTGTAGGTCTGTCTGCTGTCTTTTTGTTGTCATAGCCTAAATGCCAATCAGCAAAAAGAGGGGGCTAATGCAAGTGTGGATTAAATCGACACTACGACATGCTGTCAAAAGGCTGCATTCTGCAATAGGGACAGGAGTAACAGAAATCTTATTTTGTTGGCAATATTGTACATAAAACAGCACTACCGTGCTGCTCATTTTACAGTTTTATGGCTCATGTACATTAGTAAGCGGTACATTGCGGCGTGCCGCTCCGGCCGCCCAGAGTGCCTAGCATGTGGGTGTGCTGGCAGCATATAGCAGCACCTTCGATTGTGTGCAAAGAATTCAGCATATTACGTTTTTATGAAGGTCTGGTTATTAATTGTGTAGATAGTTTGATGCATTCTCTGTTTAATTCATTTATTCACAGGTAATAGTAATTCTAAACTGCTCTGGTGACAAACTTTGTTGCTCTGTCTAAGTATGTATATACATTTTGAAAATGTAAAAAAAACACTGTATTATTAGCTAGCTGGACAACTTTACATACTATATAGATAGCTAGCTAAGTGAATAAAATATCACCAGCTACCTAACTTTATATAAGCTAACTATCTTGATGTATTTATCATTGTAAATTAAAAACACAAACACCAAATGCATTAGTAGGTAGTGTCGTGTCTTTACTATCATTAAATTGAAATATCAAAGATTCTCTGTAATTAGTATTATGCAATTAAACTGATTAATCATGTAACTGTAATTAACTAGGAAGTCGGGGCACCAAGGGAAATATTCAGATTACAAAGTTATCATTTCCTAAAATAACTTTTCAGATATTTTATATCTGATCAAACAGTCTTCTGATTAATGAATTGTTTATTTTACCTCACGTTAGTCTCATTCCAAACGTTATAAACAGTTGGTTATATGCACAAACCCAGTCTTCACTATGAGTCATCCATACATCAATTGTCTTAAATAATTTATTTATTACTAACTAAGAAATTCACAGAAATGCATAAACAAACAACCAAAGTCAATATGGTTACAAGAAATGATAAGGGAATGTGCCCTAGTGGGCTAAACCGGCATCGCAGCTTGTTGGACAAAACAGGGAGTGGGGGTCAGCTGAGAAGTCACTACAGAGTTAATAATTATAACAATTGAAATGCTAAGCCTTTACACATGAATGCTCACTCATTCGGGAACAATTGCAATCAATATATATATTTACGCTCAGTGTGTCGTCTTGATCGCTGGTGAAAAGTTTGTTTCTTTTGTAGAATTGTCCGTCTCCCTCCCTCTCTCTCTCTCTGTTGTGGTTAGAGTGGATTGTTCAGAGTGACATTAATTCATTCGTTATAGAATGGATGTTTCGGCGGTTGTCGTTCTTCGCGTTCAATGATACCGAATTCCTAGCTGCAGACTAGTAATCAATATCAAAGACTTGTTCTTATTCTGTCGGTATTGATAGTCTAAGAGTTTAACCACGTGGTATAGTTAAAAGATTCAGCAATGGTCTACAACCTTTGTACTCCCGTGATTGAGAGAAACATGGTCTGGTGATAATTTCTCAAAGTTGGGTTTTATTTGGAATTGCAGAAAATGGGCTGTCCCAGGATGCCTAACCCTAACTGGGCTCAGGGGCGGTCCTCTGATTTAGTTAAACAGGGAATTGGAGTTTCATTCATTAAACAGTCCAAAATCACATTGTAAAATTGTGTAAACAGTATCATACTCATTCATTCATCTTATACAACAATTAGATGTAAACCTCATATCTGAGGCTATTATATAAACAGCGTTATGGTAATGTGGCCACACCGTCTCCCATGAGCTTCCCCACGTTGTAACAAACGGATTAGTTCGTAGCTGGATTCTTCACCCATCTTTTATACCTTCTCCAGAACATAAATGTTGTTCGGACCTCAAGTTCTGTAAGGTGGAAGGTTTGCTCGCTGTACCCAAAGAGGGCAACGTAATGTCAACAGGCTCTTTTAAGAGTCACACATATTGGCATTTTGGCTGTGACAACAAAAATTAACAATTAGACACCCTACAGTATCACCCACACACTCGTGTAGAAATCTGATTGATGGATTGTGTTGTGCAGTAAGCAGGCTCAGGTATATAACTGTGGCTCCTTCCACCTTCAAAGAATAGGCAAGAGGACCAAGCATGGAGAATAGTTAGACACTTCATTATTTATATAACTATGCTATATTGTTTGTTCTGGTGTGTCTGTTCATGTTTTTCAGTATAAAGTTGTCGTGTCTTTGTCTATGCCGGATTAAGTGATATGACATGCTATTCTAGAAAATCCGTTCTCTGTTATTAATATTACATGATTGAACTAATCATGTAAATGTAATTAACTAGAAAGTCGGGGCACCACGGAAGAGTGTTTATAGAGCTGTTATCTTACGAATGAACTCTTAAAGACCTAATAATATTTTGCGGCAATAGCAGTCAATATTAATCGTCACCTTATTTCAGTTTCATCTGAAAGTTGTAAATTCTTCACGGACCCTGGCTAACAAGTTGAATCAGCAATACAAAATTGGGTTTAATTATTTACTAAATACCTAACGAATCACACAGAATTACATATACACAGGATGCAAATTATGTCATACAGAAAACGTCCCTGGTGGACGGAACCTGTATGATAGCTGGTGACACAAAGAGAGGGGGTTGGGCTTGAATGAAAAAGCGGGAATACTGAGGAACAAAGGGAGAAGCTAAGCTTTCGTAAATACAGTATCTTATGCAATTCTAAATTACCGCCCATTTGGAAAAGGAAAATTCAATAAATATTTACTCTGAGCTGCACTTCGGTAGGTTGATCGTAGATGCTGGCCGTACCTGGTGGTAAATTGGATACGTTGTAGTATCTTCGTTGTGTGTTAGACTGGCTACGTCGTCCATCCTTTCCTAGCCCAAATTTACAGCTGCTGTTGCTAACTCAACGGCTAGGATTTCTCACTTCTTTAGTGAATAAGAGTTCAAAGTTCATAACATTCACAACCAAAGCTCATGCTGAGGTTGGCTTCATCTGTAGTATCTGAATACTTCTGACATCGGACCGTCTTCCTAATGTACCTGGGACAGGAGGTTACATTTTCGTCAAGGGCTTATATAGTGGAGGGAGAGAAGGGTGTGTTTCATAGTTTATAACCTTTTTCTCTTCACAGGGGCGGGCCACTGATTGAGCAGAGCTCTAACCTTATGAAAACCCAATTCTCTCATTTGGAAGCTAAAATTACATTTAATCTTTTCACAAATAGTTTCATATTTAAACAATTAAATTGCACAACAATTCCCTGTGAATCTGAACTAGAATGTGTAGACATTCCCAGATACAGTCTATGTCGTCCTGTCATCAGTCATAATGTCTCAGATGACAACCGAACTGACATCATATTCATTAAGTACCAACGCATATTTTCCACTGGTTGGATTACCGAAATATGGTTCCTTTCCCCCCACCGTTTGATGTTCCCAGACTCTCTATGTTTAACAAAGGCTATTCAAGAGTCCCTTCAGTAGAGTCAAGAGAGGCAGGGGAGAAAGGTATTTATTGGGGGGTCATAAACCTTACCCACAGGCCAACATCATGACAAAGTACTCTGCAGCCAGTCGGTGTGTACACTAGGTAAGGCCACGCACGGACGAGCACACACACACACACACACACACACACACACACACACACACACACACACACACACACACACACACACACACACACACACACACACACACACACACACACACACACACACACACACACACACACACACACACACACACACACACACACACACACACACACACACACCTTTTGAACAATGTCACTTTAACTAGTGTATTTTCTCAATAACAGTCTCCTTACCTCACTTCATCCCTCTCCCCCTTCTCCCTAAATAATCTTATATCAGCTGTGTTGGTGAACCCCTCCTAGGTCGACACAGCAGTTACGGTAGAGATTTACCACATCCGGTGAACAGGTCAGTGGTCCATAGCCGCAGGCAGAACAGTTGAAACTGGAGAAGCAGCACGACCAGGTGGACTGGGGACACCCAGGTGCCTTTAGGCCAGATAGTCCTGAGGCATGGTCCTAGAGCTCAGGTCCACTGGGAGGGTAGGGAGAGAGAGAGAATTAGAGGGACGAGCTCATGGGAGCGCAAAAAACAGACAGGAAGATCACGTCAGTGACTCAACACACTCAAGTGACGCACCCCTCCTAGAGATGGTATCAAAGAGCACTTAGTAAGCCAGTGACTCAGCCACCATAATAGGGTCAAAGGCAAGAGAATCCTAGCGGAGAGAGGGGAGCCAGGGGTACCGGTACAGAGTCAATGTGCGGGGGCACTGGTTAGTTGAGGTAATTGAGGTAGAGTTACTAAAGTGACTATGCATAGATAATAACCGAGAGTAGCAGCAGCGTAAAAGCGGGGGGGGACAATGCAAATAATCTGGGTAGCCATTTGATTAGATGTTCAGGAGTCTTATTGTTGGTGGTTGAAGATATCCCTCTAGTGGTGTGGGGGCTGTGCTGTGCTTTGGCAAAGTGGGTGGGATTATATCCTTCCTGTTTGGCCCTGTCCGGGGGTGTCCTCGGATGGGGCCACAGTGTCTCCTGACCCCTCCTGTCTCAGACTCCAGTATTTATGCTGCAGTAGTTTATGTGTCGGGGGGCTGGGGTCAGTTTGTTATATCTGGAGTACTTCTCCTGTCCAATTCGGTGTCTTGTGTGAATCTAAGTGTGCATTCTCTAATTCTCTCCTTCTCTCACTCTTTCTCTCTCTCGGAGGACCTGAGCCCTAGGACCATGCCCCAGGACCACCTGACATGATGACTCCTTGCTGTCCCCAGTCCACCTGGCCGTGCTGCTGTTCCAGTTTCAATTGTGCTGCCTTATTATTATTCGACCATGCTGGTCATTTATGAACATTTGAACATCTTGGCCATGTTCTGTTATAATCTCCACCCGGCACAGCCGGAAGAGGACTGGCCACCCCACATATGCTCTCTCTAATTCTCTTTCTTTCTCTCTCTCGGAGGACCTGAGCCCTCAGACCATGCCCCAGGACTACCTGACATGATGACTCCTTGCAATCTCCAGTCCACCTGGCCGTGCTGCTGCTCCAGTTTCAACTGTTCTGCCTTATTATTATTCGACGATGCTGGTCATTTATGAACATTTGAACATCTTGTCCATGTTCTGTTATAATCTCTACCCAGCACAGCCAGAAGAGGACTGGCCATCCCACATAGCCTGGTTCCTCTCTAGGTTTCTTCCTAGGTTTTGGCCTTTCTAGGGAGTTTTTCCTAACCACCGTGCTTCTACACCTGCATTGCGTGCTGTTTGAGGTTTTAGGCTGGGTTTCTGTACAGCACTTTGAGATATCAGCTGATGTACGAAGGGCTATATAAATAAATTTGATTTGATTTGATGCAACGCATCATGATGTTCTCTATGGTGCAGCTGTAGAACCTTTTGAGGATCTCAGGACCCATGCCAAATCTTTTCAGTCTCCAGAAAGGGAATAGGTTTTGTCGTGCCCACTTCACAACTGTGTTGGTATGCTTGGACCATGTTAATTTGTTGGTGATGTGGACGCCAAGAAACTTGAAGTCCAGGATTCAGTTGCAGAGGGAGGTGTTTAGTCCCCGGGTCCTTAGCTTAGTGATAAGCTTTGAGGGCACTATGGTGTTGAAGACCATAGTATAGTCAATGAATAGTACTCTCACATAGGTGTTTCTTTTGTCCAGGTGGGAAAGGGCAGTGTGGAGTGCAATAGAGATTGCATCATATGTTGGGGCAGTATGCACATTGGAGTGGGTCTAGGGTTAATGGGATAATGGTATTGATATGAGCCATGACCAACCTTTCAAAGCACTTCATGGGAACAGTCGTCAGTGCTACGGGTCGGTAGTCATTTAGGCAGGTTACCTTAGTGTTCTTGGGCACAGGAACTATGGTGGTATGCATGAAACATGTTGGTATTACAGACTCAGACAGGGAGAGGTTGAAAATGTCAGTGAAGACACTTGCCAATTGGTCAGCGCATGCTCGGAGTACACGTCCTGGTAATCCATCTGGCCCTGCGTCCTTGTGAATGTTGACCTGTTTAAAGGTTTTACTCACATCGGCTGCAGAGAGCGTGATCACACAGTCGTCCTTAACATCTGATGCTCTCATGCATGTTTCAGTTTCAGTTTATTTGCCTCGAAACGAGCATATAAGTAATTTAGTTTGTCTGGTTGGCTCGTGTCACTGAGCAGCTCTCGGCTGTGCTTTCCTTCGTAGTCTGTAATAGTTTACAAGCCCAGCCACATCCGACAAGCGTCGGATCCGGTGTAGTAGGATTCGAACTTAGTCCTGTATTGACGCTTTGCCTGTTTGATGTTCGTCGGAGGGCATAGCGGGATTTCTTATAAACCTTTGAGTTAGTGTCCCGCTCCTTGAAAGCGGCAGCTCTACCCTTTAGCTCAGTGAAGACGCTACCTGTAATCCATGGCTTCTGGTTGGGGTATGTACGTACAGTCACTGTGGGGACGATGTCATCGATGCACTTATTGATGAAGCCAGTGACTGATGTAGTGTAGTCCTCAATGCAATCGGAAGAATCCTGGAACTTATTCCAGTCTATGCCAACAAAACAGTCCTGTAGCTTAGCATCTGCTTCATCTGACCACTTTTTTATTGCCTGAGTCATTGGTGCTTCCTGCTTTAATTTTTTATTTTTTTCATGCTATTCATGTCATCATTCAGCCATGACTCAACATAAGATATTCAAGTTTTTAATGTCCTGTTGGTAGGGTATACATGGTTTTAGCTTGTCCATTTTATTATCCAGCGATTGTACGTTGGCCAATAGTTCTGATGGCAAAGGCAGATTAACCATTCTTCGCCTGATCCTCACAGGGCTCTCCTTTCGCGAAACCTCTGTCTCTTTCTCCTGCGAATGATGGGGATGAGAACATGTTCGGGTGTCCAGAGTAAATCCCTCTCGTCCGACGCAATAAAGAACAATTATTAGTCCAATTCATGGTGAGTAATCGCTGTTCTGATGTCCAGAAGCTCTTTTTGGTCATAAGTGTCACGCCCTGATCTGTTTCACCTGTTCCTGGGATTGTCGTCTCCACCCCCTCCAGGTGTCGCTTATTTCCCC
This sequence comes from Oncorhynchus masou masou, assembly GCF_036934945.1. Lineage (NCBI taxonomy): Eukaryota > Metazoa > Chordata > Actinopteri > Salmoniformes > Salmonidae > Oncorhynchus > Oncorhynchus masou. The sequence continues at coordinate 68,173,988 of NC_088243.1, read as the reverse complement.
CAGTGTATTTCCTGTCTCCCTGTGCCAGTTCATCTTGTATGTTTAGTCAAGTCAACCAGCGTGTTTGTCCCGTACTCCTTTTCTATTGTCTTTTTTATAGTCCTCCTGGTTCTGACCCCTGCCTGACTCTGGACTACTTTCCTGCCTCTCTGATCATCCTGCCTGCCCTGACCTTGACTCTGCCTGCCCTTCGGTACCTATTGGATCTGGTTTTGACCTTTTGCCTGTCCACAACCATTATTATAATTTTCTGTCGTAAATGTTAGCAACACCTCCACCTTTGCAGGATGTGCGGGGGATATGGTCACAAGCGTAACCAGGAGGAGAGGACTCATTTAACACAGTAAACCCATCAGGCTTGAGCCATGTTTCAGTCAGGCCAATCACATCAAGATTATGATCAGTGATTAGTTCATTGGCTATGACTGCCATGGAAGTTAGGGAGCTAACATTAAGTAGCCCTATTTTGAGATGTGAGATGGGAAATCTCTTTCAATAATGACAGGAATGGACAAGGTCTTTATTCCAGTGAGATTGCTAAGGCGAACACCACCATGTTAGTTTTACCTAACTTAGATCGAGGCACAGACGCGGTCTCAATGGGGATAGCTGAGCTCACTACAGTGACTGTGCTAGTGGCAAACTCCACTAAGCTGGCAGGCTGGCTAATAGGGTGCAAGCCAGGCAGCAAGGTATCTCATTGTAGAGCGACAGGAGTTAGAGCCCTGTCTATGTTGATAGATAAGATGAGAGCACCCCTCCAGCTAGGATGGAGTATGTCACTCCTCAGCAGGCCAGGCTTGGTCCTGTTTGTGGGTGAATCGCAGAAAGAGGGCCAATTATCTACAAATGCTATCTTTTGGGATGGGCAGAAAACAGTTTTTAATGAGCGATTGCATTATGCGACGCTGTAGAGCTCATCACTCCCCGTAACTGGGAGGGGACCAGAGACAATTACTCGATGCCGACACATCTTTCTTGATCATTTACACGCTGAAGCTATGTTGCGCTTGGTAACCTCTGACTGTTTCATCCTAACATCATTGGTGCCGACGTGAATAACAATATCCCTATACTCTCTACGCTCGCCAGTTTTAGCCTTAGCCAGAACCCTCTTCAGATGAGCTTTAACGTCGGTAGCCCTGCCCCCTGGTAAACAGTGCATGATCGCTGGATGATTATTTTTATGTCTAATATTCCGGGTAATGGAGTCTCCAATGACTAGGGTTTTCAATTAGTCAGAGCTAATGATGGAAGGCTTCGGCAGCTCAGACTCCTTAACGGGTGGAGGAGAGACCTGAGAAGGCTTGAGTCTGAATGTGTCACATAGGATGAAGCAGGAGAGACGAAGCAGGTACGGGGAGTAAAGCATTTAATAAAGAACGGATGTGGAACAAGAGAGAGTAACAGCGTCAGCAAACTAATAATACAGACAAAAAACTATTAATGCATCAGTAGGGAACAGAGCAAGGAACTGACAAATATAGGGGAGGAAATAAACAGATGAGTGAGTGAGTCCAGGTGAATCCAATATCGCTGATGCGCGTGACGAGGGAAGGCAGGTGTGCGTAATTGATGACAAGAGTGTGTGATGCAGGGAAGGAGGGAAGAGCGAGAACAGCCCCCCACCCCCCACCCACCCTCTTGGGGTGCCATCTGGTGCCCCACCTCGGCGAACTGGCTAAGACATGGGTAAGCCGGTTGCGGCGTGGGAGCCCAACGACCCGGTGGGAGCGTGAGAGCCTGGCGAGCCGGCTGAGGCATGGGAGCCTAACATCTGACTGAGGCAAGACGCCTGTCGTGAAGTGGGATGGGAAGCCGCCGAGTCAACCGAGGCAAGGAAACCTCTCGAGCAAGCCAGGGCGTGGAAGCCCAATGAGCTGGCCAGGCACCCCTGGTTCCATCGGTGGCAACCCAGAGCCAATGCCACCATACCAGAACTCCCCGATGCTTTGTGTGTTGGCTTCTGCAGTCTATCACAAGGGATGACGCTGGAGAGATGAAGCAGGTACGGGGAGTAAAACATTTAATAAAGAACGGATATGGAATGAGAGAGGAAGGGAACTAACATATATAGGGGAGGAAATTAACAGGGGATAAGTGAGTCCAGGTGAGTCCAATAATGCTGATGCGCGTGATGAGGGAAGGCAGGTGTGCATGATGGACGGCAGGAGTGCGTGATGCAGGGCATCCTGGCGCCCTCGAGTAAGGAAAAGCTTGAGCAGACGTGCCAGAATCAGTGTTTAATGTGGGCAACCCGTTGAAAGTATCTGTCGGCTGAATCAGCGACACTGGTTGAGCATGCCGACAGCATTTCTTTCCAGAAGCCTTGAGAAAATTGTCTGGCTGCGGGGACTGTGCAGGGGGGATTGATACTTCTATCTGTACTTACTGGTGGTACAGATGCTGTTTCATCCTTTCTTACACTTAAATTGCGACAGCATCTGAAGCTGGGCTTGCAACACAGCTAACCTCACCATAAGGCGATAGTTCTCCTGTATATTGAGTACAGAGGCTGTAATTAGATGGCATAGTGTTAATGTTACTACATAGCCTTTTTGGCTGGTTCGGTAGAACGATGTCCAGATAAAGCATCTGGGTAAAAAAGTTGAATGAAAAAAGTAGGAAAGCAAGGAAAAAAACGAAGACGTTGGTAAATGTGTTTTGATGTTAGAGGGGATGCCAATCCCCCCGCCACCTCACCCACTCGAAGATAACACTTGGGCCAACTGGGGGCCCAGGACTGGTTAGGAAACACCGCTAGATATGCTCTTATGTAATTGTGATGACCTGAGAGAATATGAAGTTTAGTAGCACTGTAACTCAATAAATCATATGATGTCTCCCTGCTCCTCTGTTCATATGTCTTACTTGTTCTGTCTTTGACACTCTCTCTCACCTCTCTCCCCACCTCCTCTTTCTTTCTCTGTTTTTATAATGCACGCCAGATGTGCATTGAAGTACAGATTGAACTTGTATTTATAATATAATAGTACAATTATAATATTTAAAGTGCATGTATTATGTATTTATTACACTTGGATAATTAACTTTCTATAAAGCTTTTCATATTCTCTACTGGCCCGAAAGTAAGTCTTTCATTTGATTAAATACTACACCTATCCTGTGTGCTTAGATCAGTGCAGATGAAGATAATGAGATGGTGAGATGAAACTGTTTTAGAGTATTTCCATGATGCAAAGGAAGTGTAATATACTGTTTTTTTATTATGGTCCTGTATATATGAATGACTAATTAGCCTTTAACTAGTTAAATCATGTGTTGTAATCTACAGCATGGTTACAATGTGTAACCATTGATGTCCCAGGACCAGGATTGGCAAACACTGTTGAAGTGTATAATCTCACAGACATTCACCTGAACCATACCCATATTTGCCAAGGTAGAATACATGATCAGTGAATATATCAGTGAATATATTTAATATACAGGCTCCAATTGGGAAAATCATGCTTGGGAATAACTACATACGACTTGCATCATTGGCACAATAAAGTTATATTCTACTCAATCCATCATTGTTGCAATTCAGTGTCTTGAAGTCAATACAACGATGATGATAGCAGAGGTTCCTGGCTAGCTAATATTGACATGTAACGTAAACTCACCCCATTCCGTACAAATGTGCACAACTGCAACATTCAAACGAGGCTACAAAGAATACTAATGGGACTGTAGCGACTGTGTTGACTTCAAAATTGGGGTTGTGAACTAGGTTTCTATTCAAGCATTGATCGACATGGTAATGGCTCTATAGTATTGGAGAAAAGTTGAAAAAACGGACCCTCCGTTACATCGTGATGTGTCATGCCGTAACGTAAAGCAACTATTTCTGTCTTACAATCTCTCTCCACCAGGTGTAGCACTTCTGTCATCCTTTAAAAACAAGAAATGGACAGTGACGGGGGTAAGGGGGGGAATACCTAGTAATTTTTTGCGTCATCATTGCATGCGATCATCATTCTCAAAGCTGCTGTTTACTTCTATGATCACTTTAGCACCGCCCTAAAACCCCGATTCAAATTCGACACAAACCTTCAAATAGGTATGTAATGACACATTATATAAACTCCTTATAGTGTTTTATTTACATTTTAGAGGCGATAAGGTGGACAGATCGAGTTAAAAAACAAACAATTTTCCCACGTGATCTCTCCTTCTCACTGTCACGCATTAGTTTCGCTTCCCCACCTGCAATCTTCAAAAAGACCCGACAGGGCTCATTGCCTGCTTGAATTATGCAAAAACGGGCAGCGTGGAGGTCATGTCATTTATTTAGTTGGAAAGGGGAGAAATTGTGATTTACAATGGTATTAACATTACAGTTGATCTGGAAGTATTACATTTTTGGGGCGATAAAATAAGGTGAATTGTACGGACCAATGCGATGTACAAAAGTGAGTGAGTTTACGTTAACAGGCATGTGTGTAACAGTTATTTTCTGCAATATCTTGGGGATTAAATGGTGGAAACGTGTGAACTAATATTTATACCAAAGTTTTTAAACGGTCCATATACAGATCAGCTACATAGCTAGCTATCATAGACATGCAATGATTTTTATCCTCCACTACACAATAAGCAAGAAAATAGTTAGCTAGCTACGTTATGTCAGCTGTATTTCAACTAGGCAATCTTACAAAACTACATTAATTTACATGCACTGTTTCACAAGACGACAGCCTGGTTGTGATGGTTTTCTCAGGAGTCAAAGAAATGACAAAGAAATATGCATAGTCGTTTGTCTCTACATTAACTAACATATTCCTGTAATTTTTTGGGTTGATTCGTTATGACGTAATAATGAATTACTTACATTTGCTCCAATCCTAGAATTTGTCAGCCATCTTTGCTGAAGGAAGTCTCGAGCGTTGTGTCGCAGAGCATCATATGGGAACCACTCAATATGATTGGTCATCTCCCAGCATTTGCCGCTTGTGATTTGATTAAAGTTGGGAAATTATAAATTTTTTCACCTCCTCCCACGCCACATTCACGGTGCCCAATGGTCCCTGCCCACTCCGCTCCTCACAGCTTTACTTCCATTGAAAATGTGTACACAGGCCGTTATACACTCAGCGGAGAATGTTCTCTTTCTCTCCATTCAGCTCTACTCTAATCTTGAGAGGCGTTTCTTTAAAACATACATCCAATCCCCTTGAAAACTTACATAACTAGACCAATCATATGCTTCAATGTGCCACAGTTCACAGTGCTGTGGCAAGACAGGACAATGATCGAGGTTCAGCTCGTGATGTTAAATTGCAGACACAGATTTGGAGCACAGTTGAAAAGTTAACATGCTAACTATACAGTGGACTAACTAGAAAAATAAATGCAATACTTTTCAATGCATGAGATATAAGAAGTGTGCCATGAGAGCTTGAGAAGAGGGTCAAATGTGTGAGTCTTGGCAGCTTTGTTGTGAAGTGCATTCTCAAAAAGCATGGTCTGTTATATCACCCTGTCACAGGCCATCCCATTCAACACCACCTAATAAGATAGCCTGTTGTAGTTGTTCGAGAGATGTCCAGTTTGCAGCTGAATGTGCAGCATAGAGAAGACCAGCAAGGGGGCCCTCATCAGTGTGTCTGTGTGTGTGTTTGTGTGTCAGTATCCAGTATCCAGTATCCTGCCCCCTAGCCAGTATCTCTGACTAGGGGGCAGGAGCTGATCTTTGCTGCAATGCCCATCAGTGAGGCACTGGCAAAGACATTACTTCCAGCCTCACCTCTTGCCTGCTCACCAACGGTCGTTTATGGGGAGAACAGAATTAGGTAGTTTTATTCCTGTTCAAACTTCAACATAGTACAGTGCCTTGCGAAAGTATTCGGCCCCCTTGAACTTTGCGACCTTTTGTCACATTTCAGGCTTCAAACATAAAGATATAAAACTGTATTTTTTTTGTGAAGAATCAACAACAAGTGGGACACAATCATGAAGTGGAACGACATTTATTGGATATTTCAAACCTTTTTAACAAATCAAAAACTGAAAAATTGGGCGTGCAAAATTATTCAGCCCCCTTAAGTTAATACTTTGTAGCGCCACCTTTTGCTGCGATTACAGCTGTAAGTCGCTTGGGGTATGTCTCTATCAGTTTTGCACATCGAGAGACTGACATTTTTTCCCATTCCTCCTTGCAAAACAGCTCGAGCTCAGTGAGGTTGGATGGAGAGCATTTGTGAACAGCAGTTTTTAGTTCTTTCCACAGATTCTCGATTGGATTCAGGTCTGGACTTTGACTTGGCCATTCTAACACCTGGATATGTTTATTTTTGAACCATTCCATTGTAGATTTTGCTTTATGTTTTGGATCATTGTCTTGTTGGAAGACAAATCTCCGTCCCAGTCTCAGGTCTTTTGCAGACTCCATCAGGTTTTCTTCCAGAATGGTCCTGTATTTGGCTCCATTCATCGTCCCATCAATTTTAACCATCTTCCCTGTCCCTGCTGAAGAAAAGCAGGCCCAAACCATGATGCTGCCACCACCATGTTTGACAGTGGGTATGATGTGTTCAGGGTGATGAGCTGTGTTGCTTTTACGCCAAACATAACGTTTTGCATTGTTGCCAAAAAGTTCAATTTTGGTTTCATCTGACCAGAGCACCTTCCACATGTTTGGTGTGTCTCCCAGGTGGCTTGTGGCAAACTTTAAACGACACTTTTTATGGATATCTTTAAGAAATGGCTTTCTTCTTACCACTCTTCCATAAAGGCCAGATTTGTGCAATATACGACTGATTGTTGTCCTATGGACAGAGTCTCCCACCTCAGCTGTAGATCTCTGCAGTTCATCCAGAGTGATCATGGGCCTCTTGGCTGCATCTCTGATCAGTCTTCTCCTTGTATGAGTTGAAAGTTTAGAGGGACGGCCAGGTCTTGGTAGATTTGCAGTGGTCTGATACTCCTTCCATTTCAATATTATCGCTTGCACAGTGCTCCTTGGGATGCTTAAAGCTTGGGAAATCTTTTTGTATCCAAATCCGGCTTTAAACTTCTTCACAACAGTATCTCGGACCTGCCTGGTGTGTTCCTTGTTCTTCATGATGCTCTCTGTGCTTTTAACGGACCTCTGAGACTATCACAGTGCAGGTGCATTTATACGGAGACTTGATTACACACAGGTGGATTGTATTTATCATCATTAGTCATTGAGGTCAACATTGGATCATTCAGAGATCCTCACTGAACTTCTGGAGAGAGTTTGCTGCACTGAAAGTAAAGAGGCTGAATAATTTTGCACGCCCAATTTTTCAGTTTTTTATTTGTTAAAAAAGTTTGAAATATCCAATAAATGTCGTTCCACTTCATGATTGTGTCCCACTTGTTGTTGATTTTTCACAAAAAAATACAGTTTTATATCTTTATGTTTGAAGCCTGAAATGTGGCAAAAGGTCGCAAAGTTCAAGGGGGCCGAATACTTTCGCAAGGCACTGTATATGTTTGTGTGTCAGGTATCACCTAAGCTAACTGCCATTGGTAATAGAACAGTGTCCGTGCCTGAATACCCATACCCACGTCCTAAATAGTAGGTCATTCAAGTATGCGAAAAAATAACGTTTAATAGTATGCTACGAAAATTGAGTATACTTTAAATGCGTGGATGGCATACTCATTTCGGTTTTGACAACAGCTTATCAATTAGATATGGGGATGTGCTACCGAAATCAACAAATAGCGGGAAACAACGCAATCTGACATGACACATCTAGGAGAATTAGATGCACACTTTCCCACAATGCATTGGAAGAGGTGGGCTGTGAGTGATAGGCCCTAATTCTCTTAAAGTCGACAAAAAACACAACTAGTGTCATGTCTACTCCCACTCCGGTGCTCGACTCCTATCATTATGCACACCTGGCAACCCTCATTACACACACACCTGCGCCCCATCATGAGGCACACCTGGACTCCATTACTACCCTGATTACTCCTACCTTTATCTAGCACTCCCTAGCATCACTCTTCAGGCAGTATTTGTTCTGTGTTCATGTCCAGACGCTTCTCTTGCTCGATGTACGTTATGATTATTAAACTCAGCACCTGCTTCCTGACTCCCAGTGTCATCGTTACAACTAGGCTACTTAATTGGGACGATGCCGAATCCCAAAGCTTCTGCAGTGGTGTTCAAATGTAGGCTTAGTAGCTTTTGGAATCTGTAAAATGATCACGAGTATTGCATTGTTGGCTACATCTTTGAATACATTTTTTTTATATACCCAAAGTGGATTTTTGTTTTCTCCTTAAAGTGTTTCTTGTTCTCTTGGCCTTCATCAGAGCTTTTAAACTAAATAATTAATCTTTTAATTTCTGAATGTGTCGGCACCGGTGATTCAGGATTTGGCTGTGTTATTAATGTCTTGTTAATCAGGCCTTTTGACTTGAACATATGGTTTGTTTTAGTTGTGTAGGCTGGGCTACGTATTTTATTTATGGATCAAGCCTTAGCAGTCATTTGTATTTTTTATGGATCCCCATTAGCAGTCATTCTGACCTCATTCCCAATGATCAGTGCTTTAGTTTGTTGCTGTCCAGTGGTTCTGAATTTGCGACTCACCTGACTGTCCACGTTTTTTTTGTGCAATAGCCTTTTGATCTGAACATTTGAAAAGTTGTGTGTACTAAGCTATTTAATTTATATACAGTATTTTACAGCACTTTGCTTTCACGAATAAGTTTGTTGAAATATAATCACATGGTCTGTTTCTGTCTTCAGTTCTTTTTAAATAGGATAGATGGGCTACGGTATAGGTTGAATGTGATAGCCTGCATATAATCAGCCTGAGTTGATCTATAACTCCATTCCTATTCTATTCAGAGTTTAGAGAAATTCATTGAATTGGAAATTAGCTATTATCAGGCTGGTTAATGCAATTAATGTCTGCCTTGTAAAAATCCACCCTCACTCAGCCCCGCAACACCTACTCAACCAGTCAGGAGCCACTACTGTGTTGCGGCCATTTCATACTGCATACTTAACGGTATGCGCTAAATAGTATGCAACAATGAGTTCATATAGTGCCTTCAGAAATTATTCACACCCCTTGACTTTTTCCACATTCTGTTGTGTTTCAAAGTGGGATTAATATTGATTTAATTTTGTTTGTCAATGATTTACACAACTCACAGCAAAACAAAAACAAATCTCAAAACGGACCGTGAAGCTAACAATAGTGCTGACAGGCAACTATACGTAGACAAGATCCCACCCACAAAGCAGAATGGGGAAATGGCTGCCTAAATATGATCCCCAATCAGAGATTAGCAACTCCAGTGTAAATTTGGCCTTGTGTTTTAGGTTATTATCCTGCTGAAATGGGAATTTATCTACCAGTATCTGGTGGAAAGCAGATTGAACCAGGTTTGCCTGTGCTTAGCTCCATTCAGTTTTAATTTATATCCTGGAAAAACTCCCCAGTCCTTAACAATTACAAGCATACCCATGACATGATGCATCCACCACTATGCTTACAATTATGGAAAGTTGCACTCAATAATGTGTTGTATTGGATTTGCATGTTTAAGAACATGTTTATTCTGTACAAGCTTGCTTATTTTCACTCTGTCATTTAGGTTAGTATTATGAAATAACTACAATGTTGTTGATCCATCCTCAGTTTTCTCCACAGCCATTTAACTCTGTAACTGTTTAATTAAAGTCAACGTTGGCCTCCTGGTGAAATATCTCTCATTTTTACTCCCAAAATCATTTAGTCTTGCCATAACAAAGGGGTTGAATTTTGTTATTTCAGATTTTTATTTTTAATTAGTTTGACATTATGGGGTTTGGTGTAGGCCAGTGACAAAAACATTGAAATGTAATCCATTTTAAATTCAGGCTGTAACACAACAAAATGTGGAAAAAGTCGAGGGGTGTGTGTGACTACTTTCTGAAGGCATTGTAGTATGCTGTTTAAGTATGTAGTACGCTAGTATGGGTATTCGGACACAGACACTCACTGTGTGTACACTGTATGTGTTCACAGAAACATGTATGGCACAAGCACATAGATACTTGCAAGATGATGTGATGAAGTCCAGACTGACAGACGGGCTTGATGCTCATATCTCTAAATGGAGGGAGACCTGGCATTATGTTTTTACTTCTATTGTCATTTTTAATTATTGAATTGAATAGTATCAGTCAATATATGGAGGGAGAAACCCTGTCTATTCTGTTGCAGGATCAGGGAACTCCTGTTGTATACGGGACACCATACAGGTAGGTATGACAACTCTGACATGTTTGCCAATGTAGCCCCATTACCAGTAGACAAAATACAGATAGGCACAGTATCTGTATCGGCTGGGAATGACAATGGAAGGTGAAAGACAAGTGTAATATTTGCACATTGTTATATTAGCAGAACACTGCTTCTATGGTATTGTGTAAAGGAGTGTTTATTCTACATGGACCTGTTACTACATTTTAAAGTTATCAAAAGTTTAGAATACCTACATAAATTCAGCAATTGCATTCTTATATTACTCTGTAGGCTACTGACCTATTCAAAGCTTCCTCTGGCATCTCACCAAACATCTGCCTGTACTTATTGAACTCAACCTGCAGGAGGTTTGCTTGTTGTGATTGAGTGGGGGGAAACCACTGCAGGCAAGGTTCTGGCAGATGGGTGTGTCTTGGTAGTGGCAAGGACACACCCAAGAAACACCCACAACAAACCACAGCCCCAAGCCAACTCACATTTGGCTTCTGTCATGGATGCCAGCGTTTCTTGAGGAGCAAGCCAAAAAATTAGTCCAAATCAGTGGGTGCAGTCCCTCTTTAAAGGTGTGGGATTTTGTCAATGAAGCCCTTTATCTACTTCCCCAGAGTCAGATGAAGTTGTGGACACCATTTTTATGTCTGTGTCTAGTATGAAGGAAGTTAGCTTCGCGAGCCAATGCTATCTCAAACTAGTGTTAGCGCAATGACTGAAAGTCTACAGTAACAGCTGTTCCCATAGACTTCCAGTCACTGTGCTAACACTAGTTGGCAATTATGGTAACGCAAGTTAACAACTTCGTTCAAACTGAACGCAGACAGAGATGAGCTATTATATTGTCAAGATAGCCGAGTGACCTCTCTAACAATGGGAAGACGTCCTCAATGATTGAAATCAGGCGGGACCATTCTAGCCAATGAGAGGGCAGAACAACAGTGTGAACAACAGGCTTAACTAAGTAATTTTCCCAAAGCTGCCAGAATGCCACGTGCATCCACTTATATCGGTATATTTGTAACAACCTAAACAATACGAAACTTTTATTCGATCAAATAACCTCCATACAAAAAAAAGGCTAGTCACACGTGGACAGAGAAATGGCATCCATGAGTTCATCTGACTCTGGGGAAGTAGATAAAAGGCCTCAATGACAAAATCTGGAAGAATCCGTTTAAATCGACAATGAATTTAGCATCTGAATTACTTACAGTACATAGTGTTGATTTATGTTTACTGCAGCAAGAAATAGAGAGCTTGCTTCAGAGGATTGCAAAAAGATTGGAGATGAGGTTGGAGTTGCTGGTGGACTGAGCAATCATTTCTTATATGGTCGTACGTATACTGTTGTATACCACTCTGAAATTGCAAGAAACTAAGGCCTGTAACACCTGAATATTTCTATTGAGATATATCTGTATTATTTTAGAGGGTATCGAGCCAATTGTATGGCGGCCACCGATTTACAATTTCAACGTGTTGAATAGAGAATGACCTTACAAGGGGATTGTGAGCCAAATGTGGAGAATCAGCATCATCTTCAATTTTACTATAACCACAAAAAAATAATCAACGGGATAAACTCTAAAACTGTTCCCACAAGGGGTCAGTTGGAAACGGCAAACTAAATGAAAATAACCCTTGATAAGAATAATGTTCTCATTTCAGAGGTTCCTTCCAATTCTTTCTGGCCACGCTAGACACCAATGGATAGACAGATATCACAGGAGGTTGGTGGCAACTTATTTGGGGAGGACGGGCTCATTATAATGGCTGGAATGGAATTAATGGAATGGTAATCAAACTCATCACATGATTTCCATGTGTTTGATAGCATTCCTTTCACTCCATTCCAGCCAATATAATGAGCCGTTCTCCTCTCAGCAGCCTCCTGTGACAGAGATTTAATACACACCAAACCAATGCAGACTACCTTAACGGAAAACCTACTCAGGTGTAACTCATTAGAACATAGCAACTAATCTTCCAGGCATCCAAGTATCCCAACTTCACACTCGACTACCAACTTCAAGGATTAATTATATGCTAGTGATTTAGGTGATGAAGTAACTTGTCAGGAAGTACAACCACTGATTGGATTTAATATTTTCTTAATCATGAATTGACCTTGAATAATGGAGAAGAACATTTCATTCTTCAGGTATACTTTTAAGTGATCAATTTGTTGAGAAGTTGTTTTGTGACAGTGAGTTGAAGATAAGTCCTCGCACTGACTCGGCTAATCAAATCATGATTTAGGGAAATCAACCTGTCAATGACTGAATAATTTAATAAATTAACTTTAATCAATCAAATGCATTTATTTATAAAGCTCTTTTTACATCAGCCGATGTCACAAAGTGCTATACAGAAACCCAGCCTAAACCCCAAAACAGCAAGCAATGCAGATGTAGAAGCACGGTGGCTAGGAAAAACTCCCTAAAAAGGCAGGAACCTAGGAAGAAACCGAGAGAGGAACCAGACTCTGAGAGGTGGCCAGTCCTCTTCTGGGTGTGTCTGGGTGGAGATTATAACAGTACATGGCCTAGATGTTCAAACGTTCATAGATGACAAGCAGGGACAAATAACAATAATCCCAGTGGTTGTAGAGGATGCAACAGGTCAGCACCTCAGGAATAAATGTCAGTTGGCTTTTCATAGCCGATCATTCAGAGTTAAAGACAGCAGGTGCAGTAGCGAGAGAGAGTCAAAAACAACAGGTCTGGGACAAGGTAGCACGTCCGATGAACAGGTCAGCGTTCCAAAGCCGCAGGCAGAACAGTTGAAACTGGAGCAGCAGCACAACTAGGTGGACTGTGTACAGCAAGGAGTCATCAGGCCAAGTAGTCCTGAGGCATGGACCCAGGGCTCAAGTCCTCCGGGAGAGGAAGGAGAGGGAGAGGGAGAGAATTAAAGGGAGTATACTTCAATTCACACAGGACACCAGATAAGACAGGAGAAATACTCCAGATATAACAGACTGACTCTAGCCCCCCGACACGCACAATTGTATCATAAATACTGGAGGCTGAGACAGGAGGGGTCGGTAGAAACTGTGGCCCCTTCCAACGATAGCACCAGACAGGGCCAACCAGGCAAGACATAACTCCACCCCCCACACCATTAGAGGGATATCTTCAAACCACCAACTTACTACCCTGAGACAAGGCTGAGTATAGCCCACAAAGGTCTCCCCCATGGCACGAACCCGAGGGGGTGCCAACCCAGACAGGAAGATGACATCAGTGACTCAACCCACTCAGAGGCAGAGAATCCCTGCGTAGACAGGGGAACCGACCAGGCAGAGACAGCAAGGGCAGTTCGTCGCTCCAGTGCCTTTCCGTACACCTTCACACCCTGGGCCAGACTACACTCAATCACAGGACCTACTGAAGAGATGAGTCTTCAGTAAAGACTTAAAGGTCGAGACCGAGTCTGCATCTCTCGTAAATGGAGCTCTGTAGGAGAAAGCCCTTCCTCCAGCTGTTTGCTTAGATATTCTAGGGACAAAAAGGAGGCCTGTGTCTTGTGACCGTAGCGTACGTGTAGGTATGTATGGCAGGACCAAATTGGAGAGATGGGTAGGAGCAATCCCATGTAATGCTTTGTAGGTTAGCAGTAAAACATTGAAATCAGTCCTATCCTTAACAAGAAGCCAGCATAGAAAGGCTAGCACTGGAGAAATATGATACATTTTTGGGTTCTAGTCAAGATTCTAGCAGCCGTGTTTAGCACTAACTGAAGTTGATTTAGTGATTTATCTGGCTTGATGGAAAGTACAGCATTGCAGTAGTCTAATCTATAAATGACAAAGCATGGATTAGATTTCTGCATAATTTTATGACAAAAAGTTCAATGTTTTTTCAATGTTACGAAGATGGAAAAAAGCTGTCCTTGAAATATTCTTGATATGTTCGTCAAAAGTGAGATTATGGTCCAGAGTAAGGGGTACATTTTTATATGTTATAAGCAAACTCATACTACATAGAGGGTGGTACAAAATGTCCTTACATCTGATGCTTTGCCAAATGTGGACAGCTCTTTTGCCACCCTTCATATGGCATTATATTTGATAATGAATTTGAAAGCATCAATACACAGTAGTTTAAAGATAAGTGTTAAAAGTTGTTTGGTGAACTGACTATTTCTAAAATGATTTAATTATTACAATGTCAAAGGGTACATTCATAGTTTATTCTACTCTTTATTACTATCTGGAAGAATAGGTTATTCAAACTTTGGAAATAATTTAATCGTTATTATAAGTCAAAGCACCAAAACATTGGGGAATGACAGTCCTCTCTGCCCATACGAAACCATAATGAGACAATTTGTTTGTTTACAAATCTAAGTTATCACCCACACTTAAATTATCTCCCCAGTGCTAGAGCCTTGAATAATTTATTGAACTCCTATCACAATATACTGTATGGTGCTGACCAAAATACTTTAAAAAAACATATTGTCATTGTCGTTATTGTTTAATCCCTGGGTAGTTTTGACATGTTCTCCATCTGTGTGCTGCTTGGACACTGATAAAAGCAACTTTACTGTTTTGTGATCTCCAAACTGTTTCAGCTCTTACCATCATTCAAAGAAGGACTGCTGTGTGAAAGAGAGAGAGAGAGTGACAGACACAGAGCAATGGAGAGAGAGACAAAGAAGAGAGCGAGAGTGGGAGGGGAAGATCTGTTATTGGGAGTGATGGCTGCAAACAGTGCAGTTGGCTCAAAAAGGCGCTTTTTCTTTGAGGCTAGTACTCTTGTTTCAAGCTAAGCAATTCCCTCCCACTCTCTTCCTATTCCCCCTCTCTGTTTTGTAGTTGGAAATGGGAAAGAAGGCCTCTTCCTCACACTGCCAGCTGCGCTGCAGCAAAATGTTATCATTCAATGTATCAAGCAATACCAGCCTGTTGGCAAGCTATAGGAACAGTGTTTGCATCGAGTGCACATACTGTAGGCTACACAATCAAGTACATGGCATTGATTTAAGAGTTTATACTGGTAACTATTGCTCAGTACAAGCAAACCTATTGGCAGACAAAAAGATTCAGTTCCAGGTCATTTTGGATGTCAGGACGATCATGACCTTCTACCATGTCACACATTGTAAAACCCAGCTAGACACCATGTCACACATTGTAAAACCCAGCTAGACACCATGTCACACATTGTAAAACCCAGCTAGACACCATGTCACACATTGTAAAACCCAGCTAGACACCATGTCACACATTGTAAAACCCAGCTAGACACCATGTCACACATTGTAAAACCCAGCTAGACACCATGTCACACATTGTAAAACCCAGCTAGACTTAAAGGCCCATTCGGTGATTTCTGCAGCCATTTCACAATCTCCGCACAAGGGCACATTCGAAAACAATTAACAATAGTCTAAAAACAGTTCCATACATTAAAGGGTGACAGCACTTACGGAGTTGGCCTTGTTTGTCAAATCAAATCACATGTTATTTGTCACATGCTCCGAATACAACAGACCTTACAGTAAAATGCTTTCTTACAAGCCCTTAACTAACAATGCAGTTTTAAGAAAATACCCCCCAAAAAGTAAGAGATAAGAATAACAAATAATTAAAGAGCAGCTGTAAATAACAATAGTGGAGCTATATACAGGAGGTACCTGTACAGAGTCAATGTGCGGAGGCACCGGTGTCGAGGTAATTGAGGTAATATGTACATGTAGGTAGAGTAATTAAAGTAGCAGCAGCGTAGAAGGGGTGGGGGGGGGGGTTATGCAAATGCAAGCCATTTGATTAGCTGTTCAAGAGTCTTATGGCTTTGGGGATAGAAGCTGTTCAGAAGCCTCTTGGACCTAGACTTTGCTCTCCGGTACCGCTTGCCATGCGGTAGCAGAGAGAACAGTCTATGACTAGGGTGGCTGGAGTCTTTGACAATTTTTAGGGCCTTCCTCTGACACCGCCTGGTATAGAGGTCCTGGATGGCAGGAAGCTTTGCTCCAGTGATGTACTGGGCCGTACGCACTGCCCTCTGTAGTGCCTTGCGGTCGGAGGCTGAGCAGTTGGTGATGTGGACGCCAAGGAACTTGAAGCTTGAAGCTCTCAACCTGCTCCACAGATCAATGCTCAATAAGAAATGCTAGCGGCTATGACTGAGTGGATTTGATTTTCTAGCCCGGTTTACCCCAGTAGGAGGAGTTTGACGGGGTGAAATTGTGATTGGACTTATTTAGGAACCGGGCTGCCTCCCCATGCAAAGCCCACGGCGAACTCATCTCAAAACAAAAGTGACATTTGATTAAGCATGTGGAAGAATGAGTTGGATTCTGTTTTCACATGCAAAAGTGATTGCTTTTCATAAAAACACTAATCTGCCCTTGCCAAGAAAACTAGTTAAAAAAATGAAACATATTTTATGGAAAAGAGATGTTGTATGTTTCTGAACAATGCAACATCCTGCCTTGTTGTGCCAACATGACAGAGCCGCACAGATTACTGTTCAATTTGAAAGGGTGCTCCTCCCTCACCGCTTTATCCCGTTCACATCAAGGGCCATAGACCGGTGCACTCAGGTTAGGAGAACTCGCTCACTGAAGGTAAACAAGACTTGTGGGGGTGTGGTTTGATGTGGGTGTCTTTGCCATTCCCTCATATTTATTCATATCTTTCCACCTGGCTACCCCACCCTGGTCAACATCTCTGCACCCCCCACAATAACTTGCCCAAGCCTCCCCCATTTCTCCTTCACCCGAATCCAGATAGCTGATATTCTGAAAGAGCTGCAAACTCTGGACCTCTACAAATCAGCTGGGCTAGACAATCTTTATCTCTTTCTAAAATTATCCACTGCAATTGTTGCAACCCCTATTACTAGTCTGTTCAACCTCTCTTTCATATTGTCTGAGATCGCTAAAGATTGGAAAGCTGCCTTGGTCATCCCCCTCTTCAAAGGGGGTGACACTCTAGACCCAAACTGTTACAGACCTATATCTATCCTACCCTGCCTTTCTAAAGTCTTCGAAAGCCAAGATAACAAACAGATCACCGACCATTTTGAATCTCACCGTACGTTCTCCGCTATGCAATGTGGTTTTCGAGCTGGTCATGGTTGCACCTCAGCCACACTATAGGTCCTAAACAATATCATTACTGTGCAGCCGTATTCATCAACCTGTTCAAAGCTTTTGACTCTGTCAATCACCGCTTTCTTATCGGCAGACTCAACAGCCTCGGTTTCTCAAATGACTGCCTCGCCTGGTTCACCAACTACTTCTCAGATATAGTACAGTGTGTCAAATCGAACGTCCTGTTGTCCGGACCTCTGCCAGTCTCTATGGAGTGCCACAGGGTACAATTCTCGGGCCGACTCCTTTCTCTTTCAACGATGTCGCTCTTGCTGATGGTGATTCTCTGATCCACCTCTATGCAGACGACACCATTCTGTATATTTCTGGCCCATCTTTGGACACTGTGTTAGCAAACTTCCAGATGAGCTTCAATGCCATACAACACGCCTTCCGTGGCCTCCAACTGCTCTTAAATGGGAGCAAAACTTAATGCATGCTCTACAACCGATCGCTGCCCGCACACGCCCGCCCGTCTAGCATCACTACTCTGGACGGTTCTGACTTAGAATATGTGGACAACTACAAATACCTAGGTGTCTGGTTAGACTGTAAACTCTCCTTCTAGACTCACATTAAGCATCTCCACTCCAAAATTAAATCTATAATCGGCTTCCTATTTCGCAAAAAAAGCATCCTTCACTCATGCTGCCAAACATACCCTCCTAAAACTGACTATCCTACCGATCCTTGACATCGATGATGTCATTTACAAAATACTCTACTCAGCAAATTGGATGTAGTCTATCATAATGCCATCAGTTTTGTCACCAAAGCCCCATATACTACCCACCACTGCAAGCTGTATGTTCTCGTTGGCTGGCCCTCGCTTCATATTTGTCGCCAAACTCACTGGCTCCAGGTCATCTATAAGTCTTTTCTAGGTAAAGCACCGCCTTATCTCAGCTCACTGGTCACCATAGCAACACCCAACCCTAGCATGCGCTCCAGCAGGTATATTTCGCAGGTCACCTCAAAGTCAACTCCTCTTTGGCTGCCTTTCCTTCCAGGTCTCTGCAGCCAATGACTGGAACGAATTGCAGAAATCACTGAAGCTGGAGACTTATATCTCCCTCACTAACTTTAAGCATCAGCTGTCAGAGCAGCGTACAGATCATTGCACCTGTACATAGCCCATCTGTATATAGCCCACCCAACTACCTCATCCCCATGTTGTCATTTTTTTTGCTCCTTTGCACCCCAGTATCTCTACTTGCACATTCATCTTTGCACATCTATCACTCCAGTGTTTAATTGCTAAATTGTAATTATTTCACACTATGGTCTGTTTATTTTCTTAATTCCCTAATCTTACTACATTTGCACACACTGTATATAGACTTTTCTATTGTGTTATTGACTGTACGTTTGTTTATCTCATGTGTAACTCTGTATTGTTTGTGTCACACTGCTTTGAGCTATCTTGGCCAGGTCGCAGTTGTAAATGAGAACTTGTTCTCAATTGGCCTACCTGGTTAAATAAATAAAGGTGAAATAAAAAATGTAAAAATCAATCACAACAAACAAGGCAGGTAGTGAGTACAGCTAAGGTACAATAGCTTTGCTTTGGAGAGAACAACGTTTTGAAATTTAGAACTTCTCCGGACTGACTGGCCATCTTAATGGTGGTCAGCTAATTCAGTTCTATGTGTAGGCTAAAGCCTGCACTGACCTTGTGTTTAGCCAAGCTGACAGCAGCTAGTTAGCATAGCTTGGTGATAGCTTGATAGCTGCAGCTGGCTTTCCTATCTAGCTGATATTTCTGTCAAATCAGTCATGGCAAGATAGCAAGAGCCAGTGTCTGGAATGTTTTTCACAGGACACTCGTTCTTGCCACGACATTGCCACAACATTAACTTGCAACTTAGTTTCAACGTTTTGACACCTCATGTTAATTCAACTGCAAGTTGAGAAAGGTAAAGGGGATACCTTGTGAGTTGCACAACTGAATGCATTCAACCAAAATGTCTCTTCAGAATTTAACCCAACCCCAAATGAATTATCAAATCATGTATAACCAAAGGTAGCTACTAGCTAGCTAATACCAGCTATCTACTTAGCTACGGTACTCATGAACACCAGTGGTTTGATATGAGGCAGCAGAAGTGACCGTGTCTGTTGTAATCCATTCCTGCCTATCTGGTAATATTGTTAAAATGCATTGGAAGTTTGAACCAACTTTATGAAAGCCCATTTTCACCTCTATTTGCCGGGCAAAATGTGTGTGCGTTGCACTCATATGCAGACTTAAAAACAAATGGAAGGTTGGGGAGGACCACAAAGTGTTGTCTCTGGGCAATTGGGCATCATTGGCGTAAATGGGCATGTAAGTATTCCATACCCAACCCTCCAGTAAGCCGTGACAAACTCACTTACAAAACTCATTTTTGGACGAGATTGACTTTATGACCAAAATTATCCTATTAAACTTTGTAGTCATTTTGACACTAGAATGAATGTTTCTGAATGTTTAAAACCAGAGAAGTTGGTTCTAAGGGGCAGTTGAACTGTAACTCAGAGGAGCTTTTAAAAAACCTGGTGTTACAACAGAATTTCAAACAATGATGACGGCTTGGACTCGGCGTCAACTCTCCTGAGACGCCAGCTATGTCAGGGGGCTTTCGTAGCTCCTCCTCCTCCTCAGTTCTCTTTCTCTGGGAGCGTTCAGATGTTATCTTTGAGGGATCCCAGGCAGAAGCCTGACTGAAGTGCAGGGCTAGATAAAAAGCACACACCGAAGATTGATGGCTGAAGAGAGGTTCAGTCTGCTTGATGACAACTGATCAATTATTTTCTTCTGAACTTTTTTCATTGTACTGAGTAATAGCAGAAGTTCAACTAGAAGGGGAGCATTGTGAATATTAAACAGTTCCTGCACGTTAGTTAATGAGGGACAGGAGGATGATATTCACATCCTAAACTTGAGTTTAGACATTTAAACATTTCAAAGAGCATGGGAAATTGGCAAGCCTTGTGCACCTAAACATGATTCAGTTTTGAAACAGGTGTACCTAGCTAGTCAACACGTATACACAGTACGTCCCCCTAAATGACTTTATACCTCTTTTCCCCTCGTGTCAAATGTGGATATCATTTAGTTTACATACTATAAGTTATGCCACAGTTAATACCGTCACAAATGATTGACCATTTGGAAGTGGGCCTTTTGAAGTATGAAACCATGGCACTGATGCTATGTCATTGTAGTGTAGCCCAGTTTCACAAGTACACTCTGTTTTAAGCTCATCCTTGCATAAAATGACATGTTGAATATTCATTATGTGCAGCTTTGAAGTCTTATCAATTGCTTTCTATTCCTAACCCAGAGACTCTAACCCAGAGACTCAGTTTAAGACTTTAATTTATTAATTTTTGTTTTGGAGGCGATGTCGGGTCCGGGTGTCTGAGCCAGAGCTACCTGGGAGGGAGGCCTCAGCCGGTTTGTCGGGTGTCTGAGCCAGAGCTACCTGGGAGGGAGGCCTCAGCCGGTTTGTCGGGTGTCTGAGCCAGAGCTACCTGGGAGGGAGGCCTCAGCCGGTTTGTCGGGTGTCTGAGCCAGAGCTACCTGGGAGGGAGGCCTCAGCCGGTTTGTCGGGTGTCTGAGCCAGAGCTACCTGGGAGGGAGGCCTCAGCCGGTTTGTCGGGTGTCTGAGCCAGAGCTACCTGGGAGGGAGGCCTCAGCCGGTTTGTCGGGTGTCTGAGCCAGAGCTACCTGGGAGGGAGGCCTCAGCCGGTTTGTCGGGTGTCTGAGCCAGAGCTACCTGGGAGGGAGGCCTCAGCCGGTTTGTCGGGTGTCTGAGCCAGAGCTACCTGGGAGGGAGGCCTCAGCCGGTTTGTCGGGTGTCTGAGCCAGAGCTACCTGGGAGGGAGGCCTCAGCCGGTTTGTCGGGTGTCTGAGCCAGAGCTACCTGGGAGGGAGGCCTCAGCCGGTTTGTCGGGTGTCTGAGCCAGAGCTACCTGGGAGGGAGGCCTCAGCCGGTTTGTCGGATTTCCATGCCTCGGTGGGTTCGAGTGGTTCTCGTGCCTCGACCGAGGCAACTGGAGAGGTCTCAGCCGGCTCATCAGGCTTTCATGCCTCAGCCGGTTCATCAGGTTTCTGCGCCTCAGTGGAGGCGACTGGTCCGCTCCTCATCCCCGGGATCTTCCCTGTGGTTGGCATCCTGTGGCTGGAGTTGAATGCTCCGGGGAGGGGGAACTGTCAGTACAGTATGCGCTCTCTCCGGCGGTCTAGGTCGCCATGCTCCTGCGCCTCAGCTGGATCATCAGGTGTCCTGCACCTCGGCAGAGGTGACCTGTCCGCTCCTGATCCCCAGGATCGTCATTTTGGTCGCTTCCTGTGACTGGAGCCGCGCATCGGGGAGTGGGTACTGTCGAGTGTGCCGCACACCTGTCACCATCATAATGCGTAATTGTGCATTATGACACTTACCTGGACTAGATCACCTCCTTGATTACCTGCCCTATAATTGTCACTCTATTTGGTTCCTTCCCCAGTCGTCATTGTATCTGTATCATGTCGGTGCGCTGGTTGTGTTACGTGTTTGTTTCATTTATTAAATGTTTTCACTCACTGAACTTGCTTCCCGACTCGCAGCGTACATCGTTACCGTGACAATCAGTGGACTTTTTCCACAGAATATTTCCCAAACTTAAAGTCTCTGACAAAGTACTGTATCCTTAGAACTGTGTTGCCCCATGAGAAATGAACAAACGTGACAGATTATCATATTGAAACATAACATAATGCATGATAATCAGTTAGGACAAGTGTAGTAAATGTTTATAGAACAATTCTAAAGACTCAACTTAAGAGTCAAGTGTATATTTATCAAACCTAATTTTATTTGTCAATAGGTGTAGACCTTACCTTGAAATGCTTACTTACAAGCCCTTAACAAACAATACAGTTTTAAGGAAATAGAGTTAAGAAAAGATTTACTAAATTAAAAATTAAATAAATAAAATTAAATAAATAAATAAATAATAACACAATAAAATAACAATAATGAGGCTATATACAGGGGGCACCGGTATCAAGTCAGGTTAGTCGAGGTAAATGTAGGTAGGGGTAAAGTGACTCTGCATATGCCTTCCTATGTTTGGACCATGATAGTTTGTTGGTGATGTGGACACCAAGGAACTTGAAACTCTCGACCCGCTCCACTACAGCCACGTCGATGTGAATGGGGGCGTGTTCAGCCCTCCTTTTCCTGTAGTCCACAATCATCTCCTTTGTCTTGCTCACGTTGAGGGAGAGGTTGTTGTCATTGCACCACACTGCCAGGTCTCTAACCTCCTCCCAATAGGCTGTCTCATTGTTGTCGGTGATCAGGCCTACCACCATTGTGTCGTCATCAGCCTTAATGGTGGCGTAGGAGTCGTGCTTGGCCATGCAGTCGTGGGTGAACAGGGAGTACAGGAGGTACAGGAGGGGTCTAAGCATGCACCACTGAGGGGCCCCCATGTTGAGGATCAGCGTGGCAGATGTGCTGTTACCCACCCTTACCACCTGGGGGTGGCATGTCAAGAAGTCCAGGATCCAGCTGCAGAGGGAGTTGTCTAGTCCCAGGGTCCTTAGCTTTGTAACGAGCTCTGTGGTGGTTGTAATGCAACAAGATAGGAAAAAAAACCCCGGGGGGATGAATACTTTTGCAAGGCACTGTATATGTGTGCCACAATTATTGGCACCCCTTCTATTCAATACTTTGTGCAAATCCCTTTGCCAAGATAACAGCTCTGAGTCTTCTCCTACAATGTCTAATGAGGTTGGAGAACACATGGCCAAGGATCTGAGACCGTTCCTCCATACAGAATCTCTCCAGATCTTAAAGATTCAGGGTCCACGCTTGTGGACTCTCCTCTTCAGCTCACTCCACATGTTTTTTATGAGGTTTAGGTCAGGGTACTGGGATGGCCAAGGCAAAACCTTGATTCTGTCGTTGGTGAACCATTTTTATGTTGATTTTGGATCATTGTCCTGCTGGAAGATCCAACCACAGCCCAGTTTAACCCTTGTGTAGTCTTAACATTCTGTATACTCACATCAAATCAAATTGTATTGGTCACATACACATGGTTAGCAGATGTTAATGAGAGTAGCGAAATGCTTGTGCTTCTAGTTCCAACAGTGCAGTAATATGTAACAAGTAATCTAACAATTCCCGGACAACTACCTAATACACACAAATCTAAAGGGGTGAATGAGAATATGTACATATAAGTATATGGATGAGCGATGGCCGAGCGGCATAGGCAAGGTGCAGTAGATGTGTGATATATGTGATATGAGTAATGTAAGATATGTAAACATTAATAAAGTGGCATTATTTAAAGTGGCATTGTTTAAAGTGACAAGCGAGCCATTTGTTACAGTGTCCAGGGATTGGGTTTCAGTGTAGGCAGCAGCCTTTCTGAGTTAGTGATGGCTATTTAACAGTCTGAAGGACTAGAGATTGAAAATCAGCTTCTATCTCTCTCTGTCCCAGCTTTGATGCACCTGTTCTGACCTCGCCTTCTGGATGATAGCTGTGTGAACAGGCAGTGGCTTGGGTGGTTGTTGTCCTTGATGATCTTTTTGGCCTTCATGTGACATTGGGTGCTGTAGCTGTCATGGAGGGCTGGATGTTTGTCCCCGGTGATTCGTTGTGCAGACCGTACAACGCATCACAACGCAACAGTGATGCGTTGTGCAGGCTGAATTTCTTCAGCCTCCTGAGGTTGAAGAGGTGCTGTTGCGCCTTCTTCACCACACTGTCTGTGTGGGTGGATCATTTCAGTTTGTCTGTGATGTGTATGACCAGGAACTTAGAACCTTCCAGCTTCTCCACTGCTGCCCCTTCGATGTGGATAGAGGGGTGCTCCCTTTGCTGTTTCCTGAAGTCCATGTTCATCTCCTTTGTTTGGTTGGCGTTGAGTGAGAGATTGTTTTGCTGACACCACACTCCGAGTGCCCTCACCTCCTCCCTGTAGGCTGTCTCTTCGTTGTTGGAGATCAAACCCACTACTGTTGTGTCGTCTGAAAACTTGATGATTGAGTTAGAGGCGTGCATGGCCACACAGTCATGGGTGAACAGGGAGTACAGGAGAGGGCTGAGCACACACCCTTGTGGATGGGTCAGCGTAGTGGAGATGTTGTTTCCTACCTTCACCACCTGGAGGAAGCCCATCAGAAAGTCCAGGACCCAGTTACGCAGGGAGGGGTTGAGACCCAGGGAGTTGGTGTTGAATACTGAGCTATAGTCAATGAACAGCATTCGTACATATTCTTTTTGTCAAGATGGGATAGGGCAGCGCGTGGAGTGATGGCGATTGCCTCATCTCTGAACCTGTTGGGGCGGTATTCAAACTGAAGTGGGTCTAGGGTGACCGGTAAGGTGGAGGTGATATGATCCTTGACTAGTCTCTCAAAGCACTTCATGATGACAGAAGTGAGTGCTATGGGGCGGTAGTAATTTAGTTCAGTTATCTTTGCCTTCTTGAGTACAGGAACAATGGTAGCCATCTTGAAGCATGTGGGGACAACAGACTGGGATAGGGAGAGATTAAATATGTCTGTAAACACAACAGCCAGCTGGCCTGCACATGCTCGGAGGATGCGGCTAGGGATGCCGTCAGGGCCAGCAGCCTTGCGAGGGTTAACACGTTTACATATTTTACTCTGAAATGGAGAGGGTGGGGGGGGTGCAGTCTTTGTTAGTGATCAGCTACGACTTCACTGAATTATCCTCAAAGCGGGCAAAGAAGGTGTTTAATTTGTTTGGAAGCGTGACGTCGATATCCGTGACGTGGCTGTTTTTGAGGTCCGCAATTGTGTCTGAGCAGTTGAATTGCAACATGCTTAAATGCGGTGGTTCGCGCTTTCAGTTTAACCGAATGACGCAATCAATCCACGGTTTCTGGTTAGGCTAGGTTTTAAATGGTCACAGTGGGTACGACATCTTAAATGCACTTATTTATGAATGCACTCACCAAGTCAGCGCATAGGTCAATGTTGTCCTCTTGAGGCTGATCGGAACATATTCCACTCTGCATGATCAAAACAATCTTGGAGCGTGGCTTCTGATTCGTCTAGCCAGCTTTGAATGGTTCTCGTCACTGGTACATCCTGTTTGAGTTTCTGCCTATAAGCCGGGACAAGCAAGATGGCATTGTGGTCGGATTTGCCGAAGGGGGGGGGGCTTTGTATGCATTGCGAAGTTAGATTAGCAGTGGTCGAGTATTAGTCCTACGTGTCATGCAATCAATATGCTGATACAATTTAGGCAGCATTGTTCTCTTGCTTTGTTTAACCTCTAGCGTCGAGCAATCCCGTATCCGGGAGCGTAATCATAACTTCAAGCTCATTAGCATAACGCAACGTTAACTATTCATGAAAATCGCAAATGAAATGAAAGAAATATATTCACTCACAAGCTTAGCCTTTTGTTAACAACACTGTCATCTCAGATTTTCAAAATATGCTTTTCAACCATCGCTACACAAGCATTTGTGTAACAGGTATTGATAGCTCGCATAGCATTAGCCTGGCATTCAGCAGGCAACATTTTCACAAAAACAAGAAAAGCATTCAAATAAAATAACTTACCTTTGAAGAACTTTGGATGTTTTCAATGAGGAGACTCTCAGTTAGATAGCAAATGTTCAGTTTTTCCAAAAAGATTATTTGTGTAGGAGAAATCGCTCTGTTTTGTTCATCACGTTTGGATAAGAGAAAAAAATGAAAATTCAGTCATTACAACGCCGAACTGTTTTCCAAATTAACTCCATAATATCGACAGAAACATGGCAAACGTTGTTTAGAATCAACCTCAAGGTGTTTTTCAAATATCTATTTGATGATAAATCATTCGTGGCAGTTGTGTTTCTCCTCTGAAGAAAATGGAAACATGCACGCAGCTGGAGATTACGCAATAATTTCGACGGAGGACACCAAGCGGGCACCTGGTAAATGTAGTCTCTTATGGTCAATCTTCCAATGATATGCCTACAAATACGTCACAATGCTGCAGACACCTTGGGGAAACGACAGAAAGTGTAGGCTCATTCCTGGCGCATTCACAGCCATATAAGGAGACATTGGAACACAGCGCCTTCAGAATCTGGGCCATTTCCTGTTTGAAATGGTTGGTTTCGCCTGTAGCATCAGTTCAGTGGCACTCACAGATAATATCTTTGCAGCTTTGGAAACGTCAGAGTGTTTTCTTTCCAAATTAACTGTCAATTATAGGCATAGTCGAGCATCTTTTCGTGACAAAATATCTTGTTTAAAACGGGAACGTTTTTTATCCAAAAATTAAAAGAGCGCCCCCTATATCGAAGAAGTTAAATCCCAGCTACAATAAATGCATCCTCCGGATATACAGTTTCCAGTTTCCATAATCGAGTGAAGTTCCTTGAGGGCCGTCTTGGTGTTCGCTTGAAGGGGGATGTACACAGCTGTGACTATAACTGACGAGAATTCTCTTGGTAGGTAGAATAGCCGACATTTGATTGTAAGGAAGTCTAGGTCAGGTGAGCAGAAGGACTTGAGTTCCTGTATGTTGTTATGATTACACCAAGATTTGTTAATCATAAAGCCTACATCCCCATCCTTCCTCTTCCCAGAGAGGTGTTTATCTCTGTCGGCGTGATGCATAGAGAAGCCGGGTGGCTGAATCAATTCCCGACAACATATCCTTGAGAGAGCCATGTTTCCGTGAAACAGAGAATTTAACATCTCTGATGTCTCTCTGGGAGGCAACACTCGCTTGAATTTCGTCTACCTTGTTGTCAAGAGACTGGACATGGGAAAGTAGTATACTCGGGAGCAGATAGCGATGTGCCGTTTTTGAAGCCTGACCAGAAGACAGCTCCCCTTCTGCGTCGCCGTTGTTTTAGGCCAGCTGCTGGGAGGGAATCCATTGTCCTGGGTGGTGGTCAGGACAAGAGAGGATCTGCTTTGGGAAAGTCATATTCCTGGTAGTAATGTTGGTAAGTTGACGTTGCTCTTATATCCAACAGTTCTTTCCGGCTGTATGTAATAAGACTTAAGATTTCCTGGGGTAACAACGTAAGAAACAATACATTAAAAAAACAAAATACTGCATAGTTTCCTAAGAACGCGAATTGAGGTGACCATCTCTGTCGTCGCCATCTAAGGTTCCCAAGGGTAAATAAGGACCCGCCTTCACTAAACCCCTAAAATAAAGCAGCTTAATTGAATTTTAATCCCCAAATCAAATGTATTTATATAGCCCTTCGTACATCAGCTGAAAGTGATGTACAAAGTGCTGTACAGAAAATCAGCCTAAAATCCCAAACAGCAAGCAATGCAAGCAATGCGGGTGTAGAAGCAAATCTATTTTGCATGAAGAAACAACCCGACATTCATTACAAACTTTGTGAATATCTGGGTTTTCCCTCTTCACAATGCAGAAAGACTGCATTTAATCAGTGCGCACCATTCGTTTTTATTACAACACACCTGTCATAATTATTTTCTTTAATAAGAATAAACCTCTACTTTAGTTTACTCTAATTTACTGCTAACTGTACTGTGTGGGTGTAAACATATATTTTTTAGCAAGAGATAGCACTTGTATAGCCTAAGAAAGTAGCAGAAATGTGTAGAAACTAGTTTTGAATGCATTTTATTGAATGGAAACAACAGTCTAACTTTTTTGGGAAACATATTGATGTGTTCTTATTTATATACTATAAATATTGTATTTTATTTAACTAGGCAAGTCAGTTAAGAACACATTATTATTTTCAATGATGGCCTAGGAACAGTGGGTTAACTGCCTGTTCATGGGCAGAATGACATATTTGTACCTTGTCAGCTCGGGGGTTTGAACTTTCAACCTTCTAGTCCAACGCTCTAACCACAAGGCTACCCTGCCGCCCCCATGAGGAATGCAACTATAATAGTCTTCTCCCATTTTTTGAACCATTGCCCCCACCCACAAGGTGTATAAACAACACCATTAAATAAAAATAAAATAAGATAATAGATACAAAACAAAAATGTGAAGAACATACAGTTGAAGTCGGAAATTTACATACACCTTAGCCAAATACATTTAAACTCAGTTTTTCACATTTACATTTACATTTAAGTCATTTAGCAGACGCTCTTATCCAGAGCGACTTACAAATTGGTGAATTCACCTTCTGACATCCAGTGGAACAGCCACTTTACAATAGTAAATTCCTGACATTTAATTCCTGACATTTAATGCTAGTAAAAATTCCCTGTCTTAGAATCACCACTTCATTTTAAGAATGTGAAATGTCAGAATAATAGTAGAGATAATGATTTATTTCAGCTTCTATTCCTTTCATCACATTCCTAGTGGGTCAGAAGTTTACATACACTCAATTAGTATTTGATAGCATTGACTTTAAATTGTTTAACTTGGGTGAAACGTTTCGGGTCGCCTTCCAGAAGAGTGAATTTTGGCCCATTCCTCCTGACAGAGCTGGTGTAACTGAATCAGGTTTGTAGGCCTCCTTGCTCGCACACATTTTTTCAGATCTGCCCACAAATGTTCTATAGGATTAAGGTCAGGCTTTGTGATGGCCACTCCAATACCTTACCTTTGTTGTCCTTAAGCCATTTTGCCACAACTTTAGAAGTATGCTTGAGGTAAATGTCCATTAGGAAGACCCATTTTGCTTCAATATATCCACATCATTTTCCAGCCTCATGATGCCATCTATTTTGTGAAGTGCACCAGTCCCTCCTGCAGCAAAGCACCCCCACAACATGATGCTGCCACCCCCATGCTTCACTGTTGGGATGGTGTTCTTCGGCTTGCAAGCCTCCCCCTTTTTCCTCCAAACATAACGATGGTTATTATGGCTAAACAGTTCTATTTTTGTTTCATCAAACCAGAGGACTTTTCTCCAAAAAGTACGATCTTTGTACCCATGTGCAGTTGCAAACCGTAGTCTGGCTTTTTAATGACGGTTTTGTAGTAGTGGCTTTTTCCTTGCTGAGTGGCCTTTCAGGTTATGTCAATATAGGACTCGTTTTACTGAGGATATAGATACTTTTGTACCTGTTTCCTCCAGCATCTTCAGGTCCTTTGCTGTTGTTCTGGGATTGATTTGCACTTTTCGCACCAACGTACAGTGGGGCAAAAAAGTATTTAGTCAGCCACCAATTGTGCAAGTTCTCCCACTTAAAAAGATGAGAGAGGCATGTAATTTTCATCATAGGTACACTTCAACTATGACAGACAAAATGAGAGAAAAAAATCCAGAAAAACACATTGTAGGATTTTTTATGAATTTATTTGCAAATTATGGTGGAAAATAAGTATTTGGTCAATAACAAAAGTTTATCTCAATACTTTGTTATATACCCTTTGTTGGCAATGACGGAGGTCAAAAGTTTTCTGTAAGTCTTCACAAGATTTTCCCACACTGTTTCTGGTATTTTGGCCCATTCCTCCATGCAGACCTCCTCTAGAGCAATGATGTTTTGAGGCCAACACGGACTTTCAACTCCCTCCAAAGATTTTCTATGGGGTTGAGATCTGGTGACTGCTCGGCCAGTCCAGGACCTTGAAATGCTTCTTACGAAGCCACTCCTTCATTGCCCGGGCGGTGTGTTTGGGATCCTTGTCATGCTGAAAGACCCAGCCACGTTTCATCTTCAATGCCCTTGCTGATGGAAGGAGGTTTTCACTCAAAATCTCACGATACATGGCCCCATTCATTCTTTCCTTTACACGGATTAGTTGTCCTAGTCCCTTTGCAGAAAAACAGCCCCAAAGCATGATGTTTCCACCCCCATGCTTCACAGTAGGTATGGTGTTCTTTGGATGCAAATCAGCATTCTTTGTTCTCCAAACATGACGCGTTGAGTTTTTACCAAAAAGTTTACAGTCAACCAAAAAGTTTCATCTGATCATATGACATTCTCCCAATCTTCTTCTGGATCATCCAAATGCTCTCTAGCAAACGTCAGACGGGCCTGGACATGTACTGGCTTAAGCAGGGGGACACGTCTGGCACTGCAGGATTTGAGTACCTGGCGGCGTAGTATGTTACTGATGGTAGGCTTTGTTACTTTGGTCCCAGCTCTCTGCAGGACATTCACTAGTTCCCCCCCCGTGTGGTTCTGTGATTTTTGCTCACCGTTCTTGTGATCATTTTTACAGTCCTTCTTTTAGTGGCAGAATTGGCATATACTGTCGGAATGGACAGCGACCTTTTGACAAAAGAAATTACTAGCAGTAATTAGTATCAGTGTCACAGAAAACAATCACATAAATCAATGATATTACAGCAATACATAATCAAATTAACAGTGAAAATCACTTACATTACAGATATGAAGGTAAAAATGTACCTCTGAATGGAACCAATTGCTCATCCACTGTTACTTCAGACCCAGGTTTGTAGAGGTATGGCAGACGCTCCACCCACTTTTCCCAGATCTCTCCAGTTTGTCTCTCACACGTCCTGCAGGTCTTGACTCACGGTTATCAAATCGTAGCATTCTTGAGAAAGTGTGAAAGACTTTCAGTGGCATCGTGGCACGGAAAATCGCCCTTCCACTCTCTGAATTTCAGAGACTACATGTGGCCTCGCCTCAGGACCTATACACACCCGCTAAGATTAGCAGCCCTATGTAGGCTCGCAGGGCAATCAATCAATCAATCAATCAATCAATCAATCAATCAATCAAATATATTTATAAAGCCCTTTTTACATCAACAGATGTCACAAAGTACTATACAGAAACCCAGCCTAAAACCACAAACAGCAAGCAATGCAGATGTAGAAACACGGTGGCTAGGAAAAACTCCCTAGAAAGGAAGAAACCTAGAGAGGAACCAGGCTCTGAGGGTGGCCAGTCCTCTTCTGGCTGTGCCGGGTGGAGATTATAACAGTACAAGGCCAAAATGTTCAAACGTTCATAGATGACAGGATCAAATAATAATAATCACAATGGTTGTAGAGTGTGCAACATGTCAGCACCTCGGGAGTAAATGTTAGTTGGCTTTTCATAGCTGATCATTCAGAGTTAGAGACAGCAGGTGCGGTATAGAGAGAGAGTCGAAAACAGCAGATAGCACGTCCGGTGAACAGGTCAGTGTTCCATAGCCACAGGCAGAACAGTTGAAACTGGAGCAGCAGCATGACCAGGTGGACTGGGGACAGCAAGGAGTCATCAGGCCAGGTAGTCCTGAGGCATGGTCCTAGGGCTCAGGTCCTCCGAGAGAAGAGAAAGAGAAAGCAAGAGAATTAGAGGGAGCATACTTAAATTCACACAGGACACCAGATAAGACAAGAGAAATATTCCAGATATAACAGATTGACCGTAGCCCTCTGACACATAAACTGTTGCAGCATAATTACTGGAGGCTGAGACAGGAGGGGTTGGGAGACACTGTGGCCCCATGCGACAATACCCCCGGACAGGGCCAACCAAGCAGGATATAACCCCACACACTTTGCCAAAGAACAGCCCCCACTAGAGGGTCACTTCAACCACCAACTTACTAACCTGAGACAAAGCCGAGTATAGCTCACAAAGATTTCCCCCACGGCACGAACCCGAGGGGGGCGCCAACCCGGACAAGAAGAACACGTCAGTGACTCAACCCACTCAAGTGACGCACCCCTCCTAGGGACGGCATGGAAGAGCACCAATAAGCCAGTGACTCAGCCCCCGTAATATGGTTAGAGTTAGACAATCAGACAGAGACAGCAATGGCGGTTCGTCGCTCCAGTCCCTTTCCCTTCACCTTCACACCCCTGGGCCAGACTACACTCAATCTTAGGACCTACTGAAGAGACAAGTCTTCAATAAATACTTAAAAGTTGAGATCGAGTCCATGTCTCTCACATGGATAGGTTGACCATTCCATAAAAATTGAGCTCTGTAGGAGAAAGCCCTGCCTCCAGCTGTTTGCTTAGAAATTCTAGAGACAATAAGGAGGCCTGCGTCTTGTGACCGTATCGTACGTGTAGATATGTATGGCAGGACCAATATGTACGGCAGGTCAATCTCATCCATCTTTTTCCAGTTGTCTCCATATTTACAGAAACCCTTCAAATGTGTTATCTCCAGGATGATTTTGCGATGGCTGGTGTGATGAACATGTAGAATGCTGAGGCGACATCCTGGGCATGGGCAACTGCATGTCTTGTGGGCCCTGTGGTCATTCTTATGACATTTTGTGCTGCCATCCCTGGTTGTCATGGTGACAAGGACCATGTTATTTTGATGTTTGACAAACATGTCTCTCTTGGGGGATTTCTTCTTCATCTGAAGTTGATGCATTGTGCTCTGGGTTGTATTCTTCCCCATTTTCTTCTTCAGATACCTCCTCCTCTTCTAAATCTTTGTTCTCTTGTTCCTCCTGGAAATAAATTAATCTGATCTACAACCTGTTGGGCACTGAAACGTGCACTCGTGGCTTCAGCAAATAGAGAACTGGGGGGACTGTCACCTGCAGCACCTTTATGGCTGCATTCCCCAATAGTAAACAATGCTTTCAAGAAATGCTCATTTTGTCTGAAATGTTGTTTATTTCTTAGCAGAGGCCGTCAGGTTTTGATTTAATATCTGCTGGTACTTGATAGAGTCCATGATACCATGTATCCTTACAAGTTGACCAGGGCCCTTGGAAGAAAAACAGCCCCACAACATTAAAGATCCCCCACCATACACAGCGGGGATGATGTACTTTTCTGCATGGCTATCTTTCTGTTTACGCCAAACCCAACTCTGGTGTTTATTTTCAAACATATCTATTTTGGTTTCATCTGACCATAGAACTGGTCCCATTGAAAGTTCCAGTAATGTTTGGCAAACTGTAGGTGCTTGAGTTTGTTGTTTGATGACAGTCTTTTTATGGAAACCCTCGCAAACAACTTGTGGTTATGTAGGTGGCATCTAATCACAGTTTTGGAGACTTTCTGACCCCAAAACGCAACTAACGTTTGCAATTCTCCACCTGCGATCTATGGAGATTTTTGGGCCACTCAAACCATCCTCCTCACTGTGCGTGGTGTCAATATAGACACACGTCCTCTTCCAGGCCGATTGTTAACATCTCCAGTTGCTTTAAACTTCTTAATTATTGCCCTGATAGTGGAAATGGGCATTGTCAACCATTGAGCTATTTTCTTATAGCCATTTTCTGATTTGTGCAGCTCAACAACCTTTTATTGCACATCATTACTGTATTCTCGGGTCTTTTCCATAGTGATTCCTGATGATGGGAACCTGGCCTGCGTGTCACAGTCATACCCCAGTGAAACAGAAAGTCATAGTTTACCACTTAAGTGTTCCTAATTACTCAGGTGAACTTAAACATGTAAAATATGAATGGGAATATACTTCAGTTCAATTTGACTTATAAGAATTTCTAGGGGTGCCAATAATTGTGGCACACGTTTCAATCATTTTACAATTAAAGGTTTGATTTTTGTGAATATTTTGAATGAAAGACCAAGAGGATAAACAGCAAAGATTTTTTTCACAGCCTGTTTTTCTCATATTTATCAAGGATGCCAATATTAGTGGAGGGCACTGTAGGTGTTCCTTTTTTCCAGGTGGGAAAGGAGAGTGTGTAGTGCGATTGAGTCATCTGTGGAGCTGTTGGGGAAGTATGTGAAATTAGGTTGATCTAGGTTTCCGGAATGATGGTGTTGATGTGAGCCATGACCAGCCTTTCAAGCACGTCATGGCTACTGACGTGAGTGCTACGGGCGGAAGTAATATTGGCAGGTTACCTTCGCTTGTGCACAGGGACTATTTAATACCTACATGTTTCAAGCAGACCGGCAGACTCGGTGAGGGAGAGATTGAAAATGTCAGTGAAGACACTTGCCAGTTGGTCCGCGCATGCTCCGAGTACACATCCTGGTAATCCGTCTGGTCCTGCGGCCTTGTTAATGTTGACCTGTTCAAAGGTCTCGCTCACATCGGCTACGGAGAGCGTGATCACACAGTTGTCCGTAAGAGTTGGTGCTCTCCTCATTTGAACTGTAAATGCAAGAATTATTGACCAAAAATATTGACTTCAACACTGAGCATATTATAAAGTATGTCCTTTTCTCAGAGTATGATTGGGTTTATTTTTGTCCCTATAGAAGTATGGAATATTCAGCATAGACTTTGTGAGTCAAGTGTTCCAAACAAGTTAAACATATAGGGCCAGTTTCCCTGTCCTAAATCTACACATGGAATGCAAAGCATGCTCAATAGAGAATCTCCAGTCCGGTAAACTGGCACTTGAATATGTTAGCCAGTGCTTGGAAGGGTCATGTGGGGGCTGTCATCCCTCTTGTGAAGTGACCAAATAGAGAACAGAGGTGGGGGACACAGTAACTCCTGGAACACAGTCAAGCCTTAATAGGCAATGAAGACTACCTGAGGCAGCTGCATCGAGTTATTGTATTTAGGCCTGTCCATCTGCGAGCTGAGGCAACTGCATCTAGTCATTGTATTCAGGCCTGTCCATCTGCTAGCTGAGGCAACTGCATCTAGTCATTGTATTTAGGCCTGTCCATCTGCTAGCTGAGGCAACTGCATCTAGTCATTGTATTCAGGCCTGTCCATCTGCTAGCTGAGGCAACTGCATCAGAATACATGAGGAGCAAGGGGGAGGTTGACTGTAAAATTGACAAATTTAAAATATAGTCTAGTCATTGACCTTCATCATCACTATGTTTGCCAATAGTTTGCACATAGAAGATGAACTGAATTGGAATCGGAAGGCTTTTGCACTACTTCTCACATGAAAAAGTAAACAGCTATGCTATTAAAAGAACAGAACCATTCAAATCATTGTTGCAGGGCAGTTAGAGGTACGTTCTCTGCTTAGCTGTTGATCAAAGAGGATCCTCACTTGTCCCAATGTCAAAAATGTGCAGGTTTTACTGACATGGTCAGGGAAAATACACTGATATTAAGTATTTATTAAATATAACATTCACAGTACACCACCAGTGCATGTCGATAATAAAATAATTTCTGCCTCAGTCGCTCATTCTCTCTGTGAAAAATCCTTGCGTGAAAAAGTCAACGATCCGAAGATGGACGCCAAAATCTTTCTTTCTAATTTATTCTGCAAGTCTCAGGGAAGACAAGACACATTATGAGGCCAGTCCGACAGATGACAGGTTCCACAAAGTCAGCACTCCGTCGCCAGGAAAGAAGGCAGCAAATGGCATACATTTGATATGATCTATTTAAATATTTTGTATTTTGAGACACTGGCAAGGATATGAGCTGTGGTCACCCAGACAGTAAATCTGAGAGGGAGGGGTGATAGAGAAAGAGATGGAGGGAGAGAGAAGGGAGTCCACAGTTCCTGGCTGTAAGTAATATGGATGCTATATGAGGATGGGTTTTTTCATCTGCTTTTGCCCCGCCCCCTGGCTTCCTGTCTTATCTCAGCACATTTTCAGGTGCTTTGTCAAAGAGGGACCACAGTGCACTTCAGTCAGAGAGCGGGGTGGGGAGAATGGGAATTAATCAGCCTGCTGTCTTGTTGTCAGTACCTTCAGACAAATGGACCAGAAGATTCTAGCTTTGAGGATATTATCAATGATGAGGAGGGTAAAGGTGGGAGTGATGGTAGAAATTATGATTTTGTTGTTGTAATACCATTGTGGGAGTAGTATTTTAGCTTTGCTTTTACAATTAAATATTATACATTCAAATATATCAAGTCATCTCTGCACCCAGACCCAAACCAGCTACTCGATTGAAACATTTTAACGTCAGTCTCATAAGAGACGACACATCAAGTGAAGCTCTGTGTATAATAGACGTATTGCCTTTGTCATTTATTTCGCCACATAAACCTGAACATAGAAGCACCTGAAATGTAGCCTTGTAGCCAGTATGCCTTTTCTTTGTAGCCTATTTTTACATTCCATGACTACATTCCTTCTCTATTAGGCCTTCAGACAGAGCCTGGTGAAAGGACGTGACATCTCCACTCTCCTCAGCTCTCAGTGCCAGTGCTGCCATCTTAATCAAATTTAGCATGAACGGCTCCCAGACATCCCATTATATTGCCCACAGTATGCCTATTGAACACAGTCGACAATGCTAGAGCCCAGGCTTTACACACATAACTGGCCATTGCTCTGCAGAGTAATGTGGATGTCTGGTGCTTCATGATAAGGCCTGCTGGGAGAGGGAGAGATCACTCATCCAGACAATATTTACTGGGAAACAGTGACTCCATGTGGTGGGGAGAACACACTCAATTTGGAAAATAGGTAGTAGATCTATGCAATGTCTTTCTGTATACATCAGACCTTGTACCCAAATAACTGAATTGCATTGGATTCATATTGAATGACCCTATTAAAACGTGTCCACATGCATGGTTTGTGTGCAGTAGTTGGCACTGGTATTCAAAGGTCTAGGTGTTGCCTAGGAAACAATGGTTGGGTTTGCAAAATATTCTGTCAAAATACATGTCAGGTTAGGACATAGAAGCTGACAAAATGAGTAAGCTCTTCATATACAGTACCAGCCAAAAGTTTGGACACACAAACTCATTCAAGGGTTTTTCTTACTATTTTCTACATTGTAGAATAACAGTGAAGTCTATGAAATAACAAGTGTTAAACAAATCAAAATATATTTTATATTTGAGATTCTTCAAAGTAGCCACCCTTTGCCTTAATGACAGCTTAACACACTCTTGGCATTATTTCAACCACCTTCAATGGAAAGCTTTTCCAACAGTCTTGAAGGAGTTCCCACATATGCAGAGCACTTCCTGGCTGCTTTTCCTTCACTCTGTAGTCCAACTCATCCCAAACCATCTCAATTGGGTTGAGGTCAGGTGATTGTGGAGGCCACGTCATCTGATGCAGCACTCCATTACTCTCCTTCTTGGTCAAATAGCCCTTACACAGCCTGGAGGAGTGTTGGGTAATTTTTCTGTTGAAAAACAAATGATAGCCCCACTAAAAGCAAACTAGATGGGATGGCTAATTGCGGCAGAATGCTGTGGTAGCCATGCTGGTTAAGTGTGCCTTGAATTCTAAATAAATCACTGACAGTGTCACCAGCAAAGCACCCCCACACTATCACACCTCCTCCTCCATGCTTCACTGTGGGAACCACATATGCGGAGATCATCTGTTCACCTGCTCTGTGTCTCAAAAAAAGACACGGCAGATGGAACCAAAAATCAAAAATTTGGACTCATCAGACCAAAGGATAGATTTCCACTGGTCTAATGTCCATTAGTGTCCTTTAGTAGTGGTTTCTTTGCAGCAATTCAACCATGAAGGCCTGATTCACGCAGTCTCCTCTGAACAGTTGATGTTGAGATGTGTCTGTTACTTGAACTCTGTGAACCATTTATTTGAGCTGCAATTTTTGAGGCTGGTAATGAACTTATCCTCTGCAACGTATCATCTGCAACTCTGGGTTGTCATTTCCTGTGGTGGTCCTCATTAGAGCCAGTTTCATCATAGCTCGTGATGGTTTTTGGGGATTAACTGACCTTCATGTCTTAAAGTAATGATGGACTGTAGTTTCTTTTTGCTTATTTGAGCTGTTCTTGCAATAAAATGGATTTGGTCTTTTACCGTATAGGGCAATCTTCTGTATGCCAACCCTATCTAGTCACAACACAACTGATTTACTCAAACACATTAAGAAGGAAAGAAATTCCACAAATTAACTTTTAACAAACACACCTGTTAGTTGAAATGCATTCCAGGTGACTACCTCATGAAGCTGGTTGAGAGAATGCCAAGAATGTCATCAAGGCAAAGGTCTCTAATATAAAATATACTTTTATTTAACACTTTTTTTGGTTA
The DNA here is from genome assembly GCF_036934945.1 of Oncorhynchus masou masou. Taxonomy (NCBI): domain Eukaryota; kingdom Metazoa; phylum Chordata; class Actinopteri; order Salmoniformes; family Salmonidae; genus Oncorhynchus; species Oncorhynchus masou. The sequence goes on along the minus strand of NC_088243.1, from coordinate 68,135,838 downwards.
CGACATGATTCCATATGTGCTATTTCATAGTTTTGATGTCTTCACTATTATTCTACAATGTAGAAAATAGTCAAAATAAAGAAAATCCTTTGAATGAGTAGGTGTGTCCCAACTGGTACTGTATATATTCTGTCAGTTTTACATTTATCCCATTTATTCTGTCAGTTTTACAAGGCTGTCTCCAATTGATACAAGAAGAGAGCCAGAATGACAAACCAACAACTTACATGTTCATCAAACATCACACACTTTGTCCTTGGATATAGAGTTGAATAGAAATCTATAGCCCCAGAGACCAAACACCTATTTCCCCACATCTTCCCTTATTTACTTTCAACAGTCTGAAATAAAAGATCTCTATCTACAGTATATTCATAATGTTTCATTTAACTACACAGAGGTTGGAGAAGTGGATAACGTTTTTAATTACTGACTAAATAGACTTTGCCAGATGGTTCTGTCTCACTCTCGCACACACACACAAGCAGACACACACACACACACACAGTTCCCTCTCCCACAATCTCTTCCAACTCCCTCTCTTCAACTGGCTCCTGTTATTCACTGTCTACTCCCAACACACCCCCATCCTGATTAGCTCCCATTATGTACCCACTCCAACACTCTCCTCCAACACGCCCCACTATCCGACACAATTACAACAGCTACCCACATTCAAAATTACACACCCACGCACGCACCCCTGCACACAAAGGCCCACAATCAACTCACTCAATGCCATAGTCTCCTGGCACAACCATGAAATGAAATGAGACGGCCGTGCGACAACAAAGAGAGAGGCCTGAGGACAAAAACAAGTTGTTTGGAAACTTGTGTGTCACGAACGTCAAAGGCTGGGTTTGAAGCAAGACCTCAGGGAGGATATCATGTTTATTAGTGTCATGAAATCACATCCCCTTCGTCGATGTGACAGAGCCAAATAGTCAGTTGGGCACACAATAACTAGAAATTAGCTGCTACAGCTAGTGTTATTATGGAGACGGTACTAAAAGACTATCCTTCAACACCACAACTAAGAGTAAAAATGAGGTTTTGTAGAAGGCTTTAGAAGTAAAACACAAGGGAACTACACATGTTCATTTGAGAACACCACTTTTTGTGTTCAAGATGTGGCCTTGTATTGACAATTGAGGAATGAAGGTACTAATTTACACTAGGTTTAACATCACAATACAGAACAGCATTACAATACAGAACAGCATTGCAATACAGAACAGCATTACAATACAGAACAGCATTGCAATAGAGAACAGCATTACAGTAGAGAACAGAATTACAATACAGAACCAGTTTATAATACAGGACAGATGTTTAATACAAAGCAGAATGACAATACAGAACAGCATTACAATACAGAACAGATTTACAATACATAACAGATGCATCGCTTATGGTTTTGGAATGTTTTACCGAAGATCACAAACACAAAAGAACAACTCCAATTCCAGCATAGGGGTGTTTGTTATGTTACTATGTACTTCATAGTTACTGCCAGGATCTAACCTAAATGTAGCTCAAGTATTATTTTGTACATTGTATGTCAAGGCAGCTATTCAATGTTGATGAAGTTTGCATTTACTGTATCCTGAAAAAGGTTCTCTAGAAACAAGAAGCTTACACATTCAGTTTTAAAGCAGGGCTGTTTAATTCCGTGAATGGAGGGCCGAAACAGTTCAGTTTTTTGTTTCTACCTGATAGTTAATTGCACTGACCTGATGTTTGGGCTCATGAATGGTGCAGTGGTCTAAGGTACTATAGTCCCTGGTTCGAATGCAGGCTTTATCACATCCAGCCGTGATTGGGAGTGCCATAGGGCGGCGCACAATTGACCCAGCGTCGCCCGGGTTTGGCCGTCATGGTGAATAAGAATTTGTTCTTAACTGACTTGCCTAGTTAAACGTTAAATAAAATTTAAAAAAATGTAAGTCCCAGATCTGAATTAGTCCCTTATTAGGAGAGAAGAATCGTAAATGTTTTGGCCCTCTATGACCGACATTGAACAGCCCTGGTTTAAAGGAACTGAACAATTATGGTTTTCCACAATATCAAAACAAGGATAATGAGAACAAACTCAAAATAATGCTCTCTTGTTATGTCACTCCAAAATAAGTTTCTGCAGTTTCTGCTGTACTGATATGTTGCTGCTGATATGTGCTCTCATATTCATCCAGGTCAAAGAGGTGATGTTTTCCGCTCATACTAAACTCCCACATAGACTATCCACATTTCCTGGACTGACACCTCCACCAGTTCTAAGGGTACAGAAGGCAAAAACAGGCTCTCATTAGTGGCATAACAGCAATTAATTTCAAAAGGCAGGTGTGAGTGTGTGTGTGTGTGCGTGCGTGCGTCAGATGGGGAACCAAGGCTATCTAGCATGTTTTCTTAATGTAGAATAAGAATGTCTAGTTCAGAGCTACAGGGTGACTGAAACGAAGGAGACCAGTCAGAATGACTAAGCCCTATAGCCAAGCTAGTACTCTCCATACTGACACTTCCTACATAGAGTATGTCGTTATTTCTTAACTCACAGAATGACAGAAACTTTGACTCGAATTAGTCAGAATAACAAGTTAATAGTTATAGTAACTTACAGCAGTGTATGAATCAAACCCATCATAATAGATCTGTCCTAATAGCAGTACTGGTAGCAGCAGCAGTAGTAGTAGTAGCAGTAGCAGCAGCAGCAGCAGCAATAGTAACAATAATAGTAGTGGTAGTAGAAGCAGCAGCTGCAGTAGTAGGAACAGTAGTAGCAGAAGTAGTAGTAGTAGTAGTAGCAGAAGCAGCAGTAGGAGCAGTAGCAGTAGCAGAAGTAGTAGTTGTAGTAGCAGAAGTAGTAGTAGTAGTAGTAGTAGTAGCCGAAGCAGTAATAGTAGCAACAGCAGCAGCTGCAGTAGTAGGAGAAGTAGTAGTAGTAGTGGTAGTAGTAGAAAAAGCAGCAGTAGTAATACCAGCAGCAGCAGGAGCAGTAGTAGTAGTAGCAGTAGCAGCAGCTGCAGTAGTAAGAGCAGTAGTAGGAGTAGTAGTAGTAGCAAAAGCAGCAGTAGTAATAGTAGCACCAGCAGCTGCCGTAGTAGGAGCAGTAGTAGTAGTAGTAGTAGTAGTATCAGTAGCAGGAGTAGTAGAAGCAGTAGTAGTAGTAGTACTAGTAACATAGTAACAGCAGCAGTAGCTGTAGTTGTAGCAGCAGTTGTAGCAGCAGAAGGACTAGTAGTAGTAGCAGTAGTAAATGCAGCAGCAGTAGTCGTAGAAACAGCAGCTGCAGTAGTAATAGTAGCAGCTGCAGTAGTAGGAGCAGTAGTAGTAGCAGAGGTAGTAGTAGTAGTAGTAGTAGTAGTAGCAGAAGCAGTAGTAGTAATAGTAGTAGCATCAGCAGCAGTAGTAGTCGCAGTAGTAGCAGCAGCAAAAGCGGCAGTAGTAGCAGCAGCTGCAGTAGAAGTAGTAGAAGTCGTAGCAGCAGTAAGCCTAGTGGTAGTAGTAGTTTTAGTAGGAGTAGTAACAGCAGTAGTAGTAGCAACTGCAGTAGTGGTGGTAGTAGCAGCAGCTACAGTAGTAGAAGCAGTATAAGTAGCAGTAGTAGTCATAGCAGCAGTAGGCCTAGTTGTAGTAGTGGTATTAGAAGTAGTAGCAGTGGTAACAGCAGCAGCAAAAGCAGAAGTAGTAGTAGTAGCAGAAGTAATTATAGTAGCAGCAGTAGTAGTAGTCGTCGTAGCAGCAGAAGTAGTAGTCGTCGTAGCAGCAGTAGTAGTAGTCGTCGTAGCAGCAGTAGGCCTAGTAGTATTATTAGTAGTAGTAGTAGCAGTAAAAGCAGCAGTAATAGTAGTAGCATTAGCAGTAGTAGTCATAGCAGCAGTAATAGCAACAGCAGCAGTAGTAGTAGCAGCAGCTGCAGAAGTAGTAGTAGTAGTAGTAGTAGCAGCAGTAGCAGTAGTAGCTGCAGTAGAAGAAGTAGTAGAAGTCGTAGCAGCAGTAAGCCTAGTAGTAGTAGCAGTAGTGAAAGCAGCAGTAGTAGTATTAGTAGTAGCACCAGCAGTAATAGCAGCAACAGCAGCAGAAGCAGCAGTAGGTGTAGTAGCAGAAGCAGAATCAGCAGCAGAAGTAGTAGAAGTTGTTGTACTCATAGCAGCAGTAGTAGGTCTAATGATAGTAGTAGTATTATTATTATTATTATTAGTGGCAGTTGTAGTCGTAGTAATAGTAGCAGTCGGGCTAGTAGTATTAAGTGTAGTCACAGTAGTAGGAATAGTAAAAGTAGCGGCCTTAGTAGTAGCGGTAATAGTGGTAGCAGCAGTAACAGTATTAGTAGTAGTAATAGTAGCATTATTAGCAGTAGGAGTCCCAGTAGTTGTAGCAGCAGTAATAGTAGCAGGCCTAGTAGTGGTAGGGATAGTAGTAGTAGTAGTAATAGTAGTAATAGAAATGGTAGTAGTAGTTTTATTATTATTAGTAGTATTATTATTATTAGTAGTAGTAGTAGTAGTAGTAGTAGTAGTAGGTCTAGTGTTTGTAGTAGTAGTAGTAGTAGTCACAGTAGTGGTCATAGTATTAGTCACGGTAGTAATAGTTGTAGTAGTAATAGAAATAGTTGTAGTAGTAATAGCAGTAGTTGTAGGGGTACTAGTGGTCATAGTAATAGTAGTAATAGTAGTAGTCATAGTAATAATAGTCGTAGTAATAGTATTAGTAGTAATTGTTGTAGTACTACTACTAGCAGTAGTAGTAAGTGTAGCAGTAGCAGTAGTAATTCCAATAGTAGTCATAGCAGTATTAACAGTAAGCATGACTAGAATTCGGCCTAGTCGTAGTAGTCAAAGTAGTAGTAGTAGTTGCAGTAGTAGCAGTAACAGTAGTAGTAGTAGTAGTAATATTAGTAGTAGCAGTGGTAGTGGCATTATTGGAAATACTAGCAACAGTAATAGTAGTAGTAGTATTAGCATTATTATTATTAGTAGTAGTTGTAGTAGTAGTAGGCCTAATATTTGTAGTAATAGGAGTACGGGTAGGCCTAGTAGTAGTCTTAGCAGTAGTAGTAGTACTAATAGCAGTAGCAGCAGTAGTAGTAGTAGCAGGTGGGTCATCCCGGCCAGGAAGTAAGGATGGACGGCTGGCTGGCCAGATACCCAGGTCTGGCCGACCAGCCAGGCAGATCCTGCCGACCACCAGGTAGTTAGTAATAGTCGTAGTAGTAGTACTAGTAGCAGTAACATTAATAGTAGTAGTATTAAGTGTAGTCACATTAGTAGTAGTAGTAGTAGTAGTAGTTGTGGTAATGGTAGTAGTAGTAGTAGTTGTAGGCCTAGTGTTAGTAGAAGTAGCAGTACTAATGGTAGCGGTTGTTGCTGTAGCAGTGGTAGTAGTAGTCATAGTAATTGTAATAGTAGCAGTAGTAATAGCAGTATTATTATTAGCGGTAGTTGTAGTAGTAGTAGTGGTAGTAGCAGTAGTCATAGTAATATTAGTTGTAGGCTTAGGAGTAGTAATAAGTAGGCCTAGCGGTAATTTTGAAGTAGTAGTAGTAGTAATGGCAATAGTAGTACTAGTAGTACCAGTGGCAGTAGGCCTATTAGTATTAATCGTAGTCACAGTAGTAGTAGTATTAATTGTAGTAGTCACAGTAGTGGTAGAAGTAGTAATAACAGCAGTAGGAATAGTAGTTTTCGCAGTAGTCACAGTAATAGTAGTAGTAGTCATAGTAGTATTAATTGTAGTCACACTAGTATAGTAATAGTCATAGTAATAATTAGTAGTAGTAGGCTTAGTGGTAGTAGCAGTAGGAATAGTAGCAGTAGTGCTAACAGTAGTAAAAGTAGTTATAGTAGCTTTAGTAGTAGTAGATTCAGTAGCATCAGTAATTAGTAGTAGCACAAGGCCTAATAGGTAGTAGTAGTAGTAGTCCTAATAATGGTGATAGTAGTAGTAGTCCTAGTAGTAGTAGTAGTAGTAGTAGTAGTATCAGTAGAACTAGCCATAGTAGTAGTCACAGTAGTGGTAGAAGTAGTAGTTGTAGTAATAGTTAGAGTTAATATTTGTTGGCCTAGTAGCAGTTTTTAAGTAGTAGTAGTAGTAGTAATAGTAATAGCAATAGTAGTCATAGTTATAGAAGTAGTCACAGTAATAGTAGTAGTAGTAGTAGTAGTAGTAGTAGTAGTAGTAGTACTACTACTACTATGGGAAACAGTGTTAAAACTCTTTACAAGGACGATCTGTGAAGTTATTTAAATTTTTAGGCATTATCATTGGAAGACAGGGTCCTGAAAAAGAAACATTTTTTTTGCTGAGTTAGTAGTAATAGCATTATTATTAGTAGTAGTAATAGTAGTAGTATCAGTAGACCTAGTAGTTGTAGTAATAGTCACAGTAGTGGTAGAAGTAGAAGTAATAGTTGTAGAGTTGTAGTAGTAATATGTGTTATAGGCCTAGTAGTAGTAGTAAGTAGTAGTAGTAATAGCAATATTATCAGTAGTAGTAGTCGTAGTAATAGTAGTAGTAGAAATAGAGCAGTATTAGTAGTATTAGTAGTAGGAGTAGTAGTTATATTAGTAGTCAGAGCAGCAGTATTAGTATTAGCAATGGTGGAAAAAGAACTCAAACGTCATACTTGAGTAAAAATAAAGATACCTTCAATAGAAATTACTCAAGTAAAATACTACTCAAGTAAAAGTATTTGGTTTTAAATATACTTAAGTATCAAAAGTAAATGTAATTGCTAAAATACACTTATAGTCAAAGTACAAATCATTTCAAAGTCCTTATATTATGCAAACCAGACAGCACAATATCTTTGTTTTTTATTTAAGGATAGCCAGGGGAAGAATCCAACACATCATTTACAAACAAATCATTTGTGTAGTAGTAGTAGCATTAGTAGTAGTAGTATTAGAAGCAGTAGTAGTAGTTACAATAGTAGTAGTAGGTCTAGTAGTAGGTCTAGTAGTAGTAATAGTAGCTTGGTCCGGATAGCTTGGTCTGACCGGCCAGGTAGGTTCTGCCGGCCAGATAGCTTGGTACGGCCGGCCGGCTTGCCAGATAGCTCCGACCAGATAGGAGGTTGATCCAGCCGGTGAAATAGCAAGACAGCTGATGCGAGAGACCAAGAGATTTTACCTATATTTTTCTCAGCCATCAATTTACCACCACAAACAGACACTGGCACTAAGACCACACTCAACGAAAATGCTCATCCAGAAGCAGTGCTCCTAGTGGCCGGAGACATTAATGTAGGCAAACTTAAATACATTTTATTGACCACCATTACTCCACACACAGAGACGCATACCAAGCTCTCCCTTGCCCTCCATTTGGAAAATCTGACCATAATTCTATCCTCCTGATTCCTGCTTACAAGCAACAGCTATAGCAGGAAGTACCAGTGACTCGCTCAATACAGAAGTGGTCAGATGACGCAGATGCTCCACTACAGGACTGTTTTTCTGACACAGACTGGATTATGTTCCGGGATTCATCCAATGGCATTGAGGAGTATACCACCTCAATCACCAGCTTCAACCAAAAGTGCATTGACGTCATCCCCACAGTGTCCGTACGTACATATCTCAACCAGTAGCCATGGATTACAGTCAACATCTGCACCGAGCTAAAGGCTAGAGTTGCCATTTTCAAGGAGCGGGACACTAATCCGGAAGCTTCTAAGAAATCGTCAATACAGGACTAAGATTGAATCCGACTACACCGGCTCTGATGCTCGTCGGATGTGGCAGGGCTTGCAAACTATTACAGACTGCAAAGGAAACCTACCCGGGAAATGTCCAGTGACGCGAGCCTACCAGACGAGCTATATGCCTTTTATGCTCGCTTTGAGGCAAGTGTAACATTTACATTACATTTAAGTCATTTAGCAGACGCTCTTATCCAGAGCGACTTACAAATTGGTGAATTCACCTTCTGACATCCAGTGGAACAGTAATATGTGCATCAATAGTAATATGAACAACAATAGTGCATCTAAATCATTTAAGGGGGGGCGGGGGGTGAGAAGGATTACTTTATCCTATCCTAGGTATTCCTTGAAGAGGTGGGGTTTCAGGTGTCTCCGGAAGGTGGTGATTGACTCCGCTGTCCTGGCGTCGTGAGGGAGTTTGTTCCACCATTGGGGGCCAGAGCAGCGAACAGTTTTGACTGGGCTGAGCGGGAACTGTACTTCCTCAGTGGTAGGGAGGCGAGCAGGCCAGAGGTGGATGAACGTAGTGCCCTTGTTTGGGTGTAGGGCCTGATCAGAGCCTGGAGGTACTGCGGTGCCGTTCCCCTCAAAGCTCCGTAGGCAAGCACCATGGTCTTGTAGCGGATGCGAGCTTCAACTGGAAGCCAGTGGAGAGAGCGGAGGAGCGGGGTGACGTGAGAGAACTTGGGAAGGTTGAACACCAGATGGGCTGCGGCGTTCTGGATGAGTTGTAGGGGTTTAATGGCACAGGCAGGGAGCCCAGCCAACAGCGAGTTGCAGTAATCCAGACAGCATCTAGTAAAGATGAGGTCGAGCGTATTGCCTGCCTTGTGAGTAGGGGGGGAAGGTGAGAGGGTGAGGTCAAAAGAGGAGAGGAGTGGAAAGAAGGAGGCAGAGAGGAATGAGTCAAAGGTAGCGGTGGGGAGGTTAAAGTCGTCAGGAAAGGAGCTTATCAAGGCATCAAGCTCATTGATGAACTCTCCGAGGGAACCTGGAGGGCGATAAATGATAAGGATGTTAAGCTTGAAAGGGCTGGTAACTGTGACAGCATGGAATTCAAAGGAGGCGAAAGACAGATGGGTAAGGGGAGAAAGAGAGAATGACCACTTGGGAGAGATGAGGATCCCGGTGCCACCACCCCGCTGACCAGAAGCTCTCGGGGTGTGCGAGAACACGTGGGCGGACGAAGAGAGACAAGTTCCTGGATTAGTACCTGCGCCGCTTCCTGTGTGAGGCAGGGTCGTACTCTGCGGATGTTGTAGAGCATGAACCTACAGGAACGGGCCACCGCCTTGATGTTAGTTGAGAACGACAGGGTGTTGTCCAAGATCACGCCAAGGTTCTTAGCGCTCTGGGAGGAGGACACAATGGAGTTGTCAACCGTGATGGCGAGATCATGGAACGGGCAGTCTTTCCCCGGGAGGAAGAGCAGCTCCGTCTTGCCGAGGTTCAGCTTGAGGTGGTGATCCGTCATCCACACTGATATGTCTGCCAGACATGCAGAGATGCGATTCGCCACCTGGTCATCAGAAGGGGGAAAGGAGAAGATTAATTGTGTGTTGTCTGCATAGCAATGATAGGAGAGACCATGTGAGGTTATGACAGAGCCAAGTGACTTGGTGTATAGCGAGAATAGGAGAGGGCCTAGAACAGAGCCCTGGGGGACACCAGTGGTGAGAGCGCGTGGCGAGGAGACAGATTCTCGCCACGCCACCTGGTAGGAGCGACCTGTCAGGTAGGACGCAATCCAAGCGTGGGCCGCGCCGGAGATGCCCAACTCGGAGAGGGTGGAGAGGAGGATCTGATGGTTCACAGTATCGAAGGCAGCCGATAGGTCTAGAAGGATGAGAGCAGAGGAGAGAGAGTTAGCTTTAGCAGTGCGGAGCGCCTCCGTGATACAGAGAAGAGCAGTCTCAGTTGAATGACTAGTCTTGAAACCTGACTGATTTGGATCAAGAAGGTCATTCTGAGAGAGATAGCGGGAGAGCTGGCCAAGGACGGCACGTTCAAGAGTTTTGGAGAGAAAAGAAAGAAGGGATACTGGTCTGTAGTTGTTGACATCGGAGGGATCGAGTGTAGGTTTTTTCAGAAGGGGTGCAACTCTCGCTCTCTTGAAGATGGAAGGGACGTAGCCAGCGGTCAGGGATGAGTTGATGAGCGAGGTGAGGTAAGGGAGAAGGTCTCCGGAAATGGTCTGGAGAAGAGAGGAGGGGATAGGGTCAAGCGGGCAGGTTGTTGGGCGGCCGGCCGTCACAAGAAGGGAGACTTCATCTGGAGAGAGAGGGGAGAAAGAGGTCAGAGCACAGGGTAGGGCAGTGTGAGCAGAACCAGCGGTGTCGTTTGACTTAGCAAACGAGGATCGGATGTCGTCGACCTTCTTTTCAAAATGGTTGACGAAGTCATCTGCAGAGAGGGAGGGGGGGGGAGGAGGATTCAGGAGGGAGGAGAAGGTGGCAAAGAGCTTCCTAGGGTTAGAGGCAGATGCTTGGAATGTGGAAGAAAGAAAGTGGCTTTAGCAGCAGAGACAGAGGAGGAAAATGTAGAGAGGAGGGAGTGAAAGGATGCCAGGTCCGCAGGGAGGCGAGTTTTCCTCCATTTCCGCTTGGCTGCCCGGAGCACTGTTCTGTGAGCTCGCAATGAGTTGTCGAGCCACGGAGCGGGAGGGGAGGACCGAGCCGGCCTGGAGGATAGGGGACATAGAGAGTCAAAGGATGCAGAAAGGGAAGAGAGGAGGGTTGAGGAGGCAGAATCAGGAGATAGGTTGGAGAAGGTATGAGCAGAGGGAAGAGATGATAGGATGGAAGAGGAGAGAGTAGCGGGGAGAGAGAGCGAAGGTTGGGACGGCGCGATACCATCCGAGTAGGGGCAGTGTGGGAAGTGTTGGATGAGAGCGAGAGGGAAAAGGATACAAGGTAGTGGTCGGAGACTTGGAGGGGAGTTGCAATGAGGTTAGTGGAAGAACAGCATCTAGTAAAGATGAGGTCGAGCGTATTGCCTGCCTTGTGAGTAGGGGGGAAGGTGAGAGGGTGAGGTCAAAAGAGGAGAGGAGTGGAAAGAAGGAGGCAGAGAGGAATGAGTCAAAGGTAGACGTGGGGAGGTTAAAGTCGCCCAGGACTGTGAGAGGTGAGCCGTCCTCAGGAAAGGAGCTTATCAAGGCATCAAGCTCATTGATGAACTCTCCGAGGGAACCTGGAGGGCGATAAATGATAAGGATGTTAAGCTTGAAAGGGCTGGTAACTGTGACAGCATGGAATTCAAAGGAGGCGATAGACAGATGGGTAAGGGGAGAAAGAGAGAATGACCACTTGGGAGAGATGAGGATCCCGGTGCCACCACCCCGCTGACCAGAAGCTCTCGGGGTGTGCGAGAACACGTGGGCGGACGAAGAGAGAGCAGTAGGAGTAGCAGTGTTATCTGTGGTGATCCATGTTTCCGTCAGAGCCAAGAAGTCGAGGGACTGGAGGGAGGCATAGGCTGAGATGAACTCTGCCTTGTTGGCCGCAGATCGGCAGTTCCAGAGGCTACCGGAGACCTGGAACTCCACGTGGGTCGTGCGTGCTGGGACCACCAGATTAGGGTGGCCGCGGCCACGCGGTGTGGAGCGTTTGTATGGTCTGTGCAGAGAGGAGAGAACAGGGATAGATAGACACATAGTTGACAGGCTACAGAAGAGGCTACGCTAATGCAAAGGAGATTGGAATGACAAGTGTAACAGTTTAGCTTCTGTCCCTGTCCTCGCCCCTACCAGGGCTTGAACCAGGGACCCTCTGCACGCATCAACAACTGCCTCCCACGTAGCATCCTTACCGATCGCTCCACAAAAGCTGCCGCCCTTGCAGAGCAAGGGGAACAACTACTTCAATGTCTCAGAATGAGTCACGTCACCGATTGAAACGCTATTAGCGTGCACCCCGCTAACTAGCTAGCCATTTCACACTGGTTACACAAGCAACACTAAAGCATGCATGAGAGCACCAGCTGTTATGGACGACCATGTGATTACACTCTCCATAGCCGATGTGAACAAGACCTTTAAACAGATCAACATTCACAAGGTCGCGGGGCCAGGACGTGTACTCAGAGCATGCGTGGACCAATGGGCAGGTGTCTTCCCTGACATTTTCCACCTCTCCCTGACCGAGTCAGTTATATCTACATGTTTCAAGCAGACCACCATAGTACCTGTGCCCAAGACAGCAAAGGTAACCTGCCTAAACGACCACCCCGTAGCACTCGCGTCGGTGGCCATGAAGTACTTTGAAAGGGTGGTCATTGCTCACATCAACACCTTCATCCCAGACCCAGTCCAATTTGAATACCGCCGCAACATATCCACAGATGATGCAATCTCAATCCCACTCCACACTGCCCTTTCCCACCTGGACAAAAGGAACACCTATGTAAGAATGCTGTTCATTGACTAGAGATCACTGTTCAACACCATAGTGCCCACAAAGCTCATCACTAAGCTAAGGACTCTGGGACTAAACACCTCCCTCTGCAACTGGATCCTGGACTTCCTGAAGGGCCGCCCCCAGGTGGTAAGGGTAGGCAACAACACATCTGCCAGGCTGATCCTCAACACGGAGGCCCCTCAGGGGTTCGAGCTTAGTCCTCTCCTGTACTCCTTGATCACCCACGACTGTGTGCCCAAGCACAACTCCAACACCATCATTATGCTGACACAACAGTGATTGGCCTGATCACCAACAGCGATGAGACAGCCTATAGGGAGGAGGTCAGAGACCTGTTAGTGTGGAGCCAGGACAACAACCTCTCCCTCAACGTGAGCAAGACAAAAGGAATGATCGTGGACTACAGGAAAAGGAGGGCCGAACACACCCCCATTCACATCGACGGGGCTGTCCACATCACCAACAAACTATCATGGTCAAAACACACCAAGAAAGTCGTATAGAGGGCACAACAATGCCTTTCCCCTCTCGGGTACTGAAAAGATTTGGCATGGTTTCTCAGATCCTCAAAAAGTTCTACAGCTGCACCATCGAGAGCATCCTGAACGGTTGCATCACCGCCTGGTATGGCAACTGCTCTGCATCTGACTAAGGCACTACAGAGGGTAATGCCTTTTAGCCCAGTATATCACTGGGGCCAAGCTTCCTGCCATCCAGGACCTATATACCAGGCACATGTCAAATTACATCAACTAACCTGTACCCCCGCACATTGACTTGGTAACCGTACCCGCTGTATGTAGCCTCATTATTATTGTTTTATTGTGTTACATTTAAAAAAGAATTTATATCAAATGTTAATATAGTACATATATTCTTAAATCTATTTTCTTAAAACTGCATTGTTGGTTAATTAAGGGCTTGTAAGTAAGCATTTCACGGCAATACACTTGTTGTATTCGGTGCATGTGACAAATACATTTTGGATTGGATTTGAATACACACACACACACACACTTTGTTTGTACTCATGTTGTAGCCAACTCTTGACTTTTGTATGAATTATTTTTAACAAAATATTTGTAATGTATTCATTATCTTTAACTGGTTAAATGTTTGTAGTTTGCATGTTTCAGTATTAACTAACATGGTTAAATAGTCATAAATCTCTGCTTGATTTATCTTTTGGTGTATTTGACATTTTATACATATTCTGTATTTCCAATGAAGAAAGCAATAATTAATCAACACACTACTGTAAGTAAATGGGCACTACCTGTTATAAAACTGAAATTTATCTCTGTAAATAAATGGTGAGAAATGTTCAGTCAAAACCATTCAACTATGGGTTTCATAGCCCTATAATAACGACATCACCTTAAAAAGTGTTTATTAACAACATCTGGGGTACAACATGTTGGGCAAAGTGGTATAGTAGAGTCTAACGTATAACTCCTAACTTGACTTGAGTCTTCGCCAATGAGAACCAAGAAGGGCCTAGCTTCATCCTTCATGACTGGGAAAGGCCTCGATTCTAGGCCGTGGAAAATCCTACATCCATCTCATTAGATCAGAACAGGATCGATCAACAGTGATTCATAGTTCTGGTTGACATCCTAAAAAAAGGATAGTTGTGTTTATTTCTCTCCCCATGTGATGTGGATTATTGTCAGGTTATTAGATATATAAGCTTCAGTAACGAACACCATGGTTGTAATAACATTTTAAACAGGTCGTTTGTAAATGTATATAGAATGTTTTGGGTCCACACCCGAAAGTGAATTTATGTAAATTGGACAGTCACAGAGGATTTTCTTCTGAATAACTTGTCAGGGCACAGCACTTTCCATTCAGCTTCAGGCAACTTTGATATAAGGCTTGATCACACCTGTAGTGACTACTTCTATCTGTCACACCCCTTGTTGTTATCCATTATTCACTAGATATATCAATGTAATTACACCCAACACAATGTTGAAAAACAGAACGCTTCCCACCGCTAGATCACATAACTAGGCGTAATCCCAACACTGCCATCAACGTAGCGGAAGACAGTGAAAGCTGCAACAGGGACTCTAACCAGGGCTCATACATGTCAAGGTAAGCTCTAACGGACGTTGGCATGAAAGCCGAGTAGGCTTCTCGGGCAGAGACAGTTGGCCTACAATGCTGGCATATGCCTTGTTACAATAGCCTAAGTATATAACATGATTGCCACAACCGTAATAATCATCATGAAATGGCCTTGGAAGTGCCTTAAAGTGTAAGCCAACATAATTCATTATTTTACATTAACCTGTTTAACTGCATTGATATGACTTAATTGATCATAGTCCAGACTCGTGATAGGCTGATGGTGGAGTAGGGGAGTGGCAGTGAGGTCGAGAGTAGGGTGGGGAAAGGAGAAAGAGAGGGGATGAACGTGGAGTAAAGGGAAAGGGTAGAACGAGGGAGAGAGAGGTTTAGACAGTGGAGTGGTGGAGAGGAGGGTCGATGATGTGATACCTACTAAATTTCTGAAATCTTACTACATAGCTGAAATGCATTAGAAGTGTTCACACAGTTTCGGTTAAGTTGGAGCATCATGGCAGTCTTGCCTGTAAGTGGTGGCACATTCCCTTAAGTATCTGACCAAGGCCTGCCAGTATAAACAGTATAAACATAGTTTTTTTACCCAGTGTCCTCTGAAGGCTTGAGAATGAAGCTCAGCTGGTTCTCAACATGCTGCTTACCAGGTCACTAAGCTCTCTGTGTCCCCTGAGCTCTGAGAGAGGAAGAGAGAGAGAGAGAGACACCGACCGGCAGTGAGCCTGAGGGAGAGAGAGAGAGAGAGAGAGAGACAGAGAGGAGGAAATACTGTATGTTAACAATATTAACACTGGATGGTGTTTGAAGGGATAGCCACCGTTTTATGTTCCATTTTGTGTTTTATTGTGCTGATTTGAACTTTTTTGGTATATAATGTTTCCGCCATCGTTTCCTATAACAGGAAAGAAGAGGAGCGAGATGATAAATAAATTGACTGTTTGGGTGGGGTGTAGCCCTGGGTAGATTTAGGCTATGCCATGTTGTCTTCAGATTTTCTGTTTAATATATTTCTTTCACATTAGCTGATGTAAGTCAGTGGAACAATTCCTATTCCTTATGATGGGCTACCATATTATAGGATCATTTGTGTGCCTGTCAGAAATAACAGTACTGTTATTCCTCCTATTATTTTTCCACTTCTTCCCAATTTTGCTGGTGTAACTAGTTATTTGAAATGTAATATGCCTACTTATGTCTTTGAAAAAAAAATCACAAGAAGCTATGCATTGTTTTGTAGTCATTCATGTAAGTTGTCTATGTCATGGATATGTTGACTAAGTCATAAAATGAGTATAGGCTATATTGGAATTTGCTTCTTCCCTCAATTATTTTGTCATTTTAGTAGTGTGCACAAGCAGATATACAATATATTGTGTGTGTGGGCTGTGTACATATGGA
The DNA here is from genome assembly GCF_036934945.1 of Oncorhynchus masou masou. Classification (NCBI taxonomy): domain Eukaryota; kingdom Metazoa; phylum Chordata; class Actinopteri; order Salmoniformes; family Salmonidae; genus Oncorhynchus; species Oncorhynchus masou. Next base: position 68,120,235 of record NC_088243.1, on the reverse strand, counting down.
ATAATAATGTAATATTTAAATTATTCAATCAATAAGTTAAAATAAATATTGTATTTTAGGGTTGCAAAAGTCTGGTAACTTTCCCCAAATTGTACAATTAAACACCTCTTGGGTGTTTTGACAACATGGATACTTATTGTAAAAGTAGAGGAAGCTTGCATAAGAGGAAAGACAGATTTTTTAATTGATGATCATTTGGGAGTTTGAGTGAGTGAGTGAGTGAGTGAGTGAGTGAGTGAGTGAGTGAGTGAGTGTCTCAGGGCAATGTCTGACCAACACAGGAGAAAGAACCAGAATACACATACACCAAAAAGTCTGATTTTATTTATTTTTTGTAATACAAACATCCATTAGAAATCAAATTGGAACCCAAACAAGAGAGGGAGAAAAAAGAGGGGGTAAATTTTTTACTTTTATTATTATTATTTTATTTTTTTACCTTTATTTAACCATGCAAGTCAGTTAAGAACAAATTCTTATTTTCAATGACGGCCTGGCAACAGTGGGTTAACTGCCTGTTCAGGGGCAGAACGGCAGAACGGCAGATTTGTACCTTGTCAGCTCGGGGGTTCCGGTTACTAGTCCAACGCTCTAACCACTAGGCTAGAAATCTAACCATAAACATTTGCCACTCATACTGCACTCCAGGTAACTTTTTGACCTCTTGTCAACATGAGCCACTTCTTCTTCTGTAAGTTTTATTGGTGAATCGCAACCAACTGACAGGTGCATACCGTCGCCTACGGTATTCGAGTGTGAGGCCGGTCACAACCTATTTATACTACTATATTCTCTTAACTGTGAATTATTCCCATCACTCCCACCCAAAATACCACTCACTTCCCATTCCCGTCCAAACAACCTCTCTCTTTTTACATCATACATTTCACAAAATAATAATACACGTTCAATCGTTTCCTCTGTCATACAGCCATTACACATTCCAGGACCATGTTTCCCTATAAATTTCAAAGATGAATTCAATCCCATATGCCCTAATCTCATCCTACACAACATAACCTCCTCCCGTTTGTTCCCATTAAATGACACTCAAGTACAGATTTCCTTGTGCTATAAAAATGTCTGCCCTTACTACTTTCATCAAATTGTCTCTGCCAGCAATCTAACCTATTTTCAGAATCAATGTTTTCATTTCCCCTCTACCCAACTGCACCTGTATATCCACAATATAATTTTTCACTGCTTTTAAGATATTATATCTACAAAATCATTTCCATAAACACCCGTATAAGCCGGAATCGCGCAGAACTGAATTTCAATACCATTTCTTTGTAACCCCAAAAACAGCATCATTATTTCTACTCCTAAATCCTCACGTTCTGACTTTCCAGATCTTAAACTACTCAAAAGAGATTCAGAGTCAGAACATATTACTACTCTACTTGGTTGCACATCCTCTATCCATCGCAATCCAACAATTACCGCAACCATTTCTGTTGAACATACAGATAAATAATTTGTTAGTCTCTTGCATAGATTAACATCGAACTCAGGAATAAATATATCTGCTCCTGTCTTCCCATTTATGGGATCTTTTGAACCATCTGTACAGTCGTGGCCAAAAGTTTTGAGAATGACAAAAATATTAATTTCCACAAAGTTTGCTGCTTCAGTGTCTTTAGATATTTTTGTCAGATGTTACTATGGAACACTGAAGTATAATTACAAGCATTTCATAAGTGTCAAAGGCTTTTATTGACAATTACATGAAGTTGATTCAAAGAGTCAATATTTGAAGTGTTGACCCTTCTTTTTCAAGACCTCTGCAATCCGCCCTGGGATGATGTCAATTAACTTCTGGGCCACATCCTGACTGATGGCATTCTTGCATAATCAATGCTTGGAGTTAGTCAGAATTTGTGGGTTTTTGTTTGTCCACCCACCTCTTGAGGATTGACCACAAGTTCTCAATGGGATTAAGGTCTGGGGAGGTTCCTGGCCATGGACCCAAAATAACGATGTTTTGTTCCCCGAGCCACTTACTTATCACTTTTGCCTTATGGCAAGGTGCTCCATCATGCTGGAAAAGACATTGTTCGTCACCAAACTGTTCCTGGACGGTTGGGAGAAGTTGCTCTCTAATGCTCTCACATGAATGATCTCAGGATCTCAGGATGCTTTACTGTTGGCATGACACAGGACTGATGGTTGCACTCACCTCGTCTTCTCCGGACAAGCTTTTTTCTGAATGCCGCAAACAATCGGAAAGGGGATTCATCAGAAAAAATGACTTTACCACAGTCCTCAGCAGTCCAATCCCTGTACCTTTTGTAGAATATCAGTCAGTCCCTGATGTTTTTCCTGGAGAGAAGTGGCTTCTTTGCAGCCCTTCTTGCCACCAGGCCATCCTCCAAAAGTCTTCGCCTCACTGTGCTTGCAGATGCACTCACACCTGCCTGCTGCCATTCCTGAGCAAGCTCTGCACTGGTAGTGCCCTGATCCCACAGCTGAATCAACTTTAGGAGATGGTCCTGGCGTTTGCTGGACTTTCTTGAGCGTCGTGAAACCGTCTTCACAACAATTGAACCGCTCTCCTTGAAGTTCTTGATGATCCGATAAATGGTTGATTTAGGTGCAATCTTACTGGCAGCAATATCCTTGCCTGTGAAGCCCTTTTTGTGCAAAGCAATGATGACGGCATGTGTTTCCTTGCAGGTAACCATGGTTGACAGAGGAAGAATAATGACTCCAAGCACCACCCTCCTTTTGAAGCTTCCAGTCTGTTATTCAACCTCAATCAGCATGACAGAGTGATCTCCAGCCTTTTCCTCACCAACACTCACACCTGTGTTAATGAGAGAATCAATGACATGATGTCAGGTGGTCCTTTTGCGGCAGTGCTGAAATGCAGTGGAATTGTTTTTTTGGGGGATTCAGTTCATTTGCATGGCAAAGAGGGACGTTGCAATTAATTGCAATTCATCTGATCACTCTTCATAACATTCTGGAGTATATGCAAATTGCCATCATACAAACTGAGGCAGCAGACTTTGTGAAAATTAATATTTGTGTCATTCTCAAAACTTTTGGCCACAACTGTATAAGCTGCAAGACAAGAATATAACTGGTTACTAATATAATGATCCATTATTGTTCCTACATTATCTTCTTCACACCACTGTTTCTTTTCTTCGATCAGGCTAAGAACAACATGTGGTCTTGTATAAAACCACAGTGGCACGTTTCCTATTGACACAGATGGCCCTATAACAATATCTCTAAATCCATATTCATCAACCATTTTTTCCAATCTCTCAGCCAAAGCCCCTCTTCTGATACTGTTCACATTCCCAGCAGTCTTCCAATACTGTCAGTGTAGGATGATCTACCGTACAACCCTTCTGTCTGACCCAGTATGCCAGGGCGAGCTTAACTCTTCTAAGGGATAGTGGCATTTCTCCAGTATCTACTTGTGAGCCTCAACCGGTGTAGTTTTAAATGCACCATTGCACATCCTAAGTGCCCTCATTTGCATCCTATCAAGGCACAACAGCGATGTAAAAGCCGTAGAACTATATACAAAGTACTCAATCTATGAACAAACTCGAAGTACGATATATATTGCCTATCAGCCCTCCAATCATACCCAACTATTGTCCTCATAAGATTTACAATTAGTCTCAATACACGTAATCACCGTGGGCAGTCTTCAGCTGACTTGAGACAGAGTCCAAGCAAAGAGAAACCAATGAGGTATTGACCAATTCCAAATTGGGATGAGTCACAAGATGGCAGGTATGCCTGAATGGTTGCCGGACTTGGAGATGGAATCAGGGTAACCCATAGAGCTCGGTAAGAAGGCGGGCAGGAAAAAAAGGAAAACATTAATAGGAAATATGGAGTGCTGCAGAAGGAAATTGAACATGACGAGAGTGAGGACAAATTTACTGCGGTGGCAGGTGTGGTGAAGAACGTTAAGTTTGAGCCTCCTGCTGATGGGGATAGATGTTTTTTCCCCAGTGGGAGTGAGATTTTTGGAGAGAATGGGTCCTTGAAGTGAAAGTGACTCGAAGTGGAATCATAGAGACTTGTTTTGTTTCTGCCGTCCGGCGCGTACGCTCTGCACCACACAACTGGGGAACTGTGACTTGCTTTCCTCTCCAGAGCAAGGCAACGTTGAAAGGAATGATAACTGGAGTGGCATTAAAGGAGAATTTCACCCTGGGGGAATCGGGGATTTTTTTCATTACGGCCGAGGCACATCTAGGTCAGTGAGATGTGTGTGAGATGACGTTTTAGGCTAAATGGGACAATTCACTTGGAATAGCTTTCAGGAGCATTTTGTGATTGTAGGTGCTCAAACCATGTGTATTAAAGGGGGGGAGTATAGATGGTAGTCCTTGTTCGATAGAGCCATTGGACATCTTTCAGCGATCAGCGGATTCATTGCTAAATATACAAGCTGACAAATGTTTTCTAATCTCTGAAAGACAACTCGTGTGGGAGGTGGTCCTTCGTGCTCTGGCCCATCCCTCCCCCAAGGCAGGGATGTGGACACTAACTACACAATCCTTTGCAGGGTTGCCATGTCTGTGGTTTTGCTAATAGTTATTTAATTTATTTCACCTTTATTTAACCAGGTAGGCCAGTAGAGAACATGTTCTGAACAAGTTTTCATTTACAACTGCGACCTGGCCAAGACAAAGCAAAGCAGTGCAACAAAAACAACAACATAGAGTCACACATGGGACAAAACAAACGTACAGTCAATAACACAATAGAAAAAGTCTATGTACAGTGTGTGCAATGCAGCAAGATTATGGAGGTAAGGCAATAAATAGGCCATAGAGGTGAAATAATTACAATTCAGCATTAACACTGGAGTGATAGATGTGTAGATGATGATGTGCAAGTAGAGATACAAAAGAGCAAAAAATGTAAAATAGCAATATGGGGATGAGGTAGTTGGGTGTGCTATTTTCAGATGGGCTGTGTACAAGTACAGTAAGCTGCTCTGACAGCTGATGCTCAAAGTTAGAGAGGGAGATAAGTCTCCAGCTTCAGTTATTTTTTAATTCGTTCCAGTCATTGGCAGCAGAGAACTGGAAGGAAGGGCAGCCAAAGGGGTTGCTGGCTTTGTTTTTTCAATTTTATTTAACCTTTATTTAACCAGGAAGGGCTCATTGAGATTAAAATACGCACTAGAGCGCCTTACTTAAATTCACTCTCAGAGGTGGTTTAAACTGCATTCTAATGTTGACTTTGCTTAAAGAAAAGGAAGTCAAGGAAGTGTTTTATGCAAACTGACATTTAATGTGAAGAATGATACATTTGAATCTGTTAACCACTAATTAACCTCTCTGAGATAGGGGGGATGCAAATGTCCCACTTGGCCAATTGCCAGGGAAAATGCAGAGCGCCAGATTCAAATAAAATACTATAAAATTCAAACTTTCATTAAATCACACATGTAAGATACCAAATTAAAGCTACACTCGTTGTGAATCCAGCCAACATGTCAGACGTCAAAAAGGCTTTTCGGCGGAAGCATAAGTAGCTATTATCTGATGATAACACAACAGTAAACAAAGAGATAAATAATACTTCAACCCTGCAGGCGCTACACAAAATGCAGAATTAAAATATAAATCATGCCTTACCTATGACGAGCTTCTTTTGTTGGCACTCCAATATGTCCCATAAACATCACAAATGGTCCTTTTGTTCAATTAATTCCGTCCATTTATACCATTTATTTGGCGCGTTTGATCCAGAAAAAAACAGCTTCCAATTTGCGCAACGTCACTACAAAATATCTCAAAAGTTACCTGTAAACTTTGCCAACACATTTCAAACTACTTTTGTAATACAACTTTAGGTGTTTTTAAATATTAATAATCGATCAAATTGAAGACGAGTCTATCTGTTTTCAATATAGGACAACAACAAACTGAAGCTACTTTTCTAGTCTTGCCGAACTCTCAACAGTGTTTCACTGTTTCAAGATGGCCGTACTTCTTCATTTCACAAAGGTATCATCTCAACCATTTTCCAAAGGCTGGTGACATCCAGTGGAAGCGGTAGGAACTGCAAACAAGTGCCTGAGAAATCCAGTTCCCCAATGGAACCTCATTGAATAGACAGTGACCTCAAAAAACAAAATCTGAATGGTTAGTCCTCGGTGTTTTGCCTGCTACATAAGTTCTGTTATACTCACAGACATGAATCAAACCGTTTTAGAAACTTCAGAGTGTTTTCTATCCAAATCGACTAATAATATGCATATCTTATAATCTTGGCATGAGTAGCAGGAAGTTGAAATTGGGCATGCAATTTATCCAAAAGTGAAAATGCTGCCCCCTATCCCAAAGAGGTTTTAAGTAGCCTATTAATTCATATGCCATTGTTGGCTACCATTTATTGTATGTAGACATGATGACATCACTGGAGTATTTGCAAATAATTTTGTGCCACTTGTGTAGCCTACCTTGAGCTAGCAAACCAATTTAATAAATAACAAAAACTGAAGTTATAGGCTATCGTTTGTTCTATGCAATTATTAATGACCATGTTTACTTGATTAAATGGGAAGTTATCAAAATTATCGCAATTGCCGATCAGTTGATAGAACACATTAGATTGACAGTATCAGTCAGATTATCCAACAGCTAAATTAATAAATATAAACCGGATGTTGTTGACAAGCATATTCGGTTCATATACAGTTGAAGTCGGAAGTTTACATACACTTGGGTTGGAGTCAGACAGATTATTTCACTTATAACTCACTGTATCACAATTTGGGTGGGTCTGAAGTTTACATACACAAGTTGAGTGTGCCTTTAAACAGCTTGTAAAATTCCAGAAAATTATGTCATTTCTTTAAAGCTTCTGATAGGCTAATTGACATAATTTGAGTCAATTGGACGTGTACTGTGGATGTATTTCAAGGCCGCCTACCTTCAAATTCAGTGCCTCTTTGCTTGACATCATGGGAAAATCAAATTAAACTAATCATGTAAATGTAATTAACTAGGACGTCGGGGCACCACAGAAGAATGTTAATGGAGCGGTTGTCTTCCGAATAAACTCTTAAAGACCTCATATCAATAGCAGTCAATTATTAATCGTCACGTTATTCCTTCGCATCTGAACATCGTAAAATTCTTGGTTATCTTCACGAACCCCACTAAATTATTTATTTACTAAATAATCACACAGAATTACATAGACACAGGATGGATCATACATTGATTACTAATTATGTCATAAAAGAAAACGTCCCTAGCGGATGATTTTTAATGAATTTATTTGCAAATTATGGTGGAAAATAAGTATTTCGTCACCTACAAACAAGCAAGATTTCTGGCTCTCACAGACCTGTAACTTCTTCTTTAAGAGGCTCCTCTGGCCTCCACTCTATCAGTATAAAAGACACCTGTCCACAACCTCAAACAGTCACACTCCAAACTCCACTATGGCCAAGACCAAAGAGCTGTCAAAGGACACCAGAAACAAAATTGTAGACCTGCACCAGGCTGGGAATACTGAATCTGCAATAGGTAAGCAGCTTGGTTTGAAGAAATCAACTGTGGGAGCATTTATTAGGAAATGGAAGACATACAAGACCACTGATAATCTCCCTCGATCTGGGGCTCCACGCAAGATCTCACCTCGTGGGGTCAAAATGATCACAAGAACGGTGAGCAAAAATCCCCGAACCACACGGGGGCACCTAGTGAATGACCTGCAGAGAGCTGGGATCAAAGTAACAAAGCTTACCATCAGTAACACACTACGCCACCAGGTACTCAAATCCTGCAGTGCCAGACGTGACCCCCTGCTTAAGCCAGTACACGTCCAGGCCCGTCTGAAGTTTGCTAGAGAGCATTTGGATGATCCAGAAGAAGATTGGGAGAATGTCATATGGTCAGATGAAACCAAAATAGAACTTTTTGGTAAAACCTCAACTCGTTGTGTTTGGAGGACAAAGAATGCTGAGTTGCATCCAAAGAACACCATACCTACTGTGAAGCATGGGGGTGGAAACATCATGCTTTGGGGCTGTTTTTCTGCAAAGGGACCAGGACGACTAATCCGTGTAAAGGAAAGAATGAATGGGGCCATGTATCGTGAGATTTTGAGTGAAAACCTCCTTCCATCAGCAAGGACATTGAAGATGAAACGTGGCTGGGTCTTTCAGCATGACAATGATCCCAAACACACCGCCCGGGCAACGAAGGAGTGGCTTCGTAAGAAGCATTTCAAGGACCTGAAGTGGCCTAGCCAGTCTCCAGATGTCAACCCCATAGAAAATCTTTGGAGGGAGTTGAAAGTCCGTGTTGCCCAGCAACAGCCCCAAAACATCACTGCTTTAGAGGAGATCTGCATGGAGGAATGGGCCAAAATAGCAGCAACAGTGTGAGAAAACTGAAAACTTTTGACCTCTGTCATTGCCAACAAAGGGTATATAACAAAGTATTGAGATACTTGTTATTGACCAAATACTTATTTTCCACCATAATTTGCAAATAAATTCATTAAAAATCCTACAATGTAATTTTCGGGATTTTTTTTCTAATTTTGTCTGTCATAGTTGAAGTGTACCTATGATGAAAATTACAGGCCTCTCATCTTTTTAAGTGGGAGAACTTGCACAATTGGTGGCTGACTAAATACTTTTTTGCCCCACTGTATGTCTATATAGGTACGTGTATATGTATGCATACGTGTATGTTTATATATATATAAATATTTACCCCAAAAATATATGGGGGATTGGAAATGATGCAGACAATTACAATGATGGAAGCAACAATCTTTCCGCAATATTAAGCTGATCCACCCCTTTAAAAAAAAGTTGTTTTATGTTCAATAGGAAAGGAAATTAGTATGCGCGCGCCATCTCCCTATATTGCCGAAAGAATGATATTGTTACGGTGCTCTTCTCACCAAAACTCCAAATTCTTGCATGTTTTCAAAAAACAAGCCTGAAACCTTGAACAAAGACTGTTGACATCTAGTGGAATCCATAGGAATTGCAATCTGGGAGACGGATTTACATAGAAGCAATAGGTTTCCATATCTGGGACCTACATTTTCTTTCTTTTTCCGGTTGAATTTTCTTCGGCTTTTCGCCGGGCCATATCAATTATGTTATAGTCTCAGACATTATTTTAACCGTTTTAGAAACTTCAAAGTGTTTTCTATCTAATGCTACCAATTATACGGATTAAAACATTCCCTAACCAGAAATCGTGGATTGATGGCAGCATTCGCGTGAAACTGAAAGCGCGAACCACTGCTTTTAATCAGGGCAAGGTGTCTGGTAACATGACCGAGTACAAACAGCGCAGCTATTCCCTCCGCAAGGCTATCAAACAAGCTAAGCGTCAGTACAGAGACAAAGTAGAATCTCAATTCAACGGCTCAGACACAAGAGGCATGTGGCAGGGTCTACAGTCAATCACTGACTACAGGAAGAAATCCAGCCCAGTCACGGACCAGGATGTCTTGCTCCCAGGCAGACTAAATAACTTTTTTGAGGACAATACAGTGCCACTGACACGGCCTGCAACGGAAACATGCGGTCTCTCCTTCACTGCAGCCGAGGTGAGTAAAACATTTAAACGTGTTAACCCTCGCAAGGCTGCAGGCCCAGACGGCATCCCCAGCCGCGCCCTCAGAGCATGCGCAGACCAGTTGGCTGGTGTGTTTACGGACATATTCAACAAATCCCTATACCAGTCTGGTGTTCACACATGCTTCAAGAGGGCCACCATTGTTCCTGTTCCCAAGAAAGCTAAGGTAACTGAGCTAAACGACTACCGCCCCGTAGCACTCACTTCCGTCATCATGAAGTGCTTTGAGAGACTAGTCAAGGACCATATCACCTCCACCCTACCTGACACCCTAGACCCACTCCAATTTGTTTACCGCCCAAATAGGTCCACAGACGATGCAATCTCAACCACACTGCACACTGCCCTAACCCATCTGGACAAGAGGAATACCTATGTGAGAATGCTGTTCATCGACTACAGCTCGGCATTCAACACCATAGTACCCACCAAGCTCGTCATCAAGCTCGAGACCCTGGGTCTCGACCCCGCCCTGTGCAACTGGGTACTGGACTTCCTGACGGGCCGCCCCCAGGTGGTGAGGGTAGGTAACAACATCTCCTCCCCGCTGATCCTCAACACTGGGGCCCCACAAGGGTGCGTTCTGAGCCCTCTCCTGTACTCCCTGTTCACCCACGACTGCGTGGCCACGCACGCCTCCAACTCAATCATCAAGTTTGCGGACGACACAACAGTGGTAGGCTTGATTACCAACAACGACGAGACGGCCTACAGGGAGGAGGTGAGGGCCCTCGGAGTGTGGTGTCAGGAAAATAACCTCACACTCAACGTCAACAAAACTAAGGAGATGATTGTGGACTTCAGGAAACAGCAGAGGGAACACCCCCCTATCCACATCGATGGAACAGTAGTGGAGAGAGTAGCAAGTTTTAAGTTCCTCGGCATACACATCACAGACAAACTGAATTGGTCCACTCACACAGACAGCATCGTGAAGAAGGCACAGCAGCGCCTCTTCAACCTCAGGAGGCTGAAGAAATTCGGCTTGTCACCAAAAGCACTCACAAACTTCTACAGATGCACAATCGAGAGCATCCTGGCGGGCTGTATTACCGCCTGGTACGGCAACTGCTCCGCCCTCAACCGTAAGGCTCTGCAGAGGGTAGTGAGGTCTGCACAACGCATCACCGGGGGCAAACTACCTGCCCTCCAGGACACCTACACCACCCGATGTTACAGGAAGGCCATAACGATCATCAAGGACATCAACCACCCGAGCCACTGCCTGTTCACCCCGCTATCATCCAGAAGGCGAGGTCAGTACAGGCGCATCAAAGCTGGGACCGAGAGACTGAAAAACAGCTTCTATCTCAAGGCCATCAGACTGTTAAACAGCCACCACTAACATTGAGTGGCTGCTGCCAACACACTGACACTGACTCAACTCCAGCCACTTTAATAATGGGAATTGATGGGAAATGATGTAAATATATCACAAGCCACTTTAAACAATGCTACCTTATATAATGTTACTTACCCTACATTATTCATCTCATATGCATACGTATATACTGTACTCTATATCATCGACTGCATCCTTATGTAATACATGTTTCACTAGCCACTTTAACTATGCCACTTTGTTTACATACTCATCTCATATGTATATACTGTACTCGATACCATCTACTGTATCTTGCCTATGCTGCTCTGTACCATCACTCATTCATATATCCTTATGTACATATTATTTATCCCTTTACACTGTGTATAAGACAGTAGTTTAGGAATTGTTAGTTAGATTACTTGTTGGTTATTACTGCATTGTCAAAACTAGAAGCACAAGCATTTCGCTACACTCGCTTTAACATCTGCTAAAAAGGTGTATGTGACAAATAAAATTTTATTTTATTTTATTTGATATGCATATCCGGGCTTCTGGGCCTGAGTAACAGGCAGTTTACTTTGGGCACGTCAGTCAGGCGGAAAATCAGGAAACTAGACCCTACCCCAGAGAGTCTAAAGTCCTCGGCCACTAGGAGCACCACCTCTGGATGTGCGTTTTCCTGTTTGCTTATGGCCGTATACAGCTCATTGAGTATGGTCTTAGTGCCAGCATTGGTTTGTGGTGGTAAATAGACAGCTACGAAAAGTATAGACAAAAACTCTCTTGGCAAATAGTGTGGTCTATAGCTTATCATGACATACTCTACCTCAGGCGAGCAAAACCTCGAGACTTCCTTGGACTACGTGCACCAGCTGTTGTTTACAAATATACATAGACAAATATACATACACCCCTCGTCTTACCAGAGGCCGCTGATCGATCCTGGCGAAAGAACTTAAAACCTGCCAGCTGTATGTTCTTCATGTTGTCGTCCAGCCACGACTCGGTGAAACATTGTCCTGTTGGTAAGATATACACTACCATTCAAAAGTTTGGGGTCACTTAGAAAGTTCCTTGTTTTTTAAAAGAAAAACATTTTTTTTTGTCCATTATATTAGCATCGAATTCATCAGAAATACAGTGTAGACTTTGTTAATGTTGTAAATTTCTATGGTAGCTGGAAAACGGCTGATTTCTTCTGGAATACCTACATAGACGTACAGAGGCCCATTATCAGCAACCATCACTCCTGTGTTCCAATGGCACATTGTGTTAGCTAATTTGTGTTCTGTTAGCTAATCCAAGTTTATAATTTTAAAATTATGTTAAATTGCAATTATGTTAGCACAGCTGAAAACTGTTGTCCTGATTAAAGAAGCAATAGAACTGGCCTTCTTAGACTAGTTGAGTATCTGGAGCATCAGCATTTGTGGGTTCAATTACAGGCTCAAAATGGCCAGAAACAAAGAACATTCTTCAGTCTATTCTTGTTCTGAGAAATTGACAAGAAACTGAAGATCTCGTACAACGCTGTGTACTACTCCCTTCACAGAAGAGCGCAAACTGTCTCTAACCAGAACAGAAAGAAGACTTGGAGGCCCCGGTGCACATCTGAGCAAGAAGACAAGTACAATAGTGTCTAGTTTGAGAAACAGACACCTCACAAGTCCTCAACTGGCAGCTTAATTAAATAGTTCCCGCAAAAAAACAGTCTCAACGTCAACAGTGAAGAGGCAACTCCGGGATGCTGGCCTTCTAGGCAGAGTTGCAAAGAGTTGCAAATCCATATCTCAGACTGAACAATGAAAATACATTATTAAGATGGGTCAAAGAACACATACTGGACAGAGGAAGTTTGGAAAAAAGGGTTTTGGACAGACTAATCTAAGTTTGAGGTGTTTGGATCACAAAGAATGACATTTGTGAGATGCAGAAAAATATGAAAAGATGCTGGTTGAGTGCTTGACACCAACTGTCAAGCATGGTGAAGGCAATGTGATGGTCTGGGGGTGCTCTGGTGGTGGTAAAGTGGGAGATTTGTACAGGGTGATTAATTGGAGCCAATTTCCTCCTACAACAGGACAATGACCCAAAGCACAGCTCCAAACTATGCAAGAACTATTTAGGAAAGAAGCAGTCAGCTGGTATCCTGTCTATAATGGAGTGGCCAGCACAGTCACCGGATCTCAACCCTATTGAGCTGTTGTGGGAGCAGCTTGACCGTAAGAGCCCATCAAGCAAATTCAACTTGTGGGAGGTGCTTCAGAAAGCATGGGGTGAAATCTCTTCAGATTATCTCAACAAATTGACAACTAGAATGCCAAAGGTCTGCAAGGCTGTAATTGCTGCAAATGGAGGATTCTTTGACAAAAGCAGAGTTTGAAGGAAATTATTATTTCAATTAAAAATCATTATTTATAATCTTGTCAACGTCTTGACTATATTTCCTCATTTCATGTATGGTTTCATGGAAAAACAAGGACATTTCTAAGTGACCCCAAACTTTTGAGCGGTAGTGTACGTGATTGTAGCTCGTCTATTTTATTTTTCATTGATTGTATGATGGATAATAGGACCGATGGTAAAGGGAGATTACCTGCTCGCCGCCGGATCCTTACAAGGTATCTGGACCGTCGTCCCCGATATCCCTGTCTCTTTCTCCAGTGAATGACGGGGATGAGGGCCTTGTCGGGCATTATAATATATATAGCTAGCTAAACCATGGCAGGTGGCCATATCTATGACTAAAAATAGAAGAGGTTTTACAATCGGAGATCTATTGCATCTACCTACCTGACCGGCCGGATCTACCTATCCAACCTACTTGCCCGTGTTGTGAGCTTATTTCACTCTTAGTGGCGGCATTGGCAACAGTTGGCGCCTTCCTTCCCACTACATGAGGGACTCCGAGCCCTTCCATTTAGACTTCGGCTGTCTGAAGTCAACTCATCCCTCGTAGCTGCTTCTGGATCTTCTGCCCTGGTCCTACCTGTTTCTGGTCCAGTCCCCAAGGTAAAGAGTTTTAAAGAGGGATTGAGCATGGGCCTACTCCAAGAGACAGTGTGGACAAATCACCATGTGTGATTTACATAAACCAGACCTGGATCACCTTGTACACCAGACTTGGAAGGCTGTCTACTTGGCTCTAACCGCAGCCTAAAAACACATCATTGATATATGACTGAAATAAATGAAAACCAGCTATTTATGTATACTGATTTTAATAAATTGCACAATTGTAAAGTTTGCTCATTCACAGTGAACAGCATTTAACCAATGTCTAATAAAGGGTCTGAATGTACTCTAATTCAAAGAAACAAGGGGTTTTGAAGAAGACTTGAACATTACATTGCTAAAGGACAGGCTTCAGTCAATGTCAATGAACAGTTTTAGTTCTGAAAGGTTTAAGGCGTTGTAGAAAATATGTGAAATAAACATGATCAGTGAAGATAATGTTTTATCTCCGCAGAAAACATGGCTAACTATACCTTACATTGCTGTATGTATCACATTTGAGTATTTATTACTCCAAACAAAAATGACAAAGTAAAAAAAAGAAACAAGTGGAGACATATTTTTATTAATTCTGACGTACACTTGTCAGTTAGAAAAGTATGAGGGTTACACAGTTCAAGTTACTTCCATGTATTATCTTGTGCAAACACTAGATGGTGCGAAGGAGATGTCTTGGAAAAGAACAATATTCAAGAGACGAAACCTCCAAATGTAGGAAAAAAATAAGTGCATTTAAACCTATGAATTGATCACTTTTGTAGTATTTATTGATTTCCCAGCTTCATACAAACTGGATGTTGAGGCATAAACATAGTACATTTCAACAAAAATATAACCAATATTTACAATTATTGTATTAAAAATACAAAAAAAACTACTGATACGTACTCCACCAATTGTCTTTTTAAAAGACATACAGGTCAAAGTAGTACAAGAAAGTATGAGAAATCATCACCAGTTAAATATACACTTCTCACTTGACATCACATCAAACCGAGTAGCAGTTCTACCTACTACAATTATCTTTATGTTGTACATTGTTGTGCAATGTTTTGTTTTTCGAAATAGGACTTGGCCTGCTAAAGAGTTGAAGGAAAGTGAATGATGATGATGCATGTTACCACTGAATTACAAACACATTCGACAATCTATTGGCAGCCATAGAAAAAATGTATCATGACAAATGATTATAGTGTAATGACAAACCACAGTGAAAAACACTGCACTCTTTTATTTCTACTTTTCAGTCTATAGTTTTACTACTGATCAATGTGATCAGCACAACTCAGTGATAAAATAAGTGACACTTTCACAATTTGATTACTAATAATTCTGATTAGCAGCCGTCAAAGTTAATTATTTAATATAGGTAACTTCCCCACTGGAGTCAAAAAACAAACATATTCAATAACCTTCAGTCAATTCCAATGATGTTGCGAAACAGTGGATAACAGGTTTGTTCTACGTTAGCATTGCCTACTCATATGTACATCCACTGAGCTTGATGCCTGTAACAGTGGAGGACTTCTCCAAGTGGCTTTGCAATGACGAGGAAGGGATGTCTCCAACAGCAAGGTTGGAGAGAATGTTTATTTTAGTTCATTCTCGTGTATTCTAGTTCAGTCTTAAAAAGGGCAATCCTTAGTTGAAACAATAAAGCATTCACACCGCCTCTGTTTTGCTAAAAAGCTGAGGGGTGGGCCTGGAGAAATGTAACCACTCAAATGAATAGACGGAGATATGTATGCAAGGACTGACCAATCAAGCTATCAAAATGAGTTTTAAGCATGTTTTTCAGGCTATACAATGTCTGTTTACATTTCCAAACATTGAAGTAAAACAAGATTCTATTTTGGGGTACAATGGGGTTTGAAAGTTGAACTAAGCTCATGAGGCATTTATAAGTTATATTCTTCAAGAATCAATGGATATATATCATTAATTTATAAGTCCAAAAATGGACGTAGCAACAGCAGATTGCAGCACCACTGAAAGATCCGAGACTCCATTCACCTCTAGGATTCAAGCCTTTGGGGTGCATAACTCAAACACGTCCCCAAGTTGGTTCATTTTAAAAACCGGTATAAATCACCTCTGTACTTATCTTTCAACATCACCATTAGGGGCAAGACTAAGCCAATATAAATCTCACATAGTTGTCCAAAACAATACTGTCTAAATATAGAATGAATATAAGTCACCAGGTGACCTTCCAGTTTAAAAACCTGGATGTTCCTATCAGAGGATTCATTGCTAAATATACAAGCTGACATTTTTTCCAATCTCTGAAAGACTAAAACGTGTGTGGGCAATGCTTCCTGCTCTGGCCCCGTCCCTCCCCCAAGGCAGGCTTTTCTGAAAGGGAGGCGGACACTAACACAATCCTTTAGGCAAAATTGAAAAAAACTGACCAGACCACAATGGCTTCAAGTGATAACTCTCATCAACACAAATTCAAAGATGTAGGTAACAAAAATGCTCCATGATGACATTCACCTATACGTTTCAGCTGATGCCAGCACCAAGAGGGCAGGTGACAAACACGGTGGCTAGCTAAGTATGTTATATTTCCTGCAAGCCACCTAGCTAACTTGAGTTAATCTTCTGAAACACGTATTGCCGTCTAACATACCTGTGTTACATTGGGGGGGGTTGTATTTATTTTATGTTTGCCAACTTATGTAGCTAGGTAGCTAGCTAGCTAGCCAGCCTAGCTAAACAACTACAGGCAGCCATATCTATCACTAAAAATAGAAGAGGTTTTACAATCGGAGATGGGACTGGCCAACCAGCTAGGTCCAGCCAGATGGGACCGGCTAGACAGGTAGGGTCACTGCTACGCCCCCCCACCGTTAAACCTGTACATTACTGTATATGACCTAGAACTTAAGATGTGGCGGGTCGTATTGGAAAAAGAGACCGATATCCAGGCCAGGGTTGGGAATGGAGGGTTGTACTAAAACTTAAGGTTTTACTGAAAAGTGCTGGAGCCAAACTGCCACTGCTAACTGGACAGTCACAATGAGAGACATAATTTGGGGTAACCAACAATTATTTCTCTCATTGTGACTGTCCAGTTAGCAGTGGGGTGGAGCCACCACTAGGTCATATCTAATATGTGAATGACCAGATAATACTGTAATTAAGGAATAAAACAGCCTTTTGACAGATTTGTCATTCCGAGTCCATAGATGAGACTTGGGTATAGTCTCTTTTACACCCAGAGTGCAATAGTTCTGGAAAGAAGACCCCCAAAAACCTAGCAGGAATTTGAAAATCCATAAGAGTTCAAAATCGATCAATGTTCTTTTTATTAAATCATCATTGTCCGTTTTGTTCACGTTTTATAAAGTAGAAAAAGACAAAGTGCAGACAAAGCTCAACACGTCATGATGCTGTGTGTAAAGTGGGTTGGGATAATGGTCTTGGAAAGCTGTTCCAGGACACCTGTGTGTGTGTGTGTGTGTGTGTGTGAGCGTGGTTGTCATGCGTCGCCGTATGTTTTTCCAGCAAAACAGTTTTGACTTGCTTTTCTTTTTTTCCAAAGTGCCAGGCATTGTATCTTTCTTTTCTGTCTCTCCTTCTTCACAGTATTTTTTCAAGCAGGGTTATTCAACCCCTGATAATGCTTTAAGGCAGGGGAGGGAGATGAGCAGAGGAGTCTACCAATCAGGAGGGAGAGTACGATGCAGGAGGCAGGCACGTACGTACTGGATTGCTTTGTCCGTCCATCAGTGTCTTTTTTTCCGGCTCCATGGAAGTGACTTCAAGTCATCCAGCAGAAGACAGTTCTCTCTCAGACTGCTGATACCTGTTCATCCTCTGAAGAGAGAAAGAAAAAAAAATAGCCATGTTGGTTACAAAGATGTTAAAACCTTGTGAAAGAATTAGAGGCAGAAAGCCCCCACAACATCACTAACTGGCCTTTATGTGAACTTACTGTACCATGGTCTACTATCAAAACTGAACAATTTGCAAAAAACGACAAACATGAACATTAAAAGTGAGAAAAACATTGACACAAATAAAAATTGGTGAGCAAACCTGACAACTTGTGCCCCCAGATGAATGCCATTCAACACAGAGAGTGAGGAGCTAACGCCTGATGAGCTTTGGTCCAAGCATGATGACATCATGCACATGAGATGCCGTGGTGGGTTTGTGCTAGCCTGGTCCCAGATCTGTTTGTGTGGTCTTGACATCTCCTCAATGCCCATTCCCCATAGGAGTTGGCAAGACAGTACAAACAGATCTGGGACCAGGCTAGGTTTTCAGTGGATATGAGGGTAGTCTGTTGTTCCTGGTGGGCATGCATGTTATCATTGGTATAAATCAGTAATTTACCTCAGCCTGGGGGGGGCTACCCTTTAACCCGTACACTCATCTCAGGGCCTGGTTGTCTCTGGTGTTGTGTGTGCCACTGTCTTCCTCAGAGCGACTAGTTTGGGAGACAAGGACTCACCCTCTTCCTCCTCCGGCTCTTCATCCTCGTCTGGCGAGCGGGTGCGGTGGAGCCCATGGCGCTTTGTGGTTCCGGAACCTGGGTGTTGTTGGGCCTGGTGGTGATGCTGGGAGTCGGGCGACTGGGTGACCATGCGCGAGCGCTGCAGGGCCGTGGAGTAGTCGGGTGGGCGGCGGCCAGAGTGGGATGGGGCCGTGGGCGGGGGTGCCGACTGCGTCTGGCCCTCACTGAAGTCAGAGATTGTCAGGGCGGTGTAGCCTGGCGGGGTGGGAGGGGGCTCGCGGTACCGGCTCTCCTTTCGTGCTAAGGGGGGTGATAGATGGTGGGGTAAAACGCAATTAACATTTTATGCGTCTGCACTAGAGGTCGACCGATTATGATTTTTCAACGACGATACAGATACCGATTAATTGGCCAATTTTTTATTTATTTATTTGTAATAATGACAATTACAACAATACTAAATGAACACTTATTTTAACTTAATATAATAGATCAATAAAATCAATTTAGCCTCAAATAAATAATGAAACATGTTCAATTTAGTTTAAATAATGCAAAAACAAAGTGTTGGAGAAGAAAGTAAAAGTGCAATATGTGCCATGTAAGAAAGCTAACGTTTAAGTTCCTTGCTCAGAACATGAGAACATATGAAAGCTGGTGGTTCCTTTTAACGTGAGTCCTCAATATTCCCAGGTAAGAAGTTTTAGGTTGACGTTATTATAGGAATTCTAGGACTATTTCCCTCTATACCATTTGTATTTCATTAACCTTTGACTATTGGATGTTCTTATAGGCACTTTAGTACTGCCAGTTAAACAGTATATCTTCCGTCCTCCCTGGGCACGAACCAGCAACACAATGACAACAGCCACCCTCGAAGCAACGTTACCCATGCAGAGCAAGGGGAACAACTACTAGAAGGCTCAGAGCGAGTGACGTTTGAAACGCTATTAGCGTGAGCTAACTAGCTAGCCATTTCACTTCGGTTACACCAGCCTCATCTCGGGAGTTGATAGGCTTGAAGTCATAAACAGTGCAATGCTTGACACACAACGAAGAGCTGTTGGCAAAACGCATGAAAGTGATGTTTGAAAGAATGTTTACGCGCCTGCTTCTGCCTACCACCGCTCAGTCAGATACTTAGATACTTGTATGCTTAGTCAGATTATATGCAACGCAGGACACGCTAGATAATATCTAGTAATATCATCAACCATGTGTAGTTAACTAGTGATTATGATTGATTGTTTTTTATAAGATAAGTTTAATGCTAGATAGCAACTTACCTTGGCTTACTGCATTCGCGTAACAGGCAGTCTCCTTGTGGAGTGCAACGAGAGAGAGGCAGGTCGTTATTGCGTTGGACTAGTTAACTGTAAGGTTGCAAGATTGTATCCCCCGAGCTGACAAGGTGAAAATCTGTCGTTCTGTCCCTGAACAAGGCAGTTAACCCACTGTTCCTAGGCCGTCATTGAAAATAAGAATTTGTTCTTAAATGACTTGCCTAGTTAAATAAAAAAAAAATATATATATTTAAAAAAATAAAAAAATAAAAAAATAAATACCGCAAAATATCGATTTCCGATTGTTATGAATACTTGAACTCGTGCCTAATTGATCGGCCATTCCGATTAATCGGTCGACCTCTAGTCTGCACCACACACTCCATCCAGAAAAAGTGTTGGCATGGAGATCTACATGCGGACATCTTTCAGCAGACATGCACTTCTCTCCATGGATGAACACAAGGCAAAAATGCATACACATGTGAGCAGGGTTTAGCATTTTCAGAACATTCTAAAAATCCGACCTTTCATTAGGAACCTGTTAATTTGTTGAGGAACAAGTTTGGCCACCCTAACATTAGGAACAGGTATGGCCACCCTAACATTAGGAACAGGTATGGCCACCCTAACATTAGGAACAGGTATGCCCACCCTAACATTAGGAACAGGTATGTCACCCTAACATTAGGAACAGGTATGTCACCCTAACATTAGGAACAGGTATGGTCACCCTAACATTAGGAACAGGTATGGCCACCCTAACATTAGGAACAGGTATGGCCACCCTAACATTAGGAACAGGTATGGCCACCCTAACATTAGGAACAGGTATTATCACCCTAACATTAGGAACAGGTATTATCACCCTAACATTAGGAACAGGTATTATCACCCTAACATAAGGAACAGGTATTATCACCCTAACATTAGGAACAGGTATGGCCACCCTAACATTAGGAACAGGTATGGCCACCCTAACATTAGGAACAGGTATGGCCACCCTAACATTAGGAACAGGTATGCCCACCCTAACATTAGGAACAGGTATGCCCACCCTAACATTAGGAACAGGTATGTCACCCTAACATTAGGAACAGGTATGGCCACCCTAACATTAGGAACAGGTATGGCCACCCTAACATTAGGAAGAGGTATGGCCACCCTAACATTAGGAACAGGTATTATCACCCTAACATTAGGAACAGGTATTATCACCCTAACATTAGGAACAGGTATGGCCACCCTAACATTAGGAACAGGTATGGCCACCCTAACATTAGGAACAGGTATGGCCACCCTAACATTAGGAACAGGTATGGCCACCCTAACATTAGGAACAGGTATGGCCACCCTAACATTAGGAACAGGTATGGCCACCCTAACATTAGGAACAGGTATGGCCACCCTAACATTAGGAACAGGTATGGCCACCCTAAGATTAGGAACAGGTATGGCGACCCTAACATTAGGAACAGGTATTCCCACCCTAACATTAGGAACAGGTATGCCCACCCTAACATTAGGAACAGGTATTATCACCCTAACATTAGGAACAGGTATTATCACCCTAACATTAGGAACAGGTATGGCCACCCTAACATTAGGAACAGGTATGGCCACCCTAACATTAGGAACAGGTATGGCCACCCTAACATTAGGAACAGGTATGGCCACCCTAACATTAGGAACAGGTATTATCACCCTAACATTAGGAACAGGTATTATCACCCTAACATTAGGAACAGGTATTATCACCCTAACATAAGGAACAGGTATTATCACCCTAACATTAGGAACAGGTATGGCCACCCTAACATTAGGAACAGGTATTATCACCCTAACATTAGGAACAGGTATTATCACCCTAACATTAGGAACAGGTATTATCACCCTAACATTAGGAACAGGTATGGCCACCCTAACATTAGGAACAGGTATGGCCACCCTAACATTAGGAACAGGTATGGCCACCCTAACATTAGGAACAGGTATTATCACCCTAACATTAGGAACAGGTATTATCACCCTAACATTAGGAACAGGTATTATCACCCTAACATAAGGAACAGGTATTATCACCCTAACATTAGGAACAGGTATGGCCACCCTAACATTAGGAACAGGTATGGCCACCCTAACATTAGGAACAGGTATGGCCACCCTAACATTAGGAACAGGTATGCCCACCCTAACATTAGGAACAGGTATGCCCACCCTAACATTAGGAACAGGTATGTCACCCTAACATTAGGAACAGGTATGGCCACCCTAACATTAGGAACAGGTATGGCCACCCTAACATTAGGAACAGGTATGGCCACCCTAACATTAGGAACAGGTATTATCACCCTAACATTAGGAACAGGTATTATCACCCTAACATTAGGAACAGGTATGGCCACCCTAACATTAGGAACAGGTATGGCCACCCTAACATTAGGAACAGGTATGGCCACCCTAACATTAGGAACAGGTATGGCCACCCTAACATTAGGAACAGGTATGGCCACCCTAACATTAGGAACAGGTATGGCCAACCTAACATTAGGAACAGGTATGGCCACCCTAACATTAGGAACAGGTATGGCCACCCTAACATTAGGAACAGGTATGGCCACCCTAACATTAGGAACAGGTATGGCCACCCTAACATTAGGAACAGGTATGGCCACCCTAACATTAGGAACAGGTATGCCCACCCTAACATTAGGAACAGGTATGCCCACCCTAACATTAGGAACAGGTATGCCCACCCTAACATTAGGAACAGGTATGGCCACCCTAACATTAGGAACAGGTATGGCCACCCTAACATTAGGAACAGGTATGGCCACCCTAACATTAGGAACATGTATGCCCACCCTAACATTAGGAACAGGTATGCCCACCCTAACATTAGGAACAGGTATGGCCACCCTAACATTAGGAACAGGTATTATCACCCTAAAATTAGGAACAGGTATTATCACCCTAACATTAGGAACAGGTATGGCCACCCTAACATTAGGAACAGGTATGGCCACCCTAACATTAGGAACAGGTATGGCCACCCTAACATTAGGAACAGGTATGGCCACCCTAACATTAGGAACAGGTATGGCCACCCTAAAATTAGGAACAGGTATTATCACCCTAACATTAGGAACAGGTATTATCACCCTAACATTAGGAACAGGTATTATCACCCTAACATTAGGAACAGGTATTATCACCCTAACATTAGGAACAGGTATTATCACCCTAACATTAGGAACAGGTATGGCCACCCTAACATAAGGAACAGGTATGGCCACCCTAACATTAGGAACAGGTATGGCCACCCTAACATTAGGAACAGGTATGTCACCCTAACATTAGGAACAGGTATGCCCACCCTAACATTAGGAACAGGTATGGCCACCCTAACATTAGGAACAGGTATGGCCACCCTAACATTAGGAACAGGTATGGCCACTATAACATTAGGAACAGGTATGGCCACCATAACATTAGGAACAGGTATGGCCACCCTAACATTAGGAACAGGTATTATCACCCTAACATTAGGAACAGGTATTATCACCCTAACATTAGGAACAGGTATGCCCACCCTAACATTAGGAACAGGTATGGCCACCCTAACATTAGGAACAGGTATGGCCACCCTAACATTAGGAACAGGTATTATCACCCTAACATTAGGAACAGGTATGGCCACCCTAACATTAGGAACAGGTATGTCACCCTAACATTAGGAACAGGTATGTCACCCTAACATTAGGAACAGGTATGGCCACCCTAACATTAGGAACAGGTATTATCAACCTAACATTAGGAACAGGTATTATCACCCTAACATTAGGAACAGGTATGGCCACCCTAACATTAGGAACAGGTATGGCCACCCTAACATTAGGAACAGGTATGCCCACCCTAACATTAGGAACAGGTATGGCCACCCTAACATTAGGAACAGGTATGCCCACCCTAACATTAGGAACAGGTATGTCACCCTAACATTAGGAACAGGTATGTCACCCTAACATTAGGAACAGGTATGGTCACCCTAACATTAGGAACAGGTATGGTCACCCTAACATTAGGAACAGGTATGGCCACCCTAACATTAGGAACAGGTATTATCACCCTAACATTAGGAACAGGTATTATCACCCTAACATTAGGAACAGGTATTATCACCCTAACATTAGGAACAGGTATGGCCACCCTAACATTAGGAACAGGTATGGCCACCCTAACATTAGGAACAGGTATGGCCACCCTAACATTAGGAACAGGTATGGCCACCCTAACATTAGGAACAGGTATGGCCACCCTAACATTAGGAACAGGTATGGCCACCCTAACATTAGGAACAGGTATGGCCACCCTAACATTAGGAACAGGTATGGCCACCCTAACATTAGGAACAGGTATGGCCACCCTAACATTAGGAACAGGTATGTCACCCTAACATTAGGAACAGGTATGGCCACCCTAACATTAGGAACAGGTATGGCCACCCTAACATTAGGAACAGGTATTATCACCCTAACATTAGGAACAGGTATTATCACCCTAACATTAGGAACAGGTATGGCCACCCTAACATTAGGAACAGGTATGGCCACCCTAACATTAGGAACAGGTATGGCCACCCTAACATTAGGAACAGGTATGGCCACCCTAACATTAGGAACAGGTATGGCCACCCTAACATTAGGAACAGGTATTATCACCCTAACATTAGGAACAGGTATTATCACCCTAACATTAGGAACAGGTATGGCCACCCTAACATTAGGAACAGGTATGGCCACCCTAACATTAGGAACAGGTATGGCCACCCTAACATTAGGAACAGGTATGGCCACCCTAACATTAGGAACAGGTATGGCCACCCTAACATTAGGAACAGGTATGGCCACCCTAACATTAGGAACAGGTATGGCCACCCTAACATTAGGAACAGGTATGGCCACCCTAACATTAGGAACAGGTATGGCCACCCTAACATTAGGAACAGGTATGTCACCCTAACATTAGGAACAGGTATGGCCACCCTAACATTAGGAACAGGTATGGCCACCCTAACATTAGGAACAGGTATTATCACCCTAACATTAGGAACAGGTATTATCACCCTAACATTAGGAACAGGTATGGCCACCCTAACATTAGGAACAGGTATGGCCACCCTAACATTAGGAACAGGTATGGCCACCCTAACATTAGGAACAGGTATGGCCACCCTAACATTAGGAACAGGTATGGCCACCCTAACATTAGGAACAGGTATTATCACCCTAACATTAGGAACAGGTATTATCACCCTAACATTAGGAACAGGTATTATCACCCTAACATTAGGAACAGGTATGGCCACCCTAACATTAGGAACAGGTATGGCCACCCTAACATTAGGAACAGGTATGGCCACCCTAACATTAGGAACAGGTATGGCCACCCTAACTATAGGAACAGGTATGGCCACCCTAACATTAGGAACAGGTATTATCACCCTAACATTAGGAACAGGTATTATCACCCTAACATTAGGAACAGGTATGGCCACCCTAACATTAGGAACAGGTATGGCCACCCTAACATTAGGAACAGGTATGGCCACCCTAACATTAGGAACAGGTATGGCCACCCTAACATTAGGAACAGGTATCGCCACCCTAACATTAGGAACAGGTATGTCACCCTAACATTAGGAACAGGTATGCCCACCCTAACATTAGGAACAGGTATGGCCACCCTAACATTAGGAACAGGTATGGCCACCCTAACATTAGGAACAGGTATGTCACCCTAACATTAGGAACAGGTATGGTCACCTTAACATTAGGAACAGGTATGGCCACCCTAACATTAGGAACAGGTATGGCCACCCTAACATTAGGAACAGGTATGGCCACCCTAACATTAGGAACAGATATGGTCACCCTAACATTAGCCTATGAGGACAGCTTAACCCTTCGATCAACACAACAGACAAACAAACATTTCAGTGGTCAACTCACTGATAAGACCCTTGTTGCCGGCGGTGATGGGCGATGGCCTCCCGTGCTGCTTGGCCTCGTCAGACCCCATGGACGTGATACTACTCGTCTCCGGGTCAGCGTTCACGTCTTTCCCGCCTCTGCGTTTAATCGTGCCCGTGTCACCCTCCGAGTCCTCGCCCCAGTACGCTGCAGAGGAAGATGAAGAAGAGGCCGATGCCCAGCTCCCTCTAGCCTGAGACGCCCACATTCCAGAGGAGACCCCTATAAACGCTTCAGGCCCCCCGGGAGGATGGACACCCACGCTGACCACACCACCCGGCCCGAAGGCCAGGGTCTCCCAGCTGCGTCCCTGTTGCATGGTCTGGATGTTGTCGTGGGAGCCCGAGGAGCACGAGGTCCAGGAGCCGCGGCCACTGTCTGCAGCATCCAGGGAGACACGGTCCCCTTGGTCCTGGGTCAGCTCTTCAGAGCTGGGAGATAGCACCGTGGCACAGGTATACAGACCCCGGCAGTCCTGCATGGACGAGTAGGAACTGTTTGTGGGGTTGGGCGGGGGGGGGCAGAGAGTTAGAGACAAGCTATAACTTTACAATTGGGGTTAGTGATTAGAGGCAGGCTATAAATGTACAATGAGGGTTAAAAATTAGAGACAAGCTATACCTTTACAGTGGGGGTTAGCAATTAGAGACAAGCTATACCTTTACAGTGGGGGTTAGCGATTAGAGAGAAGCTAAACCTTTACAGTGGGGGTTAGGGATTAGAGACAAGCTATACCTTAACAACTGGGTTGTTACAATAAAGAGTTGGGATTGAATCTCTTCCTTTTTCCATTTTTGAAATTAACACTCATCACTCTACTTAGCTGTTAAAATAGGATGTATACCAAATACTACATTTTCAAGTTAACCACTCAACAATTTTATAACTAGGGTACATTACCCCTTTAAACAAAGTTTTTGGGATGATGATCAATAGAAATGGGCAGTGTTGGTTCATACCCGAGGCTGTACTGGTCCGGGTCTGTCGTAGCCCTCCTCTCCAGACGCACCCCTCCAGCGTGGGGGTCTCCCACCCCGCCGGAGTGCCTGAGCCCCCTCCTCTCCTCCTGGGCCATGTCAAAGGAGGAGTTGCTGACCAGGCTGGAGCGCGATGAGATCTCGCTGTGACCCGAGTCTGAGTAGGCATCTCCTGTTCTGGGGTAGCCTGGAGAGAGTAGGGGGGTGGTCCATTAACTGACTGATCAATCATTATTAAACCCTTTTCAGATCAGCAGATGTCACACAAAGTGCTAAATGATTCCAATCTACTAGTCCAGGGGTTGTGTTCAGAGGGTTGAATCGTTTAGAACCTCCTAACATGGATTTACAGCTGGCTGGATGGGAGAGCACATACGTTTCTTGCAGCCTATGAACCTCTCTAACTGCACGTCGAAAAAAAAAACCTCTAACCTCTCAAATCACTACCATCACACTGCGCGCCAGATAACTTACAGCTTGAACACGGCCGGTCATACTCTGTGACCTAATATGAAAGGAGAAATTAATATTCAAGGAAGCCACTACACAAGCCCACAATTACCTAAAATCAGCCTAATAAAAGGATTGGGGAAATACACAGCAAGTCCTAACTTTACAACAAACTCAGAACGTGCTTGGGGCAGTGATTCAATCGAGAGAAAAAAAAATGAAGATCCTCACACCTTTAGCTTGGAGTCACAGAATGACTGACATTTCAAAGCAATCTCCATTCACACACACCAAGAACCTCATCTCAAAGCCAGAAATCTCATCAAATTACTCTGCTCTCTAACATTCTGGGCACAAGTAATTGGAAATTGAG
Source organism: Oncorhynchus masou masou (assembly GCF_036934945.1). Taxonomy (NCBI): domain Eukaryota; kingdom Metazoa; phylum Chordata; class Actinopteri; order Salmoniformes; family Salmonidae; genus Oncorhynchus; species Oncorhynchus masou. The sequence continues at coordinate 68,092,711 of NC_088243.1, read as the reverse complement.
TGTTCTGTGACATTACATCATTGGCAAACCAACCGCGAGCTACCATTCAGAAAATGGAGGACTGATCTTCTAAGTCAGATGGCCTAGCGTCAAGTCAGTTCCTGAAACCCATCCAATAATAAGTGAATTAGTTTTCACCGGTGGACCGAAGGGCTTCTACCGGCTTCTAAACACACAGACATGAATCAAGAGGAGTTGTGGATGTCGGTGAAGCAGCAGCATCTGAGCCCATATATCTTCTGAAGCAACGGTCATACTACTAGACATCCCAGCAGCAACTCCGCTACTAAGACAAGCGGGGCGACAGACAAGCCCGCAGGACCCCCTATATACACTGAACAAAAATATAAAATGCAACATGTTAAGCATTGGTCCCATGTTTCATGAGCTGAAAGATCAAGAAATGTTCCATATGTACAAACAAATTATTTCTCTAAGATGTTGTGCACACATTTGCTTACATCCCTGTTAGTGAGCATTCCTCCTTTGAAAGATAATCCATCATGTGGCATATCAAGAAGCTGATTAAACAGTATGATCATTAGACAGCTGCACCTTGTGCTGGGGACAATAAAAAGCCACTCAAATGTGCAGTTGTCACACAACACCACAAGTTTTGAGGGGGCTGCAGGGATGTCCACCAGAACTGTTGCCAGAGAATTGTATGTTAATTTCTCTACCATAAGCCGCCTCCAACGTTGTTTTAGAGAATTTGGCTGTACGTTCAACCGAACTCAGAACTGCAGACCACGTGTATGGCGTTGTGTGGGCAAGCGGTTTGCAGATGTCAGCGTTGTGAAGAGAGTGCCCCATGGTGAGGGTGGGGTTATGGTATGGGCAGGCATAAGCTACAAACAACGAACACAATTGTTTTTAATCGATGGCAATTTGAATGCACAAAAATACCATGATGAGATCCTGAGGCCCATTTTGGCCCACATCTTTATTCCCAGTCATGTAAAATCCATAGATTAGGGCCTAATTTATTTCTTTCAAATGACGCATTTCCTTACTTGAACTGTAACTAAGTCAAATCAATGAAATAATGTTGCGTTTTTATTTTTATTCAGTACATATACAGGTCCCAACCACTTCGTATTTGTAAGATCCAACTGGGTCGTGTTCATTAGGGCATGCAACGTAAAACATTTTATTTCTTAATTTCCAGTTTCAAGTTTTAATGTCACATGCACAAGTACAGTGAAATGCCTTCTTGCAAACTCAAAACCCAACAATGCAATAATCAATAACAATGTATTACTAGAAAAAAAGCACAAGGAATAATAATATAGAGAGTAAGTAAGCATACTATATACAGGAAATACTTCAAAAGTTAATTCCAATACTATATTTACATGTGCAGGGATACTGGAGTGATGGAGGTAGATATTTATAGGGGTAAGGGGACTAGCCAACAGGATATAAGATAAACAATAGTAGCAGCAGGTTGTATGTGAGTGGTGTACGGGTGTGTAGAGTCTGTATAAATGTATCTCCATATTATGTGTGAGTGAGCGGGTGGTGGAGTGAGTGTTTGTGTGCGTGTGTGTTTGAGTGACAGCATGTGTGAGTGTGTAGGGCCCTGTGAGTGTACATAGAGACAGTGCAAATATTGAAATAAAAGGTCTAGGCCAGCAGCGTCTGTTTAGGTCTAGGGCCGGTCTGGGCCAGTCCCAGTTTACCTGTGGCTGTCTGTTTACTGGTAAAGGTAACCTTCCGGACACTTTGGCCCTTCAGTGTCCCGAGCCCTGCATGCAGCAAGGCAAAGAGACATCACACACAGATAGGACACAGGACAGCATCATGTATGTAAGGAGTGAGGTAGTTGGGATAGGAGGTAGGTAGGGGTGATTGATAGCTGATTCCAATATGGAACAGTGTAGACTAGGCAGTCTAGGCAGACACATTGCATATGCTCAGAACGACAAAATGGAACCCTTTACATATCCTTTCTCCCCTCGTCTATAGGAGAGACTCATGCTGTTTAAATTTGATTAGATGTTCACAAATGTAACAGATTTTGACTATCACTAATGATATGTTTGTAAAGTAATAAAGAAGGTGAAATATCTTGGGTAGATATTCCTAAAACAGATTATAACTATATATTGACATATTATAAAGTATAAAAGGCTTAATCATTATTATTTTTTTATCATAACATCATGTTTGCATATGTTTTATTATACTTGTAGTGTGTACTAGATCATATCGCTTGAAAAGTGTTTTTTTTCTCTCAGACATAAATAAACAATTCCAGGTGAAAGCCAAAGGTCATAGCTTTCGAGGAGGACACACACACACACTAGTACACATTTATAAAATATTGCCCTCCTGCTAGATTGATGACTAAAACCATAGCGAAACACTGCAAGCTCCGTCAGCTCAACTTTCCTTTTTCATGAGTCACAAGAAAACACTTTCAGTATTCCATGGCCCTAAAAACCTTGATTAACCGTTGCTACATCAGTATTATTATGACCTCACAGAAGGTTGAACTGGTAGTTTCACTATGACCACCAGGTGTCAGCAGTAATCTTCTAAATCTCTGTGTGAGTGAGAGGGGCACTGGGCTGAGGTTGGACTGATGGGATTATTCGCTTACCCTTCTTGGGTGAGCTCTGTGGTGAGGTGGGCGGGGAGGAGAGCTGCGAGGTGTTGTTGGATGTTACAGTGTCCTCAGTCTGACGCTTGCTGGCCTCCTCTGACAGTGACAGGATCTTCTTCAACGACTGAGGGGAACTTGTGCCTTCAAAACAAAACGATAGCCAAAATTAGCGTTGTGGAGTCAACGTCAATGGTGGGGTTTTAAACGTAGCCATAGCCTACATTGTCTGGTGAGTTTTTAATCATCACTTGGCCAGATGGCCTCTAGGTGGTGCTCAAGTCACAGTGAAAGGAGAGGTAGAACTACAGAGGTTTTATCTATTGTCTAAGAATATAAATGGATGGAGAAAAGCAAACTTGGCAGAGTAGATACTACTGTAGCAACACACTGGAGCACAGCTACATGAGTCTCCCGCCACTGGAGGTTCTTCAAGAAATAATTCCCACTTCCCACAGTTCTCTTGAATCCCGAATTACACGTAAAGATGGAATCCTCAGTAGCCAACCAACCACCGCCAGTCGCCCCCGCCCACCACCAATGCCGCCGGTCGGCCCCGCCCCACCACCGCCGGCGGTCGCCCCCGCCAACACCGCCGCCGGTCACCCCGCCGGTCGCCCCCGCCACCACCGCCGCCGGTCGCCCCCACCACCATTGTTATAGTTTTTTTTGTTGAGCTTAGGAGCATCGTGCAGCATGGCAAAAATAATTGCTGTACTTATTGTGCTCTTCTTCCGCGCGTACAATCATGTCTGAGGGGAAAAAACTGTGTTCGTTGTTTACAGTAACTTCTTTGTTGTTGTAATATTATATCGGATGTGGCTGATTCACCATTAAGGATTCCAGCTTTAACCCTCAACCTAACCCATGTTTAGAGTAGGATAAAGACTTCAGCAAAGGCCAGTTTCCCAGATGCAGATTCATCTTTCGAATCTCCATTGACAGTGTTTTTTAGTTCAGGAATAAACTTAATCTGGGTCTTTGGGGAACCTGCTCATAGCGGCTAAACTAGCGTAATGCCACACTAGAAGCAACATTGTGATCAGGAACATTTTACCTGAAATGGAAATAAATCTGGTTTCCTGAAAGGAAACATACAGATTTATATGCAGTCGGGAAAGAAACAATGTACTATAACGTATATATTTTCAAGCATATTTTCCCCCTTAACTTGTGCAAGTTCTTACCAAATGGTGGCAGGTCCTTGACGGGTACTTTCTTGCGTGAGGGGTAGAGAGCCACAGCAGGCACCTGGAGGGCCTGGTTGCCCTTCTGCAGCTGGCCCCTCTGCTGGCTGGCAGCTCTGGACACCACTGGAGACGTGTCTGGCCTCTTACTGCCACCAGCATTCTTGGGCACTGAGAAATGGTTGAGGAGAATGTGGTACTTGAACAATCAATACTACCAGTGAGAAACCGAGTGTTGCTGCTGAGCCAAAATGGCCACCTGGACCACTCATATGTGCATCAATCACATGATGATGGAGGGCCCATATTGCAGTTAGATATCCCAAGTGTATGTACTCCCACACTCAGTGCGAGACAGAACGCAATCGTGTGTGTGTGTTGTCCACAGCATGTACTCTCTCCACCACTTACGTGTGTTGATGGAGGGCTCGCACTGCAGCGAGAGGGTCTGCAGCGCCTCCTCGTTGGTCTCCAGGCTGAGGTTGGACAGGAACTGCTTGACCCTGCGGGCCATCTGGGCATCCTCGTACAGCTTCTTAGCGTTCAGGAAGGAGCTGCGCCTCACCCGCTTCTTGTGCCCGCCCGTCTGGGTGACGTCTAGCACCGCCGCGTTGGCACTGCCCTGGCTAAGAGAACTGGTCACACACATACACACACACACGCACGCACGCGCACACACACACGCACGCGCGCACACACACACACACACGCACACACACACACGCACGTGCACATGCACGCACAGAGAGAGAGACAGAGAGGGAAGATCGTGACCACCATCAGACTATGACCATGTGTGTGTACTACTATTTAGGTAACTGTGTGTGGGGGTACTATTCCTGGAATGTAGCTCAGAGGAGGGCCGTTTGAGAGGCAGACATGCAGAGACTGAGGCTTTGGGGGCATTCCTCTCAGCTCCAGAACATTCCATGCATTCCAAGGAAGAGGAGGGAATAGGGGCCAATCAGTCAAGAAACAGGGGAGGTGTGTGCATGTATGTGTGTGTTGGGGGTTCAAATAGTGATGATTGTCAGTTAACATTTCTGTGGTGTAAAACCAAAGTAGCTGGAGTGAAATGCCTTTTCATCAGAACCTATGGTACATCCAGAGTACATGTATAGTGTGGTGGAATTGAACACAATGATTGTATTGTAAACTACTTCTCCTTGGCCACTGATGTACATCAGGGGTTCCCAAACTCAGCCCTGGAGCCCCCCCCCCGGGTGCATGTTTTAGGTTTTACCCTAGAACTACACAGCTTTCAAATAACCAAAGCTTGATGGTGAGCTGGTTATTTGATTCATCGGTGTAGTGCTAGAGGGAAAAATCCTCCCCCATGTGGGGGGGCGAACAGGACCGAGTTTGGGAAACACTGATGTAAAGCATGACTAGTTTGGCTGTCCTTGTAGCAACACTAAAGACTTTCATGTTGAAGAAAATATGTTTAGTCTGGAGACTGATATACAGAATAAATCCACACTATGACAAACTAATAGAACTGAAAACCAGATGGAATGCTGGCATGCTGTTTTTGTTAAGTAGGTGGGAAGACAAAGTAATCACTTTTGCTAGTTCATGGATTGTGAATTGCATGGGATACAACATCGCTATATCAGTTTTAAATGAGTCATTGAGAAATATTTTTGAAGAATAAAGAAAATGTGACTTGAAACTAGCAAAAGTCATGATCTTTTCCATTTCTAAAGAACATTTTACCAGAGCCAAGCAGTGTTAGAAGGGTATGAAACAAAACGGGTTAGTTAAACCAGCACTATTTAACAGGTAAGTAAAACCAGCACTATTTAACAGGTAAGTAAAACCAGCACTATTTAACAGGTAAGTAAAACCAGCACTATTTAACAGGTAAGTAAAACCAGCACTATTTAACAGGTAAGTAAGACCAGCACTATTTAACAGGTAAGTAAAACCAGCACTATTTAACAGGTAAGTAAAACCAGCACTATTTAACAGGTAAGTAAAACCAGCACTATTTAACAGGTAAGTAAAACCAGCACTATTTAACAGGTAAGTAAAACCAGCACTATTTAACAGGTAAGTAAGACCAGCACTATTTAACAGGTAAGTAAGACCAGCACTATTTAACAGGTAAGTAAAACCAGCACTATTTAACAGGTAAGTAAAACCAGCACAAAATAACAGGTTAGTAAAATAAGCACTAAACCAAACAAACGAGGCATCAGAAATGAGGGAAATCGCATAAATTGGGCAGAATAAAATAGCATGGAAAGATCGGTCACCAAAACTTACCCTAAACTCCTCCATTTCTTCTTCCTAGAAGGGATAGCCATGAACAGTGAAGCGTGGAGGGCAAAGAGTGGATGGAGAGAGAGAAAGGAGGGAGACAAGCTTAGACAGGATAGACCACTAAGAGCCACCAAGATGAGCAAGGTTACCAGAGGCCCACAAAAGAGAGAAAGAGAGACAAACATTGATAACAAACAGACACTCAATAGTGACATGGCAGCATGGTGGACATGCAAAGTCACACACACTTTCACATGAGCACTGTGTGGATTCTACACCAACAATAAGTAGACCGTACAGGAAACAGCTGGGTTGGCCCGGAGAAACATCTGCTCAAGAAAAAAAGCCTTGAAGCGGGTAATATTGACAATCTACATGTGAACAATCAATCATCGACAACCCACGGGGATTTGATTGGATCTGAAGGGGATAGTGAAGCGTTGTTAGTTACCTGGTTCTGAACATGAGCGCTGGGTCCATGTTGACGGAGGCCATGCGACCCACGTGGCGGATCTCCTTGGCGATCATCCGCAGCTTCTCAAAGTTCACCAGGCCGTCTACTTTAGAGTCGTTCCCTGGGGAAGGACAAGTGACTATTAGTAATAACAGATTGATTAAGATGCCTTTAAAATAAATGTTTACCTTTATTTAACTAGGTAAGTCAGTCGAGAACAAATTATTATTTTACAATGACAACCGACACCAGCCAAACCTTCCCCGGACAACACTGGGCCAATTGTGTGCCGAACCTACGGGACTCCCGATCACAGCCGGATGTGATAAAGCCCGGGATCGAATCAGGGTTTGTAATGATGCCTCTAGCACTGAGATGCAGTGCCTTAGACCACTATGCCACTCTGGGAAATATTGGCATACAATTTAACAATTTAACTAAGTGCAACATCGTATACAAAAATGGTAGACCCAGCCAATGTTTTGCTGGTCTCTTGTCAAATGAAATTGCATTTGTCACGTGCGCAGAGTACAACATGAAATGCTTACTTACAAGCCCTTAACTCATTTTTCTTAACTACATTGTTGTTAAAGAAAATATTTACTAAATCAACTAAAGTTTGAAAAAGTAACAAAATAACAATAATGAGGCAAAATACAGGGGGAACTGGTACAGAGTCAATGTGAGAGGGTACAGGTTAGTCAAGATAATATGTACAGTACCAGTCAAAAGCTTGGACACCTACTCATTCAAGAGTTTCTCTTATTTTTGTTTTTACAATTTTCTCCATTGTAGAATAATAGTGAAGACATCAAAACTATGAAATAACACATGGAATCATGTAGTAACCAAAAATGTGTTCATCAAATCAAAATATATTTTACATTTGAGATTCTTCAAATATCCACCCTTTGCCTTGACAGCTTTACACATTCCTGGCATTCTCTCAACTAGCTTCATGAGGTAGTCACCTGGAATGCACTTCAATTAATAGGTGTCCCCCGTTAAAAGTTCATTTGTGGAATTTCTTCCCTTTTTTTTTTTTAATGCGTTCGAGCCAATCAGTTGCTGTGACAAGGTAGGGGTGGAATACAGAAGATAGCCCTATTTGGTAAAAGACCAAGTCCATATTATAGCAAGAACAGCTCAAATAAGCAAAGAGAAACGGCAGTCCATCATTACTTTAAGACATGAAGGTCAGTCAATCTGGAAAATGTCAAGAACTTTTAAGGTTTCTTCAAGTGTAGTCACAAAAACCACCAAGCGCTATGATGAAAATGGCTCTCGTGAGGACCGTCACAGGTATGGAAGACCCAGGGTTACCTCTGCTGCAGAGGATATATTCAAATAAAATTCAATCTTAATGGTCACATACACATGGTTAGCAGATGTTAATGCGAGTGTAGCGAAGTGCTTATGCTTCTAGTTCCGACTATGTATTCATATCTAACAAGTAATCTAACTAATTCACAACAACTACCTTAAACACACAAATGTAAAGGGATGAATAGAATATGTACATACAAATATATGGATGAGCGATGGCGTGCGGCATAGGCAAGATGCAGTAGATGGCATAGAATATAGTATATACATATGAGATGAGTAATGTAGGATATGTAAACATTAAAGCGCCGTTATTTAAAGTGACTAGTGACACCTTTATTAAGTCCATTTATTTAAGTGGCCAGAGATGTGAGTCTGTATGTTGGCAGCAGCCGCTCTATGTTAGTGATGACTGTTTAACAGCCTGATGGCCTTGAGATAGATGCTGTTTTTCCAGTCTCTCAGTCCCAGCTTTGATGCACCTGAACTGACCTCGCCTTCTGGATGATAGCGGTGTGCACAGGCAGTGGATCAGGTGGTTGTTGTCCTTGATGATCTCGTTGGCATTCCTGTGACATCGGGTGCTGTAGGTGTCCTGGAGGGCAGATAGTATGCCCCAGGTGATGCATTGTGCAGACCGCACTACCATCTGGAGAGCCTTATGGTTGAGGGCGGTGCAATTGCCATGCCAGGCGGTGAGGATGCTCTCGATTGTGCATCTGTTAAAGTTTGTGAGTGTTTTAGATGACAAGACACATTTCTCCAGCCTCCTGAGGTTGAAGAGGTGCTGTTGCGCCTTCTTCACCACGCTGTCTGTGTGGGTGAACCATTTCCGTTTGTCCGTGATTTGTACGTCGAGGAACTTAAAACGTTTTTACCTTCTCCACTACTGTCCCGTCAATGTGGATGGAGGGGGGGAATCATCTCCTTTGTTTTGTTGACATTGAGTGAGGTTATTTTCCTGACACCACATCCGAGGGCCCTCACCTTCTCCCCGTAGGCTGTTGGTAATCAGGCCGACCACTGTAGTGTTCTCTGAAAACTTGATGATTGAATTGGAAGCGTGCATGGCCACACAGTCATGGGTGAACAGGGAGTACAGGAGAGGGCTGAGAACGCACACTTGTGGGACCTCAGTGTTGAGAATCTCAATGGTTGTACAGTCTTCTCAAATAAAACTGTCAAGGACCTCGGCGTTACTCTGGACCCTGATCTCTCTTTTGACGAACATATCAAGACTGTTTCAAGGACAGCTTTTTTCCATCTATGTAGCATTGCAAAAATCTGATATTTTCTATCCAAAAACGATGCAGAAAAATTCATCCATGCTTTTGTCACTTCTAGGTTAGACTACTGCAATGCTCTACTTTCCTGCTACCCGGATAAAGCACTAAAACTTCAGTTAGTGCTAAATACGGCTGCTAGAACCCTTACTAGAACCATTTTTTTTATCATATTACTCCAGTGCTAGCCTTCCTAGACCGGCTTCCTATTAAGGCAAGGGCTGATTTCAAGGTTTTACTGCTAACCTACAAAGCATTACATGGGCTTGCTCCTACCCATCTTTCCGATTTGGTCCTGCCGTACATACCTACACGTATGCTACGGTCACAAGACACAGGCCTCCTGCGGCGACCTCGTTGTTTTGGGTCGGCCTCTGGGATAAGATTTCATGCCCAGGGTGGAGATTCAAACAAAGGATCCGCTTCGGGAAAGACGTATTCCTGGTCGTAATGATGGTAAGTTGACATTGCTTTTATATCCAATAGTTCTTCCCGGCTGTATGTAATAACACTTGTGATTTCCTGGGCTAATAATGTAAGAAATAGTACATAAAAAAACAAATAACTGCCTAGTTTTCTAAGTACCTGAAGCGAGGCGACTATCTCTGCCAGCGTCATCTCATCTCAGTTACCAGCCTCAAACTGCAGCCAAATGCTTCAGATTTCAAGTAACAGACATCTCAACATCAACTGTTCAGAGGAGACTGGGTAAAATCAGGCCTTCATGGTCGAAATTCTGCAAAGAAACCACTACTAAAGGACACCAAAAAGAAGAAGAGAATTGCTTGGGCAAAGAAACACAAGCAATGGACACTTTACCGGTGGAAATCGGTCATTTGGTTCTGAGGAGTCTTAATGTTCCAACCGCCGTGTCTTTGTGAGATGCAGAGTAGTTGAACTTTCCCCCGTGAAGCATGGAGGAGGTGGTGTGATGGTGCTTTGCTGATGACAATGTCTGATTTATTTAGAATTCAAGGCACACTTAGCCAGCATGGCTACCACAGCATTCTGCAGCGATACGCCATCCTATCTGGTTTGTGCTTAGTTGGACTACCATTTGATTTTCAACAGGACAATGATCCAACACACCTCTAGGGTATGTAAGGGATATTTGACCAAGGAGGAGAGTGATGGAGTCCTGCATCAGATGACGTGGCCTCCATAATCACCCTACCTCAACCCAATTGAGATGGTTTGGATCGCAGAGTGAAGGAAAAGCAGCGAACAAGTGCTCAACATATGTGGGAACTCATTCAAGACTGTTGGAAAAGCATTCCAGGTGAAGCTGGTTGAGAGAATGCAAAGAGTGTTCAAAGCTGTCATCAAGGCAACGTGTGGCTACTTTTAAGAATCTGAAATATAAAATAATAACACTTTTTTTGGTTACAACATTATTCCATGCGTGTTATTTCATAATTTTGATGTCTTCACTATTATTCTACAATGTAGAAAATAGTAAAAACAAAGAAGGGGGGGTCCAATGTAAATAGTCCGGCTTGCCATTTGATTAACTGTTCACCCTTCTTATGGCTTGGGGGTAGAACCTGTTAACCTCTTACACTTATGGTGGCGCTATTTCATTTTTGGAAGAAAAACGTTCCCGTTTTAAACAAGATATTTTGTCACAAAAAGATGCTCGACTATGCATATAATTGCTACTGTTCGAAAGAAAACACTCTGACGTGTCCAGAAATACAAATATCTTCTCTGTGCGTGCCCTTTAACGTGAGCTTCAGGCAAAACCAAGATGACTTGGCATCCAGGAAATGACAAGGATTTTTGAGGCTCTGTCTTTCATGATCTCCTTATATGGCTGTGAACGCAAGAGGAATGAGTCTGCCCTTTCTGTCGTTTCCCCAAGGTGTCTGCAGCATTGTGACGTATTTGTAGGCAGATCGTTGGAAGATTGACCATAAGAGACCACATTTACCACGTGTCCGCCCGGTGTCCTGCGCCGAAATTGGTGCGCAAAAGTCACCTGCCAGTATTTTTCCATGGGGCACAGAGAGAGAAGCAAGCTTCCATGAACTGCATGTCAATGAAGAGATATGTGAAAAAACACCTTGAGGATTGATTCCAAACAACGTTTGCCATGTTTCGGTCGATATTATGTAGTTAATCCGGAAAAAGTTTCACGTTGTAGGTGACTGCATTTTCGGTTCGTTTCGGTAGCCAGGCGCAATGTAGAAAACGGAACGATTTCTCCTACACACAGACGCTTTCAGGAAACACTGCGCATTTGGTATGTGGCTGGGAGTCTCCTCATTGAAAACATCAGAAGCTCTTCAAAGGTAAATGATTTTATTTATTTGGTTATCTGGCTTTTGTGAAAATGTTGCGTGCTACATGCTACACAAAATGCTATGCTAGCTTTGCATACTCTTACACAAATTAGTCAATTTCTATGGTTCAAAAGCATATTTTGAAAATCTGAGATGACAGTGTTGTTAAGAAAAGGCTAAGCTTGAGAGCAAACGCATTATTTTAATTTTATTTGCGATTTTCAGAAATCGTTAACGTTGCGTTATGCTAATGAGCCTGAGGCTTAGTCACAATCCCGGATCCGGGATGGGGAGTTTCAAGAGGTTAAGGAGCCTTTTGGACCTAGACTTAGGACTCCGGTACCGCTTGCAGTGCAGTCGCAGAGAGAACAGTTTATGACTAGGGTGGCTGGAGTCTTTTTGGAAACTAACCATTATTTCGTCCCTACATTATATCGGCATTGAACAAGTCACCCTCCCTATGAGAGGGGTTGACCTTGACAATTTATTGTTAAAACTTGAAGCTGTCTGGATATTTAATTTAAAAACCATTGCAACCTTCGGTCTCAACGTAGACTTCAATCTGAAGCCATTCTTGTGATTTTGCTACTCATTGTAAATGTTTGTGGGCCATTAATCCATTAATGTTTTTATGTGTTCTATTTATATCTGCAAATTAACCAATGACATCAAGCCATACCTAGCCATGATTACAGACACCTGTGTGTCCCCTTTGAAACTATATAAAACTAGTGACTTGCAGTGTTTGTCATCATACCCTGATGAAGACAGCTTGTCTGTCGAAACGTTGGTTATTAGGTTATTAAATTATTGCATCTGAGCTCCTAAAGTGTGTGTCTCCTTTTCTTTTCCAAGTGTTCTACTTCGCTAGCCAGCACCTCGCCTAAACAGGTGCATCTTTCTTTCACCTCCAGATGGCTGGAGTCTAACAATTTTTAGGGCCTTCCTCTGACACCGCCTGGTATAGAGGTCCTGGACGGCAGGACGGGAATAGGCGACACTTGCTGAATCTGACATAGTGGAAAAGGAAGGGGAGAGAGGCTGGGGATGAGCTTTGGCAGAAGCTTTGAGAAGGGCAATGGTTTTTCTTCCTTAAAATTTTACTCCACTCTCCTTTTCACCTCATTTAACACTTGCTTTACATATCAAAAGGCAAATCTCAATAGGCGATCCAGGTATCATGACATGGCACAAGTAGGAGGTTGGGTCTATCCTCTTTTGCTCCACTATTGTTCTTCAAGTAAGGGGGAGGCCAATGACATCAGAGGGCACCATCAGCCCAACTCCTTGAATGGCCTACTACATGAAGTTTTGCTCAAAACATTTTTTTTTTTACCCTTGTGTATACTACTGTATTTATTTGTGGGATATTGTTTTTCAACAGGAAAAGTTCAAATATAGCTGTGGTGAGACAGCTTTGGATCTGGGTTCCAAGATTGTTTGGAACACATTTTGTGATCCAAAATGACTAGGTGTGTGGCTATCTACCTTCATGCAGGAAGGTGAGGTCCTTCTTGATGACGGGGAACAGGGGGATGATGGGAGGCTGGAGGTTCTGGTTGTTCAGCACATTGCGATACTTGGCCATGTTCCTGGATGGATCAAACAGGTCTTGCAGGTCCCCGAACAGCTTCTCGTACTTACTGGGCAGCTTCTCCCACGTGCCCCGGAGTCTAGATACTGGGGCCAGGTTCAGACCACTGTTGGGGGGCGAGGACCACAGAAAGACAGCAAAGTTAGAATACTGATACAGTAGAGAAGGGGGCTATCTCTGGTTCCAGGCTTTTGTTCCAACCCCACACAAACATACCTGATTCAGCTAATTACAATTCAGTGGGCAGCTGTTCAGTAGAATCAGGTATGCAAGATTATGTTTGGAGTGAAAGCCTGCATGCCTAACTGCTGAATTTGGTGTAAAACTCTTCCAAATCGGATTAACCCATCTCCATCACAACAATACAACATGGCCGCCGGGTCTCCTTTCGTACTCATCCTCTCCGACCTCACCTAATGATGGAGAACATGGAGTTGAAGTTCTTGCACTCTCTACAATGGAGAGCTATCTTGATGAAATGCTTGACTGTCTTCATGCGCTTGAGCTGGTTGGGCTCCCGGGTCACCTCCGACGCCACCCAGAAGGTCTCCTGGTTGATGATCTCCTCAAAGCGCTTGAGGCAAAACGAGCCCGTCTTGGACTTGAGCTTGAACAGGTCGTCGATGTACTCGGTGGGCTCGATGGCGCAGAAGAGTTCGAAGGCGCGCATGGACAGCTGCGTGGCTACTTCCATGGTGGACAGCTGGAGGAGGGAGATCTGGCCTTCACGAAGGAGGTCCTGGGCGTCCTCGTCTGAACAGAGGGTCTCTGTCTCCATGTTGCTCTTCAGGTAGTATCTAGAGAAGAGCAGGGAGTTCCTTTACTATTCTCTCACATACACACAGGTATTCTATTGTACATAAATAAATGGTCTATCTCCATTTTGCTCCTCCAATAGAATCGTCTCAACACAAGACTTAAGTAAAAGTAGAAAAAGACAAGGTCTTTCATAAGAGGGGAGACCAGTAATGGTCAGGAGAAAGTCAGCACAAGAGAAGGGGACTTTGCTATCTCTTGTAAAAGAGATGGGACTAACCTGTATAACAAATGTGATCAATAAAACCAGTACTTACCTGCCACTGAGCTGTATCCTGTCTGCCAGCTTGGACAGCTGCTCCGGGAGCCGGCGCTGCTTAATGACGCCTTCCGGCGTGATGGACACCTCACACAGCGAATAGGCTTCGGGCACTGCGGTCAGGGCAAACTCCCGGATGGCCTGGGCCACCACCTCTTTGGCCGTGGTGTCCTTACCGATCATGATGTATCGACTTTGCTGGTCTGCCTTGAACACCCGCAGCACCTGGTCTGACATGTCTGGATGGGGGGGTTAAATAGGAATTACCCACACAATTCTCATGTCAGAATTCAGCAATTTCATTGTGGACAGTCACATCACTCAAGTACCATTGCTTTTTTATTTTACCCAAGGTTACACCATAATTCACCATACCGCCCCAAAACACACCAAAATTAGAATGAATCGGTCACTGCTAGCCACTTAACCTCGGAAAAGTTTACAGGATCAATTTGTTTCAAACTGTACTTCAAACATTTCAACAAAAATGTCAACAACTGATGTCTGCTAGAAGCCACGCTGACATGCTCAATGATATACGGTGAGTTTGTGTAACTCATTTAGCCGACTAGAACTTTGAAAGACAGAGGGGCAGAAAGACAGCATTGACAAGGACGTGATTGTGCTTTCTACTACAGCCCAGTTAGATTCAGGCCTACGTAACCCATTAAAACACACTGATTTGCAGGCTGCTGTTATCAAGACCAACAAGCCCAGACCATAACCACAATTAGAAAACATTCACCCTTAAGACCCCAGATTTAGAAACACCATAGGAAGCTTGTGAAAGAAACAGCAGGTTGGCTTGCAAAGAGGACAAGCGCTGCGTGGTCAGAACAAAAGCAGACTGATACTCACTCGTCACGACTGGGGCTGAAGGAACACAAAGAGTATGCGTGGGAGAACATTAAAATGTGGGTCAAACATCTGGCGAAGAATTTCCCCGGGTTAGCAATGTATGAATAAAAGACTGCCTCAAGAGAGACGACAGCCAAGTGGCGCTTATAGATGTGTAATGTATGCTTTATAACACACGGTTGTATATTAAAAGGTTCAAAGAGGAGTGTGTCTGTTGGTCCTCACCAGGCTGGTTGTTGAAGTCCAGGATACGGTGGTGGGACTGCAGCAGGTCAGGGTTGCTGGACGACAGGCTGCCGCTGACTGGCAGCGCGGCCGGAATCTGTTTGGACTGCTTCAGGCCCACGATGCTGTCGTCCTGCGACTGGCCCACACCCACGTCGCTACGGAAACAGAGGGAGGGAGGGGTTGGAAAGTTCCACTGTCAGAGGATAGAGGGCAATGTTTTTACAGTAAAGTATATCAGTAAGATGTTACACTGCTCAATACATCAAATTACATTTTATTTTTCACATGCGCCAAATACAACTGGTGTCGTAGACCTTACCGTGAAATGCTTACTGACAAGCCCTTAACCAACAAAACAGTTAAGAAAATATTTACATTGTTGTTGTTTTTTAAATAACCGGCATTGTAAATAAGAATTTGTTCTTCACTGGCTTGCCAAGTTTAAAACATTTGTTATAAATAAATCTTCATAAGAGGTGACACTGCTCAACACAACACAAAAAACATGAATAAGTCGAGTCTATTTTATTCCACACTCCAGTCCTCTAACTTTGAAGCAACTTTTTCCATTGGTCTCTGACGTCTCTTACTTGTATGGTTTTGGGGGCAGGATGCTGGTGAGCGTCTTGTCAAAGATCTTCTTGAGCTTGTTCCTTCCCCCCACCGTGTTGGCTTTGGCCTTCTTGCTGGCCTTCTCCAGGCCCATCACCTGCATTGAGGAGACGGGACACCATTACATTAGGCGTTAGGAACGTCTTTACTAAGATAAAACCAGGGACATATTCATTAGGCCACACCACAGCTAAATGTTTTGCAACAAAAAAATTAAAACAAGCATTTCTGATTGGACAATGTCAGGTAGTACCTTTCTGTTTCAGTCCGTTTGGTGCCAAATGAATACGTCCTTGATAACATACACAAAGCATTATGGGTACTGTAGTCCATAACATCACCTGCTCAACATCCACCGCCAGGTCAGGAATGGAGTAGCGCGAGCCCTTCTTGATATCCCCGATCTTGGGCAGGTGTGCCGGGGCGCCATTCTTGCGGTCCACCTCTGGCGGCTCCTCACCCTCTGCCTCGTGGTCGTGATCTGGTCGGGCAAGGAGCTCCTTGAACACTGGGTGGATGAAAGGGGGGAAACGCTATCAACAAGGCAGGTCCTACGGGCCACTAGTTTTGTCGTACCTGGTCTATTGTTCAGTCGTGTGGTCAGGTGTCACAAAGAGGGACTTAAGAAAATTACAATTGGCTCAGAACAGGGCAGCACGGCTGGCCCTTAAAATTACACGGAGAGCTAACAATGATATGCATGTCAATCTCTCAGGGCTCAAAGGAGAGATTGACTTCGTCACTACTTGTTTTTGTAAGAAGTGTTGACAAGCTGAACGCACCGAGCGGTCTGTCTAAACTCCCAGCGCACAGCTCAGACACCCATGCATACCCCACAAGACACCAGAGGTCTCTTCACAATAACCAAGTAAAGAAAAGACTATGGGAGGCGCACAGTACTAAATAGAGCCATGGCTACATGGAACTCTATTCCACATCAAGAAACCAACACAAGCAGTAGAATTAGCTGTAAAACACATAAAATACACCCTATGGAACAGTGGGGACTGAAGAGACTCACACAGGTACAGACACGCATACGCCCACAAACGCGAGCACACAAACTGTACACACACATTGCAATATTGCTTTATGATGGTATTATATATTTTGTATTGTAGATATGTAGTGGTGTAATAATGTTATATGATGTACAATATTTTATTATTATGATTTGTGTGTAATGTAAGCATCTTAATGTGTTTGGACCCCAGGAAGAGTATCTGCTACCTTGGCAAGAACTAATGGGGATCCTTAATAATTATAAATACTGTGTGAAACATAAAAGCGTTACTGTTACTTGTATTCTTCTATTAGTATTCAATTCCTAGTTAGCCATAATAACTCTTACCTAAAAGATTAGTTTTCACAGAAATTGACAAGTGGGTGTTGTTCCTCAGGATCTCATTGGCTTTCGTGAGCTGGACATTCTCAAAGTTCTGCCCGTTCACCTCCAGAATCTGTTCAAAGACAAACAGAGATACCATTACATATACATTAACATTACATTAACATTACATTAACATTACATTAACATCACATACAGTATCAGCCACTTCCTCAATCCTGTTAATTCATGCAGGTGTCAAATCCAAAACTCTGATGTAAGCACCAAAACGCCAACCAACTGAGTGATGTGGACTCCTCTATGACACTTGTACCATCCCCACCTTCTCTTCTGTTCCCATCTCCCTAACCTCTACATTACTGGTCTCCATCCCCCTAACCTCTACATTACTAGTCTAACCCCCCCCCCACCCTTCTCTTCTGTTCCCATCTCCCGAACCTCTACATTACAGGTCTCCATCCCCCCGTCTCTTCTGTTCCCATCTCCCAAACCTCTACATTACTGGTCTCAGCCCTGTTCTCTTCTGTTCTGATCTCCCCAACCTCTACATTACTGGTCTCCACCCCCCTTCTCTTCTGTTCCCATCTCCATAACCTCTACATTACTGGTCTCCACCCCCCTTCTCTTCTGTTCCCATCTCCCTAACCTCTACATTACTGGTCTCCATCCCCCCATCTCTTTTGTTCTCATCTCCCCAACCTCTACATTACTGGTCTCCACCCCCCTTCTCTTCTGTTCCCATCTCACTAACATCTACATCACTGGTCTCCACCCCCCTTCTCTTCTGTTCCCATCTCACTAACCTCTACATTACTGGTCTCCACCCCCCTTCTCTTCTGTTCCCATCTCCCTAACCTCTACATTACTGGTCTCCATCCCCCCCATCTCTTTTGTTCTCATCTCCCCAACCTCTACATTACTGGTCTCCACCCCCCTTCTCTTCTGTTCCCATCTCACTAACATCTACATCACTGGTCTCCACTCCCCTTCTCTTCTGTTCCCATCTCACTAACCTCTACATTACTGGTCTCCATCCCCCCTCCCATCTCTTTTGTTCTCATCTCCCAACCTCTACATTACTGGTCTCCACCCGCCCCTTCTCTTCTGTCTCCATCTCCCTAACCTGTACCTTACTGGTCTCAGCCCCGTTCTCTTCTGTTCTGATCTCCCCAACCTCTACATTACTGGTCTCCACCCCCCTTCTCTTCTGTTCCCATTTCCCTAACCTCTACATTACTGGTCTCCATCCCCCCCATCTCTTTTGTTCTCATCTCCCTAACCTCTACATTACTGGTCTCCATCCCCCCCATCTCTTTTGTTCTCATCTCCCCAACCTCTACATTACTGGTCTCCACCCCCCTTCTCTTCTGTTCCCATCTCACTAACATCTACATCACTGGTCTCCACCCCCCTTCTCTTCTGTTCCCATCTCACTAACCTCTACATTACTGGTCTCCATCCCCCCCATCTCTTTTGTTCTCATCTCCCCAACCTCTACATTACTGGTCTCCACCCCCCTTCTCTTCTGTTCCCATCTCACTAACATCTACATCACTGGTCTCCACTCCCTTCTCTTCTGTTCCCATCTCACTAACCTCTACATTACTGGTCTCCATCCCCCCTCCCATCTCTTTTGTTCTCATCTCCCAACCTCTACATTACTGGTCTCCACCCGCCCCTTCTCTTCTGTCTCCATCTCCCTAACCTGTACCTTACTGGTCTCAGCCCCGTTCTCTTCTGTTCTGATCTCCCCAACCTCTACATTACTGGTCTCCACCCCCCTTCTCTTCTGTTCCCATTTCCCTAACCTCTACATTACTGGTCTCCATCCCCCCCATCTCTTTTGTTCTCATCTCCCTAACCTCTACATTACTGGTCTCCACCCCCTTCTCTTCTGTTCCCATCTCCCTAACCTCTACATTACTGGTCTCAATCCCCCCCATCTCTTTTGTTCTCATCTCCCAACCTCTACATTACTGGTCTCCACCCCCCTTCTCTTCTGTTCCCATCTCCCTAACCTCTACATTACTGGTCTCCATCCCCCCTTCTCTTCTGTTCCCATCTCCCTAACCTCTACATTACTGGTCTCCATCTCCCTAACCTCTACATTACTGGTCTCCACCCCCCCTTCTCTTTTGTTCTCATCTCCCTAACATCTACATTACTGGTCTCCATCTCCCTAACCTCTACATTACTGGTCTCCACCCCCCCTTCTCTTTTGTTCTCATCTCCCTAACATCTACATTACTGGTCTCCATCCCCCCTTCTCTTCTGTTCCCATCTCCCTAACCTGTACCTTACTGGTCTCCATCTCCCTAACCTGTACCTTACTGGTCTCCATCTCCCTAACCCCCAGTACTGATGGCGCAAATCAGGTCTAATGGCCGTTTCTGGGTCAGTACTTAAAGAAACACTGGTCATAGTTTCGGCAAAAAAGAGTATTTTAACTCTCGTGTTAGAGCCACTCATTAAGGAGGTTAGACAGGTGTATTGCAAGAGTAAACATACTTTGCAAGATGTTATGGTTCACATTTCCTTTGGGAAGCAGCTGCAAGAAAGAGTTTAAGTTTATGCCAAAATAAAGCACAGCCAAGCAGGGTTTTCAAGCTGGCATCCTGGATTTAACATAGGATCTTTGCCACCCTTGGGGCAAAGTATGAAAAATCACCAGTGAGCAAACTAGTCTAGTGAATCAGCACATCGTGGTAGCTGTCTGATGCGTGTTGAGATTTCTGATGCAAAACAGTGCCCTGGCATCAATCAGGTGGGTGCTACACTGCTAGGGGATGAGGGAAGTTTCCCACCCTTTCTATGTAATGCATTTTGAACATATGAAAAAACGCTATGTAAAGAATATCATTCTCGTTACTTCACCTGGTCTCCTCGTTTAAGGCCGGCCTCCGCGGCCTTGCTTCCAGGCTCCACGCTGTCGATGAAGATGCGGAAGCCCTTCTCGGAGCCCCCCAGCAGGGTGAAGGCTAGCGGGGCCTCCCTGGATGGCTTGGTCAGTGTCACTAGTCGCAGTTTGGCTTTAGCAGCGCAGGCAATGTTTAACAGTCTAAGGTGGCCGTACATTTTCTGTAAAGGAAAACTATGTTTAGTACCGGTATATTGCTCAATTCAGAGTTTGTGTTCATTTTTTTGTATCTCAACTTTGTTACTATGTGGAATGAAATTAAAATTATAAATGAAATAATCTTTAGCATTTTAAATAGTGAAATAAGAGGCTAGCGTAAGGCAAAAATTTGGACAATTTGAATGCTTTGATAATATATAATGAGGGCAAATTAGGAGTAATGTTGAAACTGGACATGAAACCCGCTGTAATGTCGTAACTGGACATGAAACCCGCTGTAATGTCGTAACTGGACATGAAACCGGCTGTAATGTTGAAACTGGACATGAAACCGGCTGTAATGTTGAAACTGGACATGAAACCGGCTGTAATGTTGAAACTGGACATGAAACCCGCTGTAATGTTGAAACTAGATATGAAACCCGCTGTAATGTCGTAACTGGACATGAAACCGGCTGTAATGTTGAAACTGGACATGAAACTGGCTGTAATGTTGAAACTGGACATGAAACCGGCTGTAATGTTGAAACTGGACATGAAACCGGCTGTAATGTTGAAACTGGACATGAAACCGGCTGTAATGTTGAAACTGGACATGAAACACGCTCTAATGTTGAAACTAGATATGAAACATGCTATGCTTAACTGAGACACGGACCTCTCTCTCCAGATTGTTCTCAAACTCTTCAAGAAAGTGAGTCATTGCAGGGTCGCCTTCAAAGTCATTGAAGTGATTGTTCACCCACAGCAAGACTACCCGTGTAACCTGGGGATGCAAGAAGAAAGTCAGATTCATTCAAAGTAAAAAATAAGTGGATGGGCATGGGCTTGGATTGAATGTTAGCTTGTTATATACATTTATTCACATGTAGTTGTGTGTGTGTGTGTTAATCTGTATGTACACTACTGGTCAAAAGTTTTAGGACACCTATCTCATTCAAGGTTTATTTTTTTATTTGTAATATTTTCTACATTGTAAAATAGTAGTGAAGACATCCAAACTATGAAATAACACATGAACAATGTGGTAACCAAAAAAAATTAAAATCAAACAGCCACCCTTTGCCTTGATGACAGGTTTGCACACACTTGGTATTCTCTCAACCAGCTTCATTATGTAGTCACCTGGAATGCATTTCAATTAACAGGTGTACCTTCTTAAAAGTTAATTTGTGGATTTTCTTTCCTTCTTAATGCGTTTCAGCCAATCAATTGTGTTGTGACAAGGTGGGTGGGGGTATGTGTCTTTTAACAGATAGGGCTAAGTCCATATTATGGCAAGAACAGCTCAAATAAGCAAATAGAAACAACAGTCCATCATTACTTTAAGACATGAAGGTCAATCAATACAGAACATTTCAGGAACTTTGAAAGTTTCTTCAAGTCCCATTGCAAAAACCATCAAGCGCTGTGATGAAACTGGCTCTCATGAGGACCGCCACAGGAATGGAAGACTCAGAGTTGCCTCTGTTGAAGAGGATTTTTTAAATTTCATTTTTAATTTTAATTCAGGATAAGTTCATTAGAGAGTTACCAGCCTCAGAAATTGCAGCCCAAATAAATTCTTCACAGAATTCAAGTAACAGACATCTCAACATCAACTGTTCAGAGGAGACTGCGTGACTCAGGCCTTGATGGTCGAATTGCCACAAAGAAACCACTACTAAAGGACACCAATAATAAGAAGAGACTTGCTTGGGCAAAGAAATACGTGCAACGGACATTAGACCGGTGGAACTCTGCCCTTTGGTGTGGAGTCCAAATGGGAGATTAATCGGTTCCAACCGTCGTGTCTTTGTGAGACGTGGTGTAGGTGAACGGATGATCTCTGCAAGTGTATTTCCAACCGTAAAGCATGGAGGTGGTGTTACGGTGTGTGGATTCTTTGCTGGTGACACTGTCTGTGATTCATTTAGAATTCAAGGCATACTTAACCAGAATGGCTTCCACAGCACTCTGCAGCGATACGCCATCCCATCTGGTTTGTGCTTAACGGGACAATAATTTGTTTTTCAACAGGACAATGACCCAACACACCTCCAGACTGTGTAAGGGCTTTTTGAACAAGGAGAGTGATGGAGTGCTGCATCAGATGACCTGGCCTCAACCAAATTGAGATGGTTTGGGATGAGTCAGACCGCAGAGTGAAGGAAAAGCAGCCAACCGGTGCTCAGCATATGTGGGAATTCCTTCAAGACTGTTGGAAAAGCATTCCAGGTGAAGCTGGTTGAGAGAATGCCAAGTGTGTGCAAAGCGATATCAAGGAAAATGGTGGCTATCTTTAGAATCTCAAATTGTATTTGATTTGTTTTACACTTTTTTTGGTTACTACATGATACCCTATGTGTTATTTAATAGTTTTGATGTCTTCACTATTATTCTACAATGTAGAACATAGTAATACAAAACTAAAATAAAAACTTCAATGAGTAGGTGTTCTAAAACATTTGAAAGATAGAGTATGTAAGCATGCATGCATCTGTGATATTGTCAATGCGTTATCTATTACTGATGTTAAGTTCCGTCCAGCTTCCATTACAATAAAATGACAAAAATAATACTTATCTGACAAAAATAATACTTATCTGAAAAAGGATAGTAAAGTGTTTGAACTGGGATCTGACCTTGTCCCTGAGGCTTGGGTCGTGGAACCACTCGAGGAGCTTGTTGCCCACGACCATGGGGCTGGAGAGGAAAGTCCTGTAGGTCAACAGGAAGTCCTCGATGTAGGTGGGGTCCACCACAGAGTGCTCCTCTACCAGGTGCATAGTCAGACGCTCCTTCGTGCCCTATAGGAGATGGTGTATATTATCCTTTAGGTAACACTAAATGTCATATACATGGGCATTCATAACACCTGTATGTCATGACACCTTTATTTGGAAGATGTGGTTTGGAGTCTAAAGGCTTACTCAATAATGAATGAACTCACCTTGATGACGATGTGTCCCTTCCTGGTGCCTGTGCGGTCCAGCTCACGGTGCTCCTTGACCATGACGATCTCGCCCTCCTCCTCCACCTTCTGCATGTTCTTCTCCACCTGGTTGAGGATGCAGCAGTAGTCCTGCTGCGCTATGCACACAAACTGGAACATAGGTGGAGTGAGAGAGCAAGTGAAATAGGAGGAAGTGAAAGAGAGAAGAGAAAGTGAAAGAGCGTAGTAGTTAGCTTGGGGACATAACGCTTTTTAGATCAACATGATTGAGATAGATTTGCTCAAAATGTATTTTAAGACACCAATTAAATAAACACTCTCTCTTAGTGAATTAACTCGGCGTCTTCATTTAATTGGTTGGTACCTACTGGACAATGTATGGTGAAAAAAAATATAAACGCAACATGTAAAATGTTGGTCCCATTGTTTCATGAGCTGAAATAAAAAAAGACTGTTTAAATTTTCTATATGCTCAAAAAGCTTATTTCTCTCAAATGTTGTGCACAAATGTGTTTACATCCTTGTTTGTGAGCATTTCTCCTTTGTAGCATATCAAGAACATGATTAAACAGTATGATCATTACACAGGTAAACCTTGTGCTGGGGACAATAAAAGGTCACTCGTAAAATGTGTAGTTTTGTCACTTAACGCCACAGATGTCTCAAGTTTTGGAGGCACCAGAGCTGTTGCCAGAGAATTTAATGTTAATTTCTCTACCAATGTCGTTTTATAGAATTTGGCAGCACATCCAATTGGCCTCACAACCACAGACCATGTGTAACCACGCCAGCACAGGACAGGACCACAATTGGCCCAGAGTCGACTGGGTTTGGCCGGTGTAGACAGTCATTGTAAATTAAAATGTGTTTTTAACCGACTTTCCTACTGAAATAAAGGTTAAAATAAAAAAATAAACATTAAAAAAAAATGTCCAGCCTGCTTTAAAATGCAACAGACTAATTGAGTAAGTAACAGGGGTGGAGTATATAACACTATTCAATATAGAAGGCTCGTATGACATGCCAATCAACCGATTGGCTATTATGAGGGACTGTCTCAGTGCTGAGCCTTACCTGACAGTCGTCCACCTTAGTCTTCATCACTCCCTTCATGTACTCCTTCTCTATGGTAGGGGAGACCCCGAAGCTGTTGCCCATACACAGGATCTCAGGCCTGGCCTCAGGGTACGTCACCTCCACCGAGCCATTCAGGATCACTGACCACGAGTCCAGCTGAGTTTGGAAAGACCACAACCACAAACAGTTAACAGTCAGAAATACTCAGTGATCATTCAGTGGACAATGGTTTAATACAGGGACAGGACACTGAGTCCTCGGGGACTGGAGTGGTGTCACTTTGTCCCCAACCCGAGTGCAAAACAGCTGATGCATTCTAAAGTGAAGATCCTGATTAGTTGATTATGGAGTCGGGTGTGTTAGTTGGGACGGGAGCAAAAGTGTGACACTAACCAGGCCCCCCGAGGACTGGAGTTACCCATCCCTGGTTTAATATCAGGCTGGGATCACATGTTAAAGGAAGATGAAGACAGCTATAATGCTTTAAATACATTGTTTAATCACAATTAGCCTTAAGCAATTAGTTGGCCATTAGCTATTAGTTAGCCGTTAGTTAAATCAAATTTTATGAGTCACATGCGCCGAATACAACAGTGAAATGCTTACTTATGAGTCCCTAACCAACAACGCAGTACAGATAAAGTAACAGGAAATTAAAGAGCAGCAGTGAAATAACAAAAGCGAGGCGATATACAGGGGGGGGTTACTGGGGCACCGTTTAGTCGAGGTAATTGAGGTAAAATGTACATGTAGGTTGGGTTATTATTATGTACAGTTGAAGTAGGAAGTTTACATCCACTTAGGTTGGAGTCATTAAAACTTGTTTTTCAACCACTCCACAAACTTCTTGTTAACGAACGAGTTTTGGCAAGTCGGTTAAGACATCTACTTTGTGAATGACAAGTACATTTTCCAACAATTGTTTACAGACAGATTATTTCACTTATAATTCACTGCATCACAATTCCTGTGGGTCAGAAGTTTACATGCAGTAAGTTGACTGTGCCTTTAAACAGCTTGGGAAATTCCAGAAAATGACACCATGGCTTTAGAAGCTTCTGATAGGCTAATTGACATCATTTGAGTCAATTGGAGGTGTACATGAGGATGTATTTCAAGGACTTCATTCAAACTCAGTGCCTCTTTGCTTGACATCATGGGAAAATCAAAAAGATCAGCCAAGATCTTAGAAAAAAAATTGTAGACCTCCACATGTCTGGTTCATCCTTGGGAGCAATTTCCAAACACCATAAGGTACCACAGTCATCTGTACAAACAATAGTACGCAAGTATAAACACCATGAGACCACGCAGCCGTCATACCGCTCAGGAAGGAGACGCGTTCTGTCTCTAAGAGATTAACATACTTTGGCGCGAAAGGTGCAAATCAATCCCAGAACAACAGGAAAGGACCTTGTGAAGATGCTGGAGGAAACAGGTACAAAAGTATCTATATCCACAGTAAAACGAGTCCAAAATCAACAAAAAATTCACCCAACGTATTGTGGGAAGCTTGTGGAAGGTTATGCGAAACATTTGACCCAAGTTAAACAATTTAAAGGCAATGCTACCAAAAACTTCTGACTCACAGGGAATGTGATGAAAGAAATAAAAGCTGAAATAAATAATTCTCTACTATTATTCTGACATTTCACATTCTTAAAATAAAGTGGTGATCCTAACTGACCTAAGACGGGGAATTTTTACTAGGATTAAAAGTCAGGAATTGTGAAAAACTGAGTTTAAATGTATTTGGCTAAGGTGTATGTAAGCTTCCAACTGCAACTGTACATGTAGGTGGGGCAGCAGGTTGACTCGTGATTAGAGCGTTGGGCCAGTAACCCGAAAGGTTGCAAGATCGAATCCCCAAGCTGACAAGGTAAAAATATGTTGTTCTGCCCCTGAACAAGGCAGTTAACCCACTGTTCCTAGGCTGTCATTGTAAATAAGAATTTAAATAAAGGTTAAAATAAATATATATATATATAATTAATCATTAGACACAAATGGTTCAATAGTATATAATACCCCCGTTTCTACACTAATAATAACTATGATTTTACCCTTTTATTATGGATATAAAAAGATAGTGATACCTTGCTGTAAAATATGATTTGCTATCTCCCTTATAGCATCATCAACAACACATTTGACAATGCACTGAGGCAGTAGTGGACATACTACTAACACACACCAGCTCAATAGGATGTTATTCAACTTTGACTGGACTGCCCTTGAAGTGAACTGGACTTAAGGGTATGGCTCTGCACTCTATTGTTTGGCTGCATCACAGCAAAAAAATGACCAAAGTGGCTTAATTGAAAAGCCAGAGCCTGTCCAGACTGTTGAGACATTACAAGTGATCTCTCTTCTGGTCCCCTTGGGGAATCGTATGATGCTGGGAGGTGGCAGTCATTCGTGCTTAATAGAGCAGGGGGAAAAACTAAATGGAAAAAGAGAAACCTGCATTGGTAATGGCAAGGGCAAACTCCATGTCCCAGGCCATAGATGTGCAAACCCAGACACATTCAAGACACACACAAGACCAATATAAGAGACAACGGAAATTCCACCCCAAACTCTCTTTTGTTATTTGTTTCTTTAGTCCATTGTTGATATAGTCCCAAAATGTTTCGCCTTTCAGCAATCAAATTATCAAGATATTTAAACTTTCAAAATACAGAAATACAGCCAGTATATTGCTATTCTCCCCAATTTCGTGGTATCCAATTGTTTTAGTAACTACTATGTCTCATCGCTACAACTCCCGTACGGGCTCGGGAGAGACGAAGGTTGAAAGTCATGCGTCCTCCGATATACAACCCAACCAACCCTGAAGGCAGCCGCACCAATGTGTCGGAGGAAACACAGTGCGCCTGGCAACCTTGGTTAACCTTGGTTAGCCGGCCACTGGAGTCGCTGGTGTGCGATGAGACAAGGACATCCCTACCGGCCAAGACCTCCCTAACCGGGACGATGCTAGGGCAATTGTGCGTCGCCCCACGGACCTCCCGGTCGCGGCCGGTTACGACAGAGCCTGGGCGCGAACCCAGAGTCTCTGATGGCACAGCTGGCACTACAGTACAGCGCCCTTAACCACTGCGTCAAAATGCATCATACCGGCTGTATTTTAAAAGTGATATATGTTGATTGCTGACAGGCAAAACTATATAACTATATATGGGACAATATCAACATATATAATATAATGAAAGAAATACAAAAAGATAATTTTGGATTCTAATTTTCCTTTAAGACCGACTCATTCACGGCACACGCCTCCACATACAAACATACCTCTTCCCCGTCATTGAGTACGATGGTGCCGGCCCGCTCGACCACAGCAAACACCATGACGGCACACAGCTCCCTCCTCACAGACATGGTCATGTTGGCAAACGCTGGCAGCTGATGCATGAACTCCAGTAATTGCTCTGTGGAAAGGTTAGAGAGGGAGAGTAGAGAGGGAGAGGTGGTTAGGAAGGTCTTGACACAGTGGAGAGAGAGGACGAGCGTAGGAGGACTTGGCAGTCCTTCACTCTTCCTTCACCCTCTGTGTGGCTTTGGTCGAAAAAAAGGGCACAAGCTAGTGGGAGAGAAGGTGCATTAAATTCAACCCCACAAGTGATGAGTACCCAACAATGGGATGATTATCCACTAAGGCAAAGTATCAATTTCATTTTGATAGACAGAAAAAACTGCATAAAAGGAAAAGCGAACTTTTGCATTCACTTCGAAGTGTGTCGACATGAATCAAATGTCATTTGGGGCTTCAGCTTGGCTGTATAGGGCATTGCCTGTCCTGATTCCTGCCCATGTATTTTTTTGGCTCCTTGAAATAGCTTATTGCGGGAGCCAGGGAAGGACTCCATCCCTGTGCTAGGCGCAGAAAGTAAGTCTGGGGTGCGGGCTGACCTGTGCTTGGCATGGCAACAGTGTCGTGTGGGAATCCTGCGGAAGCACTGAAACTTTAATGCGCCGGGAGAGGAGAGGCGAGGACGTGCAGCGTTGACCTAGAAAAGCCTGTCGGCAGAGAGAGCGGGAGGGGCGGCGGGGAGTTTGTGGGGGTCGTCGAGGGGGACCGGGGTACTCTCTCTCTCTTTCTCCATTTGCATCCACTAGATCAGCCACACATCACATCTACAGCTAAGCTTCATGTGAGTAAATGTGAACTCTTCTTTTGGCTCCCTATCATTGTAGCTGTGCTGCTGCCTACAGGCCTATGATATCACAGTCTTTGTGTGGCACAGAAGGAATTACAACTCAGTGCTAAAATAAATTCACCAAACGAAAGCATTGAAGCACGAAGGCCTGCAGATGGACACATAATCCACGGTAACTAGCTAATACAGAGGGGCGGGGTTGAGATACATCAAGGGCGGGGCACTGGGAGAGGGGGCGTCGCTGTGCATTGTTTGATTAAAATCGTGAATGCTTGATTAAACTCTGATGAGCCTACAAAGGGGATTTCCCCTTAGTGAACAAAGCCAAATCTAATTGGCTCCCATTGCTTTTCCAAATGTCTTGCCAGAAAACAGCAGGCACTCACATACAAGGTATTCTTTAGCAGTAGTAATAGGCATTATAACCGTTGTTTCTAGATTTCAAGAGTTTAACGGTGGTGTGGAATAGTCATCCCCTTCTGTGTAATTGGAGCCAGGAAGCAACATAGCAAAGAAGGTGGAGGCACCCTGCCTAGCGCCTACACAATGGTAGGGGACACACTGGCACGCCACAGCTAAATACATTTTGGTTCCCAGAACATTGTGAGTAGGTTACTTTTTAATCAATCAAAGGGGAACCCTTGAGGGAATGTTAGGGGAACATTCTGTGTGCTAGCAGGGACTCACCTATGTCGTCATCGGTGCGGTCCATTGGGTCCTTCTCCAGGCAGTCCCGCACGATGTCGCGGCTCATGAGGGGGTCTGACGCTCGCTCAATGTCCTCTTCGTCATCGTCGTCCTCGGAGTCGACGGCGGTCTCGGGCAGGCCGCTGAGGTCCATGTCGCCTGGCTCGTTTTCCGTGGCCTGAGGGTCAGAGGAGAGGATGGATGTCAGTCAGTCACCCAGGATCAAGTCATCATGGATCAAGTTGTCCAGGATCAACAAAAACACAACGGCTTCCTCCATCATAACAACCACCATCAATCTTAGTTTTAATAACACAGAGTGCTCTGAAATGGTCACTGGTCCATACTAAGCATGTCAGCTCCATCCATCTACTCCAAGTAGTAACAGCTGCACACTGGTGGGCTGAGATGAGGTTGGTAAATCTAAATCAAGGTTTTGGTGCAAAAACGTCACATAAGGGCTGGTAAACAAAACAACGGCAAGAAGCAGACCGTTTCAATTCAATGCTTCAAAAGCGACAACAATGTCTGAACATCGAGCCTGTTTGGTGAGAATGATAGGTCTGAGAGACACACAACACTGCATACCAAAGCACCCCGCTATGCAAAAAACTCCCAGCTAATTATTTCACATCTCTTCCTCTCCGGGCTCCCCATTTCCACTTTGACTGACAACCTCTGAAAGAGTGATAAAATATGTACGTAGCAAAGAGAGAAAAACAAACAAAAAGAGAGAGCAAAAGTAACACAATTGACAATGTCACACTGATATTAATAGAGATCTTGGCACTGTGCATCCATCAAGGCTTTGCACATACTATAAATATCGCTGAAAGGCCATGGTGTGTTTCATGCTCTCAAGACGAGCTCCTCCTCGGAACGAAATCCAGGCACGAAACAGGGAGATAAACTAAAAACCCTCCCCTCATGTTGAGTGCTAAACGACTCCTCTTACCTGAATAAGGTGCCGAAACTCCAGCCTTTTCACTGAGAGAGACGAAAACAATGTTGCCTTCGCAAACTGCCTGCAGCAGCCTAGTCCAAGACGCATCTTTAGCGCCCGGGCTGCCAGTCGTGTTCTTCAGAGATTCAAAGAGTCCCTGTCTCTCACCGAACGTAGCCCTATGTCATTTACCCTTAACCATCATGTGCAAATGCCTCATGAATGATTCAGGGTGCTGTCTGACTAGCCACTCAGGAGTCAGCAGGTCAGAAAAGTAGGAGGGGCAGGGGAGGGGCCTGATGGGGCGAGAGGGCAAAGGGGCGGGGTTATTCCGTTGGGGAAGGGGTTGGTAAGGTGTGGACTTGGAGTGAAAGAGGACAATCTGAAGATTGAGGTATGTCGGTTCCCAATGCGACAGGGAATAACTGAGGTGGTGAGATGGAAAATCCTAGAAAACAGCCATCAGTCTTCAGCTTGATATGAAAGTCAATGTCTACTGATGCCGAAACCCGGTAGAACACACAGCTATATTCCACATGAACAAACATTGTTGGCAAATCTCAGGAGACAAAAGAAAAGTCAAATGTCCTAAAATAGCAGGGAGCTAGTCCTCTCACAGTAGCATTAATTTACTAACATCGCTGTATGTCAATTCCATGTTACCACCCACCTAGATTTATGAACCAGCCTTATAATAAACTAAATACTCGTAAGTAGTGCGTCGATCATCATTTAGAAGTGTGTGCCTCGGGAGGTTGCAACACCTTCGGATTTGATTCGGACATCCTTTCCACTGAGTTACACAATGTTAGACAGCCCAGTGGGAACGCTGAACCATTAAAAATGTCAAATGTTCTCCAAATACAGAGCACAAGTCAGAACCCCTCTGTGTGTGTCATCCATAAATGTGTGGTGAGCAAAAAAAGAAAGGGGTGTGGATGGTTAATATTTCAACAGGGCTATTCTTGGATTAATGCTTTCAAGCCTCCTTCTGAAAAACCGATTTCATGATTTATTCAGAGGCAAAACAGTCTGCCATGTTTGCCAGGCAGTGACAGAGGATGCAGCTCTATTCTTCTCTCTGGGAGGAGAGACGATGGGGCACTCCAGCTGACCTGGCTCGTGGATGAGAGGACTCCGACGAACAAGGGGCATCATCGCCAAGAGCTTTACCCTGGTAGACGTCCATTTTTGAATAGATCTTACACATACAGTCCTGTGATCTGGGTTGTCCTTAACTTCTCTAGGGTGGGGGGCAGCATTTGGAATTTTGGATGAAAAGCATGCCCAAATTAAACGGCCTGCTACTCGGGCCTAGAAGATATGATATGCATATAGATTTGGTAGATTTGGATAGAAAACTCTAAAGTTTCCAAAACTGCTAAAATAGTGTCTGAGTATAACAGAACTGATTTGGCAGGTGAAAACCTGAGAAAAATCCATTCAAGAAGTAGTTTTTTGGGGGGTTTTGTAGTTTCCTATTCATTGCCATTACCATATCCATTGACTTAAGACTCAAATTGCAGTTCCTATGCTTTCCACTAGATGTCAACAGTCTTTAGAAATTGTTTCTGGCTTGTCTTCTGATAAATGAGGGAGTAAGACCAGTCTGAATGAGTGGACTCTGCCGTGTCACAGAGCTTTTTTTATATATGGTGTTGTCCTCAATATTGTAATGTATATATGGTGTTGTCCTCAATATTGTAATGTATATATGGTGTTGTCCTCAATATTGTAATGTATATATGGTGTTGTCCTCAATATTGTAATGTATATATGGTGTTGTCCTTATCACAGAGTCATCCTAGAGACTGGCACAACAAATACCGATCAGCTGCTAACACATCTGAGTCCATTGATATTGTAATTCACTGACTACAAGTTCCTGTGTTTTCACGTTGTACCAACCCCTCTTCACTCTATGCTCACGCCCTTATAACAGATAACTCAAACATGCTTGGCGAATTGGTGCTGTTTGCTGATGATCTGGTGCTTCTGTCACCAACCAAGGAGGGCCTACAGCAGCACATAGATCTTCTGCACAGATTCTGTCAGACTTGGGCCCTGACAGTAAATCTCAGTAAGACCAAAATAATGGTGTTCCAAAAAAGGTCCAGTCACCAGGACCACAAATACAAATTCCATCTAGACACTGTTGCCCTAGAGCACACAAAAAACGATACATACCTTGGCCTAAACATCAGCGCCACAGGTAACTTCCACAAAGCTGTGAATGATCTGAGAGTCAAGGCAAGAAGGGCATTCTATGCCATCAAAAGGAACATCATTT
The DNA here is from genome assembly GCF_036934945.1 of Oncorhynchus masou masou. Taxonomy (NCBI): domain Eukaryota; kingdom Metazoa; phylum Chordata; class Actinopteri; order Salmoniformes; family Salmonidae; genus Oncorhynchus; species Oncorhynchus masou. The sequence continues at coordinate 68,060,423 of NC_088243.1, read as the reverse complement.
TCAACATACCAATTAGGATTTGGCTAAAAATACTTGAATCATTCATAGAGCCCATTGCCCTTTATGATTGTGAGGTCTGGGGTCCGCTCACCAATCAAGACTTCACAAAATGGGACAAACACCAAATTGAGACTCTGCACGCAGAATTCTGCAAAAATATCCTCCGTGTACAACGTAGAACACCAAATAATGCATGCAGAGCAGAATTAGGCCGATACCCACTAACTATCAAAATTCAGAAAAGAGACGTTAAATTCTATAACCACCTAAAAGGAAGCGATTCCCAAACCTCCCATAACAAAGCCATCACCTACAGAGATATGAACCTGGAGAAGAGTCCCCTAAGCAAGCTGGTCCTGTGGCTCTTTTCACAAACACAAACAGAC